>NC_140666.1:8752500-9377500 GCF_054131305.1 Coturnix japonica | reverse complement strand
GGACAGGGTCCTAGCTGGACTCCCAGTGCTTGGGGACAGAATGACAGGGGAGAGCAGAGGAGCCCCTAAGCCTTAGCAGCCCTGGGAATAGATGTGCTCAAATCTCATGCATCTGCAATGTGCCTCTGCCCATCGAGCACCGTGACAATGGACCAAATAGTGCAATTTGTCACCCCAGTCTCCTGCAGCAGCCGAGTGTCACTGACCCTGGTTTGTAGGCAGAGAGGGAGTGGTGAGCCAATGTCACAGTGAGGGCTGTAGCACACAGAGCTGGCCTGTCCTCTCCCTGCAGCATCCCTGAACAACATCCACTCTGCATGAGACCAGTGCCATAAAGAACAAATAAAATGCTGTGCAAGCCAAAGGAAATGGCATCATTTAAAAATATGCACAAGGTTAATGGGCATAGGGAGGACACACTGCCTGTGGATGGATGGCAGGAGAGCAAACAGATGAGACCCAAAGGGCTGCAAGTGGGTAAGGCATTACCAGCACATTCATCCAATTGCAAAAGCCATGAGTGAGCCCGGCTGCTCTCCCTGCTCCAGGGCTGTCCTAGGCAGGTGCAGGGATGCAGTTAGTTCTGCTTGTCCCCGGGGACTGACTGATGGATGCTGCAGTACTGCTTCGTCACAAGCAATTAGCAGGGAGTGATGTGCAGCTCCAAGTGACAGCCAGACTGTCTCTGCACACACCATTCCAGCTCCATGGCACATCCCAGCTGCAGGAGATGGAGTGAGGGGAGCACTGTGAGATGCTCCAGGGTCTCCTGGGGAGAGGGAGCAGCGCTCAGGGATTTTTAAAACGTTTAAAAATGTTTGCTCTCCCAGCCCCACCGGCACAGCCTGAGGCATGTTGCCTCTCCAAATTAGGCCACTGTCAGCTTTGTCGGCTGAGCGCTGGGTTTTCATTTAATTTCCTTTACCGTGCTCACTGGCAGCGGCCTGGTGTGGATATCCAGAGAAGGATGCAAAGCATCTGGGCAGGGCTTGCCTGCTCCTGGCTGCTGGCACTGATTGCCTGAGAACACTCAGGTGTACAAAGCAGCGGGGATGCTCTTCCAGGGCTCAAGGAGCTGGAGTCAATGCCCAAAGCCATTGGCTTCATACAGCTTCATGGGGAAATCTGTTCTGCCTTTATCTTCCTTGGACAAGTATTTAGGTTCCTCTCAGAATAACTTCTGGGTAACAACCAGACTTGTCCCCTGTGCCGAGCACCAGTTCACACCCAGCAGTTGTACCTGCCTCTGCTTTAACCTTCAGCTCCTGGCTGCCTTGGGGTGGGTCAGGAGTGCCTCTGTACCTGCTCTCCCAGCTGGGAAATTGGGTGAGTGATACCCAGGTTCCTTTCAAGCAAGCTCCCATGTTATAAGAAAGGGCCAGTGAGGAAGCAGAGTTTTAGTGGCAGTTTGTGAGGGTTGGTTTTTTTTTGGTTTTTTTTTTGGTGGTTTTTTTTTTGGTGGTTTTTTTGTTTGGTTTTTTTTTTGGAAAGAGGCTTTTTGTTGTTGTTTTTGCACATACACAGAGGAGATTTTGTGGAGGTAGTAAAGAATGTGGGTGAGTCTGCAGGTGAGCCCTGTGAGAGGAAAGGGAGTAGCATCCAGTACAGGGCAATGTCAGCAGAAGAGAGTTCAAGTGAGTTCCTATTTGCTAGTAGTTTTCCACCCCAATGCCCAGCACAGATTTGGGGTAGGAGGGTGCTGGATTGTCTCTGGCTTGTTGGAGAGGTTCTGGTGAGAAGGGATCCCTGGGCTGTAGGCATGTGGATGTTCCATCCCAGCTTGGCTTTCCCATCTCTCCTTGTGCGTGGGAAAAACTCAATAGGACCAAATTTCTGCTTGCCTTTGAAGAGCCAGCAGGTCCTGTAGCCAGAAAAAACATTTACTGAACAAATAGTAACGTATCTGTTTCTTTTTTGTCATAGTGAAGAAGGGAGCTCTGATGTTGATGTTCCTTATGTGAGGTTTAGAATTTGCTGTCTCTAATAGGAGAACTCAGTGTGTGAGCACAGCCGCCTCCCAGCCCCTGGAAGCAGCCCAGGGCTGCGCGGACAACCTTCAGCTTCCTTGGTGGTGCTGGACTTTGGATGCTTGTTTCTCTGAAAACAGTGCTTCTGTTTAGTGGTTTCCCTTTAATAAAAGAAAACTTCCTGCTGCAAGGATGTCATTGCTGAGGAATTATTGTTTGACATCCTTCAGAAGTTGCTTGCTCTCCAGGGCTGTGTGCGTGGGCTTGCAGTGTTTATGTGGGAGTCCATCTGCTCCTGCCAGGTGAGATTCCCCGCCCTGCTCCTACAGCCCTGCCCTGTCCCCTTCCCACTGGGATGGGGGCAGAGGAGCCCCAGGCAGGAGGGCTGCACTGGGAAAGGGTTGGGGAGCGTCCTGTGGTTTGGCTGATGTCTGTCTGTCTGCCTGCCTTGCTTCAGGCCTTTGTGCCACTGGATTAGTAGCTACACCTCTCCAAGCCCTGACTCAGGCAGGGCTGTCATCTCCGGCAACCACTGGGCACTGCTGGTGGAAGTGAATGTCAGTGCTTATTAATCCCAGTTGGGGCTGGGTTCCCTCCTCCAGCTGGTTTTTCCAGGAGCCTCATCCAAGCATAATCTCCTTGCTGGGTTTGTGGTGGTTTGGCAATGGCATGTATCCTTCCTTTGCCTCCCTCTCTTTGCCCACTCTTTGCCCTTTTGTTGGAGCTGCCCCATGTCCTTTCTATTCCTTTTGCTCTGGTTTCCCTTAGTGACTGGGTACACTATGAAGGAAGTGGGTTTATTTCTTGATTCAGACTCTGCTGTGGAGAAGTGGGGATGAGCTGTTTGTTCATAGGAATTACAGCTCGGGGAAGGGAAGGAGCACAAAGTGCAAACCAGAGATGCTTGTGTGCCCCTCCTGGCCCCTGCAGCCTCAGGATGAAATGTCCTGTTTTTCTGACGTGGAGATGTCTTCCAGACAAAGTGCCCTCTAGTGATACTGTGCCTGTTGACCAGTGAGCACAATCACACAATGGCCCAGGGTGGAAGGCACCTCAAGGATTTTGAATCTCCAACCAATCCATCACAGGCAGGGCCACCAAACTGCACATTTAAGATTGACCAGGGTGCTAGACCAGGCTGCCCAGGGCCCCATCCCACCTGGCCTTGCGCACCTCCAGGTTGGTTGGGAATCAGTCAAGAAAGAGGGCTGGGAACAGGGTGCTTAAATGACGAGCACAGAAAAAATGATCTGCTTGAATCATAACTGAAGAGGCACAGAGAGCAAGTTACAAATGCTTGTAATGACTCAAATTCCCTTCCCTTGCTGTAGGCTAAGAGCAGGGTACCTGGACAAATCTCAAAAGTTGTCGGCATGCCAGACATGGTCAAAACTCTCAGGTGCATTAGGTAAGACCTGAAGCATTCCTCCTGGAAGCAAGGGAAGCACTTCTCCCTTGCAGGGAGGAGCATCCCATTGTGTTCTGCAGTTGTTATGGGGTTGGCATGCATGCTGTGGCAGCAGCAGTGAGGAGCTGCCCCCTGCACTGCACCATGGGGCACAGAGGTGCTTGGGGGATAGCAAGGAATCAGTGTGCAGAGCACCCCTGCCTCAAAGAGAACACTTGTTTTTTTTGTTTTAAGTGATGACATTCCTGTGTTAGCCCCCTTCCCTTTCTGGAGGAGAACTAATACAAAGCCCAAGAGCCATGTGTTGAGGGTGCTTGGCTCAGCTGAGTCTGGCCTCAGCCTAAATACACAGATAGTTTCCATCTTGCTGGAACTGCTGTTCTCAGTCAGTGGGGTTTTTGCTCCCGTTACACAGAGTCCCCACGCTGGTGGCAAGGACAGGCTCTGCTCGTCCCCGATGCTGCTCCGCAGTGAGCCCGCCCTCCCTGGAAAAGTTGATGTCAAGAGTGAATATTTCTCTGTGCGTCTTTCTAGTTTAAACAATGAATTCTGGGAAGTGCCATGGCATATGTTCTGCAGAAAATCAGAGCAAATGACCACAACGATTCCCTCTGGCTTCATGCTCTGTGAAGCTATTGTTTGCAGTGTGTTGCAGGGGTGTTTAGCTTGGCCCAGCGTGTCATCCTCTCCCCGTTCTTTGAATAGACTCTGCTGGAGGAATAACTGGAACAGGCCTGTTCTGTATTTGCTTTTGGCGTTCCTGTGTTTGTTTGTTTGTTTATTTCTCAAGGATTATTTTAAGGACCTTGAGGTCTCTGTGGCCAGGGAGGCAGGCCCAGCCGGCCCAGCACATGTGGCACATGGCTGCTCCCCATGCTGATGGCCCCGAGCAGAGGCTGGGATGATGGGGAGCACCTCCTACTGCCCGGCCATGCAGAGCCATGGTCCTGCAGCTTGGGGTGTTGGGAGCTCCTTGCTTCCTAGCAGCCACTCCTCCAAAGCTCTGTGCTGGTGAGCTTGGCACAGCCCCAGGCAATCTGCTGCAGTGATTCACTGTCCTTTTGTAAACACCAATCTGGATCCCTTCTTCTTCTTTTTTTTTTTTTTTTTTTTTTTTTTTTTTTTTTGCTGCAATTTAAGACTATTGTCATCTGCCCCGTTGAAGCAGACACAGCTTGTTTGCTCTGACGTCTGAAGTTCTGTGAGAACCCTCAGCTCTGAGCAGCCCCTGTGTCTGTCTGGGCCATGGGGGCACCTACAGGGTGTCACCCCCAACTGGCTGCCGTCTCCAAAGCAATGGGTGAACCCCCAGCCCGTTCTCACAGTGGAAGTTTGGGCTCTAGCAGCAAAAAGGGAAGTTCTGAGCTGTCAGCAGGTCTGTGAGCTCTCACTGGGAGCCCAGAGATTTCCAAATGTCCGAATCACACTTGGTGGATGTCATATGGAGGGACAGGAGCAGGAGTGGGGCTGTAGCTGTGGGTGAGCACCATGGGCAGCAGTGAGGGAGGAAGGAGCAGATGGGGAAAGGAGGAGTAAGCCAAAGAGTGACAAGCAAGTGAGTGGATGTGTACGAAGGAGCTGGGAGGAGAGAGAGAGATGGAAAGGAGCTGTAATTAGGGCAGGTTTAGTATGCATGAATTTTGCTGGGTTTGCAGCAGGAGGCTTGCCCAGCAGCTGCAGAAATGATTTATTACATGCTCACTACATTTGCCCTGTAGGAAGGTAAATAAAATGTACACACCGTCCCATTTACTCAGACAATTGAGGGGATGTGACCTAATTTCTGTGTTACTAAAATGTTTTCCACCCAAGGATTGGACCCCTGGGAGGAACCACAGTGCTCCCCCCGCAGAGCAGCAGTGCTGTATAGAGATACATCCATCTCTCCTGCCCTTGTCTGAAGAAACTGTGAGTTCCTTTGCAGAGTTAGCATCCTGGTTAGTATGCCATCCTGCTTGCACCCAGCCCTGTCTGTGGTATAACCATTCCTGCTCCCCACCCTGGTGACCTGCGATGACACAGCGATGGTGGAAGTACCAGGCCAAGCTCTGTGGAAATCCACCCAAACCACCTGCATGTGGAATTGGGCAATGCTTTGCCTCTGACAGTGAGATGAGAGGGGCTGGCAGCACATCTGGCTTACCCAGCTGCTCACTGTGCCCAGGCACAGCACGGCTGGTGGCTGTGGGACAGAGCTCAGAGCCTGCTGGGGGCAGTCTCTGTGTGAGCACAGAGCCTCAGCAGGGTGAGGGGCCAGTGGGTGTGCTGAGGGAGCAGGGTTTGGCAGCAGGGCTTCTGCCTGGTGGGGATCTGTGGCAGGTGCCAGTCACTGTGACAGGGACAATAATAAACTTGTCCTGCAGGTGACACAATGGGAACAGAGCAGCCCTTGAACCTGGAATTATCTCCTTAGGATTTGAGATCTAGGGATTTGCTGTGGGAAGAAAGAGTGGGCCATGGGTGCTTCTGAGTCCAAGTTCAGTTCAGACATGAAGTAAACAGGCACAGGAAGCGTGCTCTGCTTGGGTCTGGTTCTGCCAGCTGGGCTTCTCCATGCTGGCACTTGTGCTTGGAAGAACCTAGCAGCTCCATGGCTCTCACTTGAAGCAGTAGTGTCACTGCTGTTGCCAGGACCTTCTCAGGGTCCGTCCTGCCTGGGGGGGGCTTTGTCCTCCCAGCTGAGTGGAGAAGTGATGGGTGATCCTGAGGACAGGACTATGTTATGTAGCAACTCCTGAAGGATGTCGCTTCACTCCATCTGATTCCCAGCAGTACTTTCTGCAGCGGTCACCACTGCTGAGTTCCACTTGGGGATTTCTCCCTTGTTATATGTTCGCTTTTCTGGTCCATGATTTGGGGTGTTCAGAGCCCTTGCTGCCCAGCCAGAATGGGATGCTGACCTGCAGCCGCCCCAATGGACAGCAGCAAGCTCCTGGGGCTGCTTCCTTTTCTGCCTCTATTCACTGGGCTCAGGGCTTCTTCTCCAGCTCTGCACTCACGATCCCTTCTGGAGACTGTAGACAAAAACCTAATTGCATGACATAAATTACCTCAGCTCTCCAAATAAAATCCCAGGGAAAAAGGCTGCGGCTGGATGGACACTTGAGGGCTTTTAGAAGATGCATAAATTCTTTTCCTTCGGTTTTTCATTTTTACATGTCTAATTACATTGAAAGGAGCCCTTTCAGGGGTTGCTCAACTGCCAGGGTACTCGGCAGCCCCTGGCAACTGGAGTGGGAAGGGGTGCTGGGGTCAGCTGTCCCGTTTACCTTGGCTGAAGCCTGGGGCTAAACAAATGCCAGGGCCTTGGGAAGAGGCTGAGAGGGGAACTGCCACATTCCCCTGGGTCTGTCCTGGGAACCTGCTAGCCTCCCATTGCTCCTAGCTGTACTTTGATGGCATTGCAGCCCCTTTTGATTTGTTTGGTGTTCCTCAAGCATCCTGCAAACTTTAATTAACCGCACTTCACGGGGGGTGTCCTGCAGCTTCGTTTTAAAGACAGGGAGGCTGAAGGCAGAGTGGTGGTTCTGGGGCAGGCAGAGCTTGGAGAGAAGTGCTGAAATCAGGAGGGATGTGCAGGGTCAGGGGGCAGGAGGGCACTTGGGCTGAAGCTGGGGCATAACGAGTGCTGTGTTAATTAAGGGCAATTTATACTTCCGGGTCCTGAGGTCGCTCTGGCTTGTCGTCGATTTTTGGGTGGGTGATAAATGGCCTGGGAGCCAGCTGTGGTATAGCCAATGGGAGGGAGATGCCTTTCTGTGTGAACCTGAACAGAGACCCAGGGGAGTTCTGTGTGTGTGTAGGTGCTGCTCCAGCAGAGGCAGAGGGACAGCAGTAGTGCGTGCACACCCCCAGCCATCAGTTACATCTCTTGGTGGGTTTGATTGCATTGATACAACCCCACTCTGCACTGCTGCATCCAGAGTCCAGCTCTGCTTCCTGCAATTAAAGGCGTCAAGTTATGTCATGGACTGAACTCAGAAGTAGCAGCTAAGTTCTCTCTAAGTACATTCAATTGTCCAGGCCAGGGAGGGTCATGCAATTAAAGCTTCTGAGTAGCGAGTATACGGGTGTGCTCTGAACTATTTAGTCTGAGGAGTGCCCTTTTCTCTTACAAACAGGTCCAAACCAAATTAAAAGCACTGTGGTTGAAGAGAATCACTGTGATCAGAGATCAATCTGCTTGACCTGAGACTCTGGCTGATCTGCAGCCCTCACCCACTCTTCTCCTTGGATGTGCCCCTGAACTTCAGCTGCTCAGCAAGGATGTGAGCTCTACATTGGCTCTAGGGCTGGGGAGCACAGCCCCATGCCAGCATGCTCCACCCTTTGCTTCCTTCCCAACATGCCAGCTCTCAGAAGTACTTGCTTGTCCTCGTGGAGACCCAGACAGACACATGTAACCCAATTGCTTCTCCTTGCAGCTGTGGTAAAGAGTTGAGTCCAGGCAGGGAGGCAGGAAACTGCAATTCCGACAACAAATAATCTCATTTAAAGAAATCTGTGCTTGCAAATGGGAAATGTGGAATCCATCAGATAAATTGTTTGCTCACAATGCTGTGAGCAAGCACCCAGGGAGCCCCAGTGCCCATACAAAGCACTGCACTCAGCACATCCCCGCTCTGAGCATTCAGCACATCTCCTGCATGCTGGCAGCTTTGTGGGGGCTGCTGAAAAATGGCAAAGGAGGGGGAAGGGCAGTGCCTGGATGATGGGAGGGTGACTGTCCATGTCCCTGGGAGCCACCTTGGAGCTTGGCTCATCTCCATGTGCTGGAGAAGCCCCTCACAAGCAGCCGCTGGGTGGTCTGCCTCTTAATTACAGGGTTAATGCAATGGTACTATCAAGAGAAGTTTCTTAACCTGATAATGAGTAGGAAGCAGCTGTAGCTTGGAAAATGTAATAATTGCAGAGTGGAGCAATGTAATTATAAGGTGTGTATCGACTGCCTCCATGTTTACTTAGGGGAGACTAAATCCTCTGTAAAGCAGCAGTGGTGCAGCAATAGCTCTGCTCTAAGGGGCAGTGGCAACACAGGGCTTAGGCCAGGCTGTGCCCCTACCTCATGCACGAGGTGTCAGCAGGAATCTGTTCCCTCTGAGCCCTCTGCTTGCTGTCCTTGGATGAACCACCCATCCCAGGTCCACGTGTGCCCCCACTACCTCCTCCCTCAGCCACAGCCCGCTCAGTTCCTCCCCCACTCACCTGCACATGAGGCAGATTTCACTCTGCGGTCTCCACGCCAAAGAAAATTTCCATTAGGTGGAAAAAACTGCTTCTCTTTCATGCCCTGAAGGCAGAATAAGCTGATGAGTGGAGGTGCACAACCCATACTGAAAAAGTATGGATGTGTCGAGCCTTGCTCCCCCTGCACACAGACCACTGGCTGGTCTGCTGCAGCTGGTGGTGCAAAGGGAGCATCATGCCACACACACAGCATGCACCATAACTCCCTTTCCATAAGCAGGCAGTCAGCTCAGCCCTCAGCATGGCACAGCCATTGCTCACCCCCAGTGCTTCCACCACACAGAGCCTGGGAATCCATCCTACAGATGAGAACTGCCATTGCTGTAGGACAACCACTGCTGTAGGGCAGTGTGACACAGGTTTGGGGCAGCTCACTGCCATGTGCACATACGTGTGCTCACATGCTGGCATGTATCTGCTCTTTCTCCCACTTTCTCACTCTAATTCAGAAAAAAAGGCTTTGCCAACTGCTTTATTATAATTATTATTGTTATTATCCTGAAAAAAAACCCACAGATTTGGCTCAAACAGAACATTTGGTGCATTTTTGCTGGGCAAACTCATTTATTCTCTCCTTATGTTTAAAAAAAAAAAAAAAAAAAAGTTAAAATATGCCAATATGGAAATAAAACTGGGTCAAGTTTGAAATGAATTGCAGTGATACCAACTCTGAAGCACAGTCAAACTGTTTCATCAGCCCTTCACAATGCTCTCCTTGAGATCCAGGCACAAAAGCAGAGTCTCTCTGAAAACATATTTCTGGGCTTCATTGCCTGCACAACCTTTGCAAATGTCATTTTTTTATCTTTAATAATTACCCTGTGCTAATGCCTTTGTGACGCGATGAATGAGATGGAGAGGAGCAGCGCAGGGTGAGAAGAGCCCTTACCTTTCTCTTGTCAAGGCCCTTTCGTCATGGGCTGTGATCTGCTCCCTTTGCCACCCCGGTTATCAGCCATGCTGAAAAGCAGCTTGTGTGGCAATTAGGGTCCTGTCATGCTCCATGATCTAATGAGCCAGCTCCAAGAGCTAATTAATGGCAGGGCAGCCTTCATGACCTGGCACGACCCCCCAGGCTCCCTGCCTTTGGGGCATGGTACTCTGCCTACTGTGTCAGCCCGGGTCACAGCTCTGCATGGGGCTCTGCCATCCTCACCCAAAGCACCCATCTGGGGCAACTCTGCATGAGAGGCTCAGTCTCATACATTCTTGTGTGCCTGCACAGGCCCTCTGCTTTGCAGAAAAGGATCTTCCTCCCTTCGTCTTTTGCTGTACAATTTTCATTTAAGCATCCTCACTTTCTGGTGTCTTTAGTCAAGCTCAGGCCCTTCATGCTGAAAATCAGCAACGGAGATTAAAGCTGTGTTTGCAAACGGTTGGGACTGCTAAATCAAAGCAAGCAGATTAGCAAAACCATTTGGCTTCTCAGTTCTGCTTCTCTGCCGTGACCACAACACGGAGCCCAACAACTCTGCTAATCCTGAGCCAACTCCTGCCTAAGGCCATCCCACTCCCTGCTAAGTGAATTCTGCTCCCTGCTCAGGGCATCCCACTCCCTGCCCATCAGTGTGAGGCTGCAGCCCCCGATCCCATCCCACCTCTGCCCTCTGACCTCTGGCATACAGCTGAATGCGAACAACAGGCAGGTATCCAACAGTTTCCCAGGGATTTCTTTCTCTTTACTTTATTAAAGCAGGTCATATAAACAGAGTTGCTTTGTGACTACCTGACTTTAAATATGCCCAAGGGGAAGTCCTACAGCTATGTTGGCTTTCCATTTCCTATTCCATGGCTTTGCTTTCAGGGGCTTAAAGAAGTGCTTGCCATGGTGAAATACGCTGGGCTGCATCTTGCTTCCAGCTGTTCTGATCTTCTGAAATTTCCATGGAAAAGCAGTTAATTGGGATTCTGAAGGAAATGAGATGAGGGTGACATCTTTGTTTCTCTCATACTCGCACCACAGACAACAAAAATGATGACAAGGGAACAGATGCCTGGCCAAACCTGCTCCTCTATGAGGGGCAGTGAACATCAGGGAGCGCACTGTGCCAAATGAGCCCAAACCCAACCCAAGCCCAGCCAAACTCTGGGATTTTAAAGAAATCTCAGTTTGTTCCTATACGGTTTGACAGCAGATTTTGCTCTGCCTGGGGGGGAACCCAAGATGGGGCTGCCTGAGCAGCCAGTGGCTGTCAGCAAGTGGATGGAGGAAGGCTGGGTGTGATGCCATCAGACTCCATAGACTGGACCCTTTTGGACTCCCCTGTGTGCAATGCATGTGACAGCACAGTGCTGGGTACCCCCACCATAGGGATCACCTTCACCCTTAATGCTTGAGAAGTTTCAAACCACCATGTGCAGAGTGCTGGCTCCCCAGGCAGCTCCCGACTGCAGCATGCAGGTCCTTTGCGGTCTTGCAAAACCCATAAAAGTGGTGGTAAACCTCTCAGCACAGGGCATTTTTTACAAGAAATTTCAGTTGCCTCCTCAGCTCCAGGCTTTACCTTGCATGCACCCCAAGGAAAAGCTTTTTGCTTCACAAGCTGTTGCTCACAGAACTGCTTTTACATTTGCCTTCTATCTCCCTGCTGGCAGCGGTGCCCCTTGTGCCCCATCAGAGCAGCAGTTGGCCTCTGATGCACTGCCTGCAGCAATCACTCACAGGATATCAATATGTGCGTATCAATATCTGCGTGTGTGTTTGCATAAGCATATATTTTTAGGTGGATATGTTGAATCAATAAAAAATTAACATTTAAGCAGCTGTAATACAACCTGCGTCATTGTCGGGAAATGCAGCAAGTGTTAAAAGCTTAATGGGCAGTGGAGGAGCGGATTTAAGTGAGTTGTTTGCAGACTTCAGCATGCGGGACGAGAGGGAAATCAAGGAGAGAGAGAAGAGGAATTTAGAGGGATTTGGAGACGCTGCCTCCGGAGCTGGTAATGAATAAGAATGAAGAGCCTGAAACACCAGGCTGCCTCCTGACGTGTCCCTGGCACGTGCTCCAGCACCCGCTTTAATTTTATTCTGTAGTTACCTGTTCCAACCTCAAATAAAACACTGATTCCGATGGGAAGGGTGAATTAAATCGGCTGCTTGGCTCCCTGAGACAGGCTCTTTCCTCCTCCTGCTTTTTGTACCCTAGAGATGTTAAGAGTGCAATGCAGAACCCTGCAGTTTGGGCAGTGGGTGGAAGCCCAGGGGGCGAAGCGGGAGGATGATGTGTGATGGGGCTGACAGGCGGGGGGGGTGGGGGGGACTGCATCACATGCTTCCTGTTTTGCCCCCACCTCCAGTGTGAAAGTGGTGTGGGGGATGCTGGGAAGAGCCCTGTGAGCTGGGTGCCTGTGGGCAAGGAAAACTGGACTCGGGATCTCCATTTGATGGGGTGGAGGTGGAACTGGGAAGGGCAGTGCTGAAGGATTAGTGGGGGAGGATGGAAATACAGTGGGTCTGCTGCTCCCAGGGACCACTCTGAGCCCACACCCAGCAAACAGTGCTGCAGAGAGCCTAGGGTTACTGCTGGACCTGGGGCATGGCTGGGTCATAGCACTCTGTGAAGGTGTGACTGCATTGGTGTGATGGCTACATGTCCCTGCTTAGTGCCAGCAGGGAGGAGGGCTGGGAGCAGGCGTGACTTTCCCTCAGGACAGTCCATTTAGAGAGCAATGGCTTGACTAATCTGGTCCTTTGGGAAGGCTCTGTGAGCAAGTGTATAGCCACGATTATTACTAAAGCTTTCACTCTTGACACAAGCTTGCAGCCATCAGTCTGTGCCTTGCCTTTCTTCCGCCCCTCCTTTTCTTCCCTCAGGCATTTCTCTCCGCAAACTCAGCCAAGCCTCAGAAGATCCCTTTTCACCTGTTGTTCAACACGGTGCAGGGCTCACCCTCCCTGCATGGGCAGCGTGGGAAGGGTTAAAAGCCAGCTCCCACAGGAGGCTACGCTTCACTTGATAATATCATCAGCTTGTGACAGTGTTAATGTGGGGATCAGGTGCACAAGGCAGCCTGCATTACCCTGGAGAGAGATGAGTTGTGTCCGGAAGAGCCATGACTGGATACGTGGCATATTTGCCCCGGGGCCTGATGACAGCTCCCTGACCCCTTCCCTCTTAATAAACCATTAGCTGCCCCACAGCCTCTTGTTGCTCCAGCCTTACGTTCTCCTTCTTGACTCTGCCCACACCCCCTGCTCCCATGCACTGCCTCCTGCTCAGGCTGCTCAGTGCCACCCTGGGAGATGCAACCTCAGTGTGCCAATTAACCTGATGGAATAGTGGCAGTGGTAAAAAGCAAGTGACACCCATTCCTGCCACCCCTCCATCCCTCTGAGTTCTCCCACACCATCTTCCCTTCACCCTTCTGTGTATTTGATGTGCTGGGAAATTTTTCAATATATATTCAAATCGCTGCGGCTGGTAGGGAGCTGAGAGCTGCCAGCCCTGTGTGTCCTCCCATTCACCCCAGTGCTAGAGCAGGGAGTTCTGGGGCAGGGATGTTGCTGGTCTCCCTGCTCTCAAATGCTGGGATGAGGCACAGCATCTGCTGCCCTGACCCACTCATCCAGGTGGGCAATGCAAGTCAGTGGCAGTGGGTTCTGGTACTCTCCTGGTTGCTGGAGAAGGCTGCTCTGTACCATGAGCACAGTAGGTCTCAGTGCTGGTGGCAGTGGTTCCCAGAGGGAACTGGATAGGATATCCCAACAGAAGTTCCCTAAGATGTTGGGGAAACCAGTGAGGGAAGAAAATGGTGATGGAGGAGCAGAAAAGATCATCACGCTTATAAATAGAGGTAAAAAACATGAACAGAGATGGGTCTTTAGGGCAGTGCTTTCAAATACGTTTATTTATTTATTTATTTATTTATTGTGGGTGCTCAAGTACACAAAGCAGAGCAGCACAGGAACTTGGTCTCTACAGAACTTGTTCTTCATTTTGCCAACAAACATATCTACAGCCTTTGTGCTGGGCAGAGTGCTTCAGCAGGCTCTGCCAAACTTCTGCAGCAGAAACTTCTTCACTTATCATTGGTTCTTTGTATTCCTCTGATACCAGAAGCCTTTTTGCTGCAGGGTGTGGTAAGAACCCTGCACAGTCCAGAGCCACCAAAGGGAAAGGGAGCCATCCCAACCTTGTCAGCATCAGGGGCATCAGGTGCTGTGATGCACAGGATATGGCCCCAGCCTCCTCACACTGCCCCTGCAGCCCCTGGGGAGAAGGGAGCCAGAACCCTGGGTCTGCACTGCACCCCTGAGAGCTCAGATGCAAACCCCTCTTGCTCCCTTCCATTCCTATAGAGAAAGAGGACAGTGCTGCAAGGACAGGATGCAAAAAGGACACAATGCTACAAAGACAATGCAATGTTGCAAAGAGAATGCAGTGTTGCAAGTTTCCAAAACATTGTCACACCTTTTGCATCATTGGTACAACCTCTGATGGTGTGAATTATTTTTGCAACAATATCGACTTTTGTAAGCAATGTTGTAGCTTTACTATCTCAAAGCAGTGTGCCCCAGGGCATGGTCTGTAAGGGCAGGGCAGGAGCAGCAGCCCAGTGACTTGCTGCACAATGCACCCAATTCTGCAGCACGTGATCTGGTTCTCTGCATGTAGCTTCCAGCACACAGACATGTGTCGTTGCTCTGTCCCATGTCACCTTCTCTGCTGGGGGCACCTATGGTGGCCATGCAATGCCTGCTACTCTCTTCCTGCATCCCTGGGAAGATCCTGGTAGTTATGATATGGTGCCTTTCCCTCCTGTGGATTGATCAGATTTTATTCACTGGCTTCGCCCTCCTTATCTGGCGTCCTGTCACCCCAGTCCTGGTCCTTCTCTCCATCAGCCCTTGCTGGCTCTGCTGTACCATCTCCCCAGGTGATGCTGGCCCAGCACCGGGCCATGGTGGCCATGACAGTAACCCCCAGTGTGGGTCACACCACTTCCTGCACTCTCCTCCCTCTGCCCATCCTCCTGCAGCCCTCCCCCACCCTCCCCCCTCTGGTCCCATCCCTTCTCCCTTCAGACACATCTCACTTTTCCTGTTACCCTCATTTCCCCATTTCTCCTCCTCTTTGGCCAGTTTGCTTTCAGCAGCTTGCTAGGGACCCTCAGGCATCATCTCCATGGGGCTGTGACTCCCCCACCAGTGTCATCTCTTTTCATTTCCATCTCACTCCCAAGGCCGGCCCCGCGGCTCCTCCAGCAAACTGATTTCCCCCCATCCATACATGGGACCATCATTACTTTGAATTAACCCCCTGCGCTTCCTTCCTCCATCCCCAGGCCGTGCCTTCTTCCCTTGCAGCTCCCCGTTCCCTCCCCCTCTGCTGTCATTCCCAAGCCTCCTCCACTCTCCCTGCCACTGTTCCCACACTCCCCAGCACCTCCGTGTCCCCCCGTGCTCACGGCTGAGCTCCCAGCTCTGCAGCCACCGCTCCCCGACAGCTGTGATGGATCGGTGACAAGCTCCCATTGTGTTCTGCTCTTGCACAACAATAGATACTCCTGTCTGTTTATACAAGTTTGAATTTGTCCGCATAAATACGGTGTGGAAGAAACAGTAGACTATAGATTGCACGCTGACAGCTGAAAGATTAAGGGAATCCATTAACTAAACCAACTGCCTGGAAATCTTATGCAGAACATACACCTGAAAGCTATTATTGCTGTCCTGTCATACTACTTTATCTCTTTATTTAGGACCCTTTTTGTTTGGTTGAGGGCCTTTTTTTTTTTCCCCCTTCTTTTTCTTTTTTTTCCCCCTCCCCCTCTAATAATGTAAACTTGTTCTGGAGTAACAGAGAAGCCCTTGATTAAGTATCTAAGTATTTTCTGCTGAAGAATTTATGAACTCTGAGCCAGCACTGTCCTTGCCAGATCCCATGGAGTGTGAGGGGAGGGGGCACTTGCCTGTCTCTGGGTCTGTGCTGTGAATGGCCTTGTATCAGATTTCTTTGCAATGAACTGTTTGCATTGCTCTCATGGGCGACTCTGTCTCACTTAAATATCTGGCTGCACTTAACCTTTTTTCACCTGAATTCTCTCCATCACTGGAGCACTCCCCACCCCTATCTCTCCCGCCAGCTCTCTGCCTTACAATAGCAGCCCACCCTCAAGTTTACAAGTTCATGCAGCCAGTTCGGCTTTCCTGGAGCCTCGGTGATCCTGGCTGTGATACTGTTGAAGTTTTTCTATTCTGCTCTATTCACGTTCTACACAATGCTCGTCACCATAGTATCTGTGTGAGCTCCTTGTTCTCCATTGAGCACCACGCCTGCTGCTCTGTCTGCTTGTCCTTTCCTCCTCTCCCCACCGTCTGAGGGAGGGAGGGCTCTGCTGTGCACCTTGCTGGGAGCCGGGGTGAGGGGAGGGGAAGCAAAGCTGTGTGTCTCTTTGAATGCAAAGCCTTTAGGTTGGAACAGGGCTGCTCCCTTGTTAACACGGAGCTGATGTGCAGCCTTTCTGGCTTCAGGGTGCTTCCAGAACATGAGAGCAGCTGGATGAGTGTAACAACCTGTGGACTGCTTTGGGAAGCTGGTGTCGAGGAAAGCACCTGAAGGTTGAAGCTCTGCTCTTCCCCTCTTTTCCTCATCCCTGCTTTCATGTTCCTCTCCTCTCCTGACTGAGCTGGTTGCACTCCAGCATTGATTTTGCAGTTATTTGGATAACACGTGCACCTGTATGCTCAGGCTGTGCTACATGCCTCAAATGGGGATTCTGAGCATAGATCTTCTTACTGTTGTTGCTGATTGTTTTCCCCTTTGCCTGAAGTCCTGGAGTGGGGGATTGCATGGAGAAGTTCATCCTTTGGTTGTAGAGCTGCCTCCATTCCATATCCCCTTCCTCTCAAGATCTCCATAGGGCCAGGCTCAGCCCAGCTGCTCTACGGGAGCCCTCACCCCAGGCAGGAGAAGTGCCGGGGCTGGAGGGCTGAGCAGCGCTCCCCAGTCATGTAAATCAGCCCTGATTGTGCCGAAGAGGCTCCATGCGGCTCCAGCTCATTTGGGCTGTGCTGGGGGGAGATGGTAGAGGTCGGAGAGAGAGTTGCCAGGCAACGCTCCCCGGATATTAGGAAGATAAATCCTGTAATAATGGAGAGAACTGATACTTTGTGTGGCCGTTGTTTATTCCTTTCTTCCCCGGTGGTTCTACTCCCATGGCTTCAGGGAGAAAAGAGACCTTCCTGTGCCCCAGAGGAGGGGTTTGTCCGGGGGAAGGAGGCGGTGCAGCTGCAGTTCCTGGAGCTGGGTAGCACTGAGCCGGGCTGCAAGGGGAGGCTGCAGGGACAGTACTTGATGATGGGAACAGGGATGGTGGGAAAGGCTAACTCCTTATCGCTGGACACATCCCTCTTGTGTGTTACTTTGTTCTTGCAAAGCTCTGGGTTTTTGTGCTTCACCTCTCTCACAGACAGCGTGTCCCAGACTCTCCTCCAGAGCTGGCACTGGGATCTGCATGCATTGAGCATTCTCCATGAGTGCTCCGTGTGCAGCCAACCTAGGGCTGGGGGTGGCACCAGGTGATAGATCCCATCAGTTGTGCCTCCAGCTCATGCACAGCGTGAACGCCCAACACCCGCAGAGAGCTGTTTGCAATCAACACACACAAAAAAGCCAAGTCTGCTTCCCAAAGATGTTTAAATACTTCCAAACAACAAGAAAAACTGGGGGAAATTGCAATGATTAAAGTGAACAGAAATGTAGGCTTAATTTGTCACATGTATCATTTGCTCCGACTCATTCAGCTGGCTCTACTATTTTCCATTAACGCACTTCAGGGTTGCAACCAGGATGAGAAGGAGAAGTGACAAAGTACGATGAGGGCCTGCAAGTCTCCAGCATGAAGAGCATTTGCTGAGCACACCGGCACCTGGAGCTGGATCCTGCTGTCACACAGCAGCCGTGCAGCTCCAATGCAGGGGGCTACAGGGGCTGAGCTGTGCCTCCTCACTACCCCAGGGCTGCATCAGCCCTCTTGGGAGGAGCTGGGGGGAACTGCAGTCCCACTGGCTTCTCACTGAGCATCCCATCCCATGCTGGATGCTGGCACTGGATGCTGGTGGTGCCACTGAGCCTATAGCACCGGTGCTTTGTTCTTTCTATATGCAATTAGCTTACAGCAGCATGGTAAATATTTCATACCTTATAGCAAAGGTTGTTCAATTTTTTATTATTTTAAAGCTGCTCATGAATGTTTTAAAGATGGTCTCCTCCAGTGGAGACTGGAATGGGAAAGTGTAAGGAAAGTTTCTTGCAGAATAGTTTTGGGGACTGTGCTCCAGCCACCCCGTGCCCAAGGTAGCTGTTCATTTATACTGCAAATGAGTGCAACTTAAGCAACGCATACTTAGCAAATATGTCACTGTGTGAAATAAATGCTTGTAATATGCCTCTGCAATCCTATTTATTACAACAGTAATTAAATTGTGTTTTACTCCATGGACTCAGCTGCACCAACTGAAAAAAAGGACAAGCTCTGTCTCTTCTGTTGTTTTACCTTCCACATTCATGTTCTCACTTCAAATTCCGCTGTTGCAGAGATGTGTAGAAAAGCCATTGCAAATGCTTCTGTCAAAAGACATTGCCTCTATGTGTTGCTGGATGGCCTTTGTGAAACAGTCATGCCCCTACCCGAGGCCAGGGTTCACATCTCAGGGCTTTTGCTACACTACCAGCTCTGCGGGAATGGGGTCTCTGGCTGCCTTTGGAAAGTGGGATGTCTATCCTGAAGTTGGGTGAGATTAGCCCAATTCATGGTGTCCTTCTATTCTACAGGAAGAGAAAGTGAATATCACCCTTGCTTGTGGCATTTCCCACCTGGCTCTTCCTTCTGCGCACTGGGGGTTCCCTTTGATTCACACACCATTCTGTCCCTGCAAAGCAAGCTGAGGGCGAAGTCAGTTGTCTGAACCCAAATTAAGTCTTCAGGAAGGGACTTGGGACTTTAATCACAGCCAGTAACTCAACCATGCAGGATGCACTCACACTGCAGTATCGCTGGATGTCTGCTCCCCTCCCCCTTCCACCCCCCCAGATCCCTCAGCAATTTAACAGAAATAGATTTCCAAAGCCTTTATCATCTGTGAGCCAGATCAGCTCCTTTGAGTTGTGCTTTCTTTGTCTGTTATTTGCTGCATGGCCAGGGATGACTGCACAGGGTCATGGCAGGTACTTGTTTTTCAGAAGCATTTCCTGGAAAAAATCCCTTTTCCCATCGTCCTTCCCCACCTCTTAGCACAGCTCTGCAGACAACAACTGCTCTCTGTGTCTCCTCCCCTTGCCGAGCTGCCCCAAGTAGTTTGGCTGAGCAGGCACTGCTCATTTGACCTCTTCCAGCTGTACACATATGGAAATCCTTTTGCTCTCCAAAAAGGAAGGAATAGACACGATAGAAGGCTGGGGCTGCCAATTAGGGACATGACTGGGATCTGGTTATCATCATAGTATCATAGTCTCGTGCGGGTTGGAAGGGACCTTAGAGATCATCGAGTCCAACCCCCGGGATTTGAGCCTCCTGTGTAGCAGAGCAGCACTTCTACCACTTGCGCCACAGGGGGGATTTGAACCCAGGGCCTCTGGTGTTGCAATGCGGCATTCCTACCACTTGCGCCACCGGGGCACGGGAGGTTATTATGGGTTATCTCATTTCTTGTTCCACTTTGGTTGTTTCAGGTCTTTCCTCTGGATTCTTGGTTTCAGTCCACGTAGTATGGTTCATTTGGGTTGGAAGGGACCTCTCAGATCCCTAAGTCCAACCCCAGTCCACCCCACTATGCCCATCTCCTCTTCCCTCAGAGCCAGTTCCCCATCATTCCAGAGCACCCCTGGGGACAGTAACTCCACCACCTCTCTGGGCTGCTGTGATGTTCATCATAGCTCTTTTGAAGAAGTAATTTTTCCAAATATCCAACCTGATCCTCAAGTCTGCTGCACCCAGACAGGTAGGTGGTGATAGCTGGGGGTTACTGTCACTGCAATGCAAGCCAGCAGAACAGATCGGCCATTACCATCACAGCTTGGTACAAGCCGTGACCTTAGTAAAGAACTGTGAGAAAAACCCTCATGGAAGTGCTATCAAGTAAATGCTGCAGCTGTGATGTGCTTTTCTGAGCTTCCCCTGGGTCTTTGGAAACAGTGTGTGGCTGTCCTGGAACAAAAGAGCTTTGGGGAGAGTTTGGTGATGGGTTCTCCCTGGGCATGGGGGAGGAAGGTGATAGCTAGAGGGGCTGCAGGAGCATCTGCCCCTCTGCTTCTTTTGCCTGATGTCCCCACGATCTGCCTCTGAACTGGGACAACCCCCAGATCGCTGCAGGATGGGGACGGGGCTTTGTGGGATGCTCACCATCTGTCACCTCCCCAACACCTCAACACCCCCACCGCCACCCGTGGGGACAATCTGATCCTTGGGCCTCCATTTCACAGGGAGGCAACATCCCACTCACTCTTTCATGATACCAGTTTCCCCCTTTATGAACAGCTCAAAGGAGCCACAGCAAAAGCTGCATTTTGTTTTCAGTTTCCACTTCTCCCTGGGGCAGCAGCAGGTAACAAACCCATCAAATTCACTGTTCTCAGAGCTGCTGCTCTGCCTGGGGCTGCATGGGTGGGAGGTGAGATGCTCTCCTGGAGCCATCTGGGGCTCTATGGGGGCTCTTGAGTGCGGGGTTTCAGGAGGTCTGCACCCACCATTGGTACAGACACAGGGAAGCTGGGGGATGGACAAAGTGAGCAGTGTTGACCTTCCCTGACAGCCCTGCATCCCATGCTGCTGATGGAAACATGGCCCAGGTTGGGTCTTGTTGGCAGACATCAGTGTTCTGGGGAGGCTGTGACCAGAAATTTGTAGATAATGAAATCACTGCGTTCTACCTGCTTTTCCATCTGCAACCTGCATTCTGCGTGATTTTCCTGAATACATTAATTAAGGGCTATGTATCTTCGAGTGATATTAACGATTAATCACTATGCATTTGCCCATGCTTCCTCTAAGTGTCCAGTATTTGAAAATCTGATTAGGATTGGTTAATTTTAATCAGACAGCCAAGGAACACGGTATACCTCTCCTTCCAGGCTGGCTGAGTGATGCGGACACATGTGCTTGAATTCCAATTCAGCTCCTCACAGCCATTCCCTGGAAATTTATAAGACTTGAGGTGAGAACTTCTGCTCCCCTGGACATCTCCTGGGGCACAGCAGAGCAGGGTTATGGCATCCCAAGTGGCTGTGAGAAGTCTTGGAAGCATTCGGCTCATGGTGACCTTGAGCAGCAAGCTATGAAAAAGGAGACTAAAAAAACAACCACAAGGACAAAGCCCGCTTACAGGCAGACAGTCAGACGTGGGTGATAATCTGTAAGCCAGCATCTCCAATGAGCAGCCCCAGCACAGGGAGGCATCCCCACCGTGAGTCCTCTCCAGGTGCCCATTGCGTGTCACCTCCATCTGAAACAGCATCATAGAGTCCGGCTGATGAGATACAAGCATGCTGATCCAGACCAGATTTTTTACTTAACCTCTCCTGCCTGAAAATATGCTACTAACAAAGTGTCAGACAGGGAAGAGACTCCCCTTTGTCTCTTCATTCACTGGGAAGAATCCATCATCCAACACTTTTCACCTGTGTCAGTCGCAGGTAAATCCCAGAGCAGATCTTTTAACACACAGCCCCTTGCTGCTTCCTCTCACCTCCCCGAATGAGACAAATAAAACCCGATAATATGCAGAATCCTGATTTCTAGAATTCCTTCCACACCAAGATGTCTTCTGGCAAGGAGCCTCGTGCAGAAGGGATGAGCCCAGTCTGTGCCAAAATGCAACTCAAGCTCTTGCTTTCAGCTCCGTGCTAGATTTTTGTCATAACTTTGCCTTTGAATGCATATATGAATGAGAAAAAAGGAACAGTGGATTTCAAACAACAGCTTTGAAATGTGAGCAGGGCTGGGTACGGCTGGGCGAGCTGCTGGGCTCCGTGCTGCCCTGTGCCCACCCCGCGCCAGGCAGCCCTTTGTGTGCCCACATGCTGTGAGAGTGATGGGGCCGCTTCCTGGGGCACAGGGGCTGCTGTGCAGGAGAAGGGGAGTTCCTTTCTGCTTTCCTGAAAAATTATCTGCCTTTTTCTTTCTTTTTTTTTTTTTTTTCTTGGTCTTTTCTATCTGCATAAATGCTGTGATTCTTTGTAGGATTTTCTTTCTCTCTCTGCTAACAAATGCTCCAGTGTCCTTACTGGGATAAAAGGATGGGGGAGGGAGAGGCACCACCCCTCCTCCCCACACCGAACCGGCAACATATTTGTGCAATTTATTTTAATAGGAAATTAATACCATTAGTGGATTAAACATGCCAAGGGCCCCTGCACTCAGCATTAATTCCAGCAGCGTGGAGTGGTGCACGTGCACCTACCAGGGGCTGACAACCAGGTGGGGACAAGCTGGTCCTTGCACAGTGACACTGCTGCTGTGCCATGTCCCCATGCAAGCCTGTGTCCTGCAGGGACATGCATGGTGCAAGGACAACGTCACGCTGGTGTGCCATGGGCTGGAAGTGCCCTGTGGGTGGTGGGGGCACAGTCTGATAGAGACCTTCCCCCCCCTCACTTTTCAGTGATGAACTTCAGCTTGTGACAACCCATCGTAGAGAGTTACTGCTGCCATGCCATAAAACCACAGGGGTAGTTAGGGCTGCTGTGGTATCCATACTGCAGAGATCCCAGTGTGTGTAGCTGGAGGAGGGCAGGGACTGATGGGGCAAAGCAGAAGGGGGGGAGGCACGGGGGTGTGGGATCTTGGGAAGGGTGAAAAGGGAAGTGATGTGAGAGAAGCGTAGCGCAGAGAGGAGAGGAGGGAAGGAGGCCAACAGAAGCATCACTGGGGCTGGTCAAACATTTCATTTTTGGCAGCCATGCTCCAAAACGTTTGAGGAGCCAAAAGAAAAGAAATAAAGAGAAACCACTTCAATAGACGCTAAAAATTACAAGAGCCTTTTATTTTAATATGATTTGCACAGTATTTTTGTTAGTGACTGACAGAATTCCCTCCCTCTCTGGCGAGGCACCTGGGAGAAGAGCAGGGCTGAATGTGGGAAGCACAAGATGAACAATACAGGGATGTGGGGCTGGGCTGGCATTGCTCCACCACCCCAGGGGCTGAGCTGGGACAGGATTTGTCCTATTGCTGGCAACCTGCAGAGAGATGAAGGACTGTGGGTGTGTGTGAGGGGGAGCAGGATGCTTGGCCTTGCAGTCCCAGCCCTGTGCTGTGTGCATGGTGATACCACTGCCATCTCAACCCCTCCCAGCGTGGGGCTGGGAAGATCATCTTCCACCTCCAGGACATCACTCTTGGTTTCTATTGACACATGGAAGAGAGTGAAGAGCTCGGGGTGAAGCCTTCTGTCCTCTACCACACCCAAGCACTTTGATTTTGGAGGCACAGCAATGCCTTGCATGCTACCCCCATGATGACTGTAGGGAACAAGGCCTTGGCGTGGGCCATCAATGGCCAACATCACCACCAGCACCCAACACCTTCAGTAGCACCCAGAACTATCACCAACACCCAACACCTCCAACAGCACCCAACACCCCAAGCACCTAACTCCCCTGCCTGTACCCCTTCCTGCAGCCCTCCTCCTCCTTATTCTACATTATACACATTAACTTTTGGACTCTTAATCCCTTCCATTGAATAAATCACTCCTGCCAGCCTGATAACTTTTCTTCCCCTCAAGCTATCATCCTAGGCTTTCATTCCATGCAGGATTTGAGACTCTCCCCGCTGTCTGCAATCAAGCTGCATTCTTTCAGCAATTATTTTGTGTCGCTGCTCTCTCCTCTAAAATTTCTCAGGCTAGCATCTTTTTTCACTACAGGCTTCCTGTAGTTGCTTATCTCCAGCGTCTCCAGCCAAGAGGTCCTTTTATTCCACCTCTACTGTCTGACACCAGCCCTGGATATGGAACTTGGTCAAAAATGCTTTCTCAACACGCGTTTGTCAGGATGGAGAGCTTGCATCTGTGCTTGGCGGTGCAGTGTCATGTTCCATGTCAGTGGGGGGACATCAGGGGAGGGGGCTGAGCTAATGGACCATATCAGTTTCTCTTTGCTGACAAAGATAACAGGAGGAAGCTAGCTGGGGAGGTGGGGGGAGGAGAGCAGAGCAAGGGACGTGAGTGCTGGGTGAGCTCATCAGGGGAAGGGCGAAAATGCGCTGATGAGCCTTCCTGGGGCTTGAGGGCTGAGGATGTGTTTCACTGCTGCACCCCTCTGAGCAAAGACGTGGTGATGCCATCATGAAACACAACAGTTCTGCTTTCCTGGAGGAGATGATTAGGGGACAGGTGGCTGCTGCTGTGCTGCCTGACCAGTCCCAGGGCTGAAAGCTGCAATGAGTGTGATTTTCAGCAGTTGTGTCTCTGTGATGGTCAAACTGGGGAGTGGGGCTGCAGCCCAAGAGTGCAGAGCACAGCAAGAGTACTCAGATGTCATGGTACAGGGAATAAGCTGATTTATTCAGAGGTCGGGGAAGAGGTCATCCTTTGTGGTGCATGATTTATCCATTTAGTTATTGCACGCTCCTCAGTGATGGGCAATGAGACCTTGGCAGGCCCCGCTGGGGCCAGCTGGCTGATGTGGAACAGAAACGTGAGGACTGGCAAAGCAGCACCTGTGGAGCTGGGTGCAGATCCGGTGCCCTGTGCACCTCTGCCTGTGGGAGGATAGGAACGCCATGATGGCAGAACTGGAGCTTGGGTCAGTACAGCAGAGCTGGAGCTTGAACAAATCCACCTCTGCCTAGCTGCAGGACACAGAGTTAACTGCAGGAGAATGATGATCTCTTTGGGAAGGAGCACCTGGCTGTTATAAGCCCACTTTCCGGCAGATTTGCTATGCACTGTGGCTGTTTGTTTAAGATGTGTCCTGAGTGCTCCCCACGCTGTGATGCAGCCCACTTCAGCAAGCACTCCACCTGGAGCAGGAAGCTCAGCTCACCGTGCTTGTGGCCCTGCTCTGAGCCCTGATTCCTCCCATGCACGTACTTACGCACACACACACACACACACACACACACACACACACGTGTGCAGGGCATTGTATCCATTAAATTCAGCTGCATTCCTCAGCCTACAAAGACAATGAGAAGTAGAAAGAAAGGATACCTCTTTGTTCAGCCACTTCTCTGCTGCAATGTGTGAATAAAACCGTCTCAGACAAGTGCACAACAGAAGAATTAAACCTGAAAGGAGGAAAAACATTTCCCATGAGTTCTCCATCTTCTGTTTTTTGCACCTTGAAATATGCTGTACAACACCAGTACTAAACCCTGGCATCCCTGCTGCTCTGGGGCATTCTGTGCTGTGAAGAACACCATGTGCACTTGCATGGCCCCAGGTCCCTGCAGTGCTGCCATTCTCAGGGTGCTGTGGGCTGCCTGGGTTCACTGCACTGGGGCTGCAGAGGCACTGCACTGGGCAATTAGGTGAGGTGGGCTTGTGACATGAATCTGTCTCTCTCTCATCAGGTTAAGGGAAATATTTCAGGCCCACTGATATGGCTTCAGCCTTTGAACCAAAGAGCATTGCCTGGAGCCCCCACTGCAGCAGCAGCACAGAGGATCTGCAGCTGTCCCTGTGTTCCCATGGGCTGTCCCTGTGTGTCTCACTGCTCCCATTGTTCGGGGCAGGACCTGGCTGGTTGGGGCAGCTGCTGCTGCCTGGCTATTCTGGGGTGCTGGGAGGGATTTGGCCACTTCAGCCTTCACCTGGAGGCCGCCACCTTCTCCTCCCTGTCACAAGTAGTGGGACAGCACCAGGGATAAGGGGAAGGTGGCTCAAGCACCTGGCAAAGGGCTCCTGCCCATCCTGATTGTGCCAATCTCCCCCAAAAGCAGCAACCAAGAATTGCAGCAGCAGGATTTGAGCCAAACACCACAGACATGGTATGTGCTGTTCTTTATGGTAATGGTGCAGCAAATCCCTGCAGAACGCAGGTAAGATATGAGCTTTCCCTACTGGACTTTAAAATAAACAACTGCACCGAGCCAGGGCCAGGAGCAGGAACTAAAGTAAAGGGAAGTTGGAATGAAATCCTCCTCTTCTTTCCATTCTCCTCTGCTTTTTTTCACTGATGACATTTACTCTGCTTAATAAAAATAAAATTTATGTTTGACTCCCATAATGGTGCCTTTTAATCTCTGAGACCTCAATCCTTCAGGACTGCGTGCGTGTGCACAAAAAACAAGTTTCATCCCCAAAGGAGAGCAGGAGGAATTACACTGGGAAATGGGGCATTGCAAGCAGCTGTATGCACTGCAGCTCATCCACTGCAGCCACGGGCCTGGCCCAGGTCCTAATTGCTAATTGCAAAGGGCTGGGAGGGCTCAGTGCCTCTTTGGGTTGGTGTCTGAGCAGACAGCTTTAAGGAGCTGCTGCTGCTGCTTCCTAGAGTGTTGGTTGGACCTCTGCAGTCCTGGAACGTTCCTGCATAGTGGTTATCGCTTCTGGAGGAAGGAGGTGACAGAAGCCCCTTGAAATGAAATATCGGGGTTCCTATTAGTGGTATCTCTATGTTAGTCAGTGCTGATGGGCCCCAGATGGGATGTCAGGCAGCAGCCATTGTCCTGTGCTGCAAGGAGGGTGAGAGTTTGGGGATGAAGGGAGGGATGGAGGAAAATGAAGAGCAGCCCTGGGGCTTGCAGGGACTCTGGGCTGTGCTGGCAGATGGAGGGGGTGCTTCAGGGGCCAGCAGTGGCAAAGTGAAATGATGGTGTGGTGGTACACTGAGGTGGTGCAGGGTGGGGTTATCTTCCCATGGCCACAAAGCAAGGCAGGGCAGGCTTTGTGCAAGGCCCACCAGCAGCAGGGTGTGGTGGGTCATGGTCTTCACCCCAGTGCTGGCAGCAGGCAGTCTTACAGCTCTGGGGCACCCGGATGTGTCATGGGGGACCACAGTGCCCCAGGGCTCCCTGCTCCTCCTGATTAATGGCTGTTACACAGGGCCCAAGTTCCCAATGGAAACAACAGTTTCCGTTTACCCAATTAGTGCAAAAAAATGTTATCTCATTTGTTCTGGAGGCGGTAACATGCAAGAATTAATTTTTCAGGGTATTTGCTAGGCCATTTCTCTCCCAGGACAGCCTCCGGAGCAGCCCCTGTCAGACAGGACGTATGGTCTCCAACATGCAGTGCTTTTAAGGCCAGAGAAAGCAGGTCTGGTATTTCTTGTTCGGGTCCCATGCACAATGTTTTCTTTGGCTGTGCTGTTCGTCCTTCTAAAGTGGATCACGGTTGAAGAATGACAGAGGTCCAGTGACAAACTTTCAACATTATTTAAAAATGGGGGCAGAAAGCAGAGAGGTCAAACCCTAACGCGGGTGATGAGGGAAGAGGCGAATGGAGACTGCGTGTGTTTCTTCTCACATGTGCTCGGGGCCTGAAAACCAGGAAGAAAAATCACACCCAAGTTCCTTGGCTCCCCCAGGACAGTCTAATGGGGAAAATTAATGAGCTGGAACGTCATGCCGGAGACGGGCAAGGGGGACCTGACAGCACCGGCGGCTGCAGGATGATGGGTTGTGGTCACCTTCAAGGGAGGGGAGAGCATCAGGGTGTGCATGTGTGTGCCATCTGTACCCAGATCTGTGCTCACTGCCAGGGGGATTTCTATCTGAGCTGCTCTGGCTGTGATGAGAAGGAAGGGCCCTGGGAGATCGAGTGGCTGCTGAAGGCGCATAGCAAACCTGTTGCCTCGTGGGAAACAGGCTGGAGCGAACGGTCTGGGCATGCAAGGAATGGCTTGGCCAGGCTCAGCAGCTTCCATGAGCTTGTGATTCCACAGCTTTTCCCAGAGCCTGCCCAGGCCTCTGGGCTTTGTCACAATGTCCCCTTGCTGGCAGCAGCCTCGTGTCCTGGCTGCAGAGCTCTCGCTGCCCCCAGCCCTGTGATCCTCAGCACTGCCGCGTGCTTGGGACAACACTGTGACAAAAGCCTGGTGAGAGGCAGAGTGCTTTGTGCACGTTGCTTTTGCATGGGATTCAAGTACTCGGTTGCTTTGTATGTTGTGCCAGAAGAAGCAGGCAAGCTGGGCAAATCCATGCTATAAAGTCCAGCCCTGCTGTTCTTACTCCATTGCCCTCTGTGAAGTGCTCCAGTGCAGACTCTGTATCCTTAGGGGCTGAATAGTAGTAATAGTTTGATGGAAGCACAGCCAGGAAAGTGAACCATCAGCACCAGTCTGTCCCACAAATTCTGGCATGTGGGGATTAAAAATGTTCTCCCTGTGCTTTCTCTGATTACTTTTACTCAGATCCCAAAGACAAAGCATGTCCGAGGGGCTCTGAGGATCTCTGAGCTGAGATTTGCACCCTCTCCTCCTCCTGATAGAAGGATGGGAGCAATAAGGAGGCAGTGCTCTTCAGCAGCCCACAAACAGGACACAGTTGGCACAGTTCAGCTTTCTCTGTTGCCTTTGTTCTGGCAAAACCAGAACCCTGCTCCTGCCAAGGTGTGATCCCTGCCTGCCCTGCAGAAGGAGAGGGGCACAAAGCCCCCAGGGACACTCATTCACGCTGTGCTGCTGAGTGTAGGCATTGTCTGTGGGCAACCCCAGTACCGAGTGCCCATCACAGCCACGATGGCATGGATGTGCATGAGGAAAGCGACCTGAAAGGCATCAGAGCGTGGCTACATGCACAAATGCTTCCGCAGACATTTCTAGGTAATAATCCCCCCCCCTGCTGCGTTCTTGCCTTGATCAAAGCCCAGACATGAGGGAAGTCCATCTGTGAAAGATTGAGCCGTGCGTTTTTTTGTGAAGGTATATGGGCTGGCAGCAAAATTTCTCTGACAAGTCCAACAGGGAAAAAATGGAGAAATGAAAGCCTTTAAGATGTGCGCATTTCCCAGATGACTGGTGATGTGTGTGGGTAACATATGGGCAGTCCGTGCCCGCTGTCCCACGAAACATGCTGATTTCACACTTGGATTTCTCAGATTCCCTGACAGCTCTGCAGATCGTAGCCGGCAGTGAGTTCTGCACTGTGTGTGCCCGGTGCAGGGAGCAGGGGCTGCAGCCCTGTTGGTGCATGGTGCAGTGGGACATGGGGCTCTGCAACAAGCATTGGATGGAAGCAGCTTACAGGAATGGGAGTCTTGCATTTTGCTGTCAAGTATTTCTATTTTTCTTGATTGTATTTTTTTTTTTTTTGTTTGGTTTTTTTTTTTTTTTCCTCTCAGCTCACGCTAAGACTGAAATAGCATGAGAGCTGCTGCTTCCTCTCCATCTGCCAGCCTGGCTCAGTGGCTGCCTGTCAGCTTTGGGGTGGGGGTGTCCCTGTGCCCCACACTGGGCTGCTTCCCTCCCCCCCCCCCAAGGCATTTTCCTCTTGGTGATGGGGTGGATGAAGGCATTGCCACATGGCAATGGGCCTCTCCTTGGTGCCAGCTGTGTGGCTCAGTGTGCCACATGAACGCCTTCATATGTTGTGCCTTGCTTTTTCCTATTCCAGGATGACAGGAGCAGTAAAATGATATTGGCATGATTCTGAGATAACATATACAAGAAATAATGTAGAACCAGATCAGCCTTTCTCTTCTACCTTCTGATATTGGGTTTTAAAATGTAGGGATTTACCAAGCAGTGAGAGCATTCAGGTTGCTGGCAGCCTGGGTTGCGTTGCTCTTCCACCAGTTTGCCCAGCACCTACCTGAGCCTGTCTGTAGCCCTGCAAAATCCTGTTTTGGGAAAGACCAAGGGATAATTTTGCCCTTGTGTGAAAAGCTGATTTATTAACCTTAATGAACTTGGGAGCAGCCTGGTGTTCAGACTGAGTCCTGGCATGGGGAGAGCTGAGCGTTGTGCTGTTCCCCTGCTGCCTTTGGACAGCAGTCCCTTTCTCTACAAAATGAATTTGATTTTAGCCCAAGAAAGACAAAACCAGAGCTAGAGAGCAGGCAGCATCTGAAGGGACTCCAGCAGCAGATCAGTGTCCCTCTGTTTAGCAGTGCTCCACAGCTGCTGGGGTCCGTGATCATCACCTCTGCAACAGTAAAGCATGCAAGTGTTGGAGGCATGAAGCAGTTCTGCCTGGTGATATCAAAGTTCTGCTTCATCAAGGGAAGTGCTGATTCCTCTCCAATTGCTTGGGAGAACAGAAGCAAAACCCTTGCAGTCAAATTACTGAGGAAGTGTCTCACAGAGATGCTCTCAATCCGTTCCCTTGAGTGCATCCGTTGGGGGATGAAAATATGGAGGATGGGGAAATAATGGCTGGATGGTCTATTCTTACACTGACTCACTAATTCTGGGTATTTGCAGAGCCTTGGATGGAACTAATGCATGTTCTCTCTTTATTTATTATTATCTGCATTGTTAGAATATGTACACTAATCCTGTGAGTACGCTTAATTGGGGCTGGCTTTGAAAAGGTTCTGCTCAGCTGCAAGTCTCATTTGCTTGTGCCAGCACCATGCTGGAGTGAGCAAACCAGGTAAAACAGAGCGTGAATGTAGCTAAGTGGCCTCTTAGGAGCATATCTCTCTATTCATGCACCCAGCTGCCACTGCTGGGCTTGCTGTTTTAACTTGTGGCTACCCATGCATCAGTCTGAAGCATCAGAGCTGATGTGGTTTAGGCTCTGTCCTGGTGCCTTTGGGCACTGAGTTGTCCCCAGAGCTCAGGGAGGCAGTGGCTTCCAGGAGGGGCTGTGCATTGCATGCTGCTTGCTCTGGGACCCTTCTGATGGGAAATGCAATGGGAATGTGGGTTGTTGTTAGGGTTGTAATAGAGAGCTGGTCATTCTGTCGGTGCATGGCACACAATGTGTGTGGTGCGGCTCTGCACTGTGTGTGCAAACTTTAGTTCCATACAGAAATATGTTTTTAATACTCCAGTGATGGTATCTAATATTCAATAATGATTGTGGTTCCGTTTTTGAGATGCACTTTAGATTTCCCAGAGCAGTTATTGAATGTGAGTGAGATGCAAATTAAACATTAAAAACATATTTATGGCAGGGTTACCAGCAGCTCCATGATGCTGCATCCGGAGCAGGCCACAAGCACCAAGTAGCTGTCTGGGAGAGTTCTGAGAGGATTTGTTGTAAAAGCAGTTGGTTTGTTAGCCTGGAATACAAACCTGTTGGATGGGAAGAAGGTGCAGGATGAGGTAGATGTGTGCTATATTGGATAAGAGGATGGGACCCATCCCTGAGCCTGCTGCTGAGCCCAAGTGGTGTTGCTGGTTGCACAGCCTGGCATGCTTAGTATGGCCACTGCACCCCAAAGGGTCACCCTGGGATAGAGGTGGGTCAGTGGGGCAGTTATGCCTGGCTGTCCTCTGGAAGCATTGCAGTGAGATATGTCAGAGCTCTCCTCTTTCTGCACCCTGCAGTGCTGCTCAGCTTTCCCCAGGTGTGAGCCAGTGCCCTATTGATTTCCAGTCAGATCTCCGTGGCTGCGGTGAGTGGGATTGATGGGGAGATGAGGATGGGGGGAGCACACAGTGGGGGTGGTCCTGGTGTGGGGCTGCTGAAGCTGCTGACAGAGCTGAGTTATGGCCTCACACTGGACCAGGGCTGCTCACAGGGCTGCCTTTTTTTCTGGAGGAGCCTCATCCTGGGGAGACACTGGGAGAACCACGCACAAACCATAATGCACACTCCTGTCTTTTAGTGCAGGAGACTAATTTTACTCTGTTGTTATTATTTCCTTAGCTAGGAAAGAGTTATGGAGCATTGTGTCCACCAAGTGCAGTGCTGCAGCAGCTCTGGTCCATCTTTTCCAGCCCTCAGCATGGAGTCCCAGCCCTGCCCTGCCCACTAACAGGGCAAGGGCAGAAGCAGGAGCACCATCAGGGCTCTGATGTGCAGGAGATGCTCTCAGGAGAACAGAGCTGGAATGTGCCCTGGCACTGCGAGGATCCTTGTTAGTGGTACCACTGGAGGAAGAGCAGTAATTATTCCTAAAATCTAGGCTGTGGAGTGTTCTGGAAGAGAAGAGAGTATACACTTGCTCTCCTGAGTACGAGAAAATTGAATTGCTTGGAAAGCACTGGGATGTCACTGTTTTCTGCCGCATGTAAAGCTGATCTGCAAGGCCTCTCTGGAGAGCCTGCATGGATAATTGCCTCGCTAATGAAGGTGGGATTCCAGCTCAGGACCTTTCTGTGGGACCCAAGGATGTCATACATCCATTCCCACAGTCAAAGGGGATCACTCTGGAGCTTCTCCCATGCAGGGCTCTGACCTCTCTTTGTTTCTCACCCCTAAAAAGGGGGCAAGTGACCTCAGAAATGGAGGGACTTCCAAAAGATGAATGTTGGGATTTGCCAGTTTTAGCTGCTGGGGACTCAAGATGGGGCAGAAGGGATGTACCCCTGCTGCCCTGCTCTCATCCTGTCCCCTGAGGACCCATAGGTTCCAGTTTGTCCTTTCTGTGTTGGTCTGGAGTGATGCTGGGATGCCCAGCTGGTGTCATCGGACGTACAGGGCTCTCTGGGGACTTAAATCACAGCTCTGTCCTCTGCATGAAGATAAATGACATCCTGCAGCGCAGGTGCTTTACAAAGAACAATAAATGGAAAGCTCTTGGCTGGGCTCAGCGATAGGGCCAGGATCCTCTTTCACAGAGTATTTTAGGGCTCAAGGCACCACAGCTGTTTGTGAGATAATCCTTCTGCCCTCCTCCTCAACCTTGAAAAAGAACTTTGCAGTCCCACTCAAACTGGAAATAAATCAGGAAATGGCACTTTGTTCCTTCCAGAAATAGGCTGGCTCTCCAAACCCTTTGAAACAGGCACCCGAGACAAGAATCTGCTCAGGAACTAACTTTGTTCAGCCTGTTTGCAACAAAGTCTGCTCATAAGCAAATGAAGGACCTAGATGTTGGTTTCAGGGCCTGTACTTGCAGGAGTACCTTTGTGGGGGTACTACTCTGGGGCACCAGCAGCAGGTCCTCTCTGCACTGACTTCATCACAACAACCTATGGGTTCCCCAGTTGGTCTCCATGGGATGGAGCTCCATCCTCTCACTGCAAGCGGGAGATGAAAGCACAAAAGCAGGCTGCAGAGGTGGCAGTGCTCCCTGCCAGGGGCTGAATGAGGATTTACACTTCCCCTCTGGGTGAACTAGATCAGCTTTTTCCAAGGCTCATAGCCCCAGAATGGTCTGCACTGCCGGAATTAAGTGGGAGTGCGAGTGTCAGCGCTTTGTAGCTGGTGAAATGTAGGCTCTGTAAAGCTGTTGGGAGGGAGAAGCAGTGCCCCTGCCTCAGCACTGCCAGGTCATCACGCACAGCACCTGCTGCCTGCCCCCAGCCAGAACCCCAGAGGGACATGTGTGTGGGGGATCCTGGGCTTTCATTGGGGGCTTTGTGGGTATGCTGTGAGACCCAGGACAAGCCTGTGGTGCTCCAGTGGTACTGACTGTCTCCTGGCTCAGCTGAGATCTGGTTCACTGTGCACAGCATCCCCTGGACATCTCTATCCAATTGTCTTCATGGTTCTGCTGCCAGGAGATGCACACAATCTGTATCCCCTAAGCCTTGTTGCTGGGACCTGTCTGCTGCTAACTGATCTAGTAAAATGAAGTTTGGTGGCCCTGCCAGGCAGGGGGGTTGGAGCTTCATGATCCTTGAGGTCCCTTCCAACCGAGCTCATTCTGTGATTTTTTTATGCCCCTCTCTATGGGCCTTTTTATGCAGTTTGGGACCAGAAAGGCAGTGGGGTGTGAATAGGAACAAAATGAGAACCTCAGCTCTGTGACTGACACAAAACCATTCGGGGTAATGAACAGCTCTGAGAGCAGAGGAGGCTGTGCACTTTTCTCCTCTGCAGAACAACATTTCTGACATGCTTTAAGCATCATTAAACAGATAATTAAACATTCCCTAGCAGTTTAATAGACCTCAAATACATGACCCAGCATTACTGACATAAGGGGCTCAGGATGTTGGACATGAAGCACTCCCCAGCCCAATCTGTACAGGTGAGGCCAATCCCACTCTAGTTTTGCCACCACCCTCCTGACAAAGCCTTGTGATTTCTGTCCCTGCTCCAAACACACCAATAGGATGAGCTGTTTAATGCCTTTGTTTCTATTAATTCTTGTGGGGATGCCATGTGCTGCCCATGAGCAGAGTGCACACACTGCAGCACAGCCAGCACAGAGACCAGAAGGGACGTCCCAGCAGCCGAAGGGACTTTGGCAGAGTTTGACACAGCTCTACAAGTCCCCAACCTAATTGAATCCAAATGTGGAAGCCGGACTGTGCCGTTGTGAGTATGGCAGGTAGGGGGAGAGCTTTTTATTTCTCTTCTGTTCCCTGTTTGCTTTGAGTTTTCTCCCTACGAAAAGGGAGGCCTCTTGTTCCTATTCTCATAAAATGTGGCTTTTCTAAGTTTAAAAGAATTTTAAGTTCTCTTCAGAGAGCTCTTGGCAGGCAGATGAGCACAGCACCCTTGGCTCGGGCTGGCCCCAGGGACAGGGATGTGCCCACATGGAGTTGCTGGGGGCTACACAACCCTTGGTGCATTCCCTCTCTGCTCACCTGGCCACTCTGTCCCCAGCACGCTCTGGGTGAAGGTTTGGAGCAAGGTGGCTCTGAGAAGGCTCTGCCCATGAGCCCAAAGCTCCCAGACTGCTTTGTGGCGTTCCTGCTTTTCCTTCAAACTTCAGTACCTTTGCAAAGTACCTGGCTGGGGCTGCGCTGCTAAAAGGTAACGAGTGATCATTATTTTGATTCATTTTCCCCAACAACATAGTCACGAATAAAGATATATAGGCAGGTATTGGCAGATCCAAGTTAGCTCGTTAACCCCAGCCACAATAATTAGGGAGCAATTGCAGGGAGCAAGTACAAAAAGGCAATGAGCCAGAGTGGGAGCCAGGGGCAGAGGGGTCTTGCATACCTCGGGTGTCCTGTGCCAGCCACGGCTTGTGTCATTGGGCTAATGAGACTGGGGCTCTGCATCGGTTGCAGCTGCTGCAGAGCCCAGCTCTCCCCTTGCTGAGAGCATTGCAGGGAAGTGGGGGCAGGGTGCAAAGCTGTGCTCCTCAGGAGGATTTGAGGAGACAACAGTGAAAATGCAGCCCTAATAGCCCTAATCCATCAGAATATCTCCATTTTGCTAGTGGTCCAATGGAAACTTCTAACCAGGAGAAGGCCTATCTTGGTCCTTCCTTCCCAGCCTCATGCTCTCTGACTTTCTTTATTAAGCTGCAATACACACTGGATTTTTTTCCCTTTTTTTCCCCCTTCTTCCCTGCTTTTGCAAATTGAATTATTTAAATGCATTGTTTGGCAGTCTTAAATCCAGGCGCTTCATTCTCTTTCTCCCTCTGCTGCCATTTCTTTCTCTTCTTTTTGGCCTTGTATTTTCAGGATCATTTACTGTGTTGTTCCTGTGGCGTTTATTGAAATTTGCACACACAAAAAAAAAGAATCTTTCTTCAATAGCACTACTTCAACCCATGCAAAATAGTTACGGGTACAGGAAGACATCCAAGGCAGGGATTAACTGGCAGAAAGGAAGGAGAAAAAGGAAAGGAAAGGTGCTGGAAAAGTGGACATCCTGGGAGATGAATAGGGAGCAGCTGGGCACCGCTGGGGCAAATAGCTGAGTGTGGGATTTGGCTGTCTCTTCTACATGGTGACACGCTTAGTCATGTGCTGGACATGGGCAAGGTCGTATGGGCATGGGTATGGGTATTGGCATGGAAAGTCACTGATGTGGGCAGGACCAGAGCAGGGAGCACAGACACACTTGTGTGCCTTCCAGCATACTTAGGTTTGTGGAGGTCTTGTTGGGGATGGAGCTGCTGGAGAGTGCCTGTGTGTGTGACACCCACATGGAGCCATCCCCTTCCCAGCTGCAGGGGGTGGCCTCAAGAAATGGCTCTTGGAGGGCGTTTGAACACACTCTGCAAGGAGCAGAGCTCTTGATTGTCACTCCTATCTCTAATCCTTCTTCAAAGCCAGCTCCTTTTATTTACATATTGACGTATGATACATTTAATTGACTTTCTTGCCTCAGAATTGTACTTACTTAATTAATCTGATTACATTTCTGTTTCTAGTTAAAGAGTTTCTGTGTTCCAGCCCAGTGGTGGCTGTGTTTCTATGAAGTGCTGCGATTCTGGTCGATCTCTCCAGTAGATAGAGTGTGCAAAGCATTTTGGGATCCTTTGGTAGGGGAAGACAGGCAAAAGACATGGAAAGTGCCGCAGCAATTTCCATTTTTACGCACGCAGCAGCTTTACTTGTGGCAGAAGTAAGACACACTCCCAGTCAGTGGGATTGAATTATCTCCATAAATTCATTACATTTTAAAAAATATGATAATCAGAACGAAATGAACATCCCAAGGGAGATAGAACATGTACATCTCAAGTACTGCTAATAATAAGCCTTTAATTTACAAACGCCCAAGGCTGGCTCAAAGCCTGCGTGTCCCGTGGCATAGGAATAGGCTCTGTGCCCGGCCCTGGTCCCACTGCCACCATCCACCCCATGTGGCACTGAGTGCTGCCCATGGGTTTTGGGGTCTGGTGGTGCTGGTGGCCATTGGTAGCTCCTATATAGTGACATTCAGCTTTTGGCCACGGGCTGCCCATCCCAGCCACTGCCACCCAGCAAATATCAATATTTATGGAATGATTAGCGCCTGTTTAATACACAATTGCAGCAATTAGGAAGCAGGCAGCACACATCGATTTGTAGATATGCAGTATTCATGGGGCTGGCAGCAGGATGGAGGGGGCTTGGTGCCATCCCCCCCAGCCGCCCACTTCTCTGCATCCAGCCCAGCAAAGCACCCAAAACTAGCTTGGGCGCCACCACCGTCAACTTTTTCTCTGTGAATTTGATAGCTGAAGGCTGCTCCTCTGCTCTACGTTTGTTAAATACTGATTAATTATTAAATTAGCCATTAACTATTAATAGCCGGTTTCATGAGTGTTAACGACAGCCATGTGCAAAGAGATCTGTGTCTATGGCAAACCTGCTGAACCTCAGGGAATAAATCCTTGATAATCAATATGGCATTCATTCCATTTGCAATTCTTGTCTCATTTGGTCCACATTTAGCATGCACTTAAGTGTATTTTATACAAATGTAAATGCAAATTTTATTGCTGATGGAAATTATCATCTTGCAGCAATAACAGCAGCATCCTTTGCTTATTTCTGCAGCGTGGGGAGAGGATGCACCTGCAGAGGTTGCCCTGAGCTGCAAGCCTTCATTGCACCCCAAGGCTCTGTTGCACTTTTGGCAGCTCCTGTTCCACGGATGCTGTCTCAACAAGGAGAACAGTGCCTGAGAATGACAGCATCCATACAGCCCACAAACAAGTGAGCACCAGGGGTCACCTCCAGCTTCTGCCTCCCACTAACACCTTCTCTGTCCTCAATGACTCCCAGGTTGGGATGACCCAGGCAGGGCAGGCAGAGGTGACATCACGCTGTCCCCAGGGTGGTTCTGGATATCGGTGCAGTGCTGCATGGGAGGCAACACAGAGCCCTGTGTGCAAATCCTTGTGCCCTCCCTGGACACTGAGCCAGCAGAGGGGATGTGGAAGGGTAGCAGAAAGTGCCACAGTGCTGGAGCCAGTCCACAGGCAGCCCACAATGCAAGTGGCTGCAGATACCTCCGGAACACGGCTGCTGAAGCCAACGGCCATGCCCCAGGGAAGAGTTTTTGGCCTGGGGAGTGTTATTTTGACTGGTGCATTTGCACGGTCCCAAAAAAGCAGCACGGCTTTTCAGGACGCCCCGTGAGGAGAACTATTGCTGCTAGGGAGAGAAAGGGCCTTGGATTATTTTCTCATGTCAATTAATGGCTCTTTCCAAAGGAAACACGCACCACTCTGAATCCCGAGCATGGGAGCCTGGCCAGGCTGCTCCCCCAAAGAGCTGCATTTGGAGGGGGAAATCAGGGCTCTTTGGCCACGAGCTCCAGGGCCAGTGCCAACAAATAAAATAGTCATAACGAGGCCTTCTGAGATATGTTTGGAGGGTTGGCTTTCTTTTTCTTTTTTTTGCCCTGTTGGAGACACCACTCAGCGCAGTGGGAGCAGCAGCAGGCTGGGAGCAGCATCACACTGCTGGGCTGCCCAGAAAGTGCAAGTTGTGCCCCCAGCCCACGGAGCTGCCAATGTTGCTGCAGAGCTGTGTGCTGGGCTGAAGCTCTGCACAGTGGGCAGACAGGTTTGGGCAGTCCCAGCAACCTGCAAGGGGAGATGTGTAGTCAGGAGGGGCAGCGAGAGGCAGCAGTGCTGTATCCCAGCAACCTGTGCTCCCTTTGCACATGGAAAGTGGAGAGCAGGGCTGAACAGGTCGTACACTGGGGTACCAGAGCTGCCTCAGGATGGTGCTGCTGGCTGATAATGGCAGGGTGAAAGTGTATGGCAGCACCAAGATTCCTGCAGCAAGAGAGCAACAGCCCCCACAGAAACACTCTTCTCACTTCAAAGGCACCCACTGCTCTCTCTGGCTCCATGGGGTGCACTGGGCTCATGCTACTGTAGAGCAGCCAAGCAGCAGGAGTGGATGAGCCACACAAGAGAGGGATCCCCTGGCTCCCAGTGCCCAGGAGGAAGCAGAGGTGCTGCAGAGCCCTCAGATCAGAGGGGCCATGGAGGGGCTGGGGGGTGCTGCATTGGAAATGCTAAGTCATGGCTTGGAACAGCGATGGAGCACCTGATGGGAAGGGAGGGCCAGTCCAGGGGAGCTCAGGTCCATGCAATGTATCTAAGCGATGGAAATGATGGAGCCAGGATCACCCCTTCCCAGACTTCATTTAAGGGTTGGCAGTGGACACAAGCATTTCTTGCAGGAGATCCCTGTCTATGTGTGGTCTTCCAAGGGTAAGCAGATTTTTTTCCTTTGTTTCTGCTGCATTTCGGCTAATCCTCACTTACTGCAGCTTAGGACTTTGCTATCCTGCTATTATTGCTGTACTTTCCATGACACAGTAACCTTACAGCTGTAAATCCACTCACGGTGCTGGGGGCATCCCAGCTGATGCCATCTGCTGGGGGGACCTAGGTGGGGGCAGCCCCCACAGCAAGGGTCTCAGGGAACCCATAGGGAGAGGGGTGAATTCCCCTCCCACCTGTTGTGCTCCCAGTTCCTGAGGGGCTGCAGGCATGAGCTATGCAGGACCCTCCATAGCCAGGGGTGTGCTGGTGGCTCCCAGCCCAGCGCTGCAGGGCAGCAGAGGGCTCCAGTGGCTGCCTGCTGTTCCCCACAGTGTGAAATACAGTACTGGAGTGAGAAGAAAGGCATCTTGGCTGGCAGCAGAAAGCCGCCTGGGAGAGATGACCTGGTTTAGGGTTTCAGAACAAATGCAGTGACAGATAGGCTCAAATCAAGCCTGCAAATTTTTCTGCCCCTACCCTCCCACCTCAACAAAACCTCTGATCTCTGTCCAATTCCCAGCATAGCTTGGGGGGCCTTCATAAGTCTGAGCCCATGGTGGGGCACAGAGCTTTGCAGCCTCCTGCTTGAGGCTCAGTGGGGCCATGGCAAGACTACTGCAGCACCTGGAACATGGGAAGGGAGGAAATCCACAGTCACTGGAAAAGACATGGTTCAGTGCTGCGCACCCACATCTTTTTGGATGAGGACACATGCACCATGGCTGCGCAGAGGCAATGGCAGGCTAGGTTCCTCCTCCCACCCGCAGGCAGCAGGACCTCAGGGCTGGCTATTGGAAGCAGGTGTGCCGCTCTGCCAGCGATGGGAGCAATTACAGAGAAAGCCTCTGCAGAAAATTTACATCCATCTCTCCTCACCCCTCTCTCCTGAAACAAATTACGCCATGGTGCTGCCCCATTTGAGGGGAACCCATGCAGACCCCCCCAAGCCGTGGGATGCAGTGGTCCCAGCAGCCCTGCAATTCATCTCCCTGGGAGTGCATTGGGGGGGATCCCAGCACACCTGGGCTGTGTGGCTCTGGCTGCTGCTTGGCAGCTTCCCCTGGCCCAGTGGGGGGAGTTGGGGGGGGGGGGTGGACACAGCTCCCCCCATCACCAGCGCTTACCCCGAGGTTTATTATTACACAAATGTGAATTCCAGAACCGGCATCTGGGGAGCAGCTGCTGGGAGTTAACCTCTCCTCGTGCTGCAGAGTGGGAGGAGCAGGTTTGGGGCTGAGCACGGCCATGGGGGTGCTCTGGGGGTGCACAATGGGGCACCTCTTTTGCTGCAGTACAGATTGGGAGCAGGTGCAAAGGGCATTTGGTCCATGGGGCCACATTGTGTGCATGGATAGGGACGTGAGTTTCTCTCTCTCCTTTTTCTTTTTTTTTCCTCTCTTTTTTTCTTTTAATAACACACACTTCTGTTTCCATTCAGCGGTTTTATGGGGATTTGCTCTGCCTCCTAGGCAAGGCCTGAATGTGCAGTTTGCTTTGGGATGCAGCTCCAGGGGATGCTGCACTTGGCTTCTGATGAGCAGCTGGGAGATAAGGGTGAGAACGGGCAGCCACTGCTTCTGAGCAGAGCTCAGCTACACAGGCATCTGGCTGGCATGTTTTGTTTGAAGGTGGATGTTGGGTAATGTCCTTACAAAGAAGGCAGCTCCTGATAAATCCTACTGTTCTGACAGTTTTCACAGCACCTTTGCAAGGCTACCAGGGTTGGTCACTGGCTTTTCTGTTCCTGAATGTATCCTGGCTCACTAAGCTCTTTGCATGGCATTGTAGCCCCAACATGACAGTGTCAGTGTGCAGCCAGAGTTTGCCTCTTGCTCCTCTACTTTGACAGAAAGAGGAGCAAGGGGCAGTTCCTCCCTGAGACACTGCATGCCTGGGCCATTGCCATCTCCATTGCCAACCGTCTGCCCTATCCCCATCCCTTACCAGTGGCTTTCTGCAGCTCCACCCCATTGCCCTGTCCAGGCTCTCCCTCAGCCACTCCTCATCAGTTTTGTGCTCCAGGCCCTTCACCAGCTTTGTTGCCCTTCTTTGGATGTAGGCCTGCCCTTAATTGCAGCCTCCTGCTCTCTGCTGCGGTGTTATCCACAGACTCCCTTAAAGCCTGCACTGCATTGCTCCTGACACCAGAGTGGAGTTGACAGGCAGACCTGACATACAAAATCACAGCAGCCAGAGCAATCACTGTCTCCTGAGGAGGTGTTTAAAATGCAAGTAACCCCTGAAGGCATCTGGGCAGGAGTAGGAACAGCATCTCCTTTGCTTGGGCTGCAGATCCCAGGGCACACAGTGCAGCCACCCTGCCCCTGCACCCCAAGCAGAACAGGGTTGACAGCAGCTCCTGGGGTACTGGCATCTTCCAGCCTATGTAATCTTTGGGGCAGGGGTTGAGCCTTCATCCCAGCTCCATGTAACCACCCCATGGCACAGGGATTCAGCTCAATGAACTGAACACCAGAGCTCTGTGTCACCATTGCCTGCTCTGGGCTGGTTTTCCCCTGCAACGTGCTGAATCCCACTCGGCAGCAGGGCAGGATGACAAATTGTTCTGATGAATAGTCTAAACAATGTGAAACAATGGAAGTCAGAAGCAGCTCAGAAAATATGCAGCATGCAGGGGGGCTGGGCTGTTCTTTTGATTATCAGATGGATATTCCAGTGGCCAGGATCCACCAGGAGCAGAACAACACATGTCCAACACAATAATGGTTCAAGGGGGCTTGAGTAGCAGCTTCCCTGGGGAGCAGCTGGGAGTCAGTACCAAGTGGCAGTGGGACAGCATTCCCTGACACACAGGAGCTTCTGCAGCATAGGGAGAAGGGAGCAAGGGGTGGCCCTGACCCAGGGGTGTCCAAAGGGCCTGAGGATGGAGCCCAGCAGAGGGTGTTTTGAAGCAGCCAGGGCACATTTTTTGCCTTCTCTTTGAAATTCCTTCGGACTCAGAGTCATTCTGCAAGTCAAAAGTTGTTAGGATCCTCAGGACGCCCGGGGAGGAATATCGACAAGGTTTGCTCTGATGCTATTTCTCAGCACAGCTGTTTGTGCCATCAGCGGTGGGGTTTCTCTTTTAAAGGGAAGGAATTTCATCCATTAAAAAGAAATCCATAAATGACGAATATGCACTCAGCCTAAGAGTGAGTGATGAAATCCTCCTGCAGGCTCTCAGGCCCAGCTCTGTCTGTAGCACCCCCCTGCAGTAGGTGGTCCCCATGGGGCTCAGCTTTTGGGGTGCAGCACTGTATGGGCTCTGGCAGGAAGCTTTCTCTCCCGAGGCTTTCACTTGCCATGTCGGAGTGGGGCAGGAATGCTGTGAGAGCAGCCGCTCAGAAGCTGTTCCGAGATGTGCACTTCCAGCTGGAACAGAAACTGTGGGGTCAGCAGAAGGGAGGTGGGAGAGCTGCTGGTGGGGAGGAGTGATGCAGAGTTCTGCCCTCTGCAGGGGCCTCTCCTGCCTGCCTGAGCTGAGCTCTGCAGGGCTGTTTGTGGACCTCTCCCCATCAGAACGGTGCTCTTTCATTCTCATTGCCAGAGATGGGATTCTAAGGGTCTGCTTCTTCCCTCACTGGAGCAATGCAAATAATTTGAACCTTGCATACACGATTGGCACACGGTACCTCCTGTCTTGTTTTACACTTCTTGTGTTTTCTTTTATTTCAGATTTACACCATTTATCTGCATGGCAATACATAGCCAGGAGCTGGCAGAAGTGCCAACTGTGCTTAACGTGCTCTGCTTTAGCACTCAGAGCAGAACTGATGGCAATAGGAGCAACTGGGTCTGCTTGATGTCCCCTCCAGCTCCTGCGAGATGAGAGGTGAGCTCTGCAGCTCCTAAGGCTCCTCCTCTCTTGACCTGACACCACAGGTTAGTCAGGATGGGCAGGAACAGCACAGTGTGGAAGGTAAATGGCCATCACTCTTCAGCCTCTCCTGCATAGAGCACTGTACCCTACCTTGCTTCTCTGCCTTGCAGATGTCCCTATAGGTGAGGCAAGGAGTGGGAGAGATGAGGGGCACTGGAGAGAGGCAGGTGAGGGGCACCACAGGGGCAGGACGGGGAATGGTGGCTGCAAGTTGTCGCTGTCTGCACCCAATGCAAATCTGGTCCCCGGAGGGCGCTGGGTGAGCAGGGCAGAGCTCTCCCAATCTCATGTGTCTGTGTCACAGCAGGAAGATCCCAGGCCCAGGGTGGGATGGGAGGAAAAGTAAATAGAAGGGAAACAAACGGACAAAAGGATCCCAATGTGTAGGCAGTGTTGGAGAGGGAGTGCTCCCTCAGTGGGCAGGAGGCAGGCAGCAGGGCCCAGCCAAAATGCTTTAAAAGCCTCTCTTTTATATGGCACTTGTTCTTCGAAGACATCAGGGCTTGTAAAAAAAAAGCTCTACCATTTACCTCCGCCTTTGACATGTTAATGGTTGTGTTCTTGAATCATTAAATATTGAAATGTGTAACACTTCCTGTGGCTGCCAAAGCTCTCTGCAGCCCGGCTCCCCGCGGCTCCACTCTCCTCCATCACCTCTGGTTTATCCCTGCACACTCTTCTCTCCATCCACCTCTTCCTCCCTTCCCCCCTCTTCCTCCTGTACCTCTGCCCCTCTCTGCAGGTTACCCCAACCCCCTCCCCAGCGTCCCTCTGCTGGACTTCCCATTCTTGGTCTGCATTCGGTAATGTGTTGCCTTTATATTCTCACCAATTCAGTGGGACTTGGAGAATTGGAGAATGTATTTATCTAGGTACAATGAAGAGCAAGAGAAACAAAGAAACCAGCAGGTCTTTTCTAACGAAAGATGATTAATGCAGCCCAGAAGAGCTCGTCCTCTTCCAAGCACTCCATTTTCCCCAGGTTTTGCATCCAAAGATAACATTGGCAGTGCCAGTGGTGACAATGGGGCACCTGCCAGCCTGTAGCTACCATGGGCAAGGTGCTGCTGCAGGGGGTGCTGCTGTTTGTTTTACCTGCTCGAAGTGTGACCCTGCAGCAATTGGTGTGCAGCCAGAGGACACCAGGACTTGGAGAAGCTGCTGCTCTGCTTGTCTGCTGGCAGCCCTGCTCCAGAAGTTCAGGTCACAAAGTGCATCCTTCCTGAGGTCTGGCTGCAGCCGTGGAGCAGCTTCTGACAGCTTGAGGAGCGCAAAGGAACACCTCTGCATTTTCTCAGGGCTTTCTGTGAAATGGTTTTGTGGTCCTCAGCGTGACCTCCCCAAGTGATCTGAGTGACCATGATGCCATAACCAGGTTGGAAGCATCAAGACTGCATGTCAGTCCTGACCTCAGCAGAATTCTGCACTGGGGAAGGTCCCTATCACACCACACAACCCCCAGAGCTGGCAGCACTGCCCTAAGGAAGATGTGGGATCACCCTCAGGTTCTCAGAAAGGGGTCTCAGGGTGCTGGTGGCTGTGTGGGGAGGAGCAGCAGTGCCACCACCCTCCTGTCCTAAGGGCTGGAGGGGCACTGGGAACTTGGGCAGGGAGGACCTGGAGGATGGGGCGACTGTTGGGATTTGTATGGAGAATGAGAAGGAGGGAGGAGATTTGCTGATCTGAGGTTAACACAAGGCATCTGTAGATTCTTTTTCTCAAATGGATCAGCAAATGTGGCTCATTGGGCACAGACAGAAGGACAGGTTCTAAACGTTTGCTTGTATAGTCTGGAAAAATTGGGGACTGAGGGGTCTGTGATCAGTACATGGGGTAGGAAACTCCTGGCAGTGCTAGGAACTCTGAGTGAGAGGATACCGTCAGCATAAAGCTAAACTGGTGGAAAACTGTCACCAATAAATGTCAGCTAAAAATTAAAGCTTTCTCCTAATCGGCAGATGAGGGAGTTTATTAAATAGCTTTCCAAAGGGGTAATTGAGGGAAGAAATGTAACGAGTTCAAGATGGGAGTCTGACACATGTCTGAATTTCACTTTAGGAGGGAGCTGAATCTGACAGCTCAGGTCCCTGCATGAGTCCCCTTCAGCACACTGCTGGCTGGGCCAGAGGTCTGCTCCTACAGCCTGCCTGCAGCCCCAGCATCCCCAGTGCACACCTGGCAAACACTGTGTGTGTGGGTGCTTGCATATGCGGATGCCAGCACACATGGACCTTGCACGTGCAGACATTGCACATGTGGGCACTCACTCATGATCAGCAGGACACACAGACACTTGCACAATGCCCTGTTGCCTCCCTCCCTGCTGCCTCACTTCCTCCTCCTTGTGCAGCGGTGTGCCAGCCATGTGCAGCCCTGCACACACACACACACACACACACACCCTGACTCACCTGTCCAACACAACAGCTTCTCTCCTGGTTAATAAGCTGTGGCATGCCAGACATTGAAAGTATGAAAATTGGCCAATTTTCATAATATTTTAAACCCCATCACATGTACTTTGCTGGTCTGAGCAAAGCTCTTCATGATGCCTTAGCAAGGAAATGGGAACTATCATTCCTCATAATCTACCAGAGCTGGATTGACCCCTCATCCCTGATGGCCACAGCTGTGACACCGTGACGCCGTTACCACGTCCTCCCTGGGGGAGTCCTGGGGGTTTCTTTCCCTTTTCTGTTCTGAGATTTGCCTTTAGCCCTGTAGAACTGGTGTAGCTGGAGCTGCTGGGGTTGAGGTGGCTGATTTGCAGCCTGTGAGTGCAGCCTGCTTGTGTTTCTCTGTAATGAGAGAAAGTGATTCCTTCCTGGGAGGGCTCCTCTAATGGGGTGTAAAAGACACTGGAGAGGTGTGTTTTGCTCTGGCTCCCCCTGAAAATGCTGTGAGATGCCCATGTGCTCTTCAGGGGTGGTCCTGGTAATGGGTTCACTTTGCCTTTCCTACCGACCTGGGGAAAGGGGGTACAGGCAGGGACACTCCAGCCCTTTGTGCTGAGCTCACTGTATCCTTCCTCCTCTTCTCTGTTTACACACAGTGTTTTCCCAAGAGAGCCCCTGGGAGGGGCTGGGATGCAGCAGGTGATGTGCAGGGGCGGGATGGGCAGTGATGCTGACACAGATGTGAAGAGCTGGAGCCCTGCTCCCTCCTCCTGTAGCTCCATCACACCAGCATCCTGCTTCTGTCCCAGACAGCTCCAGGAAGGGCTGAGCCGGATGGGCTTCTGTATGGGCTCTTTTTTTTTTTAATTTAAATCAGGGAAAGGTACTTTTTCTTCTCCCTTTTATTCCACTCTGAGTGTTGTGCCTTACCACTGACAAAGGAGTAGGAATTCCACACATTTCTTTGGCTGTTTAGCAGAGCTGCTGCCCTACTCTCCCCTGTCAGACACTAATCTCTCCTAATATTTAACAGTCCCAGTAGGCAGCAGGATTTATCCTCTGGCCTTTCTACCTGTCATTTCATCCCTTCTCACTAAGGAGCCCTTTGATTTCCTTCCGAAAAGAGGTGCCAGGACCAGTGTGATGGATTGGCTCATGCTGGCAGTTAGGGAACTGGCTCCATTTTTCTCTGTTCCAGCTGTCGGGTATCTATCTGGGGCAGCTTGGTACAGCTGGGAAAGGCCCCTGCAGCTCCTTGCAGGGAGCTGTGTGGACTGGCAGGCATGGGGAGCTGGCGTGGGTGTTAATGCTGCAGCTCCTACATGATTCAGATCCAAACCACAGGCTTGGAGGTTTTAGCTCCTAGGTTGATCTGGATCTAATACCATCAGTTACCATCAGGAAGCAGTTCCCTCCACCACTCCCTTCCCGACCCTTCACTCTGCATCTTCACCCTGCCCCTCCCCAACATCCCCATCCTCTGGGGAAGACAGGACCTTTGGGTGGGAAGAGGCTGGTGCTGGGACCTGTAGGTTTGTGGGGATGCTGATGCAGGTTTGAGAGCTGGCAGTGCCAGCTCAGCATAGCAAGGAGCCCTCTGATCACAGTTTCTTTAGTGCAAGCACTGGGTTCTGGGCTGTGCTTCTGTCTTAGTACAGCCCTGGGCCAGAGACCAGCGAAGGGCAGAACGTTGCTCCCTGGCAAATGTCCTTCTGCTCTCACCTGCCCCTGCCTAATGACCGCCTGCTGCCACTGGCCATGAAGGATCTGAGCAAACACCATCACAAGAGGACCGGGTGCTGCCGCTGCCTCTGCTCCTTTTCTCACTTTGCTTCTTGCCTAACTAATGGCAACCTCAGAGCTCTGCAGGGCACTGCTAGAAGACAGATGATACTGCCAGAGTACAGCTGTCTGAGGCCATGGAAAACACACTCCGGATAATCTTTCTGAAGGGGCATGTGTTTAACATTGACCTGGTTACTTGGCCTCTCCCATAAGCACATGCCATTGCAGACAGAAACAGCGGGGCTAAATTTGGCAGTGGCCGGTGCCTGCCTCCCGTAGTCTGCAGCCACAGGGCATGGAGAGGAGCAGGCCAGGATTAATCCTCTTGGTATGGTGTAAAGAGTAATCAGAAAATAATTGCTACTAATTGCAGAAATCTCCAGGTGCTGAAGCCATTTGTGACTTCTGGAGTTGGAAGGGTTGCAGGTTGTTTCTTCCCCCTGCGCTCTACTGTGATGCATCGCTCCCCACCTGGGTGCAGGCTGTTGCTGACCTGTGAGACACCTGCCTTGTGGCAGCCAGCGTGTCATTTCCCATTAGCAGCATTTCCCTCGTGTGCTCATCTCTTCGTCTTTTATATTTATTGTTTAGCCAGAAGAGGACCTTTCTCCACCCACTTCTGCAAATGCAAATAAACCAGGGGGAAAGGGAAGAGCAGAACCTCCCACCACCTGCCTGATTACCTGTGCCACTCACTCTAGTCCCAACCAGAACAGTCTTGAGCTGTGAGCCCCAACGTGATTTTCCAGGGGTGGCAAAAAATGAGGCTGGCAGAGGCAGGGGTAGAGCCTCCATTCCCCATCATCTCTATTACTGCATCCTGCAGCAGGGAGATGCTGTGTGCATACCACTGTTTTCCAGGATTTCCCTTTATTCCTCCAACAGGACCCAGCCAGGTGCTGGCAGAACACATAACCCCACCTCTCCACTTCTCCCCATCTGCACATCTCTGTCCTCTCAAGCAGTCACTGCTAGTGCCAGTCACATCTCAGTGTCATAACAGCCATGGGGAAAAAACATTTGCAATTTAAGCAGCTGTGCACGGCTATTTCACTGCAGTGCCCGTGGCATCCACACAGCAGCAGCATGATTGCCAGGAAGCCTTTGGACACAGCCGGGCTCTCAGGAGGGGGGGAATAATCATTACTTTTGTCTGGAGCCCAGTGCCGTGGTTGCTGCTGTTGCACGCCCATCAGATGGAAATCCGCGTGCAGACAGCTGCCGAGCCGCACCGTACGGCCCAGTCGGCACGGGCTTAGCAGCATGAGAGGGCCCCTTGGAAAAAGTCATTAGTGAGGCTTTTGGGGAAGGAGTGTGCACTGCGGTGTCAAGGCACTGAGCTTGTTTAAACAGAGCCAGCGTGAGAGGAAATGCTCCCCGGGGGCCCTCCGGGAAGCTCGCTGGGAAAGCAGAGGAGTTGTGTTTGTTCTGAGATCTGACTGCCCCCGGTGTGGTGCTGCCCGTCCCTCTGCAGGACCCAGCGTGAGAGCCTTGCAGTCACCAGCTCAGGGTGTAAGCCCATTCCTCACACCTCTCCAGCAGGGGACGTGCCTCTGTGCCACTGCACAAGGGCTGGGTCTGTCCTTTGAAAAGGGTGGGCTTGGCTGGGCATTGATCAGTCCTGACACTCAGAGAATGATTCTCCAAGCAGTGTTGGTGTGAGTGCAACTTTGTGGGCTTAAAGCTATTGTGATCGCATCCAAACTGGCATGTTTTCCACTAAAAACAGCCCTCTGGCCTGAGGAATGAGGCTATTCCCATGCACAGCATCTACAACTGCAGTGCTTTGTAGCAGGGTGTCCTGCGGGGACTGGCACTGTGACATCCAGGAGTGGCTCTGCGGCTCTGACCCTGTTCTTGCAGTGATGCTGGCTGGGTCTGGCCCCAGCCCTCACCCCAGTCTCCCCATCTGAAAATTAAGGATAAATGAGATACTGAAGGGTGATGATTCCAATTAATTACAGTTTGCAAAGTACTGTGAGGTCCTCTGGTGAAAGACACTAACAGAGCACAATTGCAGTGACGCTGCGCAATTGGCCCAGAGGGCTTTGGTGTGTTGGATAGGAAGGGATTATTTACTGGAGCTAGCAACAGATGTACACATGCACGTGGGGCTTATTGCATAGCCCTGCAGCCTTGCGGAGCATGGTGTGACCGTGTGGAATGCGTTTTGTCTGCAGCTGATGGTGGGTTCCAACTGCTGAGGACACCCTGTGTGGGGGCTGCTTGTCCTCATGCCCTGTGCATGCAGTGTGACAGCACCTGCTGTGGGACCAAGACCCATGTGGGCACCCTCAGGTTTCCCTGACCAGCTCCCACCAAACCCACACAGTCCCACATGTCCCCCCAGCCTCTCCCTGTCCATTCCTGCTTCCCCTGCCCTCCCCAGCTGCACCGCAATGGATGTGATTAATACTTGCTTGGAGAGCAATCAGCCCTTCCATGCTTGCTCTGAACCTCTGATCATTAATGTCTCCATATGGGCACCATTTTTCCTTGTCACGTCGCAGCTGTATGGAGAGAAAGGGGGAAGAAAATCCACTTTGCAGCAGCCAAATGGAGAAGGGCTGCTGCTGCTGAGCTCTGCCCACCTTTGGGATAGGTCAGACATAGAAAAAGCTGTTGCCAGGAGGTCTTGGGGCACAGAGCAGGAATGGACATCACCACACACATCTATCAGGGGGGTTTTAAGAGCCTTTTTGTGACTGGTTTAGACCCAGTCCGCTCCCTGTCCTTTTCCCCCCACACACGCACTCTGCTCCCTCCCTTCCTCTCATTTCATTTTCTTGAACGGCCACAATTCCTTTCCAGTTTTATTTCTCATTAAAAATAAATACCGTTGCTATAATTTACAGTGAGTTTAATTAGAAATGAGTTACGTGATCTAAACGTTAAGATTTAATTGCTCGTTCCTGAAACAATTTTCTCATCTGAAATGTCCCCAGTTAATGATCATTCATTAAATAGGATCGGAGTCTCTTAAGTGCAGTTGGAGGGGCTGCAGACTGCCTCCAAATGCTGCCATAGATGGTTTTGGGGTGGGGGATGCCAAGGGGGCAGGGGGGAGGTGGGTGCCCCATCAGCTGGGATGCAGAGAAGCCAGAGGACCTCTGCCTGCCAGACCACCCCTGTGCCAAAAACTTGCTGCAAAACCTCTGTGATTCTGGGCTCCACTCCACACACTGTGGTCACTCTAACGGAGGATTTTGCATTGGCAGAATGGGCAGGAGGAGATGATTTTCATGAGGAGTGGTGACTAATATGGGAACATTCACAGGAAGTATAGAGCAGAAGTAGAGAGCAGTGTGAACCAAACTGCCTTGTGCATAACTCACTCATTTTTATTCCAAAAACTTGTAATCAAAGCCACATCTCCCAAAAAGGAGAAAGCCTTTGCCTGCCCCCAGCCCATGTGGGCAGAAGGGCTCAAGCAGAGCGGGTGGGCACACAGCTGGGCAGGGCTGGAGCTGTTCTCATGCTATACCTTGTGATGGGCCAGGGCAGGATGGGATGGGAGAACTCTCCTGCTTCTCTCTTTTGACCAGAAATTCCTGAAAAGAGTTAAGCTGAAACCAGCACATTCCCTTAAAGAGAATTTTTTTGGACACATCAGTTCTTTTCCAAGAAAACAAAAAACAGCCAACTAAAGCAAGAAAAACACAACAAAAACTCCAAGCTCTCTATTCTTAGTTGGAAAAGTCCCATCTTGCTTCTACTCTGAGCTTCCCAAGCAGTGAGAGGCAGCAGCTTGTTCACAGGGATGAACCCTGAAGGCACAGGGCAGGGTGGGACCCCCAGGGCTGGCTGTGCTGCAGCTTCCCCATGCCCTGGGGTGGGCAGCAGCCCCCACTCTGCTGCATGTTGGGAGGCAGCTGCTATTCAGAGGAGCCCATCAGTAGCAGTGCGCATGCCTGGCCTCGCCATCCTGCAGGCAGAGCATCTCTGCTCGTGTGCACCGTGCTGCACAGGGCAGCTAACACCACTAGTGCCTTCCTCTATACCAGTTTTCACCTGTGCCCTGGGATGCAGCCTCACTGTTTTCCTGTCTACTTCATTGCACCCCTGCCTCATTTCTCTTCTTCTTCCACATTCCCTTTTTTTTTTTGACTGCATTCTTGGAGCAGCAGTTTCTTCCCCCAGAGCCTCTCTCAGGACTTTATTTATACACACGTATTTATTTACCCACGCAGCAAGGAAACCTGAGCATGGAGCTGGCAGGGGCAGTGGTGGGTGGAAGGATACCGTCACCCAGCGACCTGTAGGTGACATCTAACACTGCACTGGGTGCTACCGCCTCTGGCATGGAGCCCTTCCTGGGGAAGTCCAATATGGGAAGAGCAGGAGGGAGAGATACGGGTGTGAGTCAGCCCTCGGGTAACCTTGAACACATTAACAGATGGCTGGGACCCAATGAGAGACGTTTGCAAAGCACCACCACTCAATCAACAAACCTTGTTGTCTGCGGAGAAACAAGAATGTTAAAAGAAGCCGCAGGGCCGGGGCGGAGGGTGTCTGATTGCAGAGCAGGGGGCTGCCACTTCCAGCATCTGTCAGTGCATGGCTTTCAGGGATGTATATGTATAAATAAATGCAATGAAAAGGTCCCCAGTTCCAGTGAAAGGAAATGATTTCCTCCTCAAGTGATTAAGGGCACCATTATGCAAATAGTAGCCAGGCCAACAAAGCAGCCTCATAAGGAAAAGGAAATAGAGCCAGCAGAAGTGGCTGGGATCTCCAGGCAGGGGAGAGCAAGGTCTCACCCGTGTGACAGCGCAGGCGGCAAGCAACACTGGGCTGTCCGCGCCAGGGAGGGAGCCCATGACAGAAGCTATCAAAGCTCTTCTGATGTGTGAGAGTGCTTTTCTTGGCAGTGGTGGAGAGGAGAGGAGAGGAGAGGAGAGGAGAGGAGAGGAGAGGAGAGGAGAGGAGAGGAGAGGAGAGGAGAGGAGAGGAGAGGAGAGGAGAGGAGAGGAGAGGAGAGGAGAGGAGAGGAGAGGAGAGGAGAGGAGCACAGCCACATCTCAGGAGCTGCGCCTGCCTGCAGAGCTCGGCTGTGTCCCTTTCTTCTCTCCTTTGCAAGCATTTAGCAGTAGCAGATAAATAAACAGACATCAATCATCTGTGCATAGCAGCATGATCACCTTACGGGACTCATTTCATCTTAAAATACACAAGTTTAATTTCTATTTAGCTTTCCTTAAATTTTAATATCCACTTTTGAGATAAATATTTTAGCCTTAGGGGAGGGTCACGATGGAAATGGGCTGGATGAGATAGCAGGGGCTTTCCCTTGGGCTGCAAAGCAAGAAGCCAGAACTGTATGCCTGTGTGAATGGTGGATAGCTGGGCTGTGGCAGGAGCAGCAGCTCCCTGCAGGACACAGCAGGGTTAAAGAGGCTCTGCATGGATCTAGAGAGGTGGCCACAGAGATACTGTCCTGACATTGTCATCCATAAACATGCGTTCATATTGCAGCCTGGGCCTTGTCTGCGGTGTTTATGCAGAATTCTGTAAACTCATCCTAGAGGTTCCAGGGCCTTTGGTCAGATGGTTTCTATAGGTCAGTGACAGTTTATTTCCTTGTGGAAATTTACATTCCCTAAAGGAAAGTGTATAGACAGGGAGAGAAAACTGCCCCCTGCACCCTTGTCTTGCTGGCTGCTTTGCTCAGTGACACAGGACCGCATAGTGCCTGCAGATGGACTCTTCTGCACAGCTCAGGGTTTGCTCCCTGGGAAACCAAAGCTGCTCCAGCAGCAGCTTGAGGAGAAGGGGCTGCAGCAGAGCACAGAGCAGCAGCACCCCACAGTGCAAGGCTGGCTGCAGGGTTGATGCGCGCCTGCACACAGCCTGGGCTCTCCATCACACTGCATCACATGTGGTTATCTACGGTGGGAAACAGGTGCGGTGTGCTATCGAATCCATATGGCAACCGTTTAGTCTCACTTTGCTGTGGGATGAATTATGGCAGGAGGAGAAAGGCAGAGGCAGAGCCAGCCAGGGCCGCTGGGTTGGATATTCTGCAAATGAACCAGTTCCTTCCCAAATCCTGGGCTGCTCTCACTGCTGTTCTGGGATGTTGCCACCCTTAGATCTGATACCCTTGGGCTGGGAGGTGGCAGTAGAATGGGGAATAGCTGGAATGGGTGGGTGCTGCACAGTGGGCAACACTGCCTCCCCTCTCCCACACCTGGCACGCAGTACCTGCTTGCTGCCATCTGCCACACCACCATGTGTTTGTTGGCTGAAGGAGAAGTGCTGTGGCTTACCTGGGAGAGGGAGCTCAGTGCTGGACACCCCTGGCTGGATGCCATCACTACTGGCATTGGGATGAATTCCTACTTGTGCTGCTGGAGTGAGTGATGGACTGACCATCTCTGCATAGGTCGTGGTACATAAATAAAGCACTCTGTCAGCCAGGCTGCAGGAAGCAATGGGCAGCACTGCACATGACAGGCTAGGACAGATTTTCCTTCCTATCCATTAGCAAGTGTAGGGAAGGAAGCTGTCTCAACACTGCTCCTTGCACTGCGCTCCAGTTCAATAACAACCATCCATCACTCTCCATCCATCCTGACCTCTCCTAAAGAGCCACTGGAATCCTGTTATTCACATAGTCCTTCATGTTATTATTTCCAGCCTGGTGTGGGTCCTTTTAACCCCTGGCCTTATGGGCTTACCTTCATCTCAGAGGAGTTTATGGAATAAGATCCACACCCTTGCCCTTTTCAGCCCAGAGAAAGCTCCTTGTGACATGACAGAAATCCAAGAAATCAACCACTCCAGAGGTTTGTAATAAGTCTGAATCCTTCCTAAACCCAGACACTCAGCACAAAGAGGGGTCAGTGAACCTGGAGCCCCTTCCCCTCTGCCTCCTGCCATCAGTCTCTGGTGGTGATGCAAAGCAGATGAGGCACTCTGGGGACACCCAGCTGCTTCATGGGATGCTCATGCTTTGTGTCTCTGGAGCATACATGAGTCATCTGATTACACACTGTACATATGTGTGTGTGTGTCCTGGCACATACAAGTGTGTCTGTGCATGAAGGAGTCAGGTTCCTGCTGGCCCTCCTCAAAGCCCCTCAAAGCCAGGAATGTCATAGTGCAGAAGGGAAGGGCATGGTGACAGTGCTTAGCTTCCGTCCCTTGCTGGGATGGAGCTGTCCCCATGCTGCATTAGGGGATACTGGGGTGGAAGGAAGCCAGCCCAACAGATGCATCCATCTTTCTCCTTTCCAGACTACAGGTAAAACAAACACAGCCTCGAAGATGGCCATGTAATGCTGCTTCACTTTTCTGCAAGCACTGCCACTCTCCCTTTCTGTCACTCCCCTCCCTCCCTGCTTTTGGCCTCCCATCCCACTTCCTCACCTCTCCCTCTCGGGGTGCATGAGGGCTGGTTAGGATGGAAAAGCCATGGAGCTGCCCAGGGAGCAGGCTGCCAAGGCCCATAAATAAGAGACCCCTGTTTGCTTTCTCCTTGTCCAGCCCTGTGCAAATATTTACTGCCCCCATGACCCGTGGAGGCAGCAGTGGCTCCAAGCTGAGATGCTGCTGCAGGAAGCATCTGCCCCACTGCACAGAGTACCTCATCCTGCATTTCTAATGCCCTTACACTGTGCTCTCCTGGGGCCAAACACATGAGAGCACAGTGAGCATAGCATGAATCCCACTCACCTTCTCCCCCGATGGGATTTTACCAAAGTTTTATGAGTAGAATGAGCAGCAATCACAGCTGGGAATCCAGGGGCCATTAGCTCTCCCTGCAGCCAAAATGCCATAGTTGTGAGTGGTCCCATCCTTTGTGCTGTGTCTCTGCCAGACAGTGCAGCTGCTCGCAGGAGATGCCCACTGAATTCTGTCCGGGATGTTCACAGTTCCACCCAGTGACCTGCACCCCAGCTTGCTCAGCCTGTGTCTGTTTCAGTCACTCTGGGCATGTACTTCCCCTTCTGCCCTGCTTGTTTGCCACTGGCTCACTTTTTAATTTAGAGGGAAACGTGTCCATCTGCTCAGATGCGTGAGGCAGCTCTGTGCACCCACCAAGACTTCCAGCACCAACAGCCGTGCCTCCAAGTAGCTCCCACCCCAGAAATGAACGGGATGATTCTAAAATACAGATCAGGCACAAGAGCAGAGCTGTGCTTGTATTTGCTTTCCCTGCCATCACTGTGTGGGGATGCATAGCCCTGGATGGTGATAGAAGGGAAAGTGTTAACCACCTCCCTCTGGCAGTGGCAGCCAGTTGACCCAACAGGGGTTTGCTGGTTTGGGGCTGCACCACCTGAGGTTATGTATTTTTTGGAGAGTGAGGGCCAAGGGCTGATTTGGGTGTTGGTCACCTGTGGGTGGGGTGTTGGGACTGGGAGCAGCGTGAGCTCTGCTCCTCCCTGGGCTGGGACCTGGCTCTGTGCTGGAGGAGCCCTGTCTGATTAGCTTTGTGTTTCCTTAGAGCTGTGCTTTATTACTTGATTTTTCTTTTTAGCTTTCTCCAGCCAGATTTTTTGGTGGATGAGCAGTGCCTGGATGCATCTCCAGAGATTATGTGTTCAGATGATGCCAATGGAGGGATGAGGATGGCATGTGCCCTGGTAAGTCATCTCTTGCTCTTTCTCTTAACTGGCTCACTGTGTTAGATCTGTTTCCTTGTGGTCTTGCTATGAAAGAATCAAAAATGTGTGGAAATATGTAATGTCCTCCTTGCCCTTTTAGTGTCCCGAAAGCTGGCAAGCTCCATACCTGGACCTATGGCTGAACAGATTCACTAACAGCTTTCTTTTGTAATATCTCAGCTTGGAGAAGTTAATTATCTCCAAATATTGAAAAGGGCAGATGGATTTTGTAGGATTTACTTGGCTGTGTAATTTTGGTGCCCCAGAGATGCTCTGTGGTCTGGCTGTGCTGAATGACACATCATTGTGCCCGAGTGCAAATGTCACTTGAGTATATTGCTGCTTCTGCCCACTGGCAGATTTCTCCCATGTCATGCAGCTTGTGCTGCTGTGTTCTGGTGCTGCATCCATCTGAGGACACACTGGGGGCAGCTTTGCAAAATTCCACACTGTTTATATCTGAAGACTCTGACTGGAAGGCAGAGCTGCAAACCAAGCACTTCTGGCTCCAGCCTCCGGACACATGTTGGGGAGGGGGGTTCTGCACACATCCTGTGGGGATGCAATGAGGCAGCAGCTCCCTGGGGCTGCTGGGGAGCCCTTGCTCCATCTGGCTGCGGGATGGCCCTTCTCAGCTCTTCTTTCATCACTCCCCTTCTTCGACCTCTACTCTGGGGCTTCGGAGAGCTCTGTGTAATGCTCTGGCAGAGCAGTGAGGGGTGGGGTGTGCAGCTCTCTGTCCCCTGGGGGCATCCACCCCTCTGGATGTGCTGAGCTTCTGGCGGTGGGCTCAGCCCCCTCCCTGTCTCTGCCATTTGGGTACAGTTCCTTGTGGGATGCTCACACCGGAGGTAAATTCTCCCTTATTTTTACATCTTGTGCCTTGTTTCAAGCAGTGAAAGTTAAATGTGCCATCACATTATCAGCGTGCTCAGCCCAGAAACCAAATAGAGATGTTCCCAGTGAACTCACTTTAATCTCAGTTTATTTGCCAAGCAAAGCAATCTCCCCATGCAGCAATGGCTCTCAGAAGCTGCCGAGATGGAGGTGACTGCTAAAAAGGAGACAGACGCACACATTTCTGCTTTTGTGCTTGGGTTTAATGCAGGAGGTGAACTTTGTGGGACCTTTGCAACACTCCACTTCTGTTTATAGGTAGAAGTTGACTTCTATGTTTGGGGGATGTGGGTCAAATAGCCCTAGGGGCTGTCTTCCAGGGTTTCCCAATTGTTGGAGCTGATTGAATTGGACTGGGGAGGGCAGTGATCACAATGCTTTCCTCCCGGCCTCCAGCTGGTTTGACTTGCAATGCAAATGTTTTCTCCCATCACCTCTTAACGATCCTTTTTCCCCTTGCGGGTGTATAATTTCCCCCAGAAGTCTCCAGTGAATGGTTTCCATCACAGTTATTTGTCCCTCTCTTTTCAAGTCGAAGGCAACCTCTATAGAATTGCAGACCTGGCATGATTTGGGGTGGGAGTGGATTGAATTGCAGTATTTCTTCTCTGGCTGTCAAGAGAGCCTGCATTACCTGCCTTGGGGCTGGCAGCAAGGAGGCATCAGACCTGCCGTAATCAAGCAAATGAGATGCCAGTGGCAGAGCTGAGCTCAGGGTTGGGAGCCCGTGCTCCGGACGAGCAGCACGGCTCCTGGGTCGTGGGATGGAGGAGGAGAAAGGAATGCTTGGCTCGGAGCAGCCAGGGAGGAAGGGAGAGCAACTGCTCTTCTGGGGGCTGCTATTGGAAAGACATCATAGAGGAGGAGTTCATAAATCCACGAGGCTTCTCACGGCCGAGGCTCGATTCATCTGCACATCAAAGGAAAGTAAAAGCCCCTCTGTGAGAGGCTGCAGGAGTGGGGGTTGTGGGGGCGGCTTGAGCACTGTGGCCCTGCACCTCATCCTGCAACACAGGGCCTTGGAGCCGCTTGTAGGCAGCGGGGTGAAATATCACCTGTGCTCTGCTACGTGCAGGATGTGCTGTGTGTGTGTCTGGGGTCTGACCCGCACTTCAGGCAGCAGATGAGGTTGTGGTGCTGGCTGGAAACACTGACGGCATCGGCGTGTGCTGCACAGTGCTCACCTGGGGCTGCTGCAGAGGTGCAGACCCTTCCTGCTGGGCTCTGGAGGGACGTCCCTGGCCTGTGTCCTGCAGTCTGAAGTTGTCAGAGTACTTCCTTCAGGTTTTCCCTGGTTTTAGTGCTTGTGAAAATCCCAGGTGTAGCAGGGCAGCCAGCAGTCTGTGTTGCTTGTTGTGTGAGCAGCTCAGCTGGAGCGTGGAGCTGCCTGCTGCTGTGCTGGGGAGTCCCTGGGGAGGGGAGCAGTGGAACTTTGCCCTGGGGATTGGGGTTGTGCATGGCATCTTAATTAAAAGGGTCATGGAGATTGATGGGAGACACGAGCATGGCTGAGAGAGACACTGACCCTGGCTGAGGGGTCACCATTCCCATATACATTATACTGAATAATAGAGCTGCTTTCTCTGCTGTGTACTGGCATTCTAGCCTAACATGGGCAAAGTGCTACAAAAATTCCCCTGCCTTTTGAAAGACCCTAAAACTGTCTGGTCTAAAGTTGTACCTAGGCTGTGATACACTCCTTGTCCTAAGATGTCCTTGTGCTGTACAGTGCAGGAATCTGCTTTACTATTTCCCTTTGCAGGACAGCATCTCCTCCCATGACATCCTCAGAAGGAGCTGACAGAAGTGGGTGGGCTCCTCTCTGGGCCTTGGGCTGGTGTCAGGGCTGTCAATGGGTGCAGGCAGCCCTGACAGGAGATAAAGCATGTGCCATGTTTATTGACTGCCGCTTCTGCAGGGAGTGAAACCTTTCTTCCCAGGGGGATTGTCCAACTGACTGATACTTAGGCAGCCTCTCGTTGTGTGTTTTTTCTCCTCTGACAATATTTCTGGAGTAGGCTGTGTGGGATGAGGGGCTGCTAAACCCAAAGGCTGCTTTCCCTGAGCCATGGCACAGAGCAGAGAGCAGGGGCATGGTGCTGCTCCTGGAGGGGAGAAGCACAGTCTGTGCAGTGAAGTGTGGGTCCTACAATGGAAATAGAGCTAGAAGGCCTGCATACCTCATCCTCACCAGTCAGGTGGGTCTGAGTAAGCTGTGGTACCTGCACTAGGGCCAGATCCTTCATTTTGACACCTAGGTGCAATGGGATAGGAGAGGCACTCTACTCTTATGGAAAACACAGCTCTGTGTTGATGTGGTTGGTTCATCACTGAAATGGCCAGCTCTGGGGCTGGGGGGGTAACGTGATCTGCAAGGAGAAAACAGCTGTCTCAGAGCAGGGCAAGCTGCTGGGGGAGTATTGGGAAGGGTCCATCTGGAAGATCCTTGCTCAGAGTGCAGGGCAGAGCATGAGGAACTTGTTATCCTCAGGTGGTCCCTCCCACATCAGTGACAGCCTGCAGGTATTGTGATGTGACTTCTGTCCCGTCCCAGCCTTTGGGCATGGATCTGGAGCCCCTGGAACCTGTGGGCTGAGCGAGGCACTGTGCAGAGCCCAATACACCTCTGGCAGATCTTTGCTTCTGTTCTGGTTTTCCCGAAGTAGGGAAAGTACTGGAGGAGAAGGCTCTATAAATCAACGTGCTTTATTGCCATGCGCTATTAAACTACTGCTGCATTTCACCCTGGAGATGGCTGCGTTTCAGTGCAGGATGAATTGATTTCTGTATACCAAAGGTCAGATCCTGAGCTTCTGACTTAGTTCTTACTTAGTCTGTACAAAGGCAAAATCCCCATTGAAGCAGGCATTTGGATATCAGCCGCTCTATAAATAACACAGAAATAAGTGAGAACTAAGCTGGGCTCTGAAGCTCGCAAAGTGCTTGGGGATCCTCGGGAATGGCTGGTCTTGGGGAACTTCAGATTGGAGCAGCAAAGGGAAAGAACAGAGGCTCGGATCACAACGTGGGAAGGCTTTTTCCTTTCAGCTCTTCCGCAGCCCGACTTGTTGGCTTTGACGGAGGAATCCCTGAGAAGTGCAGCCGCGCTCTGTGCCGTTTGGTCTCAGCACCTCGCAGCCGCTTTTCAGCGCCGGGAGGATTCAGACGGGCGGGCGCACGGCAGATGAAATACCGGCATTCCCAACTGCCCTCCGCGTTCCCCCGCTCTTTGTTTCTCCGCATTTCCGAGTTGGGCTGCCTTTCCCCGGGGGAGGCAGTTAACTTAATGAGGTAGCTCTGCTCTGATTGTTTCAGGAGATGCAGGCGGTGCCCATCCCCTCGCCCGGCCCCATCCCATCCCGCCGGATAAATCACGCTGATTTAAAATTGATCATTCTGGGATGTGGGAGAAAGTGGAGTGGGCGGATTTACCCTATTAGGGTGCATTGATCACCATTACTGCGTGTAATCAGGGTTAATCTCAGGATTAATTGGGGGGATTTACTGATGGAAACGATCGACAATTTGTGTTAGTTACTGCTCTATTCGCCTCTAATGGCTTAATCAGATTACAAATTAAAAGTGGCTTCTTCCAGAGAATCTCCCTGGACTTGAGCAGCAGACAGAGCGTGAGGAGGGAGGCGCATCCAGAGCATATGGTTTGCAGCTCGGAGCTCAATTAGCCCAGCAGGAGGATGGATGGGAGAGCACTACGTGCCCGGGGCTGGGCTGGGCTGGGCTGGGAACCCCTCTGAAGCGTGGGGAGCTCCTGGTGGTGATGCGTTTTGTTCAAGGGTTTCTCTGGGCTGGGGGAGTGCGCGGCCCTCAGTGTGTGCTGTGCTCAGAGCAGCATCTGGTCGGGGCTGTGGGCTGTGGAAACGGCACTCGACTGTTGTGTCACATGGAAAACCTTCTGGAGGGAGCGAGTGGAATTTCAGCTCGGCAAACCATTAAAATAGCAGCGATCCTGCACCAAATAAATTAAGGCTGATGATCTGAGACTGGTAAGGCTAATGATAGAAAGGGGTCCTGTCCTGAGAAGAGATTTGTCTGGCAGGAGCTGAGCTGAGAGCATCTGAACTCCATTAGCTCTGAGGATTATTAGAAAGACAGCAGGGTCTGTCTGAGCACCTTGGCTGGAGGGTGTGGGAGCCCTGCAGTGGTACCACTCACCTCACCTGGGGATGCAGCACCCACCAACAAGCCGCAACGGGGAGGAATTAGGAGCTATCAAGCCTAACTTCCTGTATGAAAGCACAAAATGCATCTTTGGTTTGGAAGTCTGCTCTCATCGCTTCACCCCCACATGTGGGGCTGTTTCTAAGTGGGGAGGGCTCAGTCTCACCTAGCTCCTAAACTGGGCTGATGTTGATTGGGTTTTTGATATGTGGCTGTCAGACAGAAGTGTTGGGGATCTATTTATTCCACTGTTTATAAAGACATTTGCAAACCTGAAGGGGGGGAAATAAAAAGAAAGTGAACGTTTCAAGTGGCTGCTGACAAGTTAGAGCAGTTTAATAAATCACTCATAATAAACTACTTTATGTGTGGAGAGAAACACCACGGACTTCTTTAATAAGCCATTCATGATGGAGCAGGCAACGCTTAGAGAACAGAAATTCATTTGTGGGTCTTGGTGATGTGTTCCCACTGTTCCCTGCTGTGAATCTCTTGCCAGGTATGTCTGCGTCGGTGCGCCCATCTGGGCTGCATGTAAATCTGCTGTTAAGTCTGTAACTCACAGGGAGGGCATCTCTGCCAGGAGCTGCTGCTCATCAATTACAGGCAGAGTGGGACAGGCAGCCCATTCCTCACTCCCTGCCGACACCACAGCCTCTTCCACAGCTGCTTTATCTCCCACTGAGCTGGCCCAGATGAAGCCTTTTACAGGGAGTGCATCAGGCAGCCCTGTGCTTCTGCTGTTGCTTTAAACCCACATCTCACTTCAGATTAAGTAATGGCACTCCCTGCTTTTAGTGCATCCAGAGGAGGCAGCTGCTGCCTGTCACTTTTTCCAAAGCTTGGAAATGCAAAAGGGCCCCGTGGGTCACGGGGCTGCGTTTGTGGAGGGGGGAGGCAAAGAGCAGACTGCATTCTGGGGCTGAAAAGTGTGTTTGGGTGCGGAGGGGCACCTGTGGATCCCGGTGGTGCTGGGGCTGCCTGTGGGATTTGACCCAGGACAGCTTGTTGGAGCTGAGCTCCTGGCAGAACCCAGCAGTATGTACCAGGAACTGCTCCAAAATCAGGCTGGTGGAGGTGAGCATCACTGTGGTGAGGTCATAGTTCCTGCTGCATCACATTGCTTGGGGGAAAACTTGGCCCTCCAGAGCCTATTGTATAGAGGGGGGAAGGAGAATTTCATTTTTCTCTTGGTCTTCAGACTTGGCTTAGGTTGGGGGATCTGCAAGTGCTTTGTGCACGCCAGGCTTTTAAAGGGACCTGATGGCAGCTTCGGAAATGTCAGGCATTGTTCTGTCTGTCCTGGAGCAATTGTATGAAAAGGTGAAAAAAGCACTGCTCAAATAGAGGCGAGACTCTGACTTGACTTTGAACACTGCCTTTGTTATTGTGCTCCTCGGGCTACATGGTGCTTTATGAAGGCTTTGCAAGAAATTGCAATAAATATCTCCTGTTTCTAATGTACATACCTTCAGAAATGCAAACAAAAAAGGGAGGAGATGGTCAGCAGTCCTTGCTCGCATTTAGTTGTTACAAGCTAAGGATTCCAGGGGAAACAGCACAACAGGATCTGTAGAAACATAGTTATTTCTTAAGTGGCAAAAATAAGTGATTATTCTTAAATGAAAAGACTATGTTAGTATTTCATTTTAGCATCTACACGCTGACATATGGTGTATGCAAGGACACCTCTCCCCTCTCCCTCCTCACAGTGTTGGCTCTGAGGAGACACGACTGTGTCTGAGTGCTTTCCTCTGCCAGGTGCAGCACCTGAAACCCTTTGGCAAGAGTGAGTGGGGCTGTTCTGCTATTTGTTTTCTACTGTTTCTTTATTAAAAAGCTCCAGAGCCAGGCAGGCTTGCTTTGTTCAGTATTTTATTGCTGCCTCAGCTCACCCTGCCTGATAAAAGCATTGGCTGGTGCTGGAGCAGGGTGCTCCTTCTGGCTTACCCTGCTACCATTCTTCACTCTGTGCTGCCAATGTGAGGACCAGGGCTCGGGTTGCTCAGCACCAGCCCTTGCTCCTACAGTTTTGCTTCCCTGGCCGGTACAACTCTTGGCTGCTGCTCGGTGGGTGAGCCCCACACTTTTATGGTTGTGATTATTGCTCTGTGCTCCTCTCCAATTTGGAGGAGGTTGAAGAGAAAGCACTCAGAAAACAGTTTTGGTGCTTGGCAAAGCGGCTGGAGACCCCATCTGTTGCTTCTTACATTGTTAAGCTGCTCTTTGCTTCCCATGCCAGCCTGGTTTCTGCTAAATGAAGCCTCCCCAGGTCACGAGAGCCAAGTGGTTCCTGAATTAACAAAGACATTAATCAGGTCCCATTTGGACTAGCGCAGGGTGTCTACACCCTCACCCTGCCCTCTGTAAATTAAGCAGGTTTTATATCTTCAAGGCTCTTTTGGAATTATGTCCTCTCTGCCCTCCACCCCCTTCTCAATTGCTGGTGACAAGTATACACAACTTAATTGGTTGGCATGGAAAAGGGCTGACATTAATTGGCTGTGTTTGGCACGCAGACTCCCCATCTTGCAGCGCCTCCCAGGGATCTTATCAACCCCATCTCCGAGCCCAGCAGCTCACAGCTCGCCTGCCAGCTCGATGGGGTTTGGTTCTGTGCTTCCGATGACTGAGATTTTGCTTGGCTTCCTGGAGCTTTGGCTGGGGAAGAGCAGCTCTCACACCGCAGCTGGCAGTGCATGAGGGTGGGAGGGACCTACAAGCATCACAGCCCTGCCTGGCCCTACACCTCCCCCCGCCTTTTTCTGTAGAGTAGGTGCTAAGTGGGCACCCGGCTCCTGCCCCACAGTTTTCCCATGAGTCCTCCCCGGCTCAGCTTCCATGCAAACCCCTCCCATGCTCTTACACAGGGGTAGGAAATGAGCTGTATGTTCACGCTCTTGGAAGCTGTGAGTATGTGTATGTTGGGCCTCTGACAAGTTTAAATAGCTAATTAACTTATTTTAAGGAACCACTAAATTTGTCCCTTATCTTGATTGGTTTTTTGCATGCCTCTCTTTACCTGATTAATTCTTAGCCCATCTTTGTAATTAACAGTGTGAAAGAGAGCAGCTGTTCCTCCTCCAAATAATCTTTTCACCATCAGGGAACAATTCCTGCACTGGGATGGGCAGGAAGTTTCTGGTAGCTCTAACTATAAAAATAATTTGATGCTTCTTTTATTACCTGGTTATGACTGCCTGTTTTCACTGTACTTACCTAATAGGGTCCTAAATAGCCCTGAATCTCTCCTTGGTGCCATCAGCTGTGCTGTATCAGCACTGGTGGCTGCGCTTAACGGCGCTGGGAGCGATGAGGCGGTGCTGCAAAGCAGAGCACAGTTGGGAGGGTGGGTTTGGGCAGCTTTGCTATATGGGAGATTGCACTGTGGGTTTCTTTAATTCAGATGTGCGACAGCTTCCCTTCAGTTTGATTTCTTGTTTTAAATGGCACTTCCAGGCTCTCACCTCCCATGGGCTTTCCATGAGTGCCTGATACCAGCGTGTCAGGAGGCTGAACAATATTCAGCCAAAGTTCCCTTTTAGTAAGAGCGGTCTCCTCGCTCTTAGTAGCACGTAGCAGCCTTCTTCCCCTGCAGTGGTTATGCACTCGGGCTGTTTGCAGGGTGCTGTCATCCTTTCTCTCAGCTGCTGCTTGCCTGAAGCAGGCAGATGCTGCTCTTAAAACACTTCTGTATGAATTCCTCCAGCCTTTGGATCGCTGCAGCCTCCCCTTAAGCTCCTCTCACTCTATCAGTATCTTCTCTGGTAATTACATGCTTAAAGAGCAGATGATGGCCCCATTTTAATAGACCCTCTCCAGCCCACTATAAACACAGCAACACCTATACAGAAAACAGCCCCCAGCCCTACTCAGAGAGCTTTCTGCTCCATCCCCAGCTCCCTCCCATGGGGAGTGCATGAGAAGCACAAGCTGTAGCTGATGGCTCCTGGCAGCCCTTGGAGGGTAGCAGGGTGCATTCCACACAAAGGCAGTGCCAAGGGGTGTGGGCAGTGGGGTTGTCTTGCTCACTGTGAGCCCTGTGCACGCAGACAAGCATTCATTAGGTGTCTAGGGGCTCTTGATCCTTTGGGTGGGGGCTGTGAGAGCTACAGCTGCTCTCTCCTGGCCAGGACTGCAGAGTGCCAATGTTGTCTTTCCCCAGAGGCAGGAAGCAGCCTGTAGAGGAAATGCTAAATCACAGCTTGAAGCAGTGATGGAGCACCTGGTGGGAAGGCAGGGTCAGCCCAGGGGAGCTCAGGTGCATGCAGTTTACCTGACTGATGGAAGGAATAGAGTCAAGATCCACCCCTTCCCAGCCCTTGTTTATGGGTTGGTAGTGGAAGTGAGGGTATCTTGCTGGAGATCCCTGCCTACTAGAGGTCTTCCAAAGGAAAGCAGATGTTTTTCTTTTGTTTCTGTGTTTGTGGTTGCTGTGTTTGGGTTTATCCTTGTGCTGCAGCCTAGGGCTTAGCCACCCTGCTATTACTGCAGTGCTTTCTATCACATTATAGTGTTACACAGCCTGTGCCGCCTGGTCACTCTCTACCCTATGATGGCATCTGGAGATGCCAGGTCTCTTTGTATTGGGTGTGAGTCCTCTGCTTAAAGAGAGATAACACTCTGAAGGGCTGTAAGACAGTGGCAGCCCCAAGTCCGAGCAGCAAACAATTCCTTGGAAATGACCTCAGGTCAGGCTCGTCCTGGGGCTGCCAGGCCACCCATCCTAGAAGCACGATGTCCTGGCTGAGGAGAAAGGCAGCACTAGGGAGATCTCCTTGGTGTCAGATGCTGCTGTGTGCCTTGCTGGCGGATGCTCTTCACTGAGATAACACTGCTTTTTAGCCAGGGTTTCAATTTCCTTTGAGCATAACTTGTTTTGCCATTAAGACCTGCAGCTCTGTTGATGGAGACTGAGCAGACAAGAATACAACACTTCCAGAAGGGAAACAGGGCTCTGGCTCCATGCAGGGCATGGTCCTGTCTCTGAGTACAGTGATGTAGCAGCACATCATCCTGTCCTGGGGGGGCAGCTGTGCTGAATGCTACTCCAATGGAGACCAGCAATGGAGTCCCTTCAATCCCAGGGGACATTCTGGGGCTTAGCATCCCCTAGGTGTCCTTATGAGAAATGGGAGCTCAGAGTGACACCTTCCTTCCTCCTTTAGCACACATCGCTCACAGCCCTCCAGTGAGATTGTATTGAAACAAATGTCATCTCTTTGTGCGGTATTTCTTGTCATCAAGCTTTTAACCTTTGCCCTAAATTAGAATGTGATCTAAATGACAGATACTATCTGTTTTTATTATACTGCTCGTTTTTTCTTAATCAGATATTATTAATCCTTACTGCTTTTGCAGTGTGGAATTGCAGATGAATGACCTGTCCGAAGCATTCAAGCCTGGCTCATTATGAAATAGGTCTTAGAAAGACAGTGAGGTGGGGTATGGGTTGGAGTGCAGAGGGATAGAGGAGAGCTCCATGGTTGTGACTGTGTTGGCAGAGGAAGATCAAGTTTAATCTCTTTTGCATCTCTTCTTTTTGGAATAACCAATGCTTGTCCATTTTACACACATGTACCAGCTGAAATGCCCAGCTCCCAGCTGCTGACAAAAGTTTTATAGCCAAAGTATTCAGTATGGCCTGGTTTGTTCCAAAAGATTTGTGGAGATCTAGGCAGGGAGAAAAAAAAGAGGAAAAAGAGGGCAAATCTCTCCCTTTCCATCAACTTGGGCAATCAGGAGTTTTGTATTCTGAACATTGGTAATGCGGGGCCATCTGTATTGGCTCCAGCAGATCCCATTCCCCAGCTTCTGTGCTTAATTGCACTTCCATTGGCAATTTCAGCAGCCCCTGCATGTGTTTTGAATGAACTCCCCACTTCAGGCCAGTTTTACAGATCACCCTCGTGTGATTGGCAATTAAACTCTTTTCAGCTGAGGGAGAACTATGGCCTGTTTTCCAGCTTGTATCTCCCTCCTCCAGCTTGTTCTGCCTTTTGCATTTCCTGACTTTCCCTCAGCTCCTTATCTGCTGCGAGAGCAGTCTGTCCCCTCTGGGAGCTGCTGTCGGGTGCAGTGGCTGGCCCTGAGCAGTGCTGGGTGCTGCAGTGAGATCCTAGAGGGAGATGGAGAGTAAAGGAGGGCAGTGGTAAATCCATCCCCCGGAGCTGCGGTGCAAACAGGAAATGATCTCTTAATGCTGTGCACCTGCGTCTCCAGGAACAACATCCAAAAGGGGCCCAAGCCCACAGCAGGGTCCAGAGGAGTGGTGCTCCTGTGCCCAGCGGTAGAATTTAAAGACTCCTTGGCCAGCATCAGCCCTCATTCAGCTCCTGGCTCCTGCCAGATGAGCTGCCTCTCCCTTACCCCACAGTAAATGATTTCTGGGCTGTAGAGAGCATTGAGATGGCAGCTCTGGAGTTGTGGGCTGGCGGAACGCTTGGAGCTGCTGGTGCTGCCCAACACAGTGTGGGAGCACTGCTGTGATTGGTGCGTAGCTGGCACAGGGGATTGCACTGGGGATTGCACTGGGGACAGCAGTGCTGCTGCTGGGCATCCCATAGTCAAAGCGGGCCTGGAACCTTCAGAGAAGTGAGATCACAGCTCTACGGCTATCCTGTTTCCTCATCAGTAAGAGTGAAATGTATGCACAGATAGAAATGTGCTTATCCCAGAGCTGCACCCAGCCCGACATGGAGCCACCTGGCTTAGTTCTGCACCATAACCAGGCGTCATTGGCCTGCATGGGATTGTCAATAGGAGTGAAACCAGAGCAGCAGGGCTCTTGCTGGCCAGGAATCTGGCTGTGCTGCTGGGAGTGGGTGGCTGTCAGCATCTGCATGCATTAACAGCCCGGTGAGGCTGTCATCTGGCCAGGTGCCTCCTGATGCACAGGTTCTACAGGTCTGCTGGCTTGTCTGTCCAGAGTGGCACCAAACAAAGTGCCTTTAAAGCTCCAGTGCTCAGATTTTCCCCTCACCTTGAAGGATCTGACAGACTGGAAAGGCCAGGAAGCTGAAATCCCAGCAGAAGGAAGGTGATGCCCTGCCCATCAGCCTCACCCACTTGGATCTGGATGCTCTCCCTGTGTTTGGCCTGTAGCTTCACCTTTCCTATGCAGCACGAGCACAATGTGGGGCCTGAGCTTCACAGGGATGCGAAACTCTTGAAGGATGCGGCCTTTCACCAACACATTTTCTGCCCAGCTCAGTGCTGCGAGGGCTCCGTCAGCATTCCTGAGCTCATTGCAGGGGGAGAAAGAGGGCAGAGGGATTTTGGCAGTGGAGACCTAAAGCTTGGAAAAGCCTGAAAGAAATTGCCTGCAGCTGCTGCTGCAACAAGCACATGAGACATGACAGTACTTCTTGAATTCCAGGGCGATGGGAGAGGTGTTTTCTGGAGGCTCTCTTCCCCGTCCCGCAGGGGGTATAACAAGTGGTTGTGGGATTTAACTCTGCAATAGTGGGATTAGGCGTTCCCCGACCAGGATGGTTCCACATTCCTACTCCCTGATTTACCACTTGATGCTCTCTTTCCTTCCCCCAGTAGAAACAGCCTCTCTCAGCCCCTTCCAGTTACAGTGTTATAGGGGTTTGCAGCCCAGCATCCCCTTCTAGTGAATTTGCCTTGATTTAAGGCTTTGATTTGAAAGTTATTTTTTACAATAAGAGAAAGATAGTCCATGCCAAAAAAAGCAGTTTCATAAAATGCTGAACATTACTTGCATTCTGTAATTGCAAACCTGAGAGACTTGGAGTAATTGACATTTTGGATGTGTTGCAGAGTATCATATTTAATCTTGAAAAGCAGGTTCCAGGCAAAGGAGGCAACTGCCAAACCAAACTCAGACTCCTTGCTGGGTCCTTACCATAACTCATTTTCAAATCCGTTCAGCACAGTCCTGAACCTAAATGTTTACGTTTTTGATTTGCTAAGATAACATTCTTGGGTCACCGAGGCTGTTTGTCAGGGATGGGTGTGGGGATCTGGATCGGATCGCTCAGAGCTCCGGTGTGCTCCTGAAGGATTGTGCCTTCCTCCTGTGGATGTGCTCCCCACTCCATAGGGTGGCAGGGAGCTCTCAGCATCTCCCCATGGCTCAGGACCTGATGGGTAGTACAGGAGCAGCATGTACCCAGTTCCAGGCTCCTCCTAAGCGAGACACAGGGCTGTGCCACTGGCTCTTGTGCTGCTGGGGTGTCCAACCATGAATGTATGAAATTGCATCAATGCGGGGCCAAATGCAAATTAAATTTCACAGGACTGTGACTCAGTGGACGTGCATTTTTTGCTGGTGCATGACTTCAGTGCGTGTGTAATTTTATAAATGTGTGGGATGTGAATGATGCTCCGTGAATGTGTCTGAGGCAGGAGCAGGGCTGCGGGCACAGCCAGACTTCCCAGCGAAGCCACGAGTTCTCCTTTCTTTCCCTCTGTCTACAACTGTGGCTTCTGTAAAGTATCTGTCCCACATTATCATGGTTTACAGCTCGGCTATAAACATTTGCTTCTGTTTGAAATGCAACAAATATAAGCAGAAATCTGCTCTCTGCTTTACGCGTCCCGCTAAGAGATACCAGTCGAAGATTTTAAGGCCAGCCCTCTTCTTGCAAAGGGACTGTTTACATTGCTACGGATTCCAGCAGAGTGAATACTAATTTAAAGTGGTGCAAATGAAAAGAAAGCAGAGAACCCAGGAATGTGAGAGGCAATTACACACCCTGACCATGGAAATGGAGACGCAACATTGGCACCGTGGCTCTCGGGCAGGATGGGCTGTGGCAGCGCTTGAGCTGCAGGCACAGAGGTGTCCATGCAGGACTTAGGGCTGTGCTCTCTGCTTGCTTTTCTCCTAGCTCTTGGAGATGTTGGGACTGGGGCTGTGCTGGCATTGGTGGTTGGGAACACAGCCTCAGGGGTTCCCAGAGCTCACAGGGGTATGAAGATGAAGGAGCATCCCTTTCCTTTTGCAGGGGGGAATTTTTCTAGCTGCACTGCCAGCGTGGTTTGGGGATGATTTGGGGGTCAAGGCTGGCATCAATTGGGAAGGGGTTATTATTTGCCCAGCTGCACATCTTTATTCATAACTTGCCCATTGTTCTGAATATTTTGCATATTTCATTGTGAGAAATGGGGCGGGAAGGGGGGAAGCAGTCGCCGCATCGCTGGGAGCTCGGCTGCTCTTTTATTTCCTCTGAGGCAGGCTGCCGCGGGAGCCTGTGGCTGTCAGGATGTTCACATCTGTTCCTGATTTGTGGACAATGGAGCACCATCCACTGGCTGCACATGGTCGGGCTGTGACAACTTGACAGCCTGCCCAGGAATTCAGACCGAGCGGTTACTATCCGAAGCCATCAGAGTTGGCTGATCCTATATTAGAAGCAGGGAGGGGGTAGCTCATAATTTCAAAGAGAGGGAAATAGAAGAAAAGTTGCTTTTTTTTCCCTCTTTCCTTTTATGCTTGTTGTGAGTGGCATTAAGGCCTCTCTTTAGTTGACAAGAGAGGGTGTTTGCAGAAGGAGCAATGGGAGCTGGTAGGCTTCAAAGCTGTGAGGGAGGTGGGGAAGAGGGGCTTCAGCCCCCCCAGCTGCAAGAACACATCTGCTCCTGCTCTAACCTCCCCTGCTGGATGGAGGATTTTCATCTGTACCAGACAGTGGCAAAAAAGGAGCAAACATGGTACACTGTCAATATAATCATAGCATTGTTAAGATTGGAAAAGACCTCCAAGGTCATTGGACTTGAGTTCAATTGCCAACCTATTCCCACCACACCCACCTAACTGTGTTCCTAATTGCTGCATCTTCCCTTTTCTTGGAGAAGTCCACTAGTTCCCTGGGCAGCCTGATCCAGTGCGTTACCACTCTTCTTGAGGAGAAAGTTTTCCTAATATCCAATCCAAATCGCATCAATGCATAAGGTCCCACCACTCTCAAGCTGGGCCTGTGACTCCTCAACCCCTCCTTTGGCTTAGAATATGCATCTCAGGTGCTGCTCCTCAATCCCCTTGCACCAACCCAACATTGTCCAGTGCAAGAACTGTGACAAGTGGGAAAAGGGGAGCACCTGGATGAGAGTGGGGCAATGCAGGTGCCGCCTCCACCTGCATGGTGTTGGTCTGCTTTCCTTCTCCTTGACATGCCTGCTGAGTTGCTTTGCCTCCTTCTGTGCAGCCATTGGGTGTAAGTAGGTCTGAGCAAGCCTGACAAAATACAAGGGACCTAAATTACATTACCTTGCACACCAGCTCTGAATCTGACCTTGGGGATTAATTAGATAAACAACAATCTTGTACTGTACCTTATATAAATGTACAAGCAAGGCACCATTAAGGATTACCTTGTCACTAACCTAAGCCCTTAGTGATTTAATTAGACAATTAGAGGGTGCTTGGGAATGCTCTTGTAGTAACCAGAGTTATTAACACCATTTGTATTTATATTTAATGGCATTGCAGAAGGGATTTTAATTATTTGGAGTCTTGTCTTTAAACTTCTGAAGCAGAAATTCTCCCCTGGCAGCAGCAGTCTCACAGGTGCTGCCACAGCACTGACTTGGGCTGGTGGCCAGGCCCCTTCCCATGGCAAATCTGGGCTGCTCCTAGAAAGAAGGCTTTTTTTGCTCATGCTGAGTGGAATTTGCCACTCCCTAATGAGAGTAAGAGGGGAATACAGCCTTGGAGTGCTGTGGTAATGGCTGTGCTGCCATGAGGGGCTGTGTGATGCTGCTTGGGATGCCAAAACCAAAGGTACATGCAAAACTGCATGAAAGAGTGCTGGTGCATCCCATGGCCCTGGCAGGTTGCAAGACAGTCGGATGGTTACGGGCAGCATGGTTTATGGGTAAGCCTCTGGGCAAGGGGAGCCCTGTCCTGCTCTGCTCCCTTCTGCAGTCAGGTGTCCAGGAGAAGCCCTCTGCTCATCAGCTCCAACCTGGCTTAGAAGAGAAGCTGGGATTCCTGAAGGAGAAAAGCCCTTGTCTCAGCACAGGGTAGATTCAGCTCCCTCCTCATCAGCCTCAGCCACACACCCTTCCTCCTGCCTTCCTGGAGATGCCATTCTTGCAATCTCTCCGACAATAATTGCATTTTCACTGTATTACAGCCCCAGTAATACAATTAAGCCTAAATAATATAGATTAAGTGGAGAGTAATCGGATTTGCTAACTAATGTTTGAGTAAAGTAGATTCTTCTCCTGCTTTCCTGAATCCAGTTGGCTGAACCCACAGCCATAGCTCCGTATTCCCTTCAGTGCAATGTGGGTGTGGAGAGATGGTGATTCAGCAGGGATGGGAGAATATTCACTTTGGTTTTATGCGTGGAATGGACTGGAATCCTCTTGGGAACTATAATTGAGACAGTGAATGGGATGTCCTCAGATAATCAAAGACAATGAGGAGAAGTGGGGTCAACGATCCGTTCAATGAAAGCATAAGGCAAATGATATATTGAGCAGCTCCAGAGCTCAGTAATTTGACAACAGCCTGTGCTGAGCCATCTGGATGGGAGAAAGGGAGTGCTGGGGTTTAAGATGTGTGAGGTGGGCTGTGGGGGGCTGTGCCTGTTCCATAGCCATGCATCGCATTAGGATTATGAGGAAGAGGGGCCTTGGCTGGCCTCTGAACTATGAAATATCCTCTTTGGAGCTCAGAGAGGGGATGCTCAGTTTGACCTGGTTTTCTGGGAGCTGATAAAGCGAATGTGAGCTTGGTGGGACTGAAGCAGAGGGTTATTGCAGACAGCTATTCAGGGTCAGGATTTTGGTATGTTGTGTTGCACTTTTCCATTTGCAAAGAGCAAAAATATGAGAGCGGAGCTCAAAAAACCTGTGTAAATAAGAAATAAGAAAGGAAAAATAAAGCCGCAGGGAACAGCTTCCCTTCATCTGCTTTGCTCTTCCTTTTTTAGTCAAATCTGCTACTCGTTCATAGAGCCCTTGAGCTCCCTCCGAGCTGCAGCATCCCCATACCAGGAGCTGCCCCTTGTATGGGGGCTGAGGTTTGACCTGGGCACAGTCCTGTTTTGTGACATGGGGACCTGTTCTGATGGTAATCTGCTGCTGTACTCGTGTATAGCAGTGCTCTGGAGAGGGCTATGGTGACATATTTTGCAAATCCTTATTTATTTATGGAAAGAAAAGAAAACAGACAACGAAAAAAGATCATTCTAATGACTGGTTTTGAATTAAAAAAGCAAACCAGTGTAAGGCCTTGAGTTGATGCCCCAAGTTCAGGTCACTGCACAGCTGAGCTCCCAGTGTGCAGAGGTTAGGTTGATGGCAGGGGAAATGCCAGGGTGTTTTATTCGAAGTAGATATGCTCTCCAGGCTGCCAGACAGGGAAGGAAATTGGAAAAAGAGTGTCTTTCATGTGGGTTTTGCTCCTTGTTGTGAGGAGCCAGGCTAGGATTAGTTGTCCTGCTGGAAGAGAGCCAGGCCTGCAGCCTCCTGCGGGTGCCTGGGCTCTCCTACTGGGGCCGGGCTGGGGCCAGCAGCATGAGGTCAGGGAGCTGGGAGAGGGTCAGGAATGCATCCCACTGCTTCTGGATGAGCTGTTGCTCACTGCCTCCCAGAGCACCACCAGACCTAGAGCTCAGCATGTCCCAGTCCATCAGCAGCCCCTTCATTCTGGGCTACAGAACAACCAGTGCTCCTCATGCCTTGCTGTAGCCATGCAGTGCCCCCACCAGCAGCATGGGGAGGAGGAGTTGGGTTTTGGCAGGGGTTGGGCAGGAGGTTTCCTAACAGCTGGCTTGTTCCTGGCCAGAGTGGAATGATCTTGCAGGCAATGGAACAGCACTGGCCACGGCAACAAAGGAGGCTGCTGTGCAGTGTTCAGGTGGTGGATATGAGCAGGGAGGAAGGAGGAGAGGCTCATTTGGCAAAACACACTATTTGTCTATTCAGCAGCTGGTGCCAAGTCATGGAGCCCTTGGGCTTCACACTTGACATCGTTGGCCAGCACTGGGAGCCCCAGCTGCTGCCAGGCAGAGCTCCTGTTGCTGGTGATGGAGCACTTAAGAGTGGCTCTCCTTGGCTCCCGCTCGTGACATGGTAGGTTCAGCTGTGGGCTGACCCATTGCCTGGCAGAGTGTGGCTGGTTCTGCTCAACACCCTTCAGCAGTGCTATGAGGCTGCCTGGAGGAACCTGTAGAATGCACTCTGGTGGCAAACACTGACCAAAGGGCTTGCACAGCTTTGTGCTAAGCCAGTGTGGGAGCTCCCTGCCCCTCTCTGCACTGTCCCCAGCCCTGCATGAGCCTCATCCTGCCCACATCCACTGTCCTTTCCATCCTTCTCTTGGCAGCTAAGTTGTTAATAAGCTTCCCCTTGCTATGATTCCATCTAAATTACTATTTTAAAACAACTACAGATGTGCTAAATTGGCTCAGCATAATAGGATGAGATGGAGAATAAAGGTTCCCCCAGTGGGCTGTCGCCAGCGCAGGTAATTTATTACCTGGGTGGCTAATTATATGCTTCTCAGCTTTCTAGGGTGAAAACATCTTGATATTTCCTAGTTAAGGAGCCCTGACACAAGTGAAATGACCAGACATGTGAATAGGAAGCACGGTGATTAAGTACCTGAGGGATGAAGAATGCAAAGGAAAAGGCATTCTGCAGCCAGAAAAAATGAACTGCGTGATTTCCCTCCACACCTGGGGAGCAGGGAGGGCTGCACCTCCCCAACTCCGGCCAACTCTGGCACTTTGTGCATGAAAACTGCAGCTAACTGAATTCCAAGCTGGGAAAAACCTTCTATAAATGAGAGGAGAAATCATTTCATGAGCTCTGCGTATGTGCTTTGGGGCTGGGATGGTGGGGAGGAGAAAGGCTGCACCTCCTCCCTCCTTATCCCTGCTGGCTGCACCCTTCCTCATCACACAGATGCACAGAAGGATGCTGCTCCTTCCTTATGAGCAGCCAGAGTCTCAACAGTGCAGTGGGTTACGATGTCCCCCTGCACCCATCATGGCCCTGCAGACCCCAGCCACCTTCAGCAAAGAAACCCATTTCCCCTTTTGTGTGCTTAGAAATGTAGGTAGGAAATACATATCCAGCCTCCTCACATTCATTCACTATTTGCTTGATGAAACATATTGTTTACATAATTAATATGTTTGAGACAAGGTAACTTATAAAGCACGTAGTCTGTTGGGCACTGTGAAATGGGACAGTTTTCAAAGTACTTAAAACCTGTTGCATGACACAAACCTGATCTAGAATGACACCTTGCTGAGTGACTCAGGTCACCCCATGGCTCTGATTATATTGAGAGGAGATGAGATCCTGTACTGCTGGTGAGAGAGTTGCAAAAAAGGCCACAGAAAGGGGAAATAAAATTACCTGAGTTATTTCTCAGCCCATTTGCCTGTGGTTCTGCATTACACCCTGCTTGCAGAAGAATGCTCAGGGGTCAGCATCCAGGAGATGCCCATGGTATGGGCACACCCAAGCAAGGGTTCGTCCAAGCACAGCAGGAGTTGGGTCACCTGGGCTGCTCTTGGCTCTCTGTAGGGTGTGAGCAGCACTACAGCCTCTCCCAAGTGATGCAGTGGGGAAGGAAGGCCAGGTCTGGGTGATGCTGAACAGCACCTGAGCCACTGCTAGCAGTTCCTGCCACTGTGTCACCCTGGGGTTGGAGCTGAGCTTTTTGCAGCAACCCTCTGCTTTTGCCCGGCCCCCAGGCTGTGCTGATTCACCGTTTTCTCTGAGCCACGTCGCAAGAAGACAAGGTCTTTGGGAAAGCAAAGTTAGTGATAAAAGGGAGCAGCAGCCAGCAAGGTGTTTTCAATACAGAAAGAACCTTACTCTCTCGGATGAAAGGCAAAGCAGTGTGTGCACGTCTTTGGGCTCCGCAGCATCTCCCAGAGCTCTGGTTTTATGCTTCTTTATCCTTCAACTTCTTCCTTAATGAGAAATTAATTAGCGTTGTAGTTCCTGCCTGGGAACTTGTAAACATGCAGCAGCGGTGCTGTCGTCCCCTTCCCCCCACCTTCGCCGTCCCGTCCCACCCCCTCCCCGAGGTGCCGTCCAATCTCTCTGACACAAACACTCGAGAACAAAGCTGCCCAGCTAATTCAGGGAATTATCAAGAAGCCTGGAGCTGTGCTGAGATAATGAGCCTGAAATAGCAGCCTGCCGGGTCTGCAACAGTGCCGGGACTTGGGCTTAGACCCCACGATGGGCCAAGGTGAGGTGGGGACATGGACGTTCCTGCAGCCCCTGGTGCAGCTCTGGGTGTGCAGTGGAATGGTTGTGTTTGGGGTTCCCAAGCCCTCCGCCCTGCCCTGGTTGGATACTGCTCCAATGCTGCTGGATCCCTTGCTTGTAGGAGCAAAGCAAAGCACTCTGCTCCTCATGGTGATGTTCCCCAAGGTGGTGTTCCTCTGTCACCCCATGCCATCACAGCTCCCAACGCCCCCACGCTGCTGTTCCCAAGTGAGCCTCCTCAGAGCCCTGCAAACAGCCGGTAAAGGGCAAAAGCAGTGAGAAGACTCTTCCTGAAGGGCAGAAGTGATGTGTACAAGGCAGAGAGGAGGGCTCGGTGAATCCCATTGCCTCACCAGCTGCATTGGACCTACTTTCTTCACTTTGATATTATTTCTCACAATGAAAAGTTGTGTCCCATCCTGTGTGCACTCAGCTTGGCTCCAGCATGTTACCCTGTGTGGATAACTCAGCTGATGCTACGTAAGGAATGTTCTGTAGAAGCCTGTTTCCCTGCTGCTGCTCTCCCTGGTGCAGTATTAACAACAGGAGTTCCCTACCCAGAGGACAGGAGGCTTCCACAGTGAGGAGATATGTGGGAAGGGAAATCTTGTGATGTGAAAGTCAAGCCATTCCCTGTGATGCTCAGATGATGGGGCTGGGAGAACTACTGTTTTGTTCATTTCCTTATGGAGGAAATGTACCATTCTGAAGATGACTTGTAGTTTCCTCAGCAGTGAGTCATTACTTTGTACATGAGCTAAACGCTAGAGCGTAATCATAAATAAATAAAACTGGCGGCATAAACTGGAAATTAAATATATCCTCTCCTTGTTTGAAATGCACCATGATTCATGCTGTTGCTTCCTAGTTAAAATTGTATGTTATACCAGGTTGTGAAGCATTATAGGGATCTTTGCAGTGCTTTGCCACACTGTGGGTTTATCCTGTGGCACTGCTTGAGGAACACTGCCTGCGTGCTTGGTGTCAATTAAAGTCACCCCCATGTGCCATCTCCTTTGCTGTATGTAGAAAAGCAGTGAGCTGCTTTGTGAGCCTGAGCTGAGTGAATGATCAAATCCCTTATCTTTTTGTTTTTATTTCTTTACCAGGCCGACTTCAGCTGGGTGAGCTCCCAGCCTGGTTCCTGGGGAAGCTTGGGAGAACAGACAGCAGAGCGCAGCATCACTGCTTCGTGGACCACATGGAGCTGCTCTGAGTGCCACCCAACATGCACAGCTGTCATCCTGCTTTGCTGCAGGCATTGGCCCAGGTACATAAATCTCATATGGACATGGAGAGAGGGTGAGTCTTGTGCCACTAGGGTCTGTACACTCTTTGTTGGCACCAAAGGGCACTTGGTTTGGACAAAACATGACTTTCCCACACTCCCCACTCTGTCCTAAGTGCCAAGTACTGGCTGGTTTGGCATTCCAGAGGGTTGAGGATGATGCTTGCTGAACATTCAGCATGGTGCTGATTGCAGCAGCTGAGTGTTGTACAGCCAGGGGCTGCTTGACCACATCCCTGCTGCATGCTCACCCTGCAGCAATGGGAACACTTTGGCTCCTAATCCTCCCCTGGCCACTGGTGGCTCCTGAGTGTCTGGCTGGGCTGGGGAGCTGCTGGTTAACACAGCTTGGGAAGGCCTGCTGGGTGAGGAGGTCAGCACAGGCATCTGGGGTCACCAAAGGGTTACCCTGTTCTTCATTTAGGAGAGAAAATCTAAATGCTTTGCTCCTCCCCTGAGGTCCAGGGAGGCAGGGGTAAGGTATAGAGGTTGGGCAATGCAGGTCTGCAAACAGCCACTGCATTTCACAGCATTGCATTCCCACAGCATTGCAGGTTGAGGGCAGCTGGGAGGGAGGAAGCAGTGTCGTTATCCTAGCCCATGGCCCTCTAAAACCGATGCATTTGCTCCTCATCACAGAATCACAGAATCACAGAATGACCTGGGTTGGAAGGGACCTCAAGGATCATGTACATGTACTCCTACCCTTGCTGGTTCCCGTGCCATACTCTAAACCATGACACACTGGATTCCTCTATTCCTTAAGGCTGAGCCTACTCAGGCCAGACCCACTCTGTCATTTCCACTATGCCAAGAAACCTCCGAGGCCTCATTGCATCGTGGTCCAAACCCCATCCCTAAGCTAAATACCCGCAGTTGCCTGTTTTGGCAGAGCTCAGCTGTGAGACCTGCTCCCTGTGAACGCCAGGCAAGAGCACGTAAAACAGGAACGTTAACTATTTTTCCAGCTGTCTGCAGCTCATGAACTGTAAAACACACTAATGTTACACCTCCACACCTTGCGAAGGAGATGCCAGTGACACTCTGTTGGGTTTTTTCATTCTCCTTCTTAAAGGAAATTTTGGAAACACAGGTTTCCAAAAGCTGTGGGAAATATCTGACACTGGGGGTACTTCTGTAGGACTGTGGCTGTTGCTGCTGGTGGGGTCCAATCTCCCATTCCTCACCACGCACCCAAGGGTGGGACAGGGCAGGTGGCACCTGGTGTCCGCCAGGATCATGAGCCTTCAAAGTGTTCTGGGTCCCACACACAGCTCCTGGGCACAGGAACAAAGGGCTCAACAGAAGCTGCAACTGGTGGGGCAAGAAAGAGCAGCCCAGATTGAAGCCAGTTTGTGTCTATCTTTGAACCCGATCCCTCCCTAAGCCTGTTTTGGCTCTGTTTGTTTGGAATAGACCTGAATCTAAAGGGAAAAGCAGACAAACCAGACTAAACATCAAATATTAAATAGCAACTGCTAATATGACAGCCATTAAACACAAGCGCTCTCTGCCTCTGCAGCAGCTGGGAGTTGGGCTTTACACCCACCTCTGGAGCCCAAAGCTACTGAAATCGAAGTCAGCCTGCACGTGTATATATCAAATTGCTGGAATGAAGAAGAAATCCAGTTTCCTGCTGCCAATCTTTCCGGCATCTGAGCGCCTGCTCTGAGCCAGGGGAGGAGGCGATGTGCTCTCCCCTCCTGGGCTGTGGGGAGGGATGCAGGCGGCTGCTCAGTGCTGGCTGTGCACAGTGCTCGGCAGGGGTTGGCAGGGAGGTCGCCCCTCATCCTGCTGGAAAATTAAAGAAATCTTATTTTGTTTTGGGATGGATCCAAGAGGCTTTGAAGTCCTGGGAGAGATCTGCTGGCCGGGCCAATCTTTCTCTCCTCTATCCCAGAATTTCAAAGCTGCAGCACTGGGATGCATCCAAGGAGAGGGCTTCTGCACTGCTGTGGGGAAGAGGAGCCCACACCATGCTCCTGAGCCTAGGGCATGGATTGCCCAGTGGTGCAAGGCTGGGAGAACCTGGATAAAGCACCCTTTGAGGGGTCTGTCCATGCCAGGAACAGCAGAGCAATGAGGCACTTCATCCCAGGACACCGCATGGAGTCCCTGGGCCAGATCCCCCATCATGCCATCAGTAGGTACTTGCAGCCACAGCCTGGCTCTGGGTCCTGCTCCTTATCTCCCATGTTCCTCCTCTTTCCTTGAGCAACTACTTTATCACATTTTGAGCATACCTTCCACTTGACTTAACACTAACATATGTACAGTTGACATTTCAGTAATGCCTTGCAAATGAGCTAGGGTTGACTGGGAGATATCTGCTGCCCCGGGATTCCATCACCTCCACCAACCCCCCCCCCCCCCCAGCCCTGGAGCTCTGTCTCCGGATGGGGAACCCTCCTAGTGCCACCAAATCTGCTGTGATGCCCAGAAGCTCTCTGTTTTCCTGTCCTCTCCCTCAGAAAGACTTTTTGGGGCTAATGCAGACGGATCAGGGTTCGGTGCCCAGCAGCCCCTCTGCTGGCACCCAGGGCTTCCACACACCGCCTGTAGCAAGCAGCCCCAGCAGCACTCTGTATTTGCAGCTTATAAATGGAGAGACAGGAAGGCAGATGGGCTGTGTATTTGTTGAAGTGCTTTCATGAGGAAAGCTCTGGCTGCTCTGAATGCTGAGTTGTGCTTCCGCCATCCCAGCAGTGCAGCCTTCTGGATGGAGAGGTTGAGAGTCCTCCTGGAGGCATTCCCATCCCAGACGTTCCCCCAGACACACTTGACTGTGGATTTCTTTATTCCAAGCTTTTATATTTCCTGCAGCCCTCTTGAGCTCCTGAGCACTGGCCACTTAATGGTTGCAGAGCCTGATCTGTGTTTCTGTGTCACTGAGCACTGGGAGAGCTCTGAGGGCGCGTTGCTATGCTGTGAGAAACAAGGCAATGCTAAAACGAGGCTGTGTGTTACGGTGTTCTGGTGCACGGGGCCCAGCATCGATCACTCTGAATATGAGCTGCTGCGGCTGGAAGGCACTGCCACCAGCTCACCTGTTCCGCTTCATCCCCTGCATCAGGCTGGCAAACCATCCTTGTCAGAGGTGTACTTAGCCTTATCCTTGAATGTCTCTGGGAAAAGCAATTCAGCAACCTCCCTGAGCAGCTTGTTCTGTGTCTGAACTCTAGTTAGAGTTACAAAGGTTTCCCTAATGTTTAACTTTAATTTTCTCTACTGCAACATAACACCGTTATAACTGGTTCGAGCTCCTTGATGGCTCTTTTTCCCCTAAGCCCCCATTTAGGAGAGATGGGGAAGGAGTTAGATGAGCTGACTTACAGCTCAGTTACAACACAGTTTCAGCCAATTCCGTTTAATACGAGTTAAGGTAGGCAGAGTTTATGGGATCATATCAGGTTTTAAGTGGACTTAGGCAGTGCTCAGGTATCCTCTTGTGACATGAGCTGTTTTTGGAGCTGATGATGCAGGCAAGGCAAGGCACAGCTCTCTACTCACCCCCCTTATCTCACTCCCAGCTCTCAGGTGAGTGGCAGCCCCCAGCACAGCTCCATGGGATGGATAAGGGATGGCCATGGGGCAGGTGGCCCTGTGGTGTCCCCATGGATGACATCCCTGTGTCAGATGAGCTGCTGGCATCTGGGTAGTGAGCATCACTGCAAAGTGGGGAGAAGAGCCCGGAATGCGGAGAGGAAATGAGTACAGGGAAATTCAAAACTTTCCCCAGATGAAAAACAGAGGGGAGAAGGTTTTATGGCATGTGAAGTTGTAAATATATGGTCCTGATTTTCTTCCTGATATTTAGCTTAGCGAATCACACCGAGCTCTAGTTGCGCTGTCACAGCCACATGGATCCCTGCAGCGGTGCTCACCAGGTGGGGCACCAGGTGTGTCACAGGGAGGGCTGAAGCACCCCTGAACCCAGACCCTGCTCAGCCCACCCCAACCCGCCATGCCCATCCCCATGTCCCTCAGTGCCACATCCCCACAGCTCTGCAACACCACTGGGGACAATGATCCCACCACTCTCTGGGCAGTTGTGCCACTGCATTACCGCTCATTTGACTAATAATTTATTCCCAACATCCAACCTGACCATCCCCTGGCACAACTTGAGGCCAGCACCTCTCATCCGATCATAGTTATCTGGGAACAGAAACCCACCATGCCTCACTCTGAACTCTTTCCAGGCAGCTGTAGAGAGTGATGAGGTCTCCCAGAGCCTCCAGACTGACCTGTCCCATTCCTTCAGCTGCACCCCACAAGACTGGTGCTGCAGACCCCTCACAGCTTGGTTGCCCCTCTCTGGACATGCAGCCACCAATTGCTCATACAATGCATTCAACAACCACAGGCTGAAGGGTTATTCCTTGTACAGAAACTGCCTGTGGTGTGACTTTAAGTAATTGTTTTTAAATTTGTTTCTTCTCTGAGTGTTTGTAATGAGCAACATGGATCTGTTTAGGGCACGTTCATTAGGGATTGCCCCATGTATTTCGCTTCGCAGGGCATATAAGTGGCACAGGTTGCTGAGTGAGGTTGGTTCTGTGTGTGTGTATTTACTTGAAATGCATTTCCTATGGATGTTCTGCAATATTTACTTAAATTGAGCTGCTTCTGCTGGGGGCTGCTGGCAGAGAACACACTTATTGGGATTTCCATGGCTAACAGAGACAAAACAGGGTGCTGGGCAGGGTCGGAACTGATCATCTGAAGGCTCAAGTACATGCAATGTTTGTTTTACAGTATTCATCTGATTTAGTTTACAACGTGGGGATTTTTATTTATCTATTTTTAACCACCCCTCCCCCAATCCCACCCCTAAACCTTTTAAAGCTTGTGGGTCTATCTGGGATCCAGGATTCCAGTTACAGACTTTTACTGCTCTACTTCAGCCACGATTTTCCTATAAACGTGTGGTTAGGCTATTTTTACTTTAGCGTAAGAGTCAGTCCCCTCCCCCCCCCCCCCCCTTTTTTTTTTTGCTTTTTCTTTTATTTTTGCTGATCAATTGCAAATGGATGAAGGAAATTTGCTCAGACTTTCCCGCAGGCATTCCCCTTTGGGCAGAGATTAAACCCGGGGAATTTTAGCCTTCAATACAAACGGTCTGGACATTTATGAGGGCGGGAAAGCAGGGGCTGATTCTAAGCGCTGCTCTGCAGCTGGATAGCTGTGCTGCTGGCAGTGATGGGCATGGGGTTCTCTGCATGGGGGCACTGCTTGGCAGGGTGAGCACTGCTCCTAGAACCCAGGGGCTGCATGCAGCCTTATCACAGGGTGGGAGCATGCTGCCAGCTGGGCTCCATCCCCACTGAGCCCAACAGTGGATTTCCACTGTGACAAATCTACGTCTCCTGTTGAGAACTCAGTTTCTGTAGGAGATAATCAGATGTGACCTGTGTAACAGAGCGGTATTTTTACAGGATGTTTTTCTTTCCTTTTTCTTTTCATTTTGTTTCCTTCTCTCTCTCCAGTTCCATTTGGCGTTGGCGGCAGTTCCCAGCCTGTGCATTTTGATGCGGATTCTCCAACCACTTGTAAACTCTTATAAGCGAGGAGGAAGGAGGTGGGAAGCACAGCGCCTTGCTGCAGGCAGGAGCATGGCTGGGGAGCAGGGCAGGGAGCTGAGCCTGGCTGTCCTCATCTCCTTATCACTAATAAAATGGTGGGAATGGCTGCTGTGGGCCCAGAGGTTATCAGAGATTGGTGAGTATGGAAGGAAGGGATGCAGAAGGACCCAACAGGGTGCAGTGCAGCATGGGAGCAGCAGAAGGCAACAGGGGAAGGCAGCACGGGCAGTGCCAATATCACTCCCCTGCTCTCTGAAAACCCCAATGATCAGCCCCCTATTTCGTGAATACACAATCCACTTGCAGCTTCCTAAATAAAACAAGAACTCACTTCTTTCTGTAGCAGAGCATATTACAGCCATTTGTCACCACATCATCCAGTAGGTATTAATTCCCAAATCAGTTTATGACATGTTTTATCATAAGTTACTGGAGAAGGTAGCTGCATTGAGCAATCATTTGATAAACGGCACCATAATTTAACATGCTTCTCTGTCATATTAGTGGGGAGCAAGATTTATTTCCTTCGTGTGACTTTAATTATGGATAATGCAAAGCAGGGATTGAGGCGGCCATGCTGCTGAGGTTAGCAGTGCCCTCTGTGGAGCAGAGTTCGGGTGATGTGAGGCTTCTGTAGGACCAGGGGGTGGCAAAGGTGGCTCTGGGTCATCAGTGTCAGCTCATCATGGCTTGGCACAGCTTAGCGTAGCTCAGTATGTCTCATCATGGCTTGGCATGGCTCAACATAACTCAACATGGCTGAGCAAGGCTCAATAACATAACTCAGCATGGCTCAGGTTGTTTCCTTGTTCCCAAATGGATGAAGAATCCAAGCCATTGAACCACCTCAGGGCTCTGTTTGCTGCTGTCCCACCCAGCAAGGCTCCAGTTACAGAGGGGTGCTGCACTCCTGCCTTTGTCCTTCAGCCCATCCCTCCTGTTGAGCTAAATTCTGAGTTACTGAAGAGTACAGGGCATGAGGGGGTAAGGAACACAGAGGGAAGAGATGCTAACATGCACTGAGCTGATGTCATCTCTTTTAGTCAGGAGCAGGAGAAACACAATCCAGTTCTCTCCCCCCACAACAGAACAAAAGAGAAAGTCCCCAAGGGGAGATTAAAAATAAAAAAATAAAAAAAAACACAAAACGAGAGGAGAGGAACAAAAAGAAAGAAGAAAGGAAAGGACAAAGCCCTCCTCCCCTGAAGTATCCCCTCACTGTGTCTGACAGCTTCTCCCTTCCGCAGCTCCCAGCCCCACTCAACCTTACAGTGCCATAAAACAGAGTTTGTGGCGTGTTCAATCGATTATTCCTCCTAATGCAGTGTTTTTGGAGACAGGTAATTTATTTCAGATTCTACATGTCTGCATGCAAAAAATATATATAAAAAATTAAAAAAACAACCTCTTTTTTTTTCTTTCTTCCCCTTTTTATTGACAGGCATTTTTTGCCCCATACCTCCACTGCCCCCATTCCCTCCTGCCCCCCTCTGAACCCCCTCAGATACAGTGTTTCCCAGTGGAAGCTGCAGCCATTCTCACAGTGAAACCCAAGGCAGGTAATGACTTTCTCACCCCATCCATACTGTAGCAGGAACCGCTGCCTCTCCAGCTGCATCCCTTTATTTCGGACAAGGAGGAGGGGGAGGTGCCAGCCCTCTCCTCTTCCCTCTCCTCAAAGGTCTCTTAAAAAGGGGGGGAAATAGAAGAGAGATGTAAAGGGAGCAAATGTGTGCAGAGATGGGGTTTCCATTAGGTAAGGGTTTGGGGCAGCGGGCATACTGTGCCTCAAAGTTTTTCCATTCTAAATTAGCTCTGGTTTCTCTGGAACAGAGGAAATTGCCCATCCTTTGCAGCTTCGCTGTGAAGAGCCCCAGACTGACAGGTTTGTAATTCCTTTGGGTATAATTTGCCTCTCCGGGCTGATGGAGGAGCTGGGCCTCTGTGGGGGCATCTCGAGTGTGGGACATGGCCACCGTGGGAGCTCCTTGTGGCTGAGCCCCCAGCTTTGCTGTTGTTTCCAATTAGGGGGGTGGGAGAGATTTTGATTGCGTAATGAAAAAAGCATTATGAGGGGAAACAATAAATATCAGGGAACAGGGAAGGAAGAGGGAGGGAGATATGGACAAAAAATGTGAACTCTGCCATCCACCAGCCCTGTGTTGCTGGGGCTCAGTGAAACCCTAACCCTGCTCTGCTGAAGCAATCACCCTTGCCCGAAACACAGGCGAATTCCAGGAGCTGGGGCTGCAGCTCTCTGGGGCTGAGGCTGCCAGGGTAGCTGTGTAGGGTCTAAATCACTGCCCCAAATCCCTTTGCATAGCCACAGTCTTCTCTTTTCCCCTTCCAGCAGTAATGTGCCACTTCTGAGACCTCTCAGCACCCATTAAAATTGTTTGTTCAGTGAGGAGGGTCATGTGGAGACCAACAACCATCTTTAGCACTCTGGACAATCCCTGAGCCCCATGCCTGCAGGTTGGGCCATCCCCAGCTCAGGACTGACTCTTCCCATGTCCATGGACTGTTCATGACCCCCTGCTAGGAGCAGGCGGTTTCCTCTCTGCCTTTCAGAGGTGGAAAAGAACAGGGAAAGCTTTCCCACTCAAGCAGCAGGTGCATGTGCGGTCAGCTCACATCCCATGGGCTCCCAGCTGTAATTTCAAGCACGAGCATGTTGCTGACTGGAGAATTGAGGAGCAGCGGGGGCAGGAGGAATGTTTTGCTCAGGAAGCTATAAGTACACTTTTGGAGGTTTGGGATTGAGGACGGGGGCAGCTCTGTGCTCCCTCCGGCTCGTGCTACTCCCACCACTGCCTGTCCTCATGGCAGCTCCTCAGGATCAAAGCCAGCCTGAGTCCTCTGCATCTGCCCTGCTGCTCTAGGATGGGCTCCTGGGCCGGGTGGATGCTGCCAGCCTTCAGACACTGCCTGCAGGTCTCCCATCTCTGAAAGGAACACAGTAAAGTGGGACTGGTGGAGCAATTAGGATGCAAGTCCCTTATCACACCTTCTCACCAGGGGTCCCAAAGTGAGCACAGGGACAAACCTGGTGCATGTAGTACAGGGCTCAGCACGTAAGTGGCAGCCACTCAGCTTCACTGTACCATCCCTGTGTCTCTGCACCACATCCTTACCACCACAGGGACCTGGATTTGGCAGTGATGGTCGTTTTGCAGTCATCAAATACTGTGTGTGAGGCAGAGCTAAGAGCCTCTTGGCTGTGTGTCCCCCAACAGCCCCTGAACACACCAAACTCCATCCCCTGTCTGTGCTCTTGCAGCCAATCCCCAACTTGCATGCTGGGGGCTGTGCCAGTAGTGCATGGATCTGCTCAGCACCTCAGCAGGAGCTCATCTGCTCCTTGGGGTGCAGGTGAGTCAGAAATCTGCTCTGCTCAATGGTATTTCTATGTTAAGCTGCTGAAGTTTTGGTAAATATACGGCCATGCACCAGGAGTTTGGAAGACAAACCATCTCATTGGGAATTTGGAGGAGAACAACAAAAATGATTAAGCGGCTGGAGGGATTGACTTATGAAGAGAGATTAAAAGAGCTAAATCTGTCTAGCTAGGCTACCCAACATCCGTGGCGAGATCTGATAACTATCTACAAGGATATGAGGTGCGTAAATCACAGCTTGGGGGACTGGTGGGGGGCAGCCCTGTGAGATTACTGGCAGCAACAGCTGTAAGTGGAGCACAGGAAAAAGCATCATCTAAGAGAGATCTGTTGAGAGCTGCTGGGCTGGAGAGACAGGGACAGAACCCACATCCAGCCCTGAAGCAGCACCAGCAATGAGTTAAGAATCCCTCCAGCTCCTGGGAACACAGGCTGAGATGCTTGCAATTGAGGGGCTTAAGCCTCTGTCAGTTAAGTGCAGCCTTGAAGAAGAGTGCCATGCTATGGGCAGATAGGGACACGTGCCCATCTCAGCAGGGATGGCGCAGCTCCCCATGTGCTGTGATCTGCAGCAAAGCAAAAGAAAATACCAGCTGTGGAAACTGGATTTTCCACAGCCTGGTGCTAGGTACAAGATGTGAGGCCTGATGGAAGCTTGTTAAAAAGCTCACTGGGATTTTCCATGATGCAGCCAACACCAAAAGCTGATTCGTTCCCCTTGATCTCATAGAGCAGTGCCACTCACACAAGCACCTCAGAGCCAATGGGACAACCTGAGCATGTCCCACTGAGTAAGAGCAGCATATGTCAACTCTTCAGGTGGCTCAGGGCTGCTGCAGGGGGATCACATCTCTGGCTGATGATGTCCAACTGCATCCAGGAGATGATGGCAGAGCTGCCTTCATGCAGGGAGCATCCCTAGGCTGGAGAACCAGAGGGTAAAGCTCAAGTGATTTTGTGAGGTTCGCTGGCAAACTGTCTTGGCACGGCCTTGTGGCTCTGCTGCTCTGGAGCCGCTTGAGCTGCTGGGGATGAGGGTTCCTGATGGACTCTGTGCACTCCTCAAACAGCAGTGTCATGTCTCTGTCCAAGATGAATTCCCACAGAGCTGGACAGGGATGCTGAGGAAGCACCCATAGATGCAGTACCTGGCAAATATAGGGAATATTTCTGATGGTTTCAAGTAATGCTCAGCTCCCACACACTGCTACACTTGATCAGGTTTTAGGAATATTTAATCTGCAGTCTTTCTATAGCAAGGTTTCAGCTCCATTCCTGCCTGGTGTGTGACTGAGCTGCAGCCCCCTGTCCCTGTCCTCGCAGTGCCCCAGCACCTCACCCAGCTTCCCTATGTATGCTGAGCTCCAGCAGCTTGTGCCGGGAGCTGCAGGTTGGGACCAGCTGGAGGCAGGGAGCAGACAAGGGCTCAGTGCTGCCCATGGTCATGTGCCCATTGTTCTGCCTTTTGCCATCTTCCAGCCAAGGCACCTGACCCACACTAGCTGAAATGAGAGGAAACTCCCTTCGATTGGCAGTGCATGCTGCAGCGGCATAAGGCTAAAGGAGTAATTCACACTGAAAAATTCACTTGAGACTTTTCTACTCCAGGCAGTTCATAATTCTTCATGTGGAGCAGTGTTTGCATTTGCAGAAATAAGGAGAGCTGTGCAGCTTCCCCTTGCCTGAGTCCCCAGGAGTTTCTCTATTTGCCGCCTGGATGAATTACTCAGTGCCGGGGTGCGCTCCGAACCCGACAGCTGGCTGGCTGAGGGGGCACTCGTATTTGCTGCTGTTTATTTTCTCAAACATTTGTGTATAACAGAAGCAAAAATGAACCAGAGGAAAGATGCCCAGCGGTGCTCAGGAAGATGAATTTCCCATCCCTGGTGTGGTTTCCAGCTCCACCTGCAGCAGCATCCCCTCTGCAAGGATCAGTGTCAAGCCCTATGCCCTGCTGCCCCCCATGTTCTGGGCTCTGGACCCCCACAGCAGTGCATCTCTTCACATGGTGACCTGCCCATAGGAGCTCCCAAGCCCCTCATTTCTCTTCCCACAAGCCCAGGCTTTCCAAATGACAGATTATGTTTCTGCCTCTAATTCCAGCTTGCCTGGCATCCTCTATGGCAGCAGCTCTCCACAGAAAGCGGTAGGTTCTTTGCAGCCAGCAGGAGGTGGCTTTTCCTCGTCTCACTTATCCCTCCCCCTTGCCTTAATTGCAGCCCAACATGGGCTTTTGAGGTGTATTAAACATACAAATTATTCTGCAAAGCCTCATGAAGCACCAGTTACCAAGGCCTCTAATGGGAAATGACAGCACAACCAGAGCAGCCGTTAAGGCACAGCACTGTCTGCAGCAGCTCTGGCAGTGCACGTTCCCTGGGGGCACAGGGACCCTGCATGGGTACCCTTGAGGATGGGGGGCTCTCAGCTTCCCTACCTGCACCTGCAATATTGCATTCAGGGCTTGAACGATGCTGATGGATTGGAGAGAGTTCAGAGGAGACCTGGGAACGTAATCAAGAAGCTGGAGGGCATGATTTATATGGCAAGTTTAAAAGGGCTGCATAATAGCAACAATAATAAGCGCTCACAGCACATAGTGGTTTTCATCTTTGCACTCGAACAAAGCTAACTTGTACTATGCCCAACTGCATTAACAACTTAACTGCATCTAGCTCAGCCTGCTGATTGTAAGAGGGACATGAGAACCATCTGCAAGGCACCTCAAAGCCCAAGTGTCACAGAGCAGGGGAGTGGGTGAGGTTGGCCCAAGGGGCTGTGGAGAGCAGCATACAGGCATAGTAATGAGAGAAGACAAATGTAGGATGAGCATCAGGAAAACCTGGCCTGCAGCAGGGAAAGAGGGGTGAATGAGGACCTGATGGTGTCCTGCAGTGGTGGTGACACAGCAGTGACATGGAGATGGGTTTTTCCATGGTATTAGAGTGCCCCATCACAGAGAACAGCACGTACCCAAGCTGTGCCACCACATCCCTCCCCCCTGCAGCAATGGGAACCAGGGCAGTGATTTATTGCTCCACTCCCAGTGCTCTCCCATGAGGAAGCTGAAGCCCAGTGGTCTAAATATAGGACAATGGAACAAAGGCAAAAGCTCTGGGAGGGGTAAATGGCCACAGGGAGAATTTGTCCTGTGCCACCACATGGGCGGCTGCTCCGTCGGTGACAGTGGAAGAGGGCAGGGATAGTCCGTACCAACAATAATCCAGCAAAGCAGAGGGAAATTAAAAAGAAAGCACCTCATTTTGCAAGCTCATTCATTTTGAGCCTCACAGAGGACTGCAGGGGAAAGATAAATGTGGATCCAGGCAGAGGGGAGCAGAGCATGGCTTGAGTCTGCAGGAAGATTTAGGGCCTTGAAGTCCAAAAGCAGGGCTTGATCGTCGCATGAGGAAAGAGAAATCTCTGGGAGTGGATATCATGTTAAACAATGTGTTGTAATAAGTGTTTTATGCTTTAGAGGAGGAGAGAGAACAGTGAAATCCCCCGTAAGAGCTAATTACAGCAAATTCCTTTTCAATAAAACAAGAACAAAAAAAAAAAAAAAATAAAAAAAAAAAAAAAATCCCCTCTTAATGGAAAAATCCATTTAACGCTCAGATGAGGTAACTGCAGTTCATGTCCTCACCGCATCGTTAGTGGAAGTCAGATGGGTTCTTCTTGTGCTGTGGCTTGGGAGCAGGTGTGGGGCTGGGGTGTGGGACTGTGGGGCAGGGACCCCCCCCAGGGCTTTGTGGTGCACCCAAGAGACAATGATGGAGCCGGGGGGGGACCCTTGAGGTTTGCCTGCAGTGGGACACAGGCAGGGTCTGGGGGCACCCCTTTGGGGCAGCATCCCAAGAGCCTCTGACACCACGCTGCAGGTCCAACCCAATTAAAGTGAAATGAAGAGTTGAATTAAGAGTGTGTTTGCCTCCTTGTTTGATAGTCTGTATTTCCCTGTGACTTGAAATGGGTCCGGTTTGGTGGATTTCTTGCACATGGGAGCAATGTATTGAATTACATGTATGTCCAGTACTTAGGAGAGATACATTTCTTTTCCACATGTTCGTGCAGCTGCATGACCCCAGGAAACCCAACAGTGGGGTCTGTCTTCAGAGACAAATAGGGATTGTTTCGTGTGTGTATGTGTGTGTGTGTGTGTGTGTGTGTGTAAATGCCTCCCTCCCTCTTTGTTCCCCCAGCCTGTGTGTGTGTGTGTGTGTGTGTGTGCATGCACGTGCACAGGGCATTGCTCCCCACTGAACATGTCCTCATCCCTCCCAAGCCAACCAGCACAAGCACAGCTATTTATTCACCACGAGCTCACGGGGTGGAAATATTGCTCGCCCTCTCCCCTGCCCCAGGGATATCCCGGTGCTGGGGCTGCTTTGCTGCCCTAAGAATGGGAGAAGGAACAGAGCATGCGATTCTCCTGGACAGCAATGCCCACATCCCTCGCTCCCAGCGAACCCACGGGGAGGGATCCGCCCCAGTGGGAAGGAGGAAGAAACCCGTCCTGTAGGAATCAGCCCTGGGAGTGGCTGCGGCTCTTCCAGCTGCTGGCATTCAAAGGGATCTGTCCTTTTCATCCCCCGTGTTGTCAGTCAGCAGCCGCAGGCCGGTCAGAAAGGAAGGAGGCTTTGTTGATAAGATCTGGAGCTTTTGAGAAAATAAAAGCGGAGGGTGGAATGGATTTCTTTCTTCTTCTTCCGACTTTTCTTTTAAAAGAATAATGCAGGGTAAAGAAAAAATGTTTGTAGGGTAGGAACCTGTTTGATGTGGAGCATCACTCCCCAAACACATTGCTCCCAGAGCAGCATGCCCAGCTGCCTACTGCAGCCCGGGTCTGCCACGGGCCTGGGACATCCCTGCGAGCACATGGCCCCAGAAGCAGCTGCATGCAAAACCCAGAGCTGCTGTGTGAGCCTTATGGGATCCCAGTGCTGGTAAATGATGTGAGCTCAGAGATCACACGTACCCTTGGATCCTTCTCCTGGCTCCTGCAAGTGCTGAGCTCTAAAGCTCCTTGCCCTGTGGGGGTTTGATGCTGTCCCTGTCACCCTCAGCCTGTGGCAGAAGCAGGAGCTGAGGAGCCAAGAGGACAGCCTGAAGCCATGGATTAGCAATGGGGTTTGGCTGCTCTGAGAGGGAGGAGCCTGGCCAGTCCCTTATCACTGGCACTGGGCTCACAGTGCTTGTCTATAAATAGGAGTTTTAAAGCAAAGCAATTAATCATGGTGCATGCTGCTGTCTGGATGGGCTTACATTGGTTTAGCAGTGTGGAGAGAAGTCCAGCATCTACTGTGAGATTTACAGGTCCAGCCTACGCAGGCAGACAGAAGTTTAAGGCTTTTTTCAAGTGTCACTTTGAGGATGGAGCTGGGGTTATTCTGGTTTAAAGAGCTACTGTGCATCTGCTGAGCTGCACCAGCAGACTGTGCACAAGCTGAGCCACGACAGCACTCAAAGGCCCCAACATGAGACTTATCTTACCTGCCTGATCCCACACTTGCAGCAGGCTCAGAGCCTGCTCAGTACTTGTTGTCATCACCAAGGCGATCAGCAGCAAGATGGCAAGCAGTGGTTTGCAAAGATGCGTCCTGCAGTCTTGCAACCCATGGAGATGTGCTGGGGATCCAAACCCAAGATCTCCACAGTCACAGTGCTACTTCCAAGCCCTGCAGTCCACCAGAACACTCTTTTCTGAGCAAGGACAGGGCAGTCCCCGAGCCCAGTGAAGTACTGGTGGAGTTCTCTCTGCCTGTATGGCCATCTTTGCCCCTGCAGTGACAGAAGCCAGTCCTGCAACATCACTTATTGCAGCCATGCAGACTGAGCATTCCGCTTGCTGTTTGTAGCCTGTGCACGCTGGGGAAGGTGCAAGCATGAGAGGAGCATCTGGGGAGCTGGGAGAGCTGCCTTGTCCCTAGAGCTTGGGGCTGTGCTGGGGGACGGCGTGCTGGGCCAGGCCCAGTGGGAAGCCACTTTCAGCTGATGGCGCAGGGAGGGCCATATTGGTTTCAGTCTGTTCTGCAAAACACTAACCAGCATGTGCAATCTGTGAGCCCCCTGATTGACGAGAAATGCTAATTGTGTGAGAAGGACCTGCCAACAGCCTGCAGTATTCGGCACGAAGGATGTTTATTAGTATTATTACTATTGTTCTGGCAGCTGCAGAGCAGCAAGCTTGCTCAGGGATGGCTGAGAGAGTGTGCGGGGCACAACAGAGCTGCTCTGTTTGCCAGGAGGCTACAGGGACAGTGATGGGAGGGGATGGGCACACAGTATCCCCAGCAGCAATCCCACTCTGCCTGTTTTGTGCAGCAGGCTAGGGCTGGGCACGGCTTTGCTGTCTGGGAGAAAAGCAAGAGGGCTGAGGCTGTCAGGTCTGCATAAAATATGAAGTGCGGCACTGAACGTTGGTTCCAAGAGCAAGGTGAGAGAAGGCGGCTGGGGCTGTGGGACAGCTGGTGCCTGGGCTGGGCTGGCTGCAGCATCTCCAGGATGTGCAGCCCCAAACAAGGGGCTGAGGGTTCCCCCAGAGCGTGGTGAGGATTGCAGTGCTGGGGAAGGGTAAGGAGGTGGGGATCCAGAGGGAGGTTTGCTGTGCCCGGGAGAAGGGAAGCACTCAGTGCTTGGTCACACCACACAGCTGAAAAAAAAAAAGCTGAAGGAGAATGGTGACTTTGGCTCAGTTCGAAAGCAAAGAAGAAGCTTCACGCTGTGCAGAAATACGGCTGCCTTTCTGCTTGGCTTTTGGTTTTTGGTTGTATTTTGCAGGGGAAATCAGGACTGTGTTTTGCAGCTAACCCAAGCTCTCACCAGTGGGCCTGGACAGAGAAGGATCACTGACAGATGCAGCGGTTTTCTTTCCCTAATTTGCAGAAAATCACCCAGATAAAGTTTGATAACTCAGCAAAGAGAAAAAGAAAGAGGAAGAGAGAGAGATGTCCCAGGCAGCTAACTCCTCACACTCCCCCTCCTGTTCCAGGCAATAAATGAAGTGCTCTTCATTCCCCACTCGTCTGCCACCCTCCACTGAGCCTGTCATGGACTCATCTGTGTATAAATTAGCTTTTCACAGTAATGTCGTGTAAAATTATTTCTGTCATCCTTTTATCTGACCAGTTTATCTCGTCAGCTTGTCAGTCTTAATTCCTCAGCCTTGATCTCCTCTCCCAGCATACGGCAGCCACCTGAGCTGCCCGGGCTGCACTCAACCCGCTCTGCATCCCAGGGCATCTTCTTTCCCAAGGTGGCAAGTTTCTGCCCAGCCGGTGCTGGGTGACAGCGTGCTTGGAGCTGGCATAGCACAGCTGCATGCCACAAAGGCTGCAGCTCTCAGGCCATTTTTCATTGTTCAGAATTAGGCAGTGACATTTATCAGCACTGGCACTCAGTAGGTGACCCGCTGCTTGGAGCCTGAAAAGGGCTGTGCATGGTTGCATCAGAGATGTGGTCTTTTCCCTTGACAGTAACGCTTTTGAGTTCCTGCTTCTGCTGTGCAGGGTTATGGAAAAAGCCTTTAAAACCTATTGTCTGGGACTCTTTGTGCTCACTTGCATGAGCAGTGTTGGAAAGGGAACCCAAAAGGGATGCAGCTGGAATATATTAATTAGAGATTTCAGATAAATGCTTACCCAAGCCCTTCTCCCACCTTGTGCTTCGCAGCCCCACAGGGAAGCCATGCCCATGGGGCTGGCCCAAATGAGCCCTGACCACCCAGGGACCCCTGAGCCCTGTGGAGCAGCTATGCACACAGATGCTGCCCTGCTTCTTCCAGAAGTGCCCCTAATCCCCCCTGCCTACCAGGGGCACCATCTCCCCTCCTTTGCCTTGTCCCCAGCATGCTTCCCATTCCCTTTCCCCTGGTCTTCTGGAGGGACTGATGCTTTAATTTGGAGGCAGAGGGACAGACCTCTCATCTCCAGAGGCACCAGTATGCCCTGTGTTGTCTTTTTGGTGGCCGGGTGCCCTGGTCCCAGCCCCATTGAGCTCCCTGGATAACCTCCATACCACACCGATGACCCTCATGTTCCTGCATCCACCTCAGGAGAGCGGCAGGACATTGTCCCACATTCCTGGGCTGGATACAGACGGGACCAACACCAAGGAGAGGGACAGACCTCAGGTGCCACCACTGTCCCCAGGTGCTGAGAAACAAATACTGTCCCATGTTGATATCCTGGTGCTGTCTCTACTGTGGTGTTGGGTGTCCACACTGAAGGGCCCACGATCTCATGGCCACAGTTCCACATCACTGACGAGCAAGCAGCCCCCTGTGGCAGAGCAGCCATCTGAAGGAATGGGATCACCCTTGGCCCTGCACCTACTGCTCCTTCCCACGTTGCACAGACCTGGGACTTGTAGCAGTTGGTTGTGACTTCTGCTTCCCCACACTGTTATCTGTTCTCTTTTTCTCAAAAGAAATATTGTGGGTTGTAATTCTGTCTGCTACATCTTGTGAATATTTCTGGACTCTGAAGTTTCCCGGCTCCAGATGTTCTGGCCAGACCAGAGGAAAAGAAACAAAAAACCTCAGCATTAATAAAAACCTTTTGAAAATAAGAAGTCGTATTGCGCAGTAGTGACATCATATCCGTGAAATATGACCTAATGATGTCACAGCTGTGAAATGAAAGATGATTGTCTCTTCTTGGCAAATGCTGCCTGCTTGGTCCAGACCTGTTAAATAAATGCACATGTACTATAAATACATATATTAAACCCAGAAGCTGTGAATGTTGCCCTGTGGTCACCTGGGTCAAGGAACCTGTCAGGAGTGCTGCTCTGGGGTCTGTGATGGTCAGGATGGGTCCTTCCTGCTCTGACAGAGAGTGCAGGGCTGGAGCATCCTCTGGGGCCATCCCTGCTGCAGCTCCAGCACTTCTGAACACCCCATTGCTTGACTTCCAGTGCCACAAAGGATCAGAATGGGAATTGTCCCCTTCTCTGTAAACAAGCAATAGGATTGGTGACAGTGAGTTATCACCACTTTCTGTTTGCATTGGTATAGAAGTAGGTAGCTCTAAGCAGCCAGCAGGACCATTCCAATGGAACAGGCTGGGTCCTACTTTGGTGCAGATGGTTTGTGCAGCCTCCTGTCCTCCATGACCAGAGTGAGGGTGAATGTGGCTATACAGGATGCTTTTCCTGGAGATGAAACACAAGAAACTGTGGAGGTGAGCCACCTCTACCAGAGATGAACCACCATGTGTCTTAGAGGTGACAAACCTGCCCTACAGATGACCACAGCTTCAGATGCCATAAATTCTCACCAAGAGCACAGGATTTACTGTGTTTCCCAGTCAGACTGTTACACCACAGCTGCTGATTGCCTCCACCAGCAGTGGCCAACTCCTACATCCCTACTGAAGCCAACCATTCCCACCCCATAACTCCCTCGGCTACCTGTGCCAGGTGTCATTGGAAAATCTCCCCCTTCCCAACCTGTGACAAACAACTTGCCCCTTGTAGACTGCAGATTCAGTTACCCTCCTCATTACCTTAATAAGATTGGCCGCAAACACCGCTGCCTTGGCCATCTTCTCTTACACAATATATTTAAGCCATTCGAAGTAACAGCCTATAAAATATCTGCACCAAATTGCCCAGCTTTCGTAATCTTGGAACTACCTGGCACTGTGGTGATGCAGCATCTATTACATGTGCGCTTTTCTCATCCTCACATATATTTTACATGTGTGTGCAATCCCCTTTATGAAGAAACATGTTGCTATGCCGTGGAAAAGGTCTATTTTTTCCATATGGGCTGTGCTGACAGTGTCAAGCCTCCAGTTTAAGCTCACAGCATGCTTTTTTAATTTGTCCTTTCCTCTTTCCCTTTTAGTCCTATTGTTTGCAGAGAAGCTTGTACTACTAAGAATGTGCAAAGCAGGAGGGTGCTGTCTGCCAAGGTGTCGGTAATTGATAGCCTGAGCAATGGGAAGCTAGCTGGGAATTTTATGATGATTTTTGATGGTTCTGGAAAATACAACACGATCAAACCAGAAACGTTTATTTATTTATTCCCTGTGATGGGATGGGTCTGGATGGGCGGCAGTTGTTGCAAACGTTACAGGAGAAATCTGCCTTTGAATTTTCCAGGAGGGTTTTTTTTTCTTGAATACTTGGAAAATGAAGATTCCCCTTTGGGAAGAACTTGATGTGGGGCTGTGCCTCCAAAAAGTGCTCATCACAGCAAAAAGGAGAGTAGCAGGAGGAAAGGCAAAGATAAAGAACTGGGGCTGCTGATGGTGTTTTCCTTTCCTTTCCTTAGCTCAATGAAAATGGTGTTGTTACTTCTTTGCCCGATGTGGTTTGTTTTTTTTCTTTTTAATCTGAATTTTCAGCAGGCAGAAATCTGTTCCTTTGACAGCTTTAATCAGAAAGAAAAGATCTGATCATGCAGGGAGGCAGAATCTCAATTTCAAAAACATGGACAAGAGATGGATGCGAGCGCTCGTGTGCCGGGATGCCTTGTAAATTCAAACGACAGTCAGAGGCTGCACCGCCTGTGGAAATCAAATGGGGACACAGCACTGAGGAACCTTCCAGACAACGAGAAGGAACCTTTAAAAGGTTCAATATATGACTGTACGAAGGGGGAGAAAAGAGATGAGCAGGAAAGAAATGCATCATGGGCCCAAAAGCCGCTTGGTCATGCAGCACCGGGCAGTGTGGCATCCTGCTGTTGGCAGGAAGAGCCTGGCTCCAGGCAGACACTTGGCAGCACCAGGGCTGGAAGCCCAGCTGCACTCGCTGCCTGCAAGGCGGTGGCCGGCAGCCAGCCGCAGACATGTGGCACGGGGATGGGAACAGCAGCAGGACCCCGAGCAGTGCCGGCCGCAGCCACAGCAGTCGTGGGGCTGTTGTCTGTGGCCATGGTGCTGTGGGCTAGAAACCTGCAGGGACTGGATGTTTTTCCCCTTGGCAGCTGTGTATTATAACACGAGAGTGAAAGAGACTCAGAAGTACTCCACAGGCTCCCTGTCTTGGCCTGGTTCTGCATGCTACATCCAGTCAGAGGCTGAAAAAGGCAAAGGGAGAGCCTGCCTGAACTTGGCTGCAGGACACCCCACACAGCCACAGCTGCAAGCACCGCAAGTGATTCAGAGCTTGTGCCCAGGCCACCAGCTGCTCTTCCCTCAATGGACTGGACTGGAAACTCAGCATCACCTGGAGCCCAGCATCTCCCAAGCACAGCCAGGGGCTGCCCCATTCTGCACCGCCACTGACCAGGAATTTCTTGTTTGTACATGGAAAAAATGGTATTTGCTTGAATGTTGTCCTGGGAGTTGATTTTCCAGTGTTGACTCATTCACTGGAAGGGAAGTGGGTAGTCTGAAACTGAGGGATAATTCACAGTCTGTCCATCTGTCAGTTGGGTAGCCCGGTGCAGAGCAGAGGAGGGGCAGGAAGAGCTGTCAAGTGAGTAGGGGCTTTCCCTTGGGTACCCACTCCTGCCCATGACCACATGCTTGTGCTCTGCCATGGTACACCACCATGGGCACGGCAGAGATGTGGACTTCTGCAGGGTATACCACCTCAGTGTCTGAATGCTGCTGTTAATCAGCAGTGGTCAGGTGATAATTGCACTGGTGAAGCCTGAGTGGAGTGACCTCAGCACTGCCGAACTCTTGACAAAGAAAAAGAATTTGGGGCACCTGGAGCACTGTTCGGCACTGCGGCCCTTTCCCAGATGTGATTAATCCCCAGGAAGTGTCCTGTGGTCAGGCCATTACCACTTAACTCTGCGGATGAAAATGAATCAGAACGGCATATGACTGTGGGAAAATTGTCACCAAACTTGGATGGTTTTGCTTTGTTTCACCACAAAATTATTAATGAAGCACTGTGAGGGAGAGGGATCTCTGACATTAACTCCTTTACAGACCCCAGCAGCTCACAGTGGTGGTGCTCACAGAAGAGTAGTGCCCTGCTTCAGCTCCTGGATGTGTGGAAATTCTCTAAATGAAGACAGAGAGGCTGAGCTGTGAGTTTCCCCAATGATGGCTGCCCTGTCTGGGTGTCTGCCTTGGCTGCACTCCTGCTGTGAGCTGTGCACAAAGCCTGGGCTGGATTCTCCATCCTCTTCCTGTATCCTCCTCCGCATCCCTCTTGGGCCTCTCCCATCCCTCTGGGGTGTGGGTTTTCTCCTGGGCCCTGTGGGTCTCCCGAGTGGGGGCTGCCTAGGGTGGCTGTTCTTCCCCTTCCCCTTCCCCTACTCTACAGCAGCAACGCTACCAGTGCTGTGGCTATGACCTGGTGTGTGCTTTATGGAGTGACTGCCTGTGGAGCATCCTTCCCAGTGAGGATGAGGCAGTGAAGCAGGGTGTTTAATGAGATTCTTGGCAGCATTGTTTGCCTCTTGCAAAGGCCTTCTGGAGTGGTTTGCCAGACAGATCTACAAGTGCAACCTCTCTCTCCACTGCTCTGAAATGAAAGAGGGCTTTGTGGAGCCACCACAACCAAAGCCTTCTTGTGAGGCAGACCAAGGGTAGTGCCACCAGTGCCACCTCCTCCAAAGGGGCTGGGGACAGGTGGCAGCTATGGGAGGATGGAGCTGGATGGAGCTGGAGGGGACTCCCAGTGCTGGGGGAGGAGCTGCAGCACTGTGGGGAGCGCAGGCACAGAGGGGGGTTCATGGAGTAACTCAGCTCTTTTGCATGTATGGATTTAACATGTATTTGGGGAAGAAAGAGCCTGAAGTTTGTGTGCAGAGCCTCACCTCTGAAATTTCATTTCAAAGCAAATGTATATATGTACATATTTTGAAGTGTGTTCATTTAATAATAATAATAATAGAAAGGAAGAAAAAAGCCCTTAAAAAGGAGCAGATTCCTTGGCTGATAGGATCCAAGGGGAAACAACAGATACCAACAGCTCTGCAGCAAGATCTGTGCAGCACCACAAGCACTGAGGCAGGAGGGGAGGAGGGAGGAGGGGGCATTGGGAGCCATAAAATGCTCTTGGGTACCACTGGGCTCCTTTGAAAGGCCACTGGTTGTGTTGTCCTGGTGAAGCTCTTATGGATGCTTGCTGCTCCTGCACGGGGCTCTCTGGAGCCATCCGTTCCCATTTGTGAGGAGGGCAGATGTGTGATTTGCCTGTGGAATCATTAGTGAGTACAGGGAATGGGCAACAACACTGCAAACCCACACGTCCTAGGGCACAGGCCAGATAGGGGGCAGATAGGAGAGGGACTATGAGAGGAGGAATCCAATAGAAATGAGGTGGTTTTAATTTTTGGAGGAAACCAGACCATTTCTGCAGGTGAGAAGGGGGCTAGAGTTCTTCAGTAACCCTATCTAGTGCCAGGCCAGCTGAGCCCCAGCTCTGTGAGCAACAACGGGGAAAAAACAGTGAGGTATTATAGGAATGAGCATCATTCCTAAGTTGCATGGTAGAGAAGGAAAAGGGGGCTGGTTTTCCCAGAGCCCAACTCAGAACCGGCTGTGATACTTCACTGCTGTATTCACAACACATCTTGTTGCACTGCGAGCTGCAAATCGATTTCAATAAACCCGATTTTAACTACTGGCCCACTGCTGGCTTTACTCTTCCTCAATGGCTCTATTCTCTTGCGCTTTCTTTATGTAAATACATGTGCACACACTTGTATTTATAAGTACACGCAGTGCTTGTAGTTGTGGTTATGGTGTCGCACGCTGCTGGCTTAAATGTTGTGCAAAGAGCAGTACTGCGTGGGCTGTGCTACCAGCACTTGGATGCCAGCACATTTCCCAGTGGCAGCAGCACCCATTCTCATCAGAAGGCAGAGTTAAGGGGGGTCTGTGTGTGCTGGGCTCCACTGCAGCCCTGTGGCAGCCCTGCAGAGGCCTAGCACCTCCTCTGTGCTCAGGGAGAGGAAACCCAGCCACACTGCTAAGAAACTCCCAGCAGCACTGGAAAAAGTCATGCAACTCTTCAGACGGATGCTTATCTCAAACCAGAGGAGTAGATGTGTACCCCACCCTGGATAGAAAGGGGATTCTCTTTTACCTGTTGGCTAAACACAAGGGCAAGGCTGAGTTGCAGCAGTGATGGATGGAAGACCCTGCCCAGCATGCACGGCCATGGTGCTGCTGTCACCTGCAGCAAAGCTCACAGCAAAACTGAGCATGCATCAGGGTGGGCTGCAGCCATCAGGGCTTCGCAAGATAAAGGTCACAAAGCAGATTAGGTGAAATGGAGCTTTTTAAAAACAAGCTTAATTGTTGGACTGGGTTTGAAGCCAATAAAGCAGCGATGTGCTTTAGCATTCCTGTTATCAGGAGCCACAATTAGGGCTTTGCTGCAAACCCCCAGCCCAGCTCTGAACAAGCCCCAGTCACCTCCCACACAAATTTAACATTTCCTCTCTCCATCAGTTTCTATCTCAAGAACAAAATTGGCCAGAGCTGCAATGAAGGGAGGAAATCCTGAGACCTTAGGCTATGTTTGTACATGGAAATCAATCTCCTCCTGGGCTGGGACCGCGATTCATCCAAGCTATGGAGGAGTAAAACCAGTGTTTTATACCTAATTAGCACAGGAAAATCCTGGTCAGGTTTGGCTTTTTGCATTTTCTTAGCACTGTCATCCAAGGCTCTGTAAAAGCAGAGCCCTTTCAAGTCCTCTGTAAACTGGGAGGAAGACGGGAATGGAGCAAGGCCTGTTGTGTGGGGTGAGTTCTGTAGAACCCAGCACCCAGCCTCACCCAGGTGCTTACAGAACCCTACGGCTCTGTAATGTAACGTCCACATTAGCTTCCTTCTGCCCTGCTCTTTCTGTGCAGAAAACACATGACGCACTGCAGGACTTTCTGCTTGTTTGTTTACTTCTGCATTCTTTCAGTTTGACTAAGTTATATGCATTCTGGAATACATGCTCACGTTTGCAATAATATCCAGAAGGCATTCTGCCCCACACCTGTGGGCAGAGCTGAGATTTCTTCTCACCTCTTGTTCCAGGAATGCAGCGGAGCTCCATCTCCTGCTCTAACCAGCATTGTGATGTAGGTCCACATCTACAGAGCACCTCTGGAGGTTTGGATCTAATAAATAGCTTTGGAACTAAGTAGATTAACGAAGTTGCTTTGTAACACAGGGCAGTCAAGTGGTGTCGGTGGTTCACCTTAAAATGAGCAGCACAACCTGCCAGCCCTTCTCCTGCACCCTGTTGATGAAAGCTCTGAACTTTTGAGGCTGCAAATAAGTTAAAACACTTCAGTGCTGACATCTCCCTCCCCAGCGAGCTGCTGTATGGGGCCAAGCTGCCCCCCATAGTTGACCCATGCTCCTCATTGCAGCCTGAGCCCTACTTTTCACAGCTTAATCTGACAGAATCATTTAATTACTCCTCTGCAATCTATACAGATGAGCAGCGTGCCAAACATGCGCCACAACCCTGTTTTGTACCTTTCCCACTCTTGCTCCTCTCCATGAGCTGCTCCAGATCTAGAGGCCATGAGCACTCAGCTGGGAGCTCTAGGGCTGGATGCAGCTCTTAGACCAACCTGTCAGCACTGAGATACATTTTGCCATGCTCTGCAAATCAACTTGGGCACCCTGCAAGAGCAGAGCTGCCTGTTTCTCCTGCTGGGAGGATGACAACGTGCAGTATTTCCACCTGCAGTGCCTCTCCTGGGGTCCAGCACCCACAGCACACAGCCCTAAGGCCTTTCTCTGACTCCATCCTGCTTCACCTCCCTGCTGCAGGTAGGGCTGGAGCTCTGTTTCAATGGTACAGATGACAATCCAGGGGATTTGGGCAGCCCTGAGCATCCCCCCTTGGTTCCCCTATGGCCAGAAGCAATGTCAGCTCGCCATAGCCTCTGCTCTGCTTATTTGGTCATTTTGGGGACATGGGGAGGGGGTGAGGGTCTGATTTTCAGCAGCCTGTGACAGCATAATTAGGTAAATATAAATGAAAGAAAAACACACCCTTGAAGTCCAGGGACCTGCACATATTTTCTCTGTTATTCCATCCTGCTGGAAAAACAAAAGCTACTCAGCATGTACATTTATTAGCAATTAGTATCCGGGGCACTTGGGACTCTTGGGACAAACTCTGTATGAAGACTTCCCACAGCCTCCCCCCAACCCAGCCTCACTCCCCCCAGCCTCAGCTGCCTGTTTGGGCAGAACATGAGCAGAGTGTGACCTGTTGGACTGGTGCAGGACTGCCATGCTCTGCCCACACAGAGCCTCCAGGCTGTCCTCATACTCACCCGGCATCAGTTTAGTCTGATAGTCAACAAATGAAGCAATTTCCCTTGTAAAAAGGAAAAGAAAGCAGAAAAGAATGTGCAATGTGAACCCACCGGGATAGGGCTAAAACCCTTATTATGTTTATGCATTTTATGGTTACACACTTTATTTTTGCCTTCTAGGATGAGAGTTCAGAGTTTTGGTTTCCCCTTATAAGATAGAGCCATTTCATGTAGGCAAGCCTTATGCACAGTGTCCTGAGAAACCCTTGTCTGACAGAAGAAGCATTAGAACTCCAGTTTCATGAGTTGGAAAGGAATTAGGGAGAAAGAAGTGGTTTTCAGTAACTTCAGTTTAAATCTGCTATCTAAGAGTCACAAATGGAGCCGGCGGCAGCAAGAGATCAGAGGCACACTCAGGGTTTTCCGAATGGCTTTGGAGGGTCATGGTGATGGTAAAACCGAGCACCAGGAGGGAAGTACTTTTGCAGATGGTGAAATGAAAACATAAGAAATTAAAGCTGAGATTAAGTTGTCACCACGTGTGAGAGCTGTAAGCACTGCAGTACCCTGGGGCAGGCAGATCCCAGGGGCTGCTGCCATCAGCAGCTCAGGGCTGTACTATGGCTCAGATCCAATTGCAGGTGGGGTGGCCCTGACATATCACAGCCCCCACCTCAGGTCCCCTCTCCTCTGCTGGAGCCACCACATTCCTTCTCCTCACCCTCCCATCCCTTGTCACTATGCAATCCTATATGCTGGTATATATGGGAACCATTAGATCACGGCCTGAAGCAATGATTGTGCACCTGGTGAAGGGCATAGCCAGACCAGGAGCAAAGGTGGAAGAAATACATCTATGGATACATCCAGAGTCCACCCCTCCCTAACCTCATATGAAGGCTGGCAGCTGCAAGTGAAGTATCTCTGTCTCTTCTGTCTCCTCTGGAGTGTGAGCCCTGATCCTTGGAAGGGAGTAAGTGACACTTCCTTTGTTACTGGGTTGTGACGGCTGCCTTTCTTGAGTGATCTGAAGCTAGTCTGAAGCATTTCTGTCTGCTGCCTTCTATCTTTACAGCTGGTAATTCCTGCTTGCAGGATGAGTTCTCCCTGTTGTGACTTGTGCCCCTCTGGAAAAGCCCAATGGAAAAAAACGTTTCAGCTGGGCATTCATTTCTTTTTTATGCACTAAAAGCTCTTTGATGGTGTGGCCCAATGGGAACTCACTGCTCAGAGGAGGCCATGCCTGGGTTCTTCCTCTAGAAAACAGGATCGGGGCTCAGTGCTATTGTCCCCAAGGCAGAACCTTCCTGCATCCTCCAGTGCCCATGGCTCTTGGCTCTGAGTGAGAGCATGGACTCAAAAGGCTGGACCTGTGCTGGGGAGCTCACAACCTGCCTGGGTTCATACTGCAGCTCCCCACCATCGCCTCCCGTCCAGCACCCAGGACAGTGTGAGGGCAGGGCTGAGTGCTGCCACTGCATCCGAGCCCTTTGAACATGACTGCCGGCTTTCAATCTGAAATTCTAGCTTCCAACCAAGTAAATAATTGTACTTGTCACAGTTATTTACTGACTCCAATAATTCTTTGCTGGCCCTTCTGGTTTGGACATAAGTGACTTTTTAATATATATTTCTCACGCTAGTGGCACATAATAAAGTAATCGTGTAATTACTCCAGCCATAAATTTGTCACCTCAGTAAGTAATTTTTATGACTTAGAACAAGAAAAGTGTGCCTCCTTTGCTGCAGTGATGTGGTTTGTGGTCACAGGCACTTTAAGAGGTGGGTTAGTTTGTGTCATTCTCTTGATTCAGGCACTTAGAATTTGTTTTATACTTTGATCAAGTCTTTCCTCAGCTGCCTGCTTGGTGATATTCCAGTGCTTTAAGCAGCCCCTGCAAACCACAGAAGCCCATCTGGAAAGAGGAGATGGGAGCCCAGGGCACAGTGCAGCCCCTGCCCTCAGCTGTCCCCAAGGGGCTGGGGTATCCCACTGCCTCGCTGGGCAAAGGAGCATCAGACTAACACATGGGTGCAAAGCAGCATGGAATGGGACCACAGCAGCCTCACCCCAAGGTAGAATTCCCCCTTTCCTGCTAGTCCTGGCTGGTGTTGTTTGTTCCTTTTTTAAAGAGGCAAAACGATGGAGATGCCATCATGGCTCTAGAGGAAACAACCTGGAATTTCACTGTCTTCCCTGCTAGGAAGGTTTCCCTTTCCTGTAGGATCTATGGCTTCTACTATCCCCCCCTCTCCTAGTCTCCCTCCCCCTCCAATGGCAGAGCTGTGGCCACATCTCCAGTTAGCCGAAAGCTCCAGCTCTTTGGAATTTGTTTAGACAGTGATACCTCTGACTTCTGGAAGTGCTGCCAATAGCTCGCTTTTTAAAGAGCAGCCTTTCGTAGTGACCTCATTTCATTATGGCATTGTAACAAAATGCAGTTCAAGTGATGAAGTCACAAATGAAAGGAGAATATTAATGTTCATTTTGACAAATTAGATCGGAAACTTCCAGCTGTGCAGCACTGCTTCATTAGGACTATTTTTGTTTGATCTGAAAATTAAATTTTCCTTCTTGCAAAGATTTGATTTCGGATAAAACGGTGTTTTCCAGGAGGTAAACATTTCATTAGGGTGTTCTTTATCACTCAAAGCCCTGCATCAGCAAGGCTGATTTCAGTGTCTTGATGTTAGGTGCAGGCTTGAGCACTTCATGGCAGCAGAGCAGGAATCTTCAACTTCTTCCCATCCCTTTTTCCCCTTCAACACATCCTATCCCTGCAGTTTCAGGTGTGGAGACCCAGTCTCACCTTACTGCCAATCCACACCTCGACAACTGGCAGTGTGCCTTTGTCCCATTACAAGCTTTCCACCTGAAAGTCCTAGTGCATTTGAGAGAGGATAGTTGTGGTGCTGCAGATCTGTGGGCAAACCAGTGCACACAGCAGGTATGTGATGCTCCCCAATACAGCACAGCTGGGCAGTAGCAGGGCTGCTCTCGCACCCCCAAACCATTGCACTTTGAGCAGAATCTTTCAGATCTTTTTGGTTTTCACTTGGCCCTGGTGGGAAGCAGGATGCTGCTGGCAGTGCCTGTATCGCATATCTGAATATGCATTTCTTAGTCACCTCATGAAGACCTCTGACAAACAGGTCATGACCCTGCAGTGGATCTAATAGCCCACGGGGGGAAAATACCTCCCCAGGGTGGGTTTTGCCATCAATTCCAGATGATTGCTGCAGAAGGGAGAGAAATCAGATAAGGAAAGTCTTTCCTTGTCCAACAGCACAGACTCCCAGACACAGCAGGAGACAAGTAATTGTTGTGCTGCTCCTGAAAGCGGCTCAGACAGCGATTCCTTGAAAGACAGGTTCACACATTTTGCCCTGTCATAGTAAGGGGCTCTTCCAGACAAACTAGTTGCTGCTGCTACTCGAGAAGCATGTTTTATTCATGCCAAAGAGTGTTCTTTTGGCCACGTCAACATCAAGCAAATGCAGCACAGAGTGGGCCAGTTGGGTTCATCCCGGGAAATCATTCATCTCCCTTAGGGAAGTGCTGTGAAATGCCCTTAAGCCCTCACTGATATTTAATGGTGCGAGCCTGATGCTTAAGCACCATCCCTGTGCTGAAGCTGCCTTGCTTCTGCCTTGCTTTGAGGAAACAATCACTAGCGTCTGCAAAGGCTGAGGGGAAGGATTTGCTTAATGCAGCCCCAAGCCCCTGCCCTAATGGGTTGTTAATCCATAGCCAGTGCATCAGATTTGCCAGCTGACTCCCAGGGGTCCCCAACATGCCTCCATCCTCGAGACGTTTGCTGGCAGCTTGTGGTTTCCTGGCATCCCCTAGGGAAATGGAGCGGTGACTGTAATAATAACCCTACACAGCCCCCTCCCTCCTGACCCAAAAGCAGTTGGCAGCCAAAGCGATACGCACATTACTGGATTTATATGAAGTGCTGCTGAGCAAGAAAGATTTGAGGGGGTTTAACAGCTAGATGGGACCGAGAGATGATCTCAGTACATTGGCTTGTACTTGGAAAAAGGGTGAGAGCTTTAAAGTAACAGAGCAGAGCCCTGCAGAGAGGGGAGGTGCCTCTGAACCCTGGGGTGGTGCCACAGTTCTGTGGCAAACAGTGGGACCACGACTGCATTGGGTAGCTGAGTGTGCACTGCACAGAAGTGACCTCAGATGACAAGGCTGCTGGTAATGATGTAAACTGCAATGGGAATTATTCCCAGGTTCTGACGGGCATGGATGAACTTGGCTGTTTTCTTGCATAGAGTCCCACAACTCTACAGTCTTAGAAAATGCAAGGGCTTTCTGAAAATGGAAGAGAGCTTTATCTAACCATCAGGCTTGTAAGTGATTGAGCCTGGAAAGTTATCTTGCTTTGGGACTTTCCTATCTCCTTGGCTGCTGTTTATAGAGACGCTCTGTGTTAATCTGCCCCCTAATCATAGGGTGAATGTCTGTGCATCTGCAGGCCCGGATAATGCTGGCCAGAGACTGCTTCACCCACAGGGATGGCATGCTCTGCCTGCACATGCACTGCGATGCTAACCAGAGGCACCTCCTGCTAGCAGCCAACACACCGCTCTGGCAGCAGCCTCAGACTCATGGTGATACACTGCGGCTCCCCTGGTCCTGCTGATAGGAGATTCTCACTTTGGGTTTCTCTCCCTAGGCTCCAGCTGTGCCAGCCTATTTCTGTCCAGCTCTCATGGGCATTTGTGGATGAAGTCCATCAGCCCCGTGGAGCTGGAGCTCTGTCCAGAGCACCTCAGCAAATCAGAGCAGCACCTATCTGAAAGGCAGCTCAGAGCACCCACTGATCCCCAGCTGAGTGATAGAGACTTAAATCACGTCCATCGGGGTGAGGAGCTGTGGGATTAACCCCTTTGCTTGCTCCTCACCCCCTTCAGACAGAAAAGCTTTTAATGGGTCAGCAGATAAAAAGAGCAGCAGTGAAAACATTCCCTTATCTCCCCTACCATGCCTGGTCTCTGTAATACAACTGATTCCTGCGATGTGCAGACCTACTCAAACAAGTTTATCTTCATTCGAGGAATAGTCATACAGCGAGATTGCAGTGTAATTACCTTCTCACAAACCCTAACTGGAAATCTTCACATCCAGTCATTAGCTTTAAGACAGGCAGACAGGCAATTATATCTGAATAAATGACTGAGAAACGAATCTGGGAAACTCTCACCCCTGATCCAAGCCCAGTTCACAGCTGTGGATGCAGAGCGAACTGCCTGTTAGCTCTACCTGCACTCAGTAGGATGCCCTTGGCTTGTTGGATGTCCTGAGGTCCCATAGGTAACCCCAGACCAACCTCCCCGTGGTCCTGGCATAAGCAAGCTACCAGCTTGCCTCCTCCATGGTCTGTGATGGACCTGGGTGACCCTGGCACAGCCCAGCCCAAGGCTCCCACACCTCCTCAGCATTTCACTCTTGGCTGAACTTCTACTTCACCTCTTCCCTTCCTCTGTTTTCCCAGTAGGTTTATAAGCCTCTGTGCTGAATGTGTGAAGTCTCCTAAACAGGTGAGCAATAAAACATACAAGACCTTATGGCAGAGACTATAGCAGCACTGCAGTCTGGTGGTTGGAGCACACAGGCAGCATGCCAGGGCACTCAAGGTCAGTGCCGGGCTCTGTCATAAACTGCTCAGTGGCCTGGGAAAGGGGCAGAAGTCAGAGGGTTTCTCCAGGAGCTGAGCTTTTCCACAGCAGTTAGGTCTTTTGGAGGGTCTAGTGGTCACTAAGACCCATAGTGGCACAGAAAGCCCCAAGGACAATTAGGAATGGCTCTCCTTCTACCAGGGCCATCTACCTTCCTCTTCCTCAGTGCTCTGTAAGACTGGAGCAGCACAGCTGGCTGCTTTCCAGGCCTTTCCCTGGGTGAGTTGCACTGAATACGTTTCCCAGCCATTCTCTTTGTGAGAGCTATTTTAACAAGCTAAACGCGGCATTCCCCCTGCTCCTAGCCCCTCATAGAATCACCTCTTCTGTAGCTCTGCATTTAATTGTCCTCTGGTGGGTGCAAATGTCACCATCTACCTGCAGGAGAAAGGCCAGGCACACAGCAACACTGTCACCCCCCCTTGCGATATGAATTCAGGGAGTGCTGTCTGGTGCACACCAGGTCTGCATCCTTCTTCCCTCCCTCCATTTTACCATCAAGACGGATATTTTATCTTGTGTGATTATTTACTTAACGAAACACAAGTATTTGCAGCCCAGAGGGTATTCCCCACTGGGAGGCTGGAATAACAGTTTTGCACTGCACAGCACATCAGGCTCTGGGACTACTGACAGCATCCTTTGCAGGGGGAGATGGTGGTGTTGGGAGGAGGAGGAGGAGCCGAAGCAGCTGAAGAGGTTGTTTGATTGTATCCTGGTTGTGAAAAAAGTCAGCTGGTTACATGGAGAGGAGAGAAGGAGGGAGAAGGCAGGGAAGGTGGGGGGGAAGGGGCGGGTGGCCTGCTGATGATGGGAACTACACTTCTGGCACCAGCTTTGTACATATGGAAGCCTGGATTCCTGGCGAGCCATGGCTCGTGGGTGGCCAGGTCTCCCTTATCTCCCTGGGGAGTGTGCTTCCTGGATGCTGTGCCTCCTCCCACCCCCAAATAAAACAGCTACAACTCTCCCTTTGTCTTCTGCAAAGGCCTTCAATTAACGTCCTGTTATGATGCACAGGGGAAAGGAGACTCACCACGTGCTCTCCTCCATGCTCTGGAAAAGCAAGTTCATGCAGCAGTGCAAAGCCCCAGATGGGTCTGAAGAGCTTTGATCAGAGCTCTGCTGACCCAGGGTAACTAGGGGAGGATCCTTCCCTATGCTCTCCGTGGGCAGAACCCCTTCCCAGACCTGGCAGCAGCTGAACTCAGGCAGCAGGCACTCTTTCCCAGTATGTGGGTAGATGAGAACCAGATGGTGATGATGCATGCCCTCTATGCATAGCCCTCACAGAAAGACAGCACAGGGTAGGGGTTTATGGAGCAAAGAAGGTGGGAAGCACCTGAGGGAAAGGGATGACTCAGTCTGGAGCAGAGGAGGGTCAGGGGGAGACTTCATCACTCTCTCCAACTCCCTGAAAGGAGGTTGTAGTGAGGTAGGGTTGGCCTCTGCTTCTGGGTTGCGGTGATAGGATGAGAGGTGGTGGCCTACAGTTATGCCAGGGGAGGGTCAGGTTGGATATTAGGAATGATGTATTCTCTGAATGAGTAACCAGACACTGCACAGCTGCCTAGGGAGCTATTGGAGTCCCTGTCTCTGGAGGTGCTCCAAAGCCATGGAGATATGGTACTGAGGGATGTGGTGATGGGCATGGTGAAGTGGGTTGTGGTTGGGCTTGAGCATCTGAGAGGGCTCTTCCAACCTGAACAATGCTGTGATTCTATGATTCTACGACTGGGTGCAGCCCCATTGTATGATCCGATCTGATCCAACCCCATTCCACAGTGCCCCAGAAATCCCTGCACATCCTGATGAAGACTTTGGGCCAGTCATGTGCCTCGTGTCCTGCTCCTTGACTTGCTGCTGTAGCTTGCATCAGCTTGTGTTCCCTCACTAGCCGCCATTGCTGAGGGGTGGGAGGGTTGTGGGACCTGATAAGCAGAATTAGGGATTTTGAGCATGCTTAATTTCTCTTTTTCTGGACCACACAGGCCTTCCCTGAGGCATCATTCCTTGCAAAATTAGACCACTGCAAGATTTATTGGCTGAGGGGAGAGCTGGAGTTCAGTTGTCTGTCAGCAGGTTCATGTGCAGTAATTTCAGGGGCCTGGGCCCACATCCCCTTACCGGTCCCCTCTTCTTGGGGCCTCCATCCCTCTTGGCCTGTCTGGCTGCTTGCTGCTGTGGAAAGCAGCCCATGCATAGAGCACAGCATTCATACTGCAAGATGAAGGCCTGGCCATGCAAGCGGAGCCAAGCTGGGTGAAAGGAGCACATCCTGACTGACCACTGAGCTGTGAGTGTGAGAAGACCTGGACATGATCAGCTTCTGTTTGTCAGCCAGAGCTCAGGAAGTGAGCCCACCTCCTGCTGCTCTTCTGTGGGAGCCTGAGCAGGATGAGATGGGAGAGGGCTCTGTTCCCTGCAGCCACCGCTGGAGCAGGAGCATTCAGCTCAGCTCAGAAGAACAGATTTTAGCACGCTGCTGACTGACAGCTGCTCGCTAGTCTGGCCAGAGGGTTCGGGCTGGCTCATTAGGGAGCCATCCTCCTTCCCCGACTCATTAATGACGTGTCTAGTCCTTTGCTTTCCATGCACCGTGCTGCACTGCTGTCTTCCAGCATGCTTCCAGTGCAGGCGCCTGAAACATGTCTTCTGTACCCTTGGGCAACTGAGAAATATGTAAATGTCAGTCTTATTTGCAATGCAATAATGTTTCGAGACATTGAGGTCATTATGTATTAACCTGGCAGCGACACTATTTAATCTTCCCAAGAGGTTGGAATCAAAGAGAAAAAGTATCAAGCCCATTCCCAGGAGTGTGTCCTGCATTTGTGGTTTTATAATCAGAAGAATGTAGCCTGTGTTTGTACTTTGCTAGGTTAGGAAAGGGCCTTTCTTAGTCATTTGTTTATTCAGAGGTTAATGCATTAGCTGTAAGGAACCTGCCAGCAAGAGCACAACAGGAGCTCTTTCTCTATCCATGATGGCTAACCTGTCAAAACAGCAGTGCTTCGGGTTAGCACCCAAAAGTGAAGCTCAGTGCTTCTTTGCTATTACTTGAACATCTTCCGCTGAATAAACAGGTTGGAAGAGCACTTCTGTAGGCCCACTTCTGGACAGAATGCTGAAATACAGATGTGATCTTCATCATTTAAAGGTTTTTTTTTTTGATGGTTTCGGGTTTGTTTGTTTCATACTTACTCATCTGCAGGCCTCCCTGCTGGCTCACAGTTGGCTGCAATGACAATTTTTGTTCAGTTCCATCAGGGTTTGATTTGATATCTTTTTCCAGTTCAACATCTTCAGTATGTTATCTGTGCACAAGCCTACTTACAAAGTGCTTTGGCTGTCCTAAGTCCAAGAGTTATCTAGAACACTTTGAATGCACCCAATGCACCTCTTCAAAAAATGTGACAGCTTGTCTCCAGCAATTGTTAGGAATTGTTTGCTAATTGCTTTCTGGCATTTCAGATTTGAAGAGTGACTGTAACTCCCAGCAGGGATAAAGGAGGAGAGATCTTAGAGCCTAGGTGCAAAATCACCATTGAAAAGACTGTTGTTGAGCTGAGATCATAGCCTGTGTGAGTGCACCTCATCAGACTTGGTGCAAAGTCACAAGGTCTGTACCACTCTTTTTGGGGATCTGAATGAACACAGTGGACTTAACTGGGTGACAGCAGAGCTGCCACCATCCCTATGGGTTTCCCCAAAGGGGCTGTCAATTGGAGTGGGTAACATCTTTCAGAGTAGATAACTTACACGGTGCTTCCAGTAGGAACATCTCTGCGGGACATGGTGGGTGCTGGGCGCAAGCAGGTCCTATGGTTTGTGAGATAGACAGTACAGATGTCTGATCCCCACAAGCTGCTTGAGGATAATATCACACGTTGTTGAAGGCAGAGAAGCAATGAACAAGTGGCATATCAAAGTGCACACCCAGACTGGAGAGGCATCAAGTCAGTGGCTACAGTCCTGCTTAACAGGCAAAGGCCTCTGCTCCTCCATCCCCAGGCTGAACAAGATGGAACTCATGTTGTCCCTGCATTTTGCTTTCCTTTCACCAGAAGCTGTCAAAACATCAACATTTTGTACAGGAGTTGGTCACAGAGGGACTTCAAGTCTTAACATATCTAACATGAACAACGACCACGAGCAAAGCAGCAAGAAAGCTGTCTTTCCTCTCTTCCCTTCTGTATAATATAGTATCTAAAATGTTGGAAATTACTGTGGAGATAAGACAGGCCTTCAGCATGGCACTGCCTGTGTCTGCAAATCCACGCTGTATTAGTCATCTCCTGAAGGAGACTGTACCAGTATTAAAGGGATGGAGGACATGATCTTTGGCAGCTTTTCTGCTGCCCTTTGTTGGTCACCTTCTGTAAGCTCATGCCTGCTTTTAAGGTCTGAATAGAAATGATTCTTATCCCATCTTCCCCATAAATACCGAGAGGATTCCTCTGGCTAATGTGATTACAGGGGAGACCAAACAGGGAGATGGACTCAGAGAGACAAAGCTCTTGGTTAAACAACATAGATGTCTCAAATATTTGCCAACACTTGTGAACACAAATATTTACACCAGCAGCAAGAGACAAGGCATATTTTTACTTCAAGATGTATTGAATGTTTCCTTGAGTGTGCAGAATTCGGAAGGAGCTCTTATATCACTTGCTGGCTCATTTTCCAGGCCACTGAATGCACTCACTTGGCAAATCTTACTGTTAACAGTTTTTTCCTCATCTTATTTCTCTGGCATTCCTGCTTTCCCTGAGAATCTTGTGCAGGGAAGGAGAACCATCACATTATTATTATTTTTCTTCCCCCAGCAAGAAAAACAGTGTATCAGATTGCAAAATCTCACTGCCAAAGCCGATTATTTGTGACCCTCCATCTTCCCTGTGACCTGCTGTTTCTTGCTGCAGGAGAGCAGGGCTGTGAGCAAGGTCACATGTCCCAGGCCATGCAGGGACCTCACTGAGCCTGATAAGTCTGCCTGAGCCACAGCTTGTCCCCAGACCGTGTGCCAGAAAGACACCTGGGTGGGGAGGGGTCTGCTGCTCAGTGTGACCAAACAGAAGCTTCTGCAGGTAGCCAGTCTGCATATGTGGCCCCATGATGAAGGGCACCTTTTTGGAGGTATGTCTTTAGAAGTAAGTGTGGAACCCCCACCAGGGCTGGTGCTGCCATTATCACTGCTTCCAGCCTCCTTCGCAGTCCAAGGAATGCCTGTGATGGTAGGACACTGCGGGAGAAAGCTCTGATCTTTCTCAGACAGCTGCTTTCCCCTTATAAAACAGTATATTGTGCTAATAATAAATGTGAGGCTTATTTACAGTCTCAAACACTGGCAGGCTGAAAAAGGGAAGCGGCAAGCAGTTCTCTCGCAAAGGATCATGAGGGAGGAGTTGGTAGCAATAAAACTTCAGTCAGTCTATTCCCCAGATCAAAGGGGATCCCATGAGGCACTGGTCAGTCAGACTTCAACCATGTAACAGGGATGTTCATTTTGGGTGAGAGTTTCAGCCCCATCAGAACAGTAATTAAAGCAAATTAAGCCTTGATGTTGTGCAACACCGTGGATGAGGATACTAGGGGGAATACTGTGAATGAATGACAATCATAATCCTCTTCCAAGTTGTTTTGCTTGTATAAACTTCATAAGAGCTGTGCAGATGTGCTTTGTGTGGGTAATAGAGGGCAGATGAGGCTGTCCTTTGTCCACAAAGACAAAGCAAGTAAAAACGGTGCCTCCTCAGCCCAGAGAAACAGCATTTCATCACAGCAGGCAGGGAGCAGCAGATACCCCAGGCCTGGCATCAACAAGCCCAGAAATTCTCTGCAGAGAAAGAGAAATTCTTAACACTCCGGCAGTGGGAAACATCCTGTGTGAAATAGGGTGGAAATGTGGGAAGTACAGGTAGGAGCACTGTGCTTTCAGCAACAGCAGAGCAGAAAGCAGCCTGGGCTGAGTGCTGCTGCTCTCACTGCAGGCATTTCACGCTGCTCTGATAAAAGCCACATAGCACTACTCTTGTGGTCACACAGGGGTGAGGGATGGCAGCCACACAGCAAAGCCAGGACTGAAACTGGAAGGAAGATGTTCTGGGAAAGGCGAGCAGGAATCTCTGGATGCTGAGGGTAAGGAGTGGGAAGGTGTGGTGAGGCCTGGGACAACCAGGAGTTAGTAGGGACAGATGGAGCTCACCTAACATCTTCCCATTCTGGTTGTCTCTGTCTGGCACTATCAGCCCTTTGCTTAACAACATAATTCATATTGGCTCTCAGCTTCACACCCACATATCTATAGGGGAAAGCACAGCCTTGACCTGTAGTTCCAGTGTGGTTCAGCATGTGAGACATTTCTGTACCTCAAAGAAGAACTGGAACATGGTACTCCCTCGGTGTCATTCCACGCTATGCGTTTAATTAACTCTTTTTGTGCATGACTGAGAAGCAGGACATAAATCTAGCAGTGAACAGAAGATACCAGGGTAAATTAGTGGAACATCTCTATGGTCTACTGCCTGGGAAAGGAGAGGGAGGAACGGACACACGGTGATGCATTTTGGGCTGTGGGGCTCTCTAGTGCCACACTAGCTACAACTAAATCAGGGTTATGGTAGCCAACATCCCTTCTCAAGACATGGGTATTTCACAAGTTGCTTGTCTTCATCCCAGGAATGTTTGAGTGCACTCTTAGTGTGTTTGCTGTTTTCATGCAGTTTTGTGGTTAAAACCAAGCAGCGTTTCCCAGAGAGTGGCCTTTTCTCAACCTTGGAGATGGAGATGTGGGTCCCTATACTCTTCCTTCCTGCATTTGGCAACAAAAAATGGAGATGTTAAGAGGAAACAATATAGAGAAACATTTCACATCAGTGAGACACAAAGTATTTTTGGCAGCATGGTGTGGGAATTTGGCGTAGACAGTTGCTCATAAGCTTTAGACTCCCTTGTCTACAGCAACAAGTGGCACCTACATCCATTGTGTCAGGAGCGTTCATGGGTCCTAAAAAGGACAGTCTCATAAGAAACTGATAAAGGAACCAATGGTGTTCCAAGATACTTTCATTAAGGAAGAGTCCTTCTGTGTCCCTAAAAGTTGTTAACTGCATGAGATGTGGATGTTGCCTACAGTTTTGCTGGCATAGTGCTTGTTTCTTGTGCTTCCTGGAAAGACATGGCTATTTCACACCCAAATGGGACTCCAGCAAACCATGTGCTATCCCAGTTTGTTGAAGTGTCTGTGGAGACAGCCCTTGCTGTGGCTATTGCTGCATTTAGAGATTCCTTTGCATCAGTGTGGAGCAGCTTCTTGCATCATCCCCTGGGAACCATGATTTCCAATGAAAACAAGAGCCAAAGGGATCCAAAGCTCAGTCCTCACACCAGAACTGCAGGGTCTGTAAATTAACATCTCTATTGTTTTCTCCCTGATTTTGGAACTGAAACTGAAGCTTATAGACCCAAGTCCTTCCCTCGCCCAGAGGGGTGATAAAGAAAGGGTTATTGTCGTCAAAAACATCAGTCCTTGATGGTTCATATTTTACTTAGGAAAAAGGAATAAACCAAATATCCATTGATTTCCCTGTCTCCAGCTCAAGATACACCTTCAAATCTGAAAACTTGGGAATCTTTGGCAGAGTTTCTTTTTGCTAGAAAAACAAGCAAAGAAATGTTGTTTTCTGGCCAAGAAGCCCAAGCTGTTCATTTCTTCTCTCTGTTTTTCCCTTTCCTTTTTTTTTTTTTTGTTTTTTTTTTTTTGTTTTTTTTTTTGTTCCAGGGCTGTTTCTGAGCAGCTCAGCGAGGAGAACACGCTGTATAAACATGGTACCAGCGGGGTGTTTGGAATGCTTCTCACTCTGGACCTCCTCCCCACAGAGGAGGAGGATGGATGGAGGGATGGGGGAGGCTGGGTCACAGAGTGGAGGGTAGAGAGGAGACGGCTTCTCTTTTCTGCTTGCGTGTCCAAATCTTCCCAGCTGAGCAGAGGAACTGGCGTGTGCTGGTCCTTTTATTTAGAGTTCTCATCTCTGCTTCCCCTTTCATCCCCATGTGTCAAACAGCTTGTAGGCTTTGTTTCAGGGGGCCAAGGAATTTGAACTACAGGCCTAAATACCTCAAACATCATTTGATATACAGTCTGGAAGTGAAGTTCAGTGGTGCCTAGAGCCAGCTCCCTGGTGCTGGTAGCCCAGAGGAGAGCCTGGGGCACAAGGAGGTCTGCAGCAATTTCTAGATAAATGAGTTGTAGAGAATGAGGATTCTTACTCAGTGGAGGCAAGCACTCCTTCAGTCTGAACTCACACAGATTTTAGTGGTTTCTAGGGTGTGTTTGGCCAGATAGGGGGAAGCTGCCTATGGACTGAGGAATGGGAGCATGAGACAGGGTCCTTCTGGTCTGCCCTGCTCTGGGGAGTGAGGGGGATTGTACCAAATGGCAACACAATCCCTGGGGACCCAAAGAGCCAGGACTCCAGCTGTCACTTTCACCTTCAGTGTACCTGCACCTCTGACACAGCTGGTTGGACAGTCTTGTAAGAAACTGGCTTGGCAATGAAGCAAAACATGTCTGTACCACTGCATAACTCAGACATTTCTGCTTCTGCTCAGATGAAAGAGCAGCAACACCAGTTTTCTTCATGCGTGAGCCTCAGCATGGCAAATTATTTGGGTAAAGATGGAGCATAGCATGCTGGGAAACGCAGTCTCAACGGGTCAGGCCATGGTACTGTTGAGGACTACATAATGCTTTGTTCCACCCGGATTTAGATTCTCCCTTGGTTTCCCAGTAAGTGGCTTCTCACAGGGAATAATGGTCCCATCTAAAGCCCATTGAAGTCAATGGGAGTCTTTCTGTTGACGTCAATAAGTTTGGACCAGGTCCCATGCATACAGCCCTCCTGCTGAAGAGAAATGAGCAGCAAATCTATGTCTGCATGAGGTATTCTGTTGCATCATTCATTGTCTATAACCACAATTCAGCTGTTTTTTTAAATTGCAAAACTAACAACTGGAAACATTTAAAAGAGAGGAGGAGAAAGAGTTGACCATGCCCTCACTGCCCAGGAACATGGCTGTCACCGTGCCACGTGGTCATGGGGGGTCTGACTGTGCCCCTAGCAGTGCTGAGCTCCTGTTTCTTGGAAGACCCTCTGTTCCCCCAGGACTCCATGGTCATGCTCCATCTGGGAAGAAGTAGATAAGGCTCCTGATGCTTTCAGCCCTGGGGCAGGAATCAAGGTTTGTAGCAGAAAAAGCTGTGTGATGCAGTTGTAACAGCTCTGAAAGTTCTCTCAGAACAAAACTGAATGGAGAGCTGGTACAAAACCGATGATGTTTACTGTGAGAATTTTTGGTATCTTCCAAGAACTCGAGGACTGGCAGACTTTTGGGTATGATACATCAGGTGGTGCCAGCCCTTTCCAAATTAACAACCTCTTGGGAACCAGTCTTTGAAGAAGACAAGCTGCTGCCCATCAGATGATCAGTGAAATGGGACTGTGTGCATGGCTGTACTCCAGCACCCTGCTGGTTGGATGGTTGGTAAGCCACGAGCACTGCCATCTTCTTCAGGGACCTTCTGTCTCATGCCGTGGCTGTGGGTTGCCTGCATGCTGCTCTGCTCCTGCATGCCATCCTCCACACCCGCCAGTGCCTGGCTTCTGCTACACAGCCCTGAAATCTCTCCAAAGGAAACAGAGGGAAGAGGCAGAGCCCAGGCTACAGAGAGGAGTCCCGGGGCTGGTTGAGGGCAGAGCAACAGAGGAGCTGATCTGTGCCTGATGACTGTGAGAGCAGGGTGTTAAAAATGTGACCTAGCTCACTGTCGCTCTGCACATCCCTTCTGAATTGCCAAATGGATTTTATTTTTTTGGTATGTTTGTTTTTTATTTCTTTAGTTGCAGGAATGGGATGCCTTTCACCTTGAGTTGGCTGATGAATCAAATAAGGGAATGCCCCTTTGAATCACCAGTAATGACCACAAAAAGGCAGAGGCTGGCTGTTCCAGCCCCAGCATGCCAAGTAATAATGCATTATTACACCCCTACTGCACTCCACTCTCAACACTTGCTTTTCTTCCTTGAACCAAGTGCTACCTTGTGGCCATCAGTGGATTTTAAGTTAACCCTGCCATCACCTGAAAAGCAAAAACCACCACGGAATAAATACAAGCTCACTTGGCAGATGAGGCAAATGCAAAAGCTGTTGTAAGAGTTTGGAGTAATTGTCTTTTAAATATCTACATATCTATGATATATACACATGTGTACATATACAAATGTGTGTATGTAGGCAGAGACATGGGCAATGCGTACATGTGTGGAGACGAGGGGAGGGGATACTTTGTACAAAAGGCAAAGGTGTAGAATTTGAGGGTTGCCATGGATACAGGTCAGATGCCTTTGTTCTCGCATTGTGGTGTAGCTTAGGGAGATGAGAGATGCATCAGCTACAGAGAAAGATGAGGGAAGAATTTAAAAAAATAATAACAAATTGGTATGTGAAGGAAAATATCCATACTTCATATCAACGTTTGAAATAAAAGGCAAATGAAGGCAATCTACAGATGCATATGCGATTGAACTCACAGAGAGTCTGGGAAACGACTCACTTGAGTGGCATCAAGGGAAATATCATCGTGATATTGTCATGGTCACAGACAGCCCCTCTGCGGAGCCACAAAGCCACTTGTCTGCAGTCACTGTAGTGGTACAGAGCCTAATGGCTCCGGGCGCAGCCTGAGCACATGAATGTGCGCCTGGACAGGCATGTGTGAGTGGCTTGTGCACTTCTGACTTTGTCTTTCCCTTTTAAAGTCTTCTCCCTGGCTTTCTGTTGTTCCAGACTATTTGATTTGGTGCTGGGGAGGAGGTTTCAAACCAGGATCCATATGGGGCCCGTCAGTTGCGACTGGATTCATTTTAAAGTTCTTGTTAAGTCCAACAAAAAGCCAAAGATTAGAGCTGATATGTTGGCTTTTTTCCAAGTTCTGATCCTTGAAAGGCTGCCTTGAGACCGCCAGGCGACTCTCTCATTCCGTTTTCTTCTTGCTCTTCTTCTCCCTTTCTAATTGCTTCCCAGATTTGGGTTTATTACCATGGTTTTGAAGCCAGGTAATCAGAACCATGTACGCTTTTTGTCTCCCCTGTCACTTTCTGGTACCAATCAGCTCGTGTCTCTCTGTTGGTTCAGAAAGTCCACTTCAGTATCTTGACCACCAACATCAGAGCCTTGGCAAGGCTGTGGCCCTTTGGGATCGTGCTTTAAGCCCCTCTGTGAGCTAGCGGCTATGTTCCTGGCAGCCTAACAGCCGTGTCTGAAGGAAAAGCAACATGGCTCTCATCCACAAGCTGGGAGCGCTGCTTCCTGCTCTGCAGCCTGCTCTGCAGCCTCCCCTTCTCCATCCCTGAGGCTCACTGTTCAGGGCTTGCATGGTCGCTGGGCTCCACCTGGATCTCTGCTTTCACAGATATTACTGCCAAGGCCACACCTCTGTGAGCAGCGCAAGGACAGCAGTAGCTGTCATAGTCAGTTCCTGTTGTCTCCCACAGTCCAGCTGCACTCCACCACTGGAGATCTATCTCTGAACCTCAGTTCCTCTCCAGCTTCCACATCCCGGCACTGACTGCTCCCTCCAAGAACAGCTCTGACAGTCCAGGATGTGCGGGAAGCAAGAGGCTGCCAGAAGGAGAGTAGAGTTCAGTTAGGAGCTGCATCTAATCAAGCAAGGAGACAGGGAATGGAGATCAGGAGGGGGTTGGATATGGGTGACACCTGGTGCCAAAACCAGAAAGGGTGGCTGGGTCTGTACGAGTCCACCAGCCCACACCAAAGCTCTCATGGCAAGGACACTGCAGCAAATGCTCCTACTGTGTTCTGAAATGTGCCTGACTTGGACAACCCTCCAGAAGCCTGTGTCACCATTGCCACTATGTGTGTATCATGGGCTGGCTCTGGAAGGGTGTTTGCAGAAGGCAGCTTTGGGAAAAGCACTCAGAGGGCTCGAAGCTAGCAGGGCACATCTCACAACCAGAAGAAGAGAGAGGCTGAAGGTGTGTGAGAGACTGCACAAGGAGAGCTCTTCTCATCACCCTGCCTTGATGACTACATCCTGCTCTGTGGGGGATGGCAGGCCTGCGTGTTGTTCTCAGTGCTACATGGGAACAGCCGTTCCTGCTGCAGCAGGGCAGCCCGTGCTTTGTTGGGAGTATTTTGAACTGCAGCTGCCACGGGGCCTGTGTGCAACAGGAGGCATTAAAAAGCCATCACGCATTGTATTGTCCATCCATTAATTTAAAATATATGCAGCCACATATAAAATATTACCTAACACGTAATATTTGTGCAGTTTAAATTAGACAGTAGGCCAATATATTTTCAATATGCGCCACACAACCCAATGTGTGCTCTGAGCATGTCAGATAGATGTGAAATGAGTGTGAGATGCATCTGGACTGGGAACAGCTTGCAAAGCCATTCAGGAAAGCGGTGCGAGGGGTGAGGGGTGGGAATGGGCTGGTGATGTCTCTAGCTTTGTGGCCACTCTAATTCCAGACCTCCTGTCCTGGGAGTCTCCCAGGATGTGTTGGTGACCCCAACAGGTGGCCATGAAGGAGCCAGCCTGCCCTGCTGCCTGCAGCCCATCACCTCACTGCCACAGGGGCCATGCAGTACAAAGGAGCAGTAAAGGAACCAACATTTCCATTCACTTCTGCCAGTGCTGGGCTTTCTGGTGATCCTTCTGCACAGGTAGGGTTGGGGAAAGTCTCCAGGCCATCCTGCAGGAACTCCCAGTGCACTGTGTGAGTACATGTGAGGTGGAAAGGGACAGTGCTGGCTTAGTCCTGTGCTGCACACCCTAGGAGGTGTACTTCCCTGCAATACATGCAGTATCTGTTGCATTATGTCTCTGGCTTTGTAATTCCTAGGGACTGGCTGTGCCTGAGGCCCTGGCTCTGAGTACCCCAGATCTGACATGCATACATACCTGTACTTCTTTCCTTCTAATCTCCACAAAGGAAAAAATTCCCAGCTAACCATGGGCACTGCACAGGAGGATACCTCCCCCACACTTCTGCCATGCAGGATTGGTGTAAGTTGGAAAGCCAAAGCAGAGGCAGAGGTTGAGCAGAAAGGGAAGTTGGTTAGGAGACAGATGCTAGATTTGCACTTCAAACCCTGGTCCTATCGGCTCTGGTCTTTTTCCTCCCTTCTTGGTCACTCTCCAGACCCAAGAAGAAATCCCATGCAGCTCCTGCCCCAGAGAGACCTCAAGGCTGGTGCTGGAAGATGCTTTGTATCTCTGGAAACACCTGAGGAATTTTTATTTAAAGGTTTTAGTACATCAGTGTGGAAAACGCTGTCAGAAGTGGTCATTACCTACAGCCCTTTTTGTTTTAAAAGAGAGCTGAAGCTCCTTTCTTTGGAAAAAGAAAGTTCCAGAGTTCTGCCTGAAGCCATCTGAGTGCTCAGCCCCACTCATGGCCGATCCCCGGCATCCCCTCTTCCTGCTCCAACATAATGGGAGCTCAGAGGCCAAAACGGAGACACAAAGTCAGTATGCTGGGAAATGAGCAGGATGTGTGTGAACCAGCTTGGATAAAATCCACCCCAAGCACAGCCTGTACCATAACATCACCAAGAACTGAGAGGCTCTGAAGCCTGAGAAATAGCTCTTCATCTCTCCCCATCCCCCCACTGCTTTTCCCACTCCCACTCCTGCCGCTCACACCTGGGCTCCAGTTGCTGCATCCAAGGACCACATTGAGCCTTGCTCTCACAGCATTGCTAAAGCCAGGACTCCAGCTAAGGCTAGGTTACTCTGTGCTGAGGTTTTCCTCCTTGTGGAAGGACTGTGGCTGTACCAAATTGGATGTCCAAGCTGGCTGTGTGGCTCAATGCGGGGAAACACCCAGGAGCCTGCAGCAAGCATCTCTCATTCCAAACTCCCCCAGTTCAGAGATTAGGCAGAAATTCAAACAAATGAAGGCAGTTGTTGGAGAGGACAGGAAGCAATTACAGACCACCCTGTATAGGCAGGACAGCTCGCAGCTTGTGTGGCTGCTGCTGCTGTTTAAACAACAACCCCCGGGCTGGGGAGGGCAGGAGCATCTCAGAATAACAATGCTGGAGCGAGGTGCTGGAGGAGTCACAAGGAGGATGGATGCAAAACGCTCCAGCCCAGGGCCCTGGGTCCTTGTGTGTGGGTTGGATGGGTCCTGCTGGCAAGAGGAACACAAACAGGATGGGTTCACGGACCCAACAGGAGCCGGGACCTCCTGGTACTGCTCCAGTGAGCAGACCCACGCAGGTCAGAGGATGGGGCCACAGGATGCCTTTTCCATCTGTGGGGCCATTTTGCAGCAGGATTTTTTTTCCTTTGCCATGAGGGAGGCATTTTCAAGCTGTTTTCCCCAGGATATCCCAGCTCCGCCTGACAGCTGGTTCCCATTGGGCTCCTGACCAAAGGCAGGCTCCAGAACGGGTGGGAGTGGGCGGGAGCGGGGGAAGGGAACCTAATAACGACCAAGATGAAGAAGAGGAAGGATGAAAGGCACTGAAATGTGGAGGGTGGAACCAAAGCAGGAGGACACTCGGTGGGAGGGGCTGGCGTGGCTTTGAAGCTCCTCGCTATGGGGAGCCTCCTTTAAACCTTACACCATATTGGTACAAGGTGGGGGAGGAGGGCCTGCCTCTATTGCCCTCTGAGATATTGCAGGGGGTCGTGTTCCCTATGTAGGGTGGGCTGCTTTTGTCCGTTCATCATTGTAAAATGCTTGTCTCATCTCCCATGGTCTCCTGGTTCCCTGGCATCGCCGGTCCTGGTGCTCCTTGTGGGAAAGGGCTGGAGGGGGGAATCCCCAGAGATGCTCTGCTGGAAAATGACCTGGAGTGAGGGTTTGTTCATGAGGTCTGGGCTGGGTGTGGGATGGAGCACTAAGTGGCAGCACAGGGACAGTTCCATTCTTGTAAAGGCAGTGCTAGTGGAAAGGGCACACCCCAGTATGGCTGATGATTGGGTGAACTGGAGAGGGCTGCTCGGTATCCTGGGGCCACGTCAGCATAGTTATCTTCAGCAACTGCAAGTATGTTCCTACAAGGACTGAAGGGCTTGTTAGAAATTCATTCCCAGTCTCTCATCATTGCCCAGATGTCAGTGAATGCAGTGGCACTAAGGGCCTTAAGGCTTTGCTGAGGAGGTAGTGAGAAGTTCCTGAGCCAGGAGCTCCAGTGGGGCTGGCAGGGCCTGCAGGCAGCATGGTGTGTACAGCAGCTCTCCCTGCAGAGCCTCTTTGGTTCTGCTCTGGAGGGAAACTCAAGGAGAAAGCTGCCCACCTTGTTGGGGTCAGACCCAGCCAAACACTGCCTGCTGCAATCTGATAGCATAGTTCTTGTTTGCAAAGCACTCACATGCCTGTGGCTGGTTTCTGCCCACGAATTTGTTATCCTGAAGTGTTTGCTGGGTAATTTGGACCTGATTGCAGTCCCCTCATGCAGGGAGTGTATACAGTGGTCACACCACGAGCATCTCACTTGAGTGTGTGATCTGTCTGTGTTTGCACTGCAGACCCTGCAAAAGTACATGATTGCTATTTCAGATTGCGCCTTGTTGCCATCCGTCACGGGCTCATCACAGCCAGCACCACCACTCCTTTTCTTCCTCCAGTAACGTGGGGCTCACAGGGACATCTGATGACATTGGGTGTTGCTGTTTCCTGTGTGTCTCATGGCACCCGTCAGGCTTTGGATGGAATTCATTCAAAAGAAGGGCAGAGAAATCCTGCTTTAGGAAAGTGCAAGGAGGAAAATCCCTCTTCCTTCCCAAATCAAACCCGAACGAAACTCTCCACGGGAAATTAGAACATGACAGTTTATTAAATCACAGCTGACTGAACTCAGAGCATCAAGAAAGACCATAGCAGCCAAAAAAATGAAGTCACACGGACCACAAAAGAACACACTGCTGACACCTGCCTTTGGAGTGCTGGATATGTTCCTTTGGCAGCTGCATGACCTTACAACATGGCTGGGAGGTTATTCCCATTGGATCCAAGGTACCTTGCCCCAGTCTAATACTGCTTTGAAGCAATGAAATCAAAAGGGTCAGTCCTTGCTGTTGCCATGCAGGGCGCAGAATAGTGTCCAGAACTGTGCTCAGACCTGGGGCTGAGAGAGAGCACCCCAGCCCCCTCCTGGGCTGCAGATCTCTAGAGGAAAACAATACTCTGTCAGTGCATTGTTTGGCCCAAGGTTGTCAGGAAATCAGCAGGGGGAGAGGCACGAGGTGACACAGAAAAAACAATGGAAGGAGAAAGTTAACAACAACATGGTGTTTTGGTTTTTGTTTTTATCATTTTCGTTGCTGTTGTTGTTTGCTTTTTGAACAGTAAGCTATTTCTGACATTGGTGGAAGGTCGTGGGGTTGCAGCCAGGTACACCCAGCCCTGTGTGCTGCTGCAATGGGTGGTGGAGTATTGGGGAACACTCAGAGCAGCAGAGGGCTGCAGGGAAAGCTCTCAGGGCAGCTCTCAGGTCTTGCAGAGCATCTCCATAATGAGATAGAAGGGGGGAGCTGGCGAACACAGTTTCCAGTTCCCTATAGGACAGACGTTCTTCCCATGCACAAGTAGGCTTGAATGAACCCAGGGGGGCAGAGTGGTTTTTAGTATCCTAAAACCTGGTGAGAAGAGGCAGGTGTATGGGTAGGGTATGAGGGGATGCAGGTAGCTCTGCTGCAGAGCCAGAACCTTCCTGCACCACCCTGCCCCTCCCACCCCATCCAGGTTTGTACTGGGATCTGCAGGTGCCTGGTATGCTGGGTCGGGTTGGAAAACTGAATGCAATATTAAGTTAATTAAAACTACCCTCTTTGTGTTAATCTTCTTGTCAAATTTTAATTAAGAGCTGATAAAAGCTTAGCACAGGGGAGGTGGTCCTGACCTTCCCCAGCCAGACAGCCTGTGGAGTGAGGCTTCTTGTTAGTACATCACTGGTGTCTCACTGGTGTTTTGGGCTGGGAGAAAGGAAGCCTGGATGGTGAAACACCTATGCAGGTGTGCAGCCACTTTCCTTTGAAGAAAGAATGAAATGTGACCATTTTCTGGCCTGTACTCCCTGCCAGCCTGGAGTGACACTACCTGTCACTGATCCCAGGTGTGGCTCTTGGTGCTGCTGACCTTATGCTTTTGGGTACTGTAACTCAGGCTCACTTCAGGGTAATGGTAATCTCCCACCACAAGGATGGGTGTGGGAACACTGGGGTGGATTGGGGCTCTCCAAGGATTGCTTTGCTCCTCCGTGGGAGAATCTCTGGGTGGATGCTGCTGCATGGGCTGGAGGAGAGAAGCTGTGCAGGACACAGGCAGGCAGGGTATGAGAAGCTGAGAATATGGACAGCTGTAAGGAGGGTGCCCAAGGTCCAGGTGGGTTTGGAGTTGGGTTTGGAGTGATGTTAGCAGCTCAGCGCACATAATAGGACAGAAAAGAGGGCGCTGCAGGGCAGTAGTGATAGAGGGATGTGGGACAGTCTGTTCCTTTTCCATCAGGCAGAAGCAGGGTTAGCAGTGCCAACCCTGCATGGTGAGCACTGATGGCAGATTCCCTGCAGCAGCACAGAGCTATGGGGCAGGAGCACACTTTGGGCATTGCAGTGTCCCCCAGCAACCTCCTTCAAGACAGGAGCAGAGCCACTCCCCCCTTATTTTTTTTACTTTTTCTCTATAAAATTTCCCACTCCAACACTGCAGGAATAATTTTTCCTCCTTCAGAGAAGCTGTTTGCCTGGATAATATCCCCCTAAAGTGGACAAGGTGATCCCCCACCAGGCCCAGCTGATCCTCTCCTTGTTAGTTAACAAGCTCAGGCTAGATAGCAACATTTCTAGCAGCTCAGCTGTCTCTTATGACCCTTTTTTTCTATGCCAGACAATCTCATTTTGCAGCAATTATCTCAATCATTGACCGTAGATTGAGCCAAATGGTTCCTCACTTTAAATTCCTGTAAATATTTCCATTGCGGAGTTGACATTTCCCTCTGAACTGACAATTAAACAATCTTTGCACAGATATTGCCATTACATCTAACCTCTTTCGATTCCATTGTTACGTACTTTTTATAGGCAGCGTGTTTCCTGCTCTGCATACAAGTCTCACCTCAACTTTTCGTTGTGTTTTTAAGGTCCCTAACCAAAATTAAAGACATTTCCCATTTTAACTTAGAACACTTTGTAATGCCTCTAAAACACCACAGATATCCTTTGAAATATCTCAGGACCAGATCGAGTGCACAAATGGAATTAAAGATTCCTGTTTTAGAGCCTGAGTCATTAACTTGAGTGGCCAAAGTGTTTCCTTCTGCCTCTGGTTTCCCAGCTCAGCACAGGTACAGCACCTGCATTTACAATTAGGAAGTTCTTAAGTGATGCTGCTTTTACAATTGATGGTGACTATTTGGCACTCCTGGAAGCGCTGCTGTGGGGTTTTGACCCTCTCCTTCGCCATAGGATTAGGCAGCATGATTCGTCTTGGATGTTTCTTTCTGTTGTGCTCCAGTATCCTGTGAACAGGGTATGGTTTCACTGGATACTAGTAGCCTTTGCCAATCTCTTGTGGATTGTTTTGGACCTGATGTGTGCAGAAAGGTGCTCACCTCTCTGCCCCACTCTCTGATGTGCTGCAGGGTGTACTCTGAGCTTGGCAGGGCAGTGTGGGTGCTTCTGAGCTGTGCTCTGCTCGCCCCAACCACTGAGACTGATGTCGTGTAGGCATTTTGTGCTGGGAAAGAGAGGCTGAAAGCACCTGGAATCAATTGTCAGCACAATGGAAGTTGGCATGGCTAAATGCTGGCGCGAGAGCGAGGTGGACAATGGTTTATTTACCAGAAACACCACTTTGGGGACAATCAAATCCACTGGTGAACTAATGCCAAAATGGATGAATTGGGGGGGAGGGGAGGAAGGGAAAACAAAACCCACGAGAAAAGTCAAAACCTTTAGTCATAGTGCTTGCTGAAATGAGTTTGTTTGTATTGTGAGCGTACACTGAGGAATATGCGGCAGGGGCTGCAGAGTGAGCGCTTCCTGTCCCACAGCACAGCCCCCAGCCCTGCCCTGCGCTGATCTGCACTGTGAGCCTCTTCATGGAGCACCCCTCTCTCCCTGCATTTGTTTAGAAGTGCTGCTCCCGCTCGTGGTTTATCTCCAGTGCAGCAACAACAGCCACCAACAGTGTTAACAGCCTCTTTGCTTAGATCACCGCCTCATTTAAATTTAAATGTTTCCATAATCGGAACCGGCACTTCTATCTCCTCCTCCTTGCACAGAACCGATGCTCTGTGAGCTCTGTGTGGACCTGTGGATGTCGGCTCGGTGCTGTGCTGGTGCTGCTCAGCTGCCACTTGCAGGAGGAAGCTCTGGCAGGGACTGAAGGGCAGCAGAAGGACAGCTCAATTATTCTGTGTCATCCGCGAGGAGCTCAGCTCCTGTCGGAGTCCCAGCGGAGAGCAATGGAACAGTAACTCAGCTGCAGGAAAAAAAAAAAAAAAGGAGGTGGGGGGAAAAGAAGGGAAGAAAAAGGAGGGGAAAAATGGCCCGCGAAGCCTGCACAGAAGCTGAGGTCATGGGGATTGACAGCTGCTAGGAGATATCTCAATTCTTGTGCCGAAAATAACACCTCTCTGTGCCACAGATCTGCGTTTTCAATTAAATATTGGGCAGTGAAGAGAGGAAAAGAGCTCAGAGATAATTTCAGAGGAGGGAGAGGAAATGGGAAACAGGCTTATAAAGGAAGTCTCTCTTACTGGTCCCAGTAACCTTATTTCCTTGCATTTGTCCTGTGTGTTTCTTTTTCTCATCTCTTATCTCCAGCTCTGTTTTTGAAGCCCTGGGAACACAGAAATGTGGCCCTGAGCAGAGGAGCTGGACAGGAACACTTCTCTCATGTTGTCCTCAGTGAGCAAATGACACCTAATTGCTGCTGTTATTCCAGGCACAAACCTGCACCAGCACCACCAGTATTTATATATATATTACCAGTAGGTAATATGCAACACTACTGCATAAAATGCTGCTGTTGGTGATGTAATAGTGATCAATAAATGGCTGTGGCCTGCTTGCTGTGCAGGGATGTGTAGGGATGCTGAGGGTGCTGTGGGGCTGTGTTGGGGTTGTGAAGCCTCTCTGCCCCCTGTTCCTTTCCTCCCTTCTGCATCCCACACCCAGCAGTGACTGTAGCTCCCGTGCTGGAGCCCTTGGCTGCTTCTACCCATGTGCCCATGGAGATGTGCACTCTTGAGACAAGTCACAGCCCCAGTTTGCCCATATATTTTGGAGGGCTGGGAGGTGCCACCTCATGTCTGGGCAGCCAACTGCATCTGCTGTGCCAGAGCCACTCCCCAGACACGTGCCTTCCAGGAGCCCACAACAGCGATGTCCCCATCCTCTCCTTTGCCCTGCATCTCTCTGCAGGTGGAGAATGAAGCAGGAGCCGGAGTTGTCTGCTTTGTAAGGAGACTCTGATCCCTTTCCCCCAGTCCTGGACCTGTGCACTGGGAGTCATGCTCACACACCATAAATTGTATCTGCTGTTGCACTGACAGGCTTCCCTGGAACACGGGCCTGTTTATTTTATATGCCGAGAAACATAAATGTTTGCACTAAGCAGCAGACACGATGGGAGCAGATGCAGGTATTTCACCTTTGAATCCCGGCCTTGCCGGCTTTCTAGGAGCTGAGCAGGAGGCTGATGAATTGCAAACACATTAAGACCCCAACTTGCTGGCAGACCTCTTGCCTGGCTTTCTCAGCTGTTTAGCTGATGAGTTGTTTAAGTGGTCCTTTTATTGTGCTTCCTTTCCAACTGCTCAGACATGCCGATGGTAGGAGGCTCTGCTGAGCTCCAGGCAGCCTTTCCTAGCACCTTCCTTCACACCATGGGGTGTTCCTGAACCCTTTTGGGCTGATGGAAAGGGATCTGCGTGTCACCCACCTATGGAGCCATCTTGCTGTGTCCATGGGTTTCATAATGTGGACCACCTATCGTGACTTGACCTGGGTTTGTTTTTATTAGAGTCACGTGAACTCATTTGTGAGTGTCCTGAACTGCTGCCCACAACCTGAGGGACTGTTCTTCCCCCTCTAAAACTTTCACTGAGATACCAAAGTGTTTCACCGAGCTGGGTGTTATTTCCTGGCCTGATGTTGATCCTCTGCTTCTTCCGAGCTTTGTCCAGACCCTGAAGGGCCCCCGTGAGAACATGTTCTCTCAGAGCAGGGAGCTGACAGCTGAGCTCCTGGGGTCAGCCAGCTTTGATGCAACCATTTAGGTGCTGGATGTGCCCCTCAGAACCCCACTGTGGCTCTGTCCAGCTCCTTGAGCCCAGTGTCCTGTAGCCGTGGGTGGGACGGGTGGTCCCATTGCACCCAAATCTGCACTGGATGCCAGGAGGCCACTGCCAGGCTCTGGCTGCTGCCTGGGTTGGGGGAGCAGGGCTGAGCCCCCCCCCCCCACGGGGGCAGGGCTGGGAGCTGTAGGGGGAGCAGGGAGCGGCAGGATGTCGGGACACAGCACCTGGAAGGAATTAGCGCTTACCCTCAGCCATGGCTTGTAAGGAGAAAGAACAAAGCAGGAGAGGAAAAACCAGAGCAAGAACAAAATGGTGCTAGTGGGAAAAGGCATTCCTGCTGCTCTGCAAGGGGGAAGGGGAGGCCTGAGCAGCACGTCGGGGCTGTGGGGGCAAGGCTGCTCCCTGCGAGGGGCTCAGCCTCTCCCACATTCTCTTTTCTGTTACTTGTGCCTCTGATTTGTCTTTCCCTCTCTTCCCAGATTTCTCCCATCCCTCTTTCCTTCCCCAGACCCTGCTTTTTGTATGCAGGCCTCTCATGCTGCCCCTTTGCTCTGTGCCATTGCAGACAGTGGGCAGGAAGTGTTCCTCCTGATGCAACAGTGACCACCCCCTCCTTGCAGCCTGGGGTTGTGTTGGATGGAGCCTGGGTGCCAAACCTCACCCACAGCTCTCCTTCAGCTGCAGAAATAGGGAGATAGAGTCTGACCATTGCTGTTTGGGTAAATTAACCAGCATTCCAGAAGCTGTCACTGTTTTGAAATGACCCGTTTTTCTAAGGGATTCTCTGCACGTGGTTCTGGGGGAGGCAGTGGTTTCATCCCCTGTACGCTTGCATTGTACCTGCCCCCCAGAGGTCTTTGGTTTAAGGCAGTGATGACTATTGGCCTCCCAAGTGACTCCAGCTTGCAGCTTACAAGGAGCACAACAATTACCCAAACAAAAGACAACGATTACTGCTTTTCGAGAGGGACTTTTCTTCCTTCCCCTCTTCCTGGAGCATTCTGTCCAAGGTGAGGCTTCCTCGCCCCACCGAGGTCCCCAAGCTGGGAGCAGAACTCCAGCCAGTCTGCTCCAGCTGACAGCCCTGGATGCACTCTGCAGAGGAATTTGTTCCTAAGCCCAGTGCATGCAGCACTAATAACATTTGCAACCCTCCTTGCTCTTCAAATGTGCCAGAGGTTTGGCTGAGCACAAACCTGGCTCTGTTATTGTGCAAAATTCCTGGAGCAGAAGAGCAGAGGTTGTAAACCAGATCTCTTGGACCCAGGGAACTGCTGGACTTAGCGAGGTAGTGAATAAATGAACCCTCCGTGAGCCCTGGGTTCTTTCTAAAGCACTGCAAGGATGGGCCTCAGGGCAGCTAGAAAGGCTCTTTCTCCCCCTTTTGCCCTCTTTTCACCACTGCCTAGGCTGGTTCATCCTCTGGTGCCTCTGGCCAGCTGCAGGCAGGAGTCACATATACTTCTCAGCCAGGTTTCCAGCCAGCAGTGTTGGCTTGGGGCACCGGGCAAGTTTGGAGAAGTATTCAGACCTCTAAGCGCTTTACCCACAGCTGAACTCTAGCAGAGCTGGTGACAGGAGGGGCCTCCATAACTCATCCACTCTGTCTCCCTCAAATTCCCAACTTCCTGAGTTTCTCCCACCACCATCTTCTGTCCCTATAGGGCCTGATGTAATAGGGTAGCAGTAAAAAGTTACTAGGTATAAATGAACTGATGGGGATTAAAGAACCAGCACATGCCTCCTGGAAGGCTTTAAAAGCATCCTGTTTAGAAACAGCTCTGTTTCTGTGTCCCACATTCTTTGTAATTTTCTTTCCCCTGTTTTTTCACTCATATGGAGGAGCTGCAGATGGAACAGGCTCACTGGGTCCCAGCTCATGCATCCTTGCAGATCAGTGTTCCACACAGGGCCTTCCCCAGGCATTTCCTTGCCTTTTCATTTGGTTTCAGATAGCTCACTCTCACTCTGGGAGTGCAGGAGCAGGGTGAAGGTGTTGCTCATGGGATGATGTGAGGGGTGGAGCAGGGATGCAGCCGGCGATAGGGATCAGCTCCAGCAACAGCTCTTCTGTGCCACAGTTTTGCACAGAGCTGCTCCTTGCAGAGTTCCTCTGGCTTTGGTAGATCTGTGTGCCACCACCGGGCTGCTCAGGGAGGAGGTGGCCAGCTCTGTGTGTGGCTGTTCTAATTTATTCCTGGGGAATTTTGGTCTTGCCCCCCTGCTGTGTCAATGTGTTCCACCCCACGGATAAATACCACATGTGCTCTGTGGCAAACTTGGTGGCTGCTTTTCTTTTTTAACCTCATTTATCCATTGGGTTGTGGCAAGGGTCCCTGGCAGTGCTCTAGGAGCAGTGGGCAGCTGCCCTGTGCCCACAGCCGACCATAGGAAGTGCAGTGCTGGGAGCTCCCAGTGAGCAGAGCCGTGCACAACAGGCTGTGCTGGGCTTGGCCGGCACTGATTAATTTGTGGCCGTTGAATGTATGTTCTGGCATTTCTGTGGTATTTAGAAAGCCTTAATGGTGTGGCTTAAAGGAGCCCATAGAGCTGGGCCATGTTCCTCAGTGGGAGTTGCTCCAGTGCTGCTGCTCGCAGGTGCCAGGTGGAGCTCCTGTGCTGAGTCCCCAGGGGTTGACAGGTTGGAGCCGCTCACCCAGAGGGTTGCAAAGATCTTTGCTACAAGGATTGTGCTGGAAAACATTAAGAAACCTCTGCTCCCCTGGGATTCTGTGTGCTTTCCAGCTCTGCCTGAACTGCACCTACAGTGCCAGAACAAAGGGTTTTCTCATCACACCTTGCTGTTGGAGATGGACGCAGAGCCAGGTTGGAGAGGGGCCTTGGTTGTGCTCATGAGAGCAAACCAAACATTTCAGATGGTATCAGCTGAGGTTTGATGTGAGATGCAGAGCGGAATCCTGGGCCAAAGGGTGTTTTTTTTCTGAGCAGCTTGGAAAAAACAGGAGCTTGGTTCATGCCTATCTTCAGAAAACCCTCCAGCTGAGAGGTGATCTCTCTTGCTGCCCTTCTGTGCTGCACTTGCATGCTGGGTGGCCTGGAGCTTTTTTCCATGGTGACAGAGAGAAACCAGAACCAGGCCGGGCAGAGTCCCACTGACAGTGGAATAGTACTGAGGCAATGGCTGAGCATTCACACACCCACATGCATCCAAGCTCATCTCCTTCCTCCCTCGGGCTGAGCACAGTGCCCTACCTGAGCGCTGCCATCTCCCTCCACCTGTTCAGTGCACGTGTAGGTAATGTTGGCAACCTTTCTCTGGAACAAAATGTGGGAAGATGGTTTTTTCTTTCCCTGGCAATCTGCAGCTGATGAGGTGCATGTGTTTCTGCAGTGACAGTGGTGGTAAGAGACTGTTAGTATGACCACGGATACCTCATTTTGAGGAAAATTTGGCTTTTTGTTCTGAAAAGTTACAGCATTTTACAGAGATCTCCACAACCACAGGACAGGAGTGGTGCCTGTTTCCAGCTGCTTTACATGAACCTTGCTGAACAAATCTGCTGTCAGAGCCCTGTGCCCGCTCAGAGCCATGAGATAGATACGTGTGAGTGGAAGATTCCACATTAGAGCTGACATTGATCCAATTGGAGGTGTCTCTTCTGCTACAGCAGGTCTCAGTCTTAATTTCTCTCTGTCATGCCTCCTGCATCTGCCTGCATGCTTCCCCCCCGTGTGCGCAGCTTCAGCCTCAGCAGAGCTGGCTGGTCGGGGCCCTGCATTACACTGCAGTGCCTTTTGCAGAGGAGGTCCCCAAACACGAGCTATGTGCCATCTTGTTCTGGGCTCCAAGGATGCTGTGCATCTCTTCTCCCTCATTTCATGGAGGACGAGGGCTCAGCCATCACTGCTGCTGAGGTGGAGATTGGCATTGGATGAGGTGTGGGTACCCAAAGCTGCTCTTGAAGGAGGAGGCACTAGGAAAAGTTTGTGAACCTGTGATGATGCTCTGCGAGGTGCTGGGGACATTCCTCTACAGCAGTGACAAAGCTACCTAGGGGCACAAAGGACTCCTTGGGGCAAAGCCCTTCTGCAGCCTGATTTCCCTCACAGGACACAGCTGCACAGCCACTCACCACAAGCAGCAGGATCCATTCCAGCCATGACATAGCTTTGGTTTCCCTGACCCCTGTGGTTTGCATCTGATGTGGACCACCGCTCTCCCAACCAGCTGCTCGCATGCTGCCATTGCCCTGCCCACACATGCCGTGAGCAGAGCAGGACCCTGCTGCCTACCACTCTGCACACTCTGCCCATCCCCACAGTGATGCCCAGAGCAGGTTTCCTACAGCTCAGCATAATCACGGGTATGCGCAGGGAGCACTCCCATCCATCTGCTTAACTCTTTGGGAAAAATATAAAGAAGCCAAACAATGAGTGAGTACAAAAGCATATGTGAAGAATTGGCAAGGAGCGTTCCCTGACTCACAGCATCCATGCTTCTACATGTCTGCTTCACGCACAGATCATTGCCTGTCCTTGCCTTTGCTTTAATTAGTAAGGGCTGAGCACACTCTGGGAACATGCTGGAAGAGGAGTGATGAACAAAACAGCAGCTCCAGAGGAACGCATGCACTGAGGATTTTAAGACGGAAAAAGGGGCGAGTCTGCATTCTGCAGCCGTGCATTCATTGCGGATGGACAAGGGCAGTGTTGGGAGCAGGCAGCTTCCACCCGTGGCTGCCTGTAGACACTGTGGGAAACAATTCCTGGCCATGGATTGCAGGGCTGGGCCTGCTGCATAATGGCTGCTCCAGCCTGCAAGCACCCCGGTGCTCCTGGAGCAGCAGTCAGAGGTACAGCTAGGCAGGGCTGCCAGCACCAATTACCTGTGCCAGGGTGTGTTCCTGAAAGCATTATTTCTCCAAGTGGTATTTAGCTCATGCTCTTCTGATGCTGGATTAGGGGTCTGGAAATTCTCCCCTAGGGCCTTGGCCAAGGCTGTGCTTGGATACCTCCAGCAATGTGCTGCTGCTCCCTCCTGTAGCAGCTGCGAAGTGACCTGCTCCCATTAGCTCTGCTCTGTGCAGCACCACCCAGGTGCCTCAACCAGGTCGTTACCTTCCCTGGAGATGCACAATTCCTCCCCTTCATCCCACTGTAGATCCATACAGACCATCTGTCTGTTGTCTCTTTGGCCGTAGTTAGAGTTTGGCTGTGTTAGACTTCTCTTCATTGCAGCCTCCCTGAAGAAGCCACAGACATTCTCAGCAGCGCTCCAAGAATGCAGCCTAGTGGCCTTGCTATGCGCCCCAGCACACGCCGTGCTGTCACCACTCCCAGGTGACAAACAAGCGTGCAGGGAAGGGGAAGGCTTCCATGGGCAGCATGAGCCCCTCCTCATCCCTCTTCAGGAACAAGATCAGGGCAATGATAACGGCTTTGTTTCAAAGGAAGAAGAGGAAGGAAAATGGAAGTGATGTCTACAACAACAGGAGTTGCCTCACCCAATATCCCAAGGACCTTGGCTGCCAAACCTGCATGGATATAAATGGCTCAAACAATGCATGGCCCTATCTGGGGGCTGCAGGAACCCTTCTTTCCTCACAGGATCAGATACAGTGTTGGCACGGATGGGCACTCCAGCCATTGTCCCACAGCCACTGGCCAGCAGTGCCTCCCCAACTCAGTGCTGGTGGCCTGGAGTGGCAGAATCACCGGAAATCAGACCAGGTCATATCCTACTTTCAATACATCACGCCTCAAGACATTATTTTTTCCCCACTGTTCTTGGTGGCTCTTTCTGGACACAAGAAGCAGTATGACACACAAAGAGCTGGCTTCCCAAAATAACTCTGTGTGCAGTCGCTGCTGGGCTGATTCATGGGCTACCCACAGCCACATCCTCCCTCTGACCAAGGCCAAATGCAGCTGACTGAAAAGCATCCAGCACAGCTGGGACTGATCCTGGGGCTGGGGGGGCAACATCCTACAGTACTGGCCCACAGAGTCAGCACCTGCTATGCCCTCCATGCCCTGTGGTGAGCAGAGCAGGGAAAGCCCCTCTGTTGCATCTCTCCTAATGCACGTGCACCATTCAGTGCAGCTGCTGCTCCCTGCATGCGCTGCCCTCACCCCACACGACCGTTTCTCCCCATCTGCCAACCAGCAGCGTGACCCAGCAGCCTTCTGTCTTCAAGATATTACCCTTAATTAATTTGTCTGTACAGATACTCCTGCTAATACTATTATTTGTAATACCTCAGTGCATCCCGGGGGAAGGGCACAAGTCTTAATTAACATCTGTAAAGCTGCCTGAGAACCATCCCTGGAAAACGTGAGGCAGGGAAGGTTACTGTCACACCAAGATGGCTTTAAATTCTTTCTTCTTCCCCCTTTTTCAGACCCCTTCAGCAGACACTCAGAACTCTGTCTACCCAGGCTCATTTACCAGCATAACCTGTGCCAGCACAGAGCCCATTGCGCCCTACCACTCCCCACAGCACAGCCCCACTGCCCCATGCAGTGGATTTTCTCTGCATGTGTCTACACAGCTTTCACCCCTGTCTACACGCACACACACACACACAAGCATGCTCCCTCACTGGATACACAGAAGTCTTCCTGCAATGCTTTGCAGCCCCCATTAATGTGCAAGACAACATTCCTGCCCATTTAGCAGCAGCCCAGGGGCTGCCCCGTGCACTCACCAGGCAGTGCAATGTCTGGAGACCCCACTGCTGCTGTGCTGAGGCTGCTCCGCCAAATCTCCCACATCTTGGCTGAGCTGAGCTCCCAGGCCGGCCAGATTTCTTATGCTTAACAAAAATATTCATTAACGACTTAATCTGCACACACACAGGGGAAACTTTTAGTGTATTTGTTCTAGGTCCGTGAAACAGTGATCTGGCCACTGCTTTAAACTCTGCCTTGATCTCTGATCTCAGAGATGAAGAATTCAGCAAAATGCTGCTGGAGGAGATGTCCGAAAGCATCCCCTGTGTTCACACTGCAGCGTAACTGTGGACACGCACCGCTCGACCCAGAAAGCGCGTGTTGCAAGAATGTGCTTTGAGCCACAGCTCATGGCCAAGGCCATGGGACCAGCTGTGCTCCTGGTGTTTGTTTGCCAGCTCTGGGATTTGTGTTACAAACTCCATGTCATTTGTGTCCCAGCTGCTGAAAGCATGGAGGAAGCAGATGAAAGTCTTATACATCTGCTCCCTGGGAGTGCCAGAGTTCCTCAGATGCCACCCTTAACTGCTCCTCAGATGACTTTGGGTCTGAGGGCTCTGGGGTCATCAGCACTGTTGGAGTCCTACACTGGGGAAGGATTTGGCAGAGTGGAGAGGATGAGACTCTTGGCCCTGGCTTATATAGGGGGGAGAGTGGGATGAGAGCACATGAACCCATGCCTGGGCACTGTGCTGATGCCAGCTCCACTTGGGAAGATGGCTCTGACTCCAGCATCCAGCCACGTGGCTGCATTGTGGACACTGTGAGCAAAGGCAGGGCTCAGGAACATCCTGCCGTGTTCTCAAGGGACGTTCTGGGAGAGCTGAGATGTTCCTATGGGACAGCATGGAATCCACAGACTGAAATAAGACAGTGACAATTATGTCCCCCTTCCCACTCCCCCCCATGGACCCTGTTATGTCTGACACTAACCTGTTACAGCTGATAACAGCCAAAAACGCCGCCACTGCTTTCATAAAAATTCGAGAGATGTCAGATCATTTCCATGTGCAACGGGAGCCCTGGGGCCACGTCTGCATTGGTTTCTTCCCAAACATCTCCCACCACAGCCACTGTGGGAATGGGGCTGGGAATGCCCTGAGGCTGGAGCTGTCTAAAATACTGACCGCTGGCTGAGGACGGAGGGACAGATGAACACATAACTCCTATAGGAGATTCTAAGCACCAGAGGTCCTCCATGAACACTTCCTGATGGAAGCTGAGTTCCTCAGTCCCACGGGAATATCCAGAGTGTGTTCCAGCCAACAGCCCCGTGCTTGTGCCCTGAGCAGGATGTGCTCCCACAGAGCAGCACAGGAGAGGGCGCAGAGAGAGCAGTTGGCAGGAGCGCAGCTGTGGCTGGGTGTGAGTTTCTGGGGGGATTTTTATAGGGGGAAAGCTGATGAGTAATAAACAAGGTGCTGCCTGATTCTTGTTTGGAGGAAAAAGGGGGAGGGAGAGAGGAACGCAGGGAAAGGGAGAAGCACAGGGAAGAGGAGAAGGAGAAAGAAATGACCTTGGTGAGCTTTTCTGGCTGCTCTCCAGGTTGAAGGCTGATGCCAAAAAAATCTCCGAGTCCCTTTTGGCTGGAAGTACTCTCCCTGCGTTAGGTGAATCACACACACATTTCTGGAACATTACATGTTCACAATTGCAAAGCTCGCAGTAATTAGAAAAACTACAAGACCAAGGCAGGGGGAAAACTATGAGTCACACATGGAAGCGGTGTGATTGTGCTGCAGGAGGATCAGCCTCGCAGACTGCCTAAGGTAAGTGTGCAACAGCTGCACCCTGCCCTGCTTGGGGTGTGCAGGGCTGTGTGTGCATGGGGGGGCTGAGCTGCACTCAGGTGGGGTGTGAGGTTCACATGGAATGGCTTCGGACAACGAATCACTGCTGTGCTCTGAACTCTCTGTGGGGATGTTCTCACCCGCAGTCAAAGTGTTGCTCACATTAAGTATCATCCACATCCAACCATGAGTTTCGTCATTACAAAATAAGCTCTTCTTACTGCAGATTAAGAGCTGTCATGCCAGGAGCTGCTCATAAGGAGTTATTGCAGTGCAGTACCTTGCACTGGTGGGTCCATGGCTGCTACCAGGCTATGTGTGACCAGGAGCCCACTCTCTGGCATGTACCTGCTGCAGGGGGTGACTGACCAACCACCCACTGAGGCTCTGCAATGAGTTAGTAGGAGAACCCCAGCATCCCCCTGCATTCAAGGGGGTTCATAAATCATGCAGACAGTCTAGTTTCAAATGAACTGATTGATGGAGCTTTCTTACCTTTCTTTGCATGACCCTTCTGCTGCTATTCATTAACAGCACAAAGGATGCTTTAACCTGGGAGCAAACCGGGCTCCTCTTTGTTTAGTTAACTCTCCACCTGAGTCCTCCCATTTGGCACAGACAGAACCATGCTCCGTATGCATGCATTGCATTGTGTTGAATTACCTTGCATCATGTTGCACTGTGTTGTACCATATTGTATTGCCTTGCATCGTGTCGCATCACGTCAAGTTGCATCAGATCATACTGCATCGCTTCCTATTGCACTGCGCGGCATTACGTTGAACTACATCACAATGTGCCATGTGCCATTGCACCTTTGGGTGAGCTCTCAGCTGTGTCACTGTCTGGATCCTGGGCAGCATGAGCTCCCGCCAGCCCAGGCACAGTGCTCCCAGATTAGCCCTGACCAGCAGCTATGGGCAGAGAGGGCTGCCAGCGGTCAGCAGAGTCTCCATTCAGGGAAGGCCAAGGAGTGGATTACGCAGCAGACGATGAAGCGATGCTATGGACAAACCGCCCAAACATGAAATCTTCTTGCAATACTCCAAGACAGATTGTTACACATCTCTGCCAAGAAATCAGACATTCCTGCTAGAGTCAGGGCTTTCACAGAAGCCCCCTCTGAGACATCAAGTGAGGCTAAGACAACAGTCCAGAGCTTTGCTAGCAAATCATGAGTCCCAAGTGTCTCTCCAGCTGGCAGGACCATCACTGACCTGAATGGCCTTGTCCTCCCCGAAGCAGCTCTGTCAATTTGGCCACAATCCACTTAATAATGTAGCTAGAGTATAAAGATGTATCCAGGCCCAACCACAAAACAGCTGGAGTCTGTAGGGTTGACTTAATCCTGGTAGAATAAAAGAGGGAAACTAGTGGGAGTCAGCGAGGATGTTGCTGGCTGGGTTTGGAGCAGTGCTGAGTAATAAAAGGGATCAAATATGTTAGGCGCAAGCTGTCTGGAGCCACAGTTGTTGTTGTTGTTTTAACTAATTGAATTTTAGTGCTGGTGAAAGGTACCAGATTGACAACTCTGGGGAGCAGTGTCTGCTTCTCACACCAGGTACAGCACAGCCAGCCCCCTCTTAATTCCCATTTTGGCCCAGACACTGTGCTTTCCTCTCATGGGGACAGCCCCTGACATCTTAACCTGTGCAGCTGGGACCTGCACCAGAAGCTCTCTGCGTGTCCTGCTGACCCACTTGGAGGTGTTGAGGTGCTCCAGGTCTGGGAGGACATAACAAGCAATGGTCACAGGGATGGTGCTCGTGCCTGGAGAGGGCTGGGCAGCTGCAGAGGTTGCCTTGGGGTGGAGTGGTGTTGAAGGGAGGAGCTGCCGAGGGTGAGAAATCCACTTTGGTCAGCTCCCAGGAAGGGCCATGCAGGGGAGAGCAGGGCTGTGACTGGGTGGGAAGCTGGAACTGGAGCTGGAGCTGAAGCTGGAGGGTGCAGACAGGAGCAGCAACTCCAGAGGGGAATAGCATAGCGGCTGCATCCCAGGGGGTGCCGGGCAGGGATATGGCTGCATTCAGGTGCTGGCTGGCACAGGCAGGAGCACTGCAGGGCTTTGCTCTCCTGCTGCAAGTCAGAGTAAGTCCTCACCTGGTCAAGTGCTGCAGGGTCAGTCAATCTGTGTTTTTACACCATGAGTTTGACAGCCAGAAGACACCTGAACAATGCAGGGCTCTGCACACCGGAGTGAGTTTGGCCCTGGGGTATGCAGGGTCATGAGCAGGAAGCAGCAGCAGCACCAGAGAGACCCTCTGTTCCAGCAAGCACACTCAAGCAGATTCCCAGGGCTGGCTGCTTGCAGGACACCTTGTCAGTCCTGCTCTATAAATAGCAGAGAAGCAGCCCAGCAGGTAGCTGGCCTTTTGTAGGGGAAAAAGGAAGGGCTGGTCTTCAGCTCTGTCAAGTCCTGGTCAGAGGGGGCTGGTGGGTCTGGGCAAAGCAGGACCATGCTGGCAGTGCAGTGCTGTGTCCCTTTGCATGGCTGTGGGCTGGCACACATCAGCTGGCAGCTCTGCAGGCAGCACAGGGCAAGGTTGCTCTGCCTGAACAGGAGTGCTGCACTGCTCCCATTGTGTGGGCTTTGGAAGTTGCTTGGCAGACATTGAGGAGGATAAAAGCACTGAGATCTGCCTGTTCTCAGGCACACTGTGGCCATCCAGATGCAGAATGTGGGAAGCATTTGTCTGTGATCCTGATGAGCACAGGACATTAACTCCAGAGTGAGGTACCCTTCTTACTGGCACTCTAACTCATATTAATAAAGTGCTGTTTTGGGGACTGAATGGAGCACTGCTCTACTTTGCTGTGTCAGTTCCTCTGTTCTGACCCACATCTTACAGGCATCTATTAGTAACTGGCTCTGGAGTCAGACTCACAGGATATTGGATTTCCATCTGGTACAGCTGCATGGGAACTTTGGCTCTGCTAATAACATGGTGTGCCCCATCCCTGCCCATCCCAGGAGGATGGAGTTGAAAACAAGGAAGGATTAAGAAAAGCCATTGCTTTACTGCTCTGTGTCCTGGATTGCCTTAGTTCAGTTTTTTCCTAAGAAGTTGAGATGGGATTGAGTGCAGCCACACTGTGCTGTGTTGTCCTGTGCTGTGCTGTGCCATGAAGGGTGAAGCTCAGCATGGAGCTCATGTAGTGCAGCAGCTGAGACTCAGCATCCCCAGTGCAGGGGACACTGCAGCTGGTGCAGTTGCTGCCAGCACCCAGTGTGCACACACACAGGAGGGGAAAGTCAGCACCTCTCAGCAGATAGCCATGTTGGGGGAGAGGTACCCTGCTCCATACACATTTTTTTGTATTAAAAAGATAAATACAGCCTTTCACATCTGAGCTTCTACTTTGGGAGGGATGTTGGGGCTGGAGGACATGGGGATGTCCTTTCTGTGTCACCTCAGCAATCAAAGTCCACCCCCCAGCTTTCTCTTTAAATGCTGAGGGCTCTGGCTGGTGGCAATGCGCAGCATTGCCTCCCCACTCACGGCCAGCGGCTCCTGCTAATTACTGAGCTGCTGCTCTCCTCAAACCGTGCCTGCGCTAGAAGCCCGGCATCAAGGGGAGCCGGCGTTAGTCAGACTGGAAAGCCCTGAAAAACACCATGCAGGACCTGGGTGCTGCTGGGGCTGAGTGGATCTGCGGTGCCCTCCTGCCAGCTCCAGGCAGGGCACGTTGGAGCACGAGTCCTGCTGTTCCTTATCTGCTGCTATAACCCAGATCAGTGCTGCTGTCTGCACTGCCAGTCTCCTGGATTCAGCGTTGCTTCGGCACTTCTCGCTGCCCTGCAGCTCCATCCATACGGATTTTGGATTCCCCGTTGTCCTTGGAGCTCCCTATGGGATGCAGACCACCTGCCCTGCAGGTTCCACCTCAGGTCTGCAGAGAAGCAGCAACCACAGGGAAGTGCAGAGCTCAGCATCACCAGTCCCCGGGGGAAGGGAAGGGCTGAGGCAGATGCTGCCCCCCGCCCTGAGCCCAAACCCCTTGTTCGGGGTCCTCCAGGGGCTGGCTGATGCCCGAGATCCCTCCCAGGTCCCACCCGGCGTGGTGACAGAGGTGGCAGCGGGAGCGGCGGTACTCAGCCAGCACCTGGCACTGCTTCTGCTCGGAGCTCGGAGTCATTGAAATGCAGACAGCGAGGGCTGCACGACAAAGCGTGTGGCAGGCGTCCCTGTAAGCTGGCCTTGCATGCCACCTACGGTTCTTTCGGTGGAGGTGATGCGTGCTCTTTGTTTGACGGAGGAGCGGTTTATTTGCAGTCAGGCTGAGGCATCAGTGGCAGACAGAGATTCCCCAGCGGCTGTCTCTTTATCTGGAGTAAAACTCCAATATAAAACCCATAATAGGCAGCGCTGGCGCTTGGCCACAGCTCAGCTGTGCTGGAGGGTAGCACACACTGCCCTGCTCATGGTGGGCATGGAGCTGGTGCGCATCTGGAAGAAAGCAGCTGTAATAAAGAATGGTTAAGAAATGAGCCACGTGCTATTAAGATGCACTAAGGGAAGTAAGAGGGGTCTTGTATGGCAGCACAGGCCAAGGAGACCGTGTAACTGGTAGAGCAGCTGTGCTCTGAAGCTACCACTGCATGGCTGCTGCACACTGGGCTCTTGGATCCAGCAGGCAGCCGGCCCCAGCGCCTTGCAGCTGCTCCAACCCCAGCCCTGAGATGCTTTCTCCTCCTCCCAGAGGTGAGTTTGAGCCTCAGACTCTGACACTCCAGCCCCAGCTTTCAATTTCAGACAGTGTTGGGTTTTCTGTGTCCAGATTTGGGTTTGCAGTTTTCCTTGAGAGGGAAAGAAACAGCAGCTGGGTGGTTAAATCCAGGCCCTGACACATCCCTGCCAGGTCGGTGAGACCTCACACTGCATATGTCCAAAGAGGTAGGGGCATTTCAGAGTCCTGCTGTCCCAGCCCTGGGCGTTGTGGGTCAGGGACTGTAGCACAGAGCTCTGGCAGGTGGGATGAGTGGACACATCCAGCATCACGTGGCACAGGGAGGTGACAGCAAGCAGCAAAGAGGATGGGAGAGACAAATGGCTGTGCCCTGTGTGCCAGCACTAATGGGGGAGGATGTGCTCGAAATGCTAACATTGTGGTCACTGCTGGAGTGGGAATACAGAGCTGATGGAGCTGAGCTGGTGGGGCTGAGTGCAGGTCACAGCCAGGGGAGCCAGCCGAGTTTGTCTGATAGCATCTCACCTTTGAAGCTCTGTGTGAAGATGCAGTGACTTGGAAATCTGCACCGTGGAGCCTGAGTTTCATCAGCCAGACTGCTTCTGCCTCATTGCATTTAAAGAGAATGTAGTCTCAGTGCCAGAGAGGAACAGTGCTGGTACCCCACTGGGGCTGCTGCTGGCTGAGGTGAGTGCTGGGATATTTGAGAATTCTTCCCCTAAATATGGGGAAAGTGCTTCCAGGTAACCTCCCTTTTCTGGGGATGCAGGGCACACAATGGATGCAGTGGCAGGCACAATATCTATCAGAACCCTATTGTGACATACCTAGAGATGAAGAGCACCCACCTCCAGAGGTGACCACAGCCCAGGACCTTTCCAAAACACCAGCCCAGTGCCTGGCACGAGGGGTTGGCAGGGCAGGGGCTGCGCTGTGCCACCACGTAGCACCACACAGCGGCCAGGAGGTGACACCCCTGCGGTGCCCCTGCTCGTGCCTCTCAAATCTAAACGCGAGGTTGCCTTGGAGACAGTGGGACACGATCAGTCCCCGTGGCTCTGATGGCTCTGAGATGCAAGCTCGTGCCTCGAAAGGATCCATCCTGGCACAATGGCAGCATATCACATGTGCTGCCTTGCTGCTCCCCTGGGAGCGCATCACCCAGAGAGGTGCTGCACACAATCGGATTCCTTCAGGCTCCTGTGTGTGAATCCACCTGCTCAGAGCATGGGGTGCCCACAAGACAGCTCTGTACCCACTGTGGGCAAGCAGAGCCCTTCAGTGCCAGCACTGGGGTTGCTGGTGATGGGAAGCTGCCCTCGCCTGCTGCTGAGCCTCGGAGCCCCCAGAGCTGTCCTGTGCTGGAGATCTAAGCTCAAACAATAAGGGTAATGGACAGGAAATTAGAGATAAGTAGGTGGTTTGACAGGATTAAGGATAAGCAAAAGAAACATAATTATGTGATAGCTGCTATCGGACAAGGGCTCCTATGAAAGGGAATGTAAATGACCTAAAAAAAGCACTACACCAGATCAAACAGCCACACTTTGCAGATAACAGCCCAAAAACACGGCGTATAAATATTTATCACAAATGAATTCTCCAAGCACTCCCTGCTCACAATCACGTTAACAATAGATGGGATTGAGGATAATAAAGGTTTGCACAATCCTTTTCTATTTCTCCCTAGGGCTTTCATGCCTGCCCAGCTGTGTGGATGGGTGTGAGATAGGAAAAGGGTTGAGCACCCAGATGGGTGCTGCAGTGGGTGCTGTGGGTGCGGTCCCACCATAGCACTCAAGGTCCCACACTAGCAGCAGGGAGCAGCCAGCTGCCCTGGGTGCAGCCCAGCCCTCTGGTGAGCTCCTCTGCTTGTTGTTATTTATTTGTCAAGAGGGAACACAAAGCCTCCATAACCTGGGCTTGCAAATTACTGAAGCCCAGGAAATGAAAACTCCTCAGCAGCATTAATTGGAGGGCTTTTTAATTAAAATCAGCTTGTTTCCCGATCAAAGATTAAAGGAAGGAAGAGGGCTGAAAAAAGAAGTACAATAAAACAACTCCCTCTCTGCCCCTCTCTGGCATTCATGAGGTGCAGGCTGAGCACCCTGCGTCATCCCCGCTGCTTTGCTCTCATACCTTTTGGGTTTTTTCCCCCCACTAATGTCTTTTTTTGTCTTCTCTTCCTACCTGACCTCATCCTCAGCTTCTTTCCCTCTGCCTGTCGGGTTGAGCCTGGGCGGCCCCTCCCTCAGTGCTTGCTGGGCTCAGTGTTTGGAAGCAGGGTGCTCTTCCCTGTCCCCATTTGTGCCCCTGCATGGTGAGCAGAAGCTCCCTTGCCCAGGGAAGGGTTATTCTGCTCTGGACTTCCTGATCTAAGAACTGACTTCTGGCACAGAACTTACTGGTGCCTAAGGATTTAGCTGCTGTGACTAAATGGCATTCGATGAGGCTAACCAGAGTGCAGTGCTAATGAAGCTGTGGATTTGTTGCCTCGGAAGGACTGATGTCCACACGGCTGCCAACAGTTGCAGAGAAGGAAAAATCAGAATAAAATCAGGAAATTCTTTAAAGAAAACATATGAATTTACAAAAAAAGAAAAAGCAGTATTTCAGCTCCAGTCCCAGAGCAGCCACCAAGGACATCACAGCCTCAGCACCAGATATGTAGGGGGGCTCAGAGTTGGCTCCAGAGATGGCAGCCATCAGCCCGTGCTGCCCGCGGAGAGAGCCATAGGAGGACCCAGCCCCAGCAGAAGAGGGGCAACAGTGATAAGGAATTGAGTTGAGGGGGAATTAGTGTCAGCCAGCATGGTTTATAGAAATAGATCTTGCCAAACAAATGTGATTTTGCTCAGTAATGAGATTAGGCTTGCAGGAGCAGAGGCAGCATGTGGCTGCAGCATGGGACTGTTGGCTCCTGTGCTCCTCAGCACCCCCAGACTACTAATATGGCCCCAAGGGCACCCATGATATGAGGAGGGGCAGGGGGCTGCAGCACTGGGGATGCTGGGGTGAGGGGTGCAGTGACTGTGTGAGCCCCATCCTGCCCACTGCCTCCAGTTCTGCCTCTGGAAAGCCACTAGAAAATGGAAAGTATCCAGAGAAGAGCCACAGAAATGGCTGAAAAAATACCTTTGTTGTGCAAGTACATATTAGTGCATGAGTGTGGGTTTAGGGAGATTAGAGGGGATGCTAAAACTACTTTTCCAGTGTGGGAAGGAGTAAGGAAAGTGCTGAGCAGAGGCTGAGTGTGGACAGGGTCACACTGAAAATAATGCTCCTTTCTGGATGGGAAGGGGCCCTCTCACAATCCCCTGGGGGTTCCTTTCAGTTCCAAATCTCTCCGCAGCCAAGATATTTTCACAAACACATCCCATCTGCTCAGAGTAAAGGGGAAAAGTCTGGACACGGGGCAGGAGCACCCTGGCACCACAAGATGGGAGGTGGTGGCTGCTTTGGCCCCACTATGTTGGGTACCTCCCTGCCTTCTGCACAATGCAAAAGTCATGAGACACATCCCCTAACCAGTATTTCCAAGTGCAATTTGCCTTAAATACTGAAGCTGTGCAGAACTCACTGAGCTCTGATTCCCTGTGAGAGCCACCCAGCACTCTGGACCTCCCCTCTGCAGGTCGCTGCATGTGACCAGAGGTTCCCATGAGCCCCACTGCCCACCCCAGGCCCGTGCAGCCCAACCCTGAGCCCATCCCAGCGACACTGAAAGGGGAGCAGGGCCTGGTAGCTGCTGGGAACCAGAGCTCTTCTCCCCATCAGAGATACTCCTTATGTGCAAGAGATGCAGGCTAAATATGAGAAACACATTGATTGAGGTTTTGCTGCTACTGAACACAGTAGATATGTATCAGTTACACCACAGCCCAAACCTGTATCAATGTGTTTCTAATAATCAGCTGGCATCTCATTAACATAAATAACTGTCTTTTCTCATTTGGGAGAGTGGCTCCGTGGCTTGCTAACTGCACATTACCCAAATGCCAATTGCTTATTAGAACAATCTTTCTGCAGGTCTAACTCCCAGGGAATGGTGGTGTAATAAGACATCGCTTGTTACATAGTTGTTAGACCTTGGTAAATATGTTTCTAATCAGCAATTAGTACTTAATTAATGTGCTGAAAATATCATTTTCAATCTAAATGAAGCTTTTACGGGAAATCTGGAGAGCAGGGTGGGAAGATGCGAGTGAGTGCTGTGTGGGCGATGAGCACAAATCAGAAGGACAGGTTGGAAAGAGGTGTTTGCCCCATGCCTGGGATGAGTCTTTGCTCTCATGTCAATACAGCTCCAGGAAGGGGCTGGGCTGGGTGGGTGCCTCCAGGCGCTGCTGCCATCCCATGTTGCAGCCAGTTGCCAGCCACAGGTGCTTAGGTGGGTGGCTTCATGTGCTCCTTGGATGCCTCACGTTTCCATTTCCTCCAAGGAAGTTTCTGTACCCCTGCAACCATCCTGCCATCCTTCTATCAACATATCCCTGTTAGGCTTTGCTCCCAGTATTGCTTGCTGCAGTATAACCTCCTTTGCCCTCGCTTCCCTCTTTTCCTAACGACAGATGCAGGGATGGGAATAGGATGGGGCTGTGTGTCACCAGCTTGGTTGGATGGGGACAGCGCAGCCATCCCCACACCACTGTGATGTGGCACATGGGGCTGTGGTGCCTGCAGGCTGACCCAGCAGTGCTGGCACACACTCAGGTGTAGGGATTTGGGGCTTTAATCTGCAGCGCCGCATGTTTGTCCTTTCATTTCTCAAGTGGTTTGGAGGGAATCTGTACTCAGCAGCAGGATCGTTAATGCAGAGCAAACAATGGGCTCTTTAGGTCCTTTCCAGCTAATCATCATTGATCCAGGCTGACCTTTCTGTCCCTCCCCTAATCCCCAAATCTGGATTCTGCTTTGCATTAAGCTACCTCAAACGAAAGGTATCAGGAGATAAACCTTCGCTGCTGCAGGAGTAGGGCTGCAGGCCTTACCATGGCTCACAACACGGGTTGTCAGGGGCTGACCCTTCTGCTTCCTCTCCGAAAACCTCCCATCACCACCCGGCTATAGGCAAGGACAGATCCTCCTGTTGGGCTGTATGAAGCCTGGCAGTGGGTCAGGCTGAGGAGCTTCTGGGTCAGGGTGTGTTAGGCTGAGCCTGACAGCTTCTTCTTTCTTGACACCAAATTGGCTAAAAAATACAGCTGTGATGTGAAATAGAGGCATTTCTTAGCGTGAGTTAAATTCTGGTAGTTCTTACCCTGTTGGATGTGACAGAAATGTTCAAACAACCAAAATGTTTTGAAATGCAATCCTGGAAAGTTCTTTGTTCCTCCATGTTAAATCACTGGTTTTATTTCAGATAAATGGCCCAGATTTTAAAGAGGAAAAAGAGTAAAGTAATTTTGCAGCAAGCAAAATGTATGGCGTCATGTAAAAATGTGACAGCAGGGATGTGCTTGGCTGTCTAAGTCATATTTTCCTGGGCTAAATATGTGTAAGAAATGCAGAGATTATCCATTCATCTTGCTCATCCACCCATCCATCCATCCATCCATCCATCCATCCATCCATCCACCTTCTTCCTTCCTTCCTTCCTTCCTTCCTTCCTTCCTTCCTTCCTTCCTTCCTTCCTTCCTTCCTTCCTTCCTTCCTTCCTTCCTTCCTTCCTTCCTTCCTTCCTTCCTTCCTTCCTTCCTTCCTTCCTTCCTTCCTTCCTTCCTTCCTTCCTTCCTTCCTTCCTTCCTTCCTTCCTTCCTTCCTTCCTTCCTTCCTTCCTTCCTTCCTTCCTTCCTTCCTTCCTTCCTTCCTCCTCCTTCCCTCCTTCCCTCCTTCCCTCCTTCCCTCCTTCCCTCCTTCCCTCCTTCCCTCCTTCCTTCCCTCCTTCCCTCCTTCCTTCCTTCCTTCCTTCCTTCCTTCCTTCCTTCCTTCCTTCCTTCCTTCCTTCCTTCCTTCCTTCCTTCCTTCCTTCCTTCCTTCCTTCCTTCCTTCCTTCCTTCCTTCCTTCCTTCCTTCCTTCCTTCCTTCCTTCCTTCCTTCCTTCCTTCCTTCCTTCCTTCCTTCCTTCCTTCCTTCCTTCCTTCCTTCCTTCCTTCCTTCCTTCCTTCCTTCCTTCCTTCCTTCCGTCCACCCATCCCCAAACTGGAGGCACTCTCCTACCTGGGTGACATAACAATCTTAATTAATTGGCACAATTAAGTTCCCAGTTGGTTGGAAGTTGGATTTCACAGCAGCTGGGCTGTCCATGAGGGAGGCAATAAAAGCTTCAGTAACCAGAAGGAGTGCAAAGTGAGCAGTGTGGAGCTGGGGCAGCTGAAGGTGTGCAGGGCTGAGAATACATGTAGGGGTTGTTGGTAGTTATTGCTGTGGTCCCCCGCTCTGGATACAGCTGCAAGGTGGCTGTGCCTTTGCCAGGCTCCCACTCCCCATGGTAGCCTGAAGGGCTCTGCCTGAGGAGAAGGCTTTTTTAGTTATGTGCATATGTTTTTATTATTTTCTTTCTTTCTTCCCTCCCCCGCTCTTCCAGCACACTCCCACATGGTTTTCCTCCCATTTTCAGCTCTGAGATGGTGACAGCCATCTGTTTCCCTGGTGCAGCACAGGCCCTGTCAGTGGGTAATGCTGAAATGAGTGACTGGAGCGGGCAGGATGTGCCAGCGCATGGCTGGCTGCCGCCTGCCTTCCCCAAGCATAGGGACAGCTGCTCCCTCCCTTGAATGGCTTGAGAGTGATTTTCCATTCTCTTTTGCTGAAACTGGTCCTTGATGGACTCATCCCTCATTTCACTGCATCCCGAGTGTGCTGCTTGGATACTGCTTTAGCAATCCAAAGGAGAATACAGCCAAAGTGCAATGTGGCACTGAAGCCAGATTGGTGCAGTCCTGCCAGTCTCCCCATGATACCCTGACCTGTGCTGGCAGAGCTCTGGGCAAAGGGTGCTGGTCTCCCCTGAGGCCTAAAGCTCACTCTGACTTTCCCAGCCCCAGCTGGGTCTGCCCAAAGCCCAGCAATGTGCGCAGATGATGGAGGCTACAGGCTGGCAATGGGGCCATGCTGTGGGGCAGGGACTGGGGCTTTGCTGAGCCACCCATCTCCTGCCATGCTGCAGTGCCAGCATCTGAAGGTAGGATAAATAGCACAAGAAGAGAAAAAATATTAATAAAATCTATCAAATGGCCCTTTTCAAGGCAAAGCGTGGGGGGTGTGACCCAGCCATTGACATACAGCTCATGATAAATAAACAGCAATTACTCAAACATCATAAAAACAGACTGTAAAAGCTATATAAAACTCTGGCGAAGTAGCTATAAAACTGCACATGAAGGAGAGATGAGTGTGGATGCATGTGTGGATGTCCTGGGAAACACAGCCTCAGCATCCCGAGCTGCCTCCTTTCTTCCCACAAGCCTTCGTGCCTCTTACAAAAGTTGTTGTGCAACTGAGGCTTATGTTAGAAGTAAATAAATAAAGAGGGAGATGTGGCTGTGTCAGGAGGGACAGTCATTTGTCCCTCAGTCCTGGAGCTTTCTGTCAGAAGAATTAACTGGAGTGGGCTTTTATCAGATTTTAATAACTGGTGAGAGCTGCTTGGAGTGTCCTTTGCGGAAGGCTGCTGTGACTTCAGCTGGAGAATGAAAATCAAAGGCAGAGGTGTCCTTCCCCTCACAGGCTGTGTGCACTGGCCTTGATCTCTTCTCCTTCACTGCAAAGGCAGAAATTTCCCCCCTTGCCCCACTGCCAAAGCTGTCAGTGTCTTTGGGGCCACATGTCCCCTTGTGCAGTGCCCCCATCTCAGGAGAAGGAAGATGGTGCTGGCAGTGAGGCAGGCACATCCAACCACCTCTACATACACCTTCCAGCTGCTGGCAGCCCCCCCAGCTCCTGGGGCTCCTGAGCTGTGTCTGCTCGCATCGCTGCTGTAGAAGCCCTCCATGGTGGCCATCCCTGCAGTGCTTTGTCCCTTCAGATCCCTTGGCGATGCACAGCTGGGCTCTGTGTGACAAAGGGCTTCCTCTCATTCATCTTAAATCTGCTGCTGGGTAACTTTATTGGATGTCCTGGGAGTTTTGTGTTCTGAGAAAATGTGAATAATGGTTTCTTGTTCACCTCATCTCAATAGCCCACGATTTTATAGAACTCTGTCATATTTCCTCCTCTTTCCTCTGCGAGCATCTCTCTCCCCCTGGAATAAACCGCTCTGTTCTCTCAGCTATTATTCTCTCCTTTCAATCCTCGCAGTGTTTTTACAAGTCCTTCTCATGGATCCCTGGCCCTGGAACACTGTCTGCCCCTCACCTGTGCTCTGCTGCCTGCCACATTGGGGCTGCATTCCCCTCTGTGCCTCATCCTCTGGCAGCAGCCGCCTGCCTTCCCAGCACAGACCTTGCTGCCCTCCTCAATTTCCTGCTAGCGCAAGCCTGGAAGTTCCCCTATTGGTACCAGCAAACTGCTTTGTACTCCGTAGATGGGAAAATATCTGTGAGACGGAAAAACACTTTGGAGGAAAAAAAAAAATGATTATACATTTTTTTTTTCTTTTTTTTTTTTTTTTTTTTCTGGTGGCAGTGTCAGTAAAAGCAACAGAAACAAACTCCTCTCCCAGTGCAGGGGCTGAGCTCACACCATCTGACAGTGTCTGCCTGCCTCCCAAAGTACTGTGCTGTGTGACAGCCAGGAGCTGGGGATGTTTTGGGACCAACTGGTGATGCACATCTCAGGCTGCCCCATCCCAGCTCTGATGGATCCCTGTCACTGTGGAAATGCAGTTTGGTACCCAGGGATGGGGTAGTAGAGCCATGAGGAGAGCAGCTGTGGCACATGGAGATGGCAGAGAGCAGAATATAGCACTGCTCTGCAACACCCGATAGGGAGAATGAGGACAAAAAGAGAGGAGCAAAGAAGGAGAAAACTGAGAGCATTCATTGCAGCGTGACATGTGACTAAGTGCTGGCTTGGGCAGCCTCAGGACTGAGCTTCTTAGGCTTCAAGAGCCGAAAACAAAGGATGGGAGGAAGAGGAACTTGTGTCCTGATAAACACGAGGTTGAAAAGGTGGGAGGTCGAGGGATTCAGGCTCTGGGAGCTTTCTCAAACCGTAAATTTTCAATAGCAGTACTGAATCCAGGAAACCCAAACCAACTTCCAGTGATACATTATCTTGGGAGCAGACAGGGTCAGTTCCCAGCCTCCTCCCTGTTCCCACCTTGCCTTCGTCGCAGCAGCAGTCTGTGCTCACACAGCTGTGCATGTGAGCTGTGTCACAGTGCTTGGGTCGGGTTGGGATGTGCTGGGCTGAGCCACCAAACAGCAGGGTAACAAGCTTAGAGATGATGAAGTGATGGTTTATTTTTGGCTTTCGCACAGCACTGGGCAGTGGCCCTGGGGCAGGTCATGTACGCTGCTGGGTGAGCAGAGGAGGCTCTGGTGGTTGCCCAGCAACATGGCAGAGTGGCAAGATCAGCCCAGGCCCCTCCAATTCTGTGGTTCCACCCAGGCAGAGCAATGAAGGAAGGGGACAGACAGTGAGCTCCATCCCTGCATGCACCACAACAGAAAAGCTGCTTGGGAACCAATGGGAGCAGCTGTTGGCCCTGCAGCCCTGAGCTGGGAACTGGTAGTGCTGGGTTCATCCCCACTGCTCTGGCTCTTGGTGACCTGAGAGGAAAACCGTGTCACCCATCACTGCCCTCACCAAAGCTCCTGCATGATGCTACACAGCTCAGCCCTGTGCTGTTTGTGTTGCTTAAACAGTGAGCAGACCAGGGTGAGAATCCCACTGCAGAAGTCACCTGATGTTCCCTGCACTTTGTTCCCCTGCATCTCATGCTCTTTTTGCATTTGCTTTCCATGGCTTCTTGACAGTGAGTTCTCTGGCAGGAGCATGCACGGAAACAGCTCATTTAAAATGTAATCTGGCCCAAGAACTAGTTATTGAAATTATTTGATGAATAATTTAGGATAACAATTAAAGTCAAGAAAGCCATAAATAGCTCATGAGCAATTCATGAACCGGAAGAGAGGCTAAAGTTTGCCTGATAAGTGATTTGCCACCCATTAGTCAGCCCGCTATGAGCTGGGATGGGCTGGCTGGGAGGAACACAGCTGTGGTTGCACTAACGCAGCTTTGTGCTCCCCAGGCACGGAGACAGGAGTATGCTGGTACCTTGGTGCAATGGGTGGCACCTTGCTGTAACACCCTGCAAATGGTGATCAGGCCTGCACCATGCCCTGGCTGCTTCAAGCCCTTTGCTGGCCATTCCTATCCCTGCCTGCTCTGCTGCTGCCTCCTTTCTCCCTGGGGCACCCGGACAGCAAATGCAGCAACAACAATAACAGAATTAAGTTTTATTTAAGTTGAAATGAACTGTTTCCTGGCTGCTGAAATGACCCATTCTGCCTCTTCCCCTCTGAAAAAAAAAAAAAAAGAAAGAAAGAAAGAAAGAAAGAAAAGAAAACCCCCAAAAAACAGAAAAAAGAAAACCCCAACCCGTGTTCATTTTAGATCAAACAAAGTGCTTTGCTCAAAATGAAACAAAATGTTTCAATTCCCATTTGGGTCATTTTTAGTGAAAGAAACGAAGGACGAGTGAGCTTTCATAGCAGTGTGATTCAAAGGTTCCATGTTCACATGCTGTGCTTTTTCCAGGCAGTTTGAGGATCCCTTCCCAGTGCTTCCCCCCTCCCTGGGTGTCCCAACACTGAGGGGTGCAGGCAGGGGTGAGGACGGCCTCAGCCCACCCCACACAAACCTCCCATCCCAGCAGAGCTGCACCATGAATTGTTTCTGGAGAAAACCAGCAGCGTTCCCACCACAGCATCATCCCAGCTCCTGCTAATGGGAATGGGACGGGGTTTGCTGGAGGGAGTTTTCTGCTTTTCCCCAGGCTGCTCACAACTGCCTGGTAGATCCCTCTCAGCTGCACAGAGGAACGTTCCCCCAGAGAGGGGGTTGGGATGCGGCTTGAAGTGGAGCGTATATGTTTTAAAGGGATGGTCATGATGTGGGATAGGGATGGGATGTGTGTGCCCCCAGAGCACAGTACTGGCTGTGGCTGGGACCTTGGTGCTCTGCAGGCCTTCCTTCCTTCCTCAGGGGAGTTCTGTATTAAATCCCCCAATAAGCAGAATGTGTCTCTAAATTAAAAAGCAGGGCCTGCACCAGCAAATCTTTGCCAGATGTCTTTGTCCCAATTAAGGAGGAAGAAGTGGGAGAGAAGAGGCAATTAATTGGCTGAGAATGGTGGAGGTGCAGCAGGGAGTGAGTGTGACCTCATCCCCGGGTGTGAAGAAGCCCTCGAGACCATCCTGGGGGAGCTGTATCACATTCCCTCTCCCCAGTGCTTCTCCCTGTCCCCAGTGCCCCATATCCCTTGTCCCACAGCTGAGATATATCATAGCAGATGGAGACAGCACTGCTGGACCTCAGTTTCCCCAGCTGTAGCCTACAGGTGCTAACAGACACTGGGACTGAGGTGACACCACCAGCAGCAAAGCCCATGGCAGGGAGCACGCAGCCTGAGAGAGGAGCACTCTGGGATGGGGCTGATGGCCAAAGCTTTAGCAGAAAGCTGGCAGTGCTGCCTGGAGTGGATATAGACCACAACATTTCAGCTTTCCCAACTTTTCCTGTTTGTGGTACATCTCTTCCAAGGTGAGCAACAGAAATCTTTGATGAGCATTTGATTTTCCTGTCTATTTCAATGCTCTCGCCCTGACATGGCACTTAAAGCATCCATATCATCCCAGCGATGCTGAGGCATTAGCACACCTCATGGTCATGCAGTGGGTGGCTGATTGGGTATCCAAACAGGCTCTGTGCCCACCAGCACGTGGGTCATTGTCTCCCATAGGGCTGTCCGACCCCTCCCTTGTGCTTTCAGGGGCTGAGCAGTGCCTGTCTCCTGTCCCCTGTTCCCCATCCCAGGCAGGGGCTCAGTCCCCTCAGTGGCAGCCAGCAGCCGACACGTGCACAGGCATTTCCAGGGTAAGGGTTTATGCAGATTTATGTTAAAATATTCCTGTGTCTTCACTCCACATTTATTTTTATTGATTTGCAAATGCAAACCTTTGTTCTGCGCGCAGACCGTAAGCCTGACAGTTTGTCAGTAACTTCAGATGGAACATTTTAATATCTTCTTTCTCTCTTTCCCCCAGCCCCCAACCCCTCCTGCAGGCAGCTCCCCCTGGCACTGGGGAAACATGAGACCATCTCAGTGCCATCCCCTGCATCCCAGGACCATCCCTGCTCACCGTCTCTTCCCTACACACACTCTACCTCCCACTCCCTGGCTGTGTCCACTGTGCTGAGCTGCCTCCTGCCAGGGGCTGTGTACAGAGAGAAATCTGGGAGCCCATCAATGGAACCCTCACTGCCATCCTGATGGCTGCTCAGCTGGCTTCCCGCCTGTCTCTTGAAATGGATGTATTCAAAGCAAATGCAGAAATTGCCATTCAGAGCCAGATTTGTACTGAAGGCGACATTTCCAACATATATTTATATGTAGTTTAGGTTCTGTCTGGAGGGGACTTGGGGAACATCACTAGAAATGCCAAGTGCTGACATGTGAGGTAGGAAATAGCCTGGTGACACGGTGGCATTTACCTGCAAGAGGCTGTGGCAGCGCTGAGCAGCATCGTGTGGCTGCCTCAACCCCGGGCAGTGCATCTGGGGGGGTGCTCAGGGAAGGACAGTGAGGAGGGAGCTCCTGGCACGGCAGTGCTCCCATGCCCTGCAGAACCCAGCCCTGCAGTTGGGCCAGCTCCATCAGCCTGTTCCTGCGCCATCAAAGCTCCTCAGCCGGCCGGCAGCCTGGATGCATCCACTTAATGGAGTGCTGCGAGATACATCCTTGCCGCGTTACCTCATTATTTACAGGACGGGGCTGCGTGCCGGGCTGCCTGCCTGCATCCCCCACTGCAGGCTGAGAGAGGGCAGCCCCATAGGCACAGCACCGTGACCCCAGTGCCCCACATTACAAAGCCATCCACCACGACTGTGTTTAGAAACTTTAAACGAAAGCATTTAAATCCAAAATGAGGAATTTACACTCGTTTTTACTTTTTTTTTTTTTTTTTTTTTTTTTTTTCCCTGCCTGATTGCTGTATTTTTCTGTAAAATTGGGCTGATGGCAGTGTTAGCCAGCTGCATACTGGCACCACCAACATGAATGCTTTGGGGTAGAGGAAGAAAAACAACAACTGCCAAGCAGCAAGCACATACGAGGGGATGGGGAGGGGTGGCTCAGAACTCCGTGGGGCCTTTGCTCTTCAGGGGCTTCCTGGACCTCTCCTGGTGTTTGCAGAGGGCTCAGCAATGAGGTGCAGGCCGTGGCTTTCTGATCAGTGTTTCATCACATACATAGAGCATCTCCTCAGCTGGGAGAAGGCAGATGTTCCTCCTCAGCCACCAGCTTCTTTGGGCCTAATGCAGGTAGAACATCTATCAGTGGAGTCGCCATGTATGCCTTCAGACCTGGGAGCACAGATGGGTGCTGTTGGCCTGTCCTCCCTCTGTGTCCAAAGGGAAGCATGGAGCAGAATCAGAGGAGCAACATCCCAAGAGCATCATCAGAGGAACAGCATCACTGGAGCAGCATCAGAGAAGCTGCATCTCAGGAGCTGCCTCGGTTCTTGCTGCTCTCCTTCAGTACACTGAAGCAAGCCCTTGCACAAGTCCAGGCAACCAGCCCCAAAGGAGCCACGCTGCACATGGAGGGCTGAGGACTTCTGCTTCCCCAGAGCCCTAAATCTGCCCTTCACCTTCAGCTGGTCACTGGGGCTGAACTGTCCTTGGTGGAGATGCAATACTTTGGAGATCCCAGACAAGTGGGGCTGTGGGGCAACCTGCAGGATGTCACTGCGACTACCAGCCTAAGCGGGATCCTTTGATAACCATTAACAACACATGTGGCTGCTGAGTGCTGTTCGGGTGGCAGGAATAGCCAGACCTGGTGCTGCATGGCTGAGGCTGGAGTTGCAGGGAGCACTCTGCTCTCCATGCAGCAGATGCTTGGCCAGGCACAGTCCGTCTGATCCCCTAGGAGCAGGAGCTGCAGGAGGTGGGCAGGGATGCAGAGCAGGGCTCTGCTCTGTGTTGCAATGGGAAGGTCTGTGTGGCCTCCAGCCCTGCTCCTCACATGCCAAAGGGGAGGGCATGTAACAGAGTTTTCCAGTCAAATTCACTTTGCTGCTAGTAGAGTTAAGATATGCTCCCTTTGCTAGTCCTGTCAAAGCCTCCTGTCTGTCCGTGTATATATCTATCTATCTATACACATACACGCCGTTCATCACACCAGAATCCAAGTGACCTGGAGTAGCACAGTACAAACATTGTAGATCCTATATAAACAGAGGTTATATATATTTTCCTCATTTATTCCTCTCCGGCAGAAAAGTGGCCTCTTTCACAAGGAAAAATAAACGAACACAATGGCAATCCTGAGTTCAGCAAGTGTTTCCTAGCAGATTTTAACCATGTTAAGTTAGGTGGTTGTAAACAGACTGACAGCACGCCTCCCAACCTTTGAAATTCCTTACAGTCAGTTTCCTGTCTCAAATTCACACCATAGCATTTCCACCGGGGCCTTAAATTAATGCCCGGCTGGGGTGCATAATTACCAGCTCCCTAATGGGCCAAAACATCCTGGAGGGCTGAAGTTTCCTTTTTGATTTGTGGCTCTGAGTCGGAGTTGCAATTACCAAATTGATTTTAAATGCAGCCTTTGCTGACAGACTATTGGCAACCGGCATCTCAGAGTCTTCAGCCATTCATAAAAAAGGAGGAAGCCCTTGATGAATATACCTTGATCTGCAGCTGCTGTTTATTTAATACAATTTATGGGCAATGGTATTAGGTTTTATCAGGGAGCTGCAGCTTTGGAAACGTTGCTTTGGCAGAAGTGGTTGAGTTGAAAAGTTGGGTCATTGCTGTGAGCTTCTGGAATCACTTTCTCACATGAAGACCTCCCCACTCTGCTTTGCTCTGCTCTCCTTTCCTTGACTGCCATGTCCCACAGCCTGGCCTGGGCAATGGGGCCGTGCTTGCTTCTTCCTCCCAGCTCCATGGCCAGTGTCTGATCCCTGGGTGCAACAAATCCATTTATCTCCAAATGTTCAGCTTCCAGCACAATGGAGCCGGGACCTTCTAGGGAGGTTCTGCAGGGTGATCCTCTCAATATGATGAGGATTTACTGCCTTGGTGTCACTTTTTCAGTGTGATCTAAGAGAAGGATGAGAAACAAGTAGAAGGAACTGGAGCCTTCCAAGCTTGGAAGGTGAGCCCCAGAGATAGGCAGGAGGGGTAGGAAAGCATTATCATCTCTTCTGTTGTGCAAGTGGGACAGCTTGCTGGAAGTGGGAGCTGTGAGGCTGCACGCAGAGAACTGTGGGGCACAGTCCCCAAAAGATGTAAAAAGTGGAAGAGCACAGTCACCATGACCAGCCCAGCAAGATGAACAGCATCACCACTCTGCAAATCCATCTGCATGTCCGTCCGTCCATCCATCCATCCATCCATCCATCCATCCATCCATCCATCCATCCATCCATCCATCCATCACACAGGGCATCAGCAACCCCCAGGAAAGAGGAACTCTAAAAGTGCCCCTCCATTGGACTGAAAGCTCTAGGAGCTGGCATCCCCCAGCCTTCAGCTGAGAGCTTGAAGCAGTCACAAGATAACTATGAGGTCCTGCGAGACTATGTGCTTCCAGACAATGCCACGTTGCAGTGGAAAAACTAAGCTATGGCCTGAAGCAGTGATGGAGCACCTGGTGGGAAGGCAAGGCTGACCCAGGGGAGCTCAGATGCATGCAATGTACCTAAGTGATGGAAGGGATGGAGCCAGGATCTACCCCTTCCCAGGCCTTATTTAAGGGTTGGCAGTGGATGTAAGGGTATCTTGCTAAAGGTCCCTGCCTACCTCAGGCCTCCCAGAGGTGAGCAATTTTTTTTCCTTTTGTTTCTGTGTCCACTGCTACTGCTTTCAGGCTTATCCTCTTCTGTTGCAGCCTAGACTTTGCCACTCTGCTATTATTGCTGTACTTTCCATCACATTACGGCATTAAATTCATAAGCTGAGTGCTTGCCATCTCTCCATTCCTGTCCAACACTAACCTTGCATCCATCCTTCCTTGAACCTACACATCTCTGCAGAGTCTGAGTTCTCCAGCACCCAGTCAGAGTTCTTTAGCCTTAGGGTCATCCTGGTGCTGAGTGGACATTCATGCAGAACTGAGCCACAAGAGTTCTCTCCCTCTATTTAGTACCATAATGTTAAATGTTTTTTTATTTTTTTTATTTATTTTTTTTTTTTAGGGGGGGTGGGGGGGGGGTGTTGATCTGAACACCTTTCTACAGTGGCTTCACTTTTTACTTTGGAGACTCTGATTTTGGTTACCCATCTGCAGGAAGGTTGACAGGGTTTATCTTGCCTTCAGCCAGCAATGGAAGCTGCTGATTAAGACAGAAAATATGATGGATCTTAGGAGTTCACTGTTATCAGCTGCTCCCTTTCTTATCTGGAGATGGGAGGATAGATGACCCTGCTGGCATCCAGCTGGGCTCGGACATTTGGAATCATCCAGGGTGACTTGGGTGGGGGTCAGAGCCTGGAGGAAGGGGGATGTTAGGGGATCCCCAGAGAATTGCAGGATCTGTCTGGATCAGTGTGTAAGGCTGGGGAGGATAGTGATGGTTGAAGCAGAGAAGTTGCCTTGATGGCAGGAAGAGAGATTGAGGGCAGGGTTGGGGGCACTGGAGCAGATAGGGATAAAACCCATTTTCCCATGAGTAGTACAAAGTGTTGTTCTGCTCTGGTCTTCCCTGACCTGTGGCATACCTGCCAGTGTTTCAGGAGGGATAGGTGTCCTGAGCTCTACTCTGTGTTTGGGGTCCCTTCTCCTGCAGCCATGGCTTGGGGTGGTGGTAGGAGCAGCTGAGGGTCCATGCTGCCCCTTTGTTAGGGTGAGAATTCCAGGTGAAGGGTGTCTGCAGGGTCAGGCAGCCTGGGGAAAGGTGTGGGAGAGGCTGGTTGATAGGGGAGCAAATAGTTTGTCTGCCTCTTTGGAAAAGTACCTGGTCTGTTTTGTTTCCTAGATTAGTGATGAAGGATAAGGATTTGGGAGAAAGGGAGGGAGAGCTGCAGTTAATCCACTGATTAACCTGAGGAGAGATAGGCAAAGGCTAAATCAAAACATAAGGGTGAAAGAAAGAAGCCAGCATCACCTGCCCCAGCCACAACACAGAACTGTCATGGCCCAGCCCAGGAGTAACTGCCCATGGGGAGCCAGGGGAAGGGTTGAGAACAACGGGAAGGGCCAGGGGAGAGCACAGATGGAAGGGTGCAGGGTCTATGTCCTGCAGGAAAACACAGAGGCTGGCCTCTGTCTTGCTGGGCCCATGTGCTTAAGGTTGAGGACCCAGGGGGATGTTGCTTGGAAGTGACACAAGTGGAAGTAGGATGTGTTCTGGGGATCATAGTGGTAGCTCCTGCTCTCACACCTAGATGCTGTGATGTTTTCCAACTTGTGGGGGGAAAAAAGGAGGACATAGGCAAAGGATTAACCCTGCAACAGCTATGGGCAGGATGTCCTGCCCCAAAGCTGTCCAGCCAGGGCTCCTAAGCCTCACTCTGGGCTGCTGAGAAGCTGCATTTGCAGGACACACCCTTTAAATAGGGATGAGACAAATCCTGCACTATACAAACTGAACGCATCTGATTTGGGAGGCATTTGGAAACAAATCTGAATGCTGGGGATCAGGTCTTATGTCAGCATGGAGGGGTGGGAGGATGGGAGATAAGGGCATATCCCATTTTGTGGGATCTGGCACAGCTTGGGCTGCTTAAAGCCACAGTGTGTGACTTGGGTTCATTGTTGCCATAAGCAAAGTTCTCCCTTTCCTTTCAGAGCAGGGGCCTGGCAGCACCATGTGCTCTGTGGGTAGCCCTGATGCTGCAGGTCCCTGCAGGGGGGCTCTTTGCGTGCCATGGTTATGAGCGCATGGATCAGGACTGAAGTTCAGGACACACAGTGTCAGCTCAATGGCCAGGAGTCCTGACTGCCTTCTGGACAAGGCTACCAAAGCTCTGTGGCCACATGGGGCTGCTCTGCTGGTGTCCTCAGAGCACACTGGGGGTGGCTCTGCCCTCATGTCCCACTGCCCAGAGCTCACATGTGTCCGAAAGGAGGGGGTGGGAGGGTGGGGGGGAATTAACATGTGCAGAATCCATCCTAAATCAACTCATCCTCTTCTCCCCCTATTGTGTTGCCACATATAATTGCTAGCACATTGCTGTCCAGTATGTGGGAACTTGTGTGAGATGTGTGCTGCAGCACTGCTGTGTGGCACAGCCTGAGTTGTGTGGTGCTGCTCTGGGAAATATCTCAGGGCTCTGCACTGGACTGGGGTGTGATTGCACAGTGTGGGTGCTGCTGTGTGCAACTCATGGGTGCTCACATTTCTGCTTTGGTTGCTATCATTACCACGTATTCACAAGGCACCAGGCTGTGCATTTCTTGGAGAGGTATTTATACACCAGCAGCGTGTCATGCTTTGCATTAGTCTGGCCAAATTACTACTTCAAAGCTCTCATATTCGGAGGGGGCTCCCGTCTCTCCCTGGCTGAGGAGCAGCCACAGGTCTGAAAGGTTTCTTATTTATTTTTTTCAGCATGGAGCTGAGGAACCGCTTTCCATCTGGAACCATGCGGAATTTCTGCATTTGAGATATTTAACCTGACTTTAATTTGAGTCGAAACGTCTGATATTTCTGATAGTAATACCATGTCGGGGGTGGGGAGGACCGGCAGCGCTCCCCTCACCAGCCCCAGCCAGTCCCTGTTAAGTGATTCCTGGCATGCGAGCGGCAGACGGGACCAGAGCCTGATCAGATCTGGGCAGCCGCCGGGCGGTGGCAGTGCGAGGGGGTCGGGAGAAACCCAATCGCTCCCACTGCTTCCTCCAGCCCCGTCCCTGCGCTGCCCTGGGGAAGTGCTGCTGGGGGTTGCCAGGGTCCTGCGGGCTCTTCCCCTCGCCCCCCAACCCTCCTTTTCTTTTTTGTTTTGAAATGCCACTGTTGCAAAACCTAAACTTAAAGTGCCCCCATACTGCGGCCCCTTCTTTACGCCTCATTGTTGTCATAGAAGAAAGCCTTACATGAAGAGACACCATGTCACTGCAAATGGGATTTTCTGACTCTGCCACAGACTCTGAGGACGGCTCTGTAATCCCAATGCAGGCCCTGAGACCAGGACTGTCCCTTGTCCTGCAGTGGGCTCGGATGGTGCAGGGTATGAGAAAATCCCCTCCTTCCGCACTGTGCCCATTAGGATGGGCAGTGAGCGTTGGCTGTGCTGGAGCAAAAGATCCCAATGGATCAGGGCCAATGCTCAGGCACCAAAGTGGGGCTCATTGCATGAGTATTTGGGGAAGTGAGGACAGAGATGCAGACCAAAGTCAGGATGGGACTGCAGTGGTGGGGAAGGACCTCCAGCCTGCAAAGTAGGGGTTTGTGGGGCTGCTTCATGGCTCAGGCATTAAAACCTCCCTGGGTTGTTATAATCTGTGTTAGATTTAAACTGTGCAATAAATGCTTCAGTTTATTGATGCCAGACTGCAGACAATTACAGCTGAAGTCACCAATGGATTAGTGCGTGATGAGAGCCCAAATGGCTCAGGAAGAGATGCTGGGGTGGTGAGGAGGTGGGGGCTGCATGCTGCTGTCCCACCCTGGGATCATCAGGCCTCTCCTGATGTGGAGAGTGGAGACCTGACCCAGAAATAATGCAATGCAGTTTGTTTGGTTCCTGCAGAGCAAGCAGCCTGTTCTTCATGGGATACGTGGAGCAAAACCTGCCTGATATGAGAGTTGCTGTGTCCCTATCACCCTGAGCCAGTGGGATGGGGGAGATCTCAAGTGTCCTGTGCTCTGCATCAACATCAGCTGCTGAATTCTCCCCCTTCAGTTTGCTTTTGCAGCATGCACTCCAAAGCAGTGGGGTTTCTGCTCCTTTTCCTCCACTCTTTTTGGTCTGGGAATGTACTGGGGCAACATGATGGGGGCAAGGACTGTTCTGGCCAGCAGATGTTCCTGGCAGGTAGGGGCAGGATGGGCTGCTGACTGCCAGGACTACACATAGGGGCTGGTTCCTTGCCCCTTCCACGGGCATTTCTTCTGCCACATGTGAGTTCTGCAGTTTCCAAGGACAGCCTGTGCTGGCCACAGGCCTGACAAGCCCCTGGCAGGATGGCGGCCACCCATAACTCTGTGTACTCTGTGCCCACGTGTGTCAGCTTGTGGTGCAAACAACTGGGGGGGAAAAAAAGATTTTCTAAGATCTGTCTCTCTGGAAAAGAAAGAATCAACAGGAGAAAGAGCCCATTGCCATATGCAGAATCAAGCCTCCCTCCCCAAAGCCACAAGGACTCCTCCTGCATGACATCCTAGTTGGATGACTCACGGGTCTGGGGCTGAAGCAGAGAAGCAGTACCATAGGTGGACACTGGGGGATTTTGCATCTCCACACAAGTCCAAAATGGCCTGTGAGCCATGCAGTAGCTGGTACACGAGCCCAGCAGATGTGGTCTATGGGGCAGACTCCCGCTGGGCTGTAGAGCTTTCTGGCTTCCTTTAATCCAGGACAGCATTCCCTGCTCTGTATTCTGCTCCACCTGGAGTGTCCATGTATCTACTGGCCTGGCTAAAAGGTAGGCTGGGGTAGGAAGCGAGTGTCAGAACCAGAAGGATGCAAAAAAAAAAAACCCCTGCATTTCCAGGGCCCCCACCATGGGAGGATTAGTGTAAAACCCACAGATTTCCAATATTTTCCTGACCCAAAGTGCTGACTTTGTTTTGCTGTGATTTATGGGATCCTGTTACTCGCTCTCTGTGAGTAGCGAGACGATCGCTGGGGATTTATTAAGAAACTTTCACAAGTCCCAGAACTCCGTCAGATTTCTTTGCATGAGTAATAATTTGCCTAAAAATTGGGAAGAGGAGGCAACTTGCTTGCTCCCTGCTGGTGGCCATGTTGGTGGAAGGGCACGTTGCCCTGGCCATCAACCCCTGTGCTGAGCTGAAGCCAATGCTCTGCAAATACCCCAATGCTGAGCTTCTTCTTTCTCAGCTATTCTGTGTGGGGGACCAATGGGTCTGCTACCAGAAAATCAAGTCCAGGTGACAACAGTTTCCTTGCCCCCGCTGGATGTGCTCTGCTCGCCGATGACAGCATTGGTCCTCAGTCCAGATCAGGGCTGGTACACAGCCGATTTCCCACCACCTTCAGCTCCAAATAAACACCAAACAGATTTGCATTGAAACAACATTAAGGAGCAATCCAAACCACTAGGGGAAGGAAATTCTTTTTTTACTTATTTTTATTTATTTATTTATTTTTTAAATTCAGACAGAGCTTTTTTTGGTATGAGTCCTGGCAAACAAACGGCTGAGATCAGGTCCCAATTAGGCTCTTTTGGCCTCTGCGAGCGATGAGAAATGACCTAGCTGATTTCATTCCTTTCCCTGAGCCCCTTACAGAAAGCTTTTGCAATCCTGAGGTCTGGGGTTGAGATGTCACGTGCTGAATTTCAATTTGCTGCTGCCCACATGGCAGTGATGGCTGTAAACCAACCCTGTGCCCCCACCCCAGGCCACAGCAGGTTCCCATGGCTGGGATTCCGAACTCAGCTCAGTGGGGCTGAGCCGGGCTGCTCCAAGCCTCAGAGAGCTCCAGGGATGCTCTGGGAGCTGAGGTGGGTGCCTGGTAGCTGCTTTCCTCCTCCATCAGCACTAAACCAGGCTGCATGCCCAGAGATATTAGTATCGATATCAGTATCCCATAGCCACTTAGTGGTTTTAATGAGTCTGTCACATACTTCGTTTCTCCAGGAAATGGACCCTTGGCATGGCCCTCACTAAAAGTTACCTGGGCTAAGATTAGCATCCCACAGACAAGGTCCTTTTTTTAGTCCCTTTCCACTCCTAACTGCAGAATACAGTTGCTTTTAAATAGCGGCTGCAGAAGGGATGGCACTCTCCTGGTATCTAGATCGACTCCACGGGAAGGAAAGTGAAGGCAACTGGATGAAAGGTGCCTGAGAAAGGAGGATCTGAGGGCTCGGTGCTAACCAAACCTTACCAGTGTGTCCACGCTCTATGCAGAGATGGTGGCTGCCCACGGCACACAGCCCCATCCACACACCATGCCAGGAAATGCTGCAAGCATATCGCAGATTCCTACTGGCACAACAGGCCAAAGAAAGGCTACAAAATAAATAATCACTTTCATCTGAACTGCAGCAGAAGAGGCAATAAAATGAAATGAAAGCACTGAGCAAAGCTGTTGTGTCTAACAGGAATCCTGACCCCTGATCTCAGCTCCCCTCTTTTATGTTTTTCTGACTTCAGCACTATTGTGGGCAGATGCCTTTGAATATGATTTATTTGTTTGTCTTGGCATCCAAACAAGGAGTCCTGGGACCAGAAAATAGGATGGAGAGCCCACTTCCGAGTTCCCCCTCCCTTTCAGCCCCTCTTATACTGCCCCGAGTGCCTCGGAGAGGCTTTGTTACACAGCACAGAGGGAGGAGAGGAGTACGCAACAGTCGATAGCCCTAAAACAATGCACTGGGCTGGCCCCGGGCCTGAAGGGTTGGACTCCATTACTCCAACTGTCAGGGAAATGGGGCTGGACTCAGGAGAGGGGCGTGCTCTATCCAAGCCCATCAGTGCGCACACTTCGAGGGGCTGCTTTCTGCTCCTCTCCAACCCCCCCCAGCCCCCCCCCCCCATGCTGTGCTGCAGTGGGAGCAGAGGCACCATCCCGCAGTCCCCAAGGAGCTGGGCTGATGCTGAGCTCTGCAGCACTGAGCTGCTCAGCATCGAGTGGGACGAGCGCTGCTGCAGGCTTTGGCCATGCAATGCTATCAGAAAGGACTCCAAGAGCTTTTTGGTGCACGTCCAAATGTCTTTGTGTTTCCCAGCTATTTGCTGTTGGATTGCAGAGGACGATTTAAAGCCAGAGCCAACTACCTACCAGAATGAAACAGTTTCACAAATTGTAAGGCCAAAGAGACCATTAGATTACACAGTCCAACCTTCTGTACAAGATAGGCCAGCTCTACTCTGTCTCATTAGTGCCTTAATGCTTGCTGCAACTGCTTCCTTCTGCTGAGAGCCTCTTTCCCTTCCCAGCCCCAGTGGCCCCGCTGCTAGCTGGGCTGGGGGAACAAAGCCACCTCGAGCTGAGCCAAATGCTCTGCTCCATAACATCTCTGTGTGCAGTGCACTCTGCCGTGGGTCTTTCTCCCACCCTGGATGTTTCTCATGCTCATCACATGGCCCATTGCTGATAACTGGGGTGGAGATTGGCTCTGCAATGTGATTTGTGGACAGAATGAGCTTAGCGCAGTCAGAAGGTTTATGCTGTTTAACATCTAACTGCAAGGAAAACCTGGAGGCTTTGGGGAACTCGTGTTGGCTGCAAGGCGGTGGGGCAGTGCATCTCCCCACAACAAAGATGTGAGTCCGTTGGAGTGCCTCAGCATTGCTCAAACAAACTGCCCAACGCATATCAGCCCCAAGAGCAAGCCTGCAGCTGGAAGCTGTGCCACGGAGCTGGGAAATGTGTATTTATTTCTCTTCCTCCCTCCACATTGCATCCCCTCTCAGCTGAGGAACGTGACGCTGAATTTTCTGCCTAGAATATGCTGCTCTGTTTGAACAGGTTTTTCTATTCCCCAATCACTCACCATCTCTGCTGCACAAGATTTATTGACTTTTATTTATTTATTTAGACTCAGTCATTTTTCATTTGGGACAGAGCAATGTGCCGAGTGAAGACGGCCTGGGAAGCCCTCTGTGTGAGTCACGACCCTAAGCCTTTGAGCTGCCTTGTTTCCTTTGGTTTAATCTCGTGCCTGCAGTAAACACATCGCACAAAGCTCTGCTTGTTCAGGGACGGCCAGGGCTGGAGCTCCGTGGGGCCAGATAACAGGGCTGTGGGTTGGAAGGAGAGTGGGGCAGCTCTGTATTGTGGCTCAGGCTCCTCTCCCACTTCTCCAGCATCCTCCATGCCCCGGTGCTCTTGAGTTCCAGCTCTCCTTACGCTGTGGGCATGTTGGCCTACTTGAGGCATGGCAGATGAGGAATTCACACTCACAAGCTGTACCCGGTGCCGGTCATTCATAGCCCATATGGGAAACATGAGGGCTGGCTCCCCGAGCTGCAGTAGCTCTCCCAGCCTTTTCCTCCAGCTCTCAGCCATGCGTTTCCTTTCATGCTTGAGTGCCACCAGCAGCCTGCTGCTGAGCAGGGATGGTGAGGAGGCTGTGGGGCTGCAGGAGCCCTGCTATGTCCCATTCTTGGGGTAGCACTGAGGTGCTGGGGCTGGACCCATTGCTCCCGCTGTGCGTGGCTGCGCTCATGGCTCTCTCAGCTCCTGCAGCACTTGCCAGCCCCTTGCACAAGCCTCCAGTCAGCACACTCCACTCCCTTCTGTCAGAGCAGCTGCCGGTGGGACTCTTCCAAAATGGTTGGCTGTTGGCAAGGAGCTCGTGCTAAAGGATCCTGCTCCAGATGTACACAGCTGTGTGCATGCTGCTGCTGTGCCGGCCTCACGCTGTGCCAGGTTGACTATGGAGGAACACAGAGCAGGTCTGCTGGGCCGGTGCCACCTCCGTGCATCTGGTGGGGCTGTGGGGACAGAGCTACTGTGTGCATCCCCCCAGGTTTGCCTTTCCTGGTGCTGACTAAGTCCAGGCAGTGGGACAGCAGTATTTCCTTTGGCAGAGGAGTCTCTGGCCCAATTATCTCATTCTTACGTCACTTTTGTTTGTCTAAGCTAAGATTTCCCTGACTCCTTCTCACTCCAGCACTTCTGGTTTTGCCCTGGGTCTTGATGTGCAACTGTTTTCCCTCCATCAGGCACCTGTGGGTATGCACTGCCCTCCTCTTCCGCTCAGCACTGGAGCACTCAAAAGCCATAGAACTTTTGTGCACTGACCAAATCGCTGACCCTGCAGGGACTGTGCTGCAAAATGTCTTTCAAGTCTAATGCTCCAAGTGAATGTTCCCACTGATTCCAGCACAAACAGATTGAACCAAAAGCGACACACTTGTTGGAGACCAGGAGTGTTACCACAGAGTGTCTGCTGCAGACAGCCCTACCAGAAGGGAAGATGCTTTCATAGCACATCCCCCAAGGGCTGAATTCTGAGAGGTGTGGATGTCTCTATTGCCTCAGCAAATGCAGCACAAATCCCTCTGGATCTCTGCTATCTGTGCAACCACTTCCCCAGGAGCTTTGCAGAGCGCCAAGGGGTGCAATGCACAGCAGAGCTCTGCAAGGGAGTGCAAGTGGTATTGCCTTCTTCTCTCCCTGCATGAAATCGCTCCCTGCCATGCACCAAGCATCAAGACCTGTGCCTTCTGCTGCCAGCTGCCTGCACAGAGCACAGCCAGCAGAGCCCTGCCCAGTGAGAACAGCTCTGGGTGCAATGGGTGCGGGTGACCACGGGAAGTCCCAGCTGCTTCCTGTGGCTTCTCCTCCACCACAGCTTTGATCTATTTTGAACAAGAAGTGCTGAAATGCAGGGAACTGAATAGCTGGATGAGTGATGGGAGGCCAAGAGCAGTTCCTCCAGCCTCTTCAGCCAGTGACCAGACAGGACAGGAACCCATCCACTCCTGGACCCCTCCTGCATTCTTGCTACCCTCTAGCATCCCTTCTCCATGCCTGCTGCATCCCTTCTACAGCAGGAGGACAGCTGGTGGGGGAAGAGGGGGTAGAGGCGGGGAAAGGTCATCCCATTTCTCTACCTTGTCTCCTTGGCCAACTGGGGTGCATTTCTCCAAAGGCTTTTTTGGTTTAATCACATTAGAGAAGGATGTGTTTGTTTTTTCATCTCCGGTTGTTGTGTCCCTCAGGGCTCCGCCTGCAGCTCCTTTGTTTGTGAGCAAAAAACACTTCTCCAGCCCAAGCTTGGCTGAGAAATCCTGAAGCAGGTTGTAAATCTCAGTGGCTGGCCGATCGACACACACCTGCTGGCTGCTGCCGTGCAGCTGGGGAGAGGGAGAAAGGGGGAAACTTTTTTCCTTTTAATGAAACTAGCATGATTCTCATTCAGATTTTCAAAAGAAATTGCATTATTGAAAACTGAGAGGCAGTGGCAGCCATCAGTTGTGGCCTTCCCACCTCTTCAAAGACCGGCAGCCAGGGCCATGTCCCATTCGCCTCTATGGGCAACACCAAATCTGAACAGTGAGGAGGAGGACTGGGGTCCTTTATGGTGCAGGGGGGATAAGCGGGAGCTGCACATGGGGGATGTGTGCAGGAGGAGCCCATGTGGCAACGCTCCCTGCCTGGGTGGTGGGTCCATGGGGGTTTCTGGGGGCTAATGGGACCACAGCAAAGGAAAACAGAGCTCACAGCAGCTGTGGGAGAGTACTTTGGGGTGGCTTTGGGCTGAGTGGTTGTTTGTGACCACCCTAAACAAAAGGAAAATTGGGCTTTTTTCATTTTTTCTTTTTTTTCTTTTTTTTTTTTAATTGTGTGGGGATAAAGCCCTACTACAGCAGTAGGAATAGGTTTCAAACAAAAGAATTGTATTTAATTGACATCTTTCTGCCACAGGAAAGGAAAAGAAATTGGTGCCGAATTGCAGACCCTAATAAAAGCCCTGTTCTTGGGAGTGATTCATTAACTTTACTAGGAGCGCGTTTAAAAAATAATTTAAGAAAAGAAAGAAAAAAAAGAAAAAAGGGCCAAGATTTCCTGTGCCTGCCTGTAATATTAAACCTGCTTAAGCTACAAGGAGACGCCTGTGGATGTAATTGCACGTTTCCAAAAGCCTGCGTCCGCACAGCCGACTCCAAACGGCCTCCGAAGCTCCAGCGGTTTCCCCAGCTGCAGAAGGGGCAGGAAAGGGGGGAAGAATCTGATGGGCAGGCAATTCTGTCCCTTTTTATTTTCCCGGTGTGTGCGTAGGACATAAAGCCATTCCTTCACCCGCCACTCTCTTTCCTGGATGAGGATTAAAACAAGAAATGGCCACAGCCCATCTGCTCGGCGGTCTCGGCACACAGGCTGCCTGCTACAGCTGAAGTTCTTCCCCTCAAGCGCTGCCACCTGGGGCTGCTGCAGTTTGTTGGACATCCCTATCCTGGGTTAATGAGAGCAGAGCAATTAAGAGGCTGTGATGGCTATGGATGTGGGTCTCCGGTCAGGTCTCAGTTCCCAGTTGGAGCTGAGTGATTCCCTTCTGGTGGGGGAGGAATGTTTCAACAAAACTTGCCTTTTTCTTTTTTTTTTCTTTTTTTTTTTTTTTTTTTTGGAAAATGCTGATGCATGGAAATCAAAACCTTTTGTGGAAACACAGTGTTTCAAATGAAAATTTAGTTAGGGAGGATTTCCTCGAGTCCAAGATGGAATTTCTCATCAAAACAGGGGAGAAAGGCTCCAAAACACTCTCTTCCCTATTCCCAGGCCCTCCAGAGCTGCCACCACTGCTGTCCCCACCTTGTCCTGGCACACAGGGATGGGGATGCATCCTGGTTGTGCTGGGCCTCCTCCGTGTACTGCCCAGCTTCCACCTGGCTGCACAACAGAACTCAGCCAAATCACTGGAGGGGAAAAAGAAGCTGTTGACACCCCACAGTCAGCGATGAGAGAGATAAATAGATCTCTTCCCATGAGAAGTGGGATAGAAAGCAAGAGGTTAGCAGGTGTGGTGCTGCGTCACTTCTGTTCATGTGATCACACCCAAAAGATGAGAGGCACACCAACCATTTGGTTCTCCCCTTACCCTGGCTGCCATCTCATCCCATCACATCTCCCCGCTGAGCCCCACAGCTGTCTGTGCTGTACCATCACCCCGTGTGTCCCCACCTGCTCCTGTAACCCCCACATGCACCGCTGGCCCTGGGATCCTTCTATGGGAACACTCCGATTCCATCTCATTTGGGGCAGATTCCCACAGAATCAAAGTGTGTATCTCTGCAAGCAAAGCTGCTTCTTGGAAGATGTTGAGCATCTGCTCCACGTCATGGAAGAGCAAGAGCTTCTCAAGAGGATAAAATAAATATAATTGGAAATTGAGTTGTTTTCTTTTTTTAATAGCAGTACATGGTGTTTTCTTGTACCCTTGCTCTCAGCCATGGCTGTACCATGTGGACTGGATTGTTTCCTCAGCTTCTGCCCGAGGCAGACACCAAACATGGGAAATTTCAGCCCGATTGATTTGAGTCTGGCAAAGTTCTGCTCAAGTGACTGCAGAGCCTCCTGATGGGAAGTGTCAGGAAAACTTCATCTTAAGTGGTGGTACCACAGAAAAGATTGTGCTCTAACCCCTGGAAAGTTGGCATGGCAGCACAGCATGTTCTTCCCCCATCGCCACACACCCTCCTTCACATTTCTGCCTTGCAGAATTTGTGCCTTTTTGTTGCATTGTTTCACTCATTTTCTCTTTTTTTTTTTTTTTTCTTTTTCTTTTTCTTTTTTCCTGTTTGGGTTTCTGGCTCTTATGGCTGCTTGGCTGGAGAGAGGCATGCCAAGGTTTAGATGACAAATCGTCCTGCAGCATCTGCTAGCAACTGATAAGACAGAGACTGATAAAGCCCCATTTGCTGCTCCCACTGGACAGGGGGAAGACACCGCTGGCTGGGGAGGGGGGGACCTTCCCACCCTCAGAATCCAGAAGCCTCACATTGAGGAGCCAAGGCTGATCTCCAGCCAAGTGCCCCAAATTGGAAAATCAGGCCCAGGGCTTGGGAGCCTCATTCAGCCTCTGCCTTTGAGTGTGGTGTTTTCTTTCCAGGCTGTTGACTATTTCACAAGGTTAAACACATATGTAAAGCAAACCACAATCCCAACCAGTCATTCTGCCTTGAATAAGTATCTGCAGTTTTTTGGAAGAGATAACAATGCTGTCTTTGTTTCCTCCTTGCTTCCCTCCCTCCCTACCTCTCTTCTTTCATTCCCTCTCTCCAAGCATGTTAGCCATGCTAGCAACAGCATTTCATCCCACAAACAATCAGGGAAATGGGGCCGAGCACGTGGGTAGGGTGGCAGGAAGGCAGGAGCCATTCTTAACCAAAAAGGAGGGAGCTATGTGCTGAGCACAAGGTGCCACCGTCCCCACTGCTCAAGTGTGGTGCACAGAGATGAAGTGAGAGCTGCTGTGTTGTGGGGCTTTGGGGCATATGAGAATCCTCATGTGTGTGGAAGCAGATAGATAATAGTGATACTAACATGTATTACTGGATTAAATGCCAAATGGACTTTCAGAGAATGGAATTGTAGCATGAGTAGCATAAGGAAACATGCCACATTGTTTTGAGGGCTCCCTCTCACCCCATCACCAGCTTCAACCAACACAGCACTGAGCCACCCCAGCACCAGCAGTCACTGGTTGCATCTCTGCCTAACTCTGCGTATCTGTTACATATAGAGTGGGAGAGATGTCTTGGTTCTGCTAGCTGCCAGAGACATAGAGACATTGTAGGAACATAGTAGGGAATATGGAATGCTGGTTCCTGTACCTAGAGGCATACACAGAGTCAGAGCATCATAGAACGTCTTTGGGTTGGAAGGGACATCAAAGCCCAGCTGGTTGCAAGTGGGCAAAGTGCCACCCACCAGAGCAGGCTCTAAATGGATTCTGGTCCATGCCAAGAGCAAAAGGAGGATCAAACCCCAGCACAGAAGTATCCCAGACAAAGGAGTTGTTTTTTTTTTTCATGAGAATTTAAGCCACAACTTCAGTAAGCCAAGAGCTGTGACTTTGGTCTGAGATCAATCCATCTGTTCCTGAAAGCAGCACCAATATTTCAGTGTGTGTCACTGAAAGAGATTTATGAATGTGTGATGCTCTTTCCTCTGGAGATGGGGCTGAAGCATCGGTCATCACTCCCAGCATGCTGCATGGAGCTCGGCCCCAAGGCCCTGCATTGCTGTGAGCACACTGCCCATAAATCCTGCCTGCCCTGCCCCCCCTCCGCCCCTCTTATCTGAGGCCCAGATTCCTCCAGTATCAGCATTGGCCCAAAGGGAGAGGCCCTGGCTATAGGCCTGGCAGATAAAGTGTTGACAGGGAACATCCAGAGGGGCGTGGTGGACCTCAACACCCTCTGGCAGAGTGCGAACCAAATGGAGCCAGGGATTTCCCAACCAGCTGCCTGCCACGAGCCATGGCCACTGGGGGCAGGACGGGAGTGCAGGGGTCAGCAGATGCTATAGCCCATGGTTGGCCCTTACCTCCCTGCTGGAGACCCTCTGCAGGGACCCTCCTCTGCCTGCCCCTCTGTGAGTGCCCAGTGGATAGCTGTGCATCAGCTTTGCTCTGTCACGAGCTGGCTTTCTGTTAAAGCATTGGACAAGGAGCTTTCCGCTGGATAAAAGTCAGACTGAGTCACATTGCAGCTGTTTTCTCCATGCACACTCTCCATTTTACACGACAGAAAAAAAAAATAAATAGTTAATTCTTTTTGGTTTTTCATGTACTTGTTTGATTGGTGCTCATTAGCAGGCTCTGATATCACTGACATCAGTTGCCTGTAGCTAGACCCAATGATTTTCTCTTATCAAAACAAACTATTGGTACATGATGAAAGAATTTTATCAGAATTCTTATTTTGTGGAGAATTTTAGCTTTGTATGGAAATCCAGAATAAATATCAGCGTTGTTTATAGGCTGAAAGCCAGTGTGTGTCCAGCCATGGTGTATCTGTTCCTTTATAGAACAATATTCCCATGGCATTGGTCAGCAGTGTTGTGGCCAGATCTAATGCAGAGATGCATTAATTAGCTGCAATACAAACCCCAGTGACCCAAATTTATGTGGCAAATAAACACACAGCTTGAAAGTGAATAGATCTGTTCGTTTTGATGCAATAGAAAAATTGGAGTGGGATCAGCCTGGTTGAATTTCTGTTGTAGATGCAACACACACCCAGCTCTGGGCAACCCTCGTGGGATGTGCACACAGGGCAGGATATCACAAACCATTTATTCTCCAAAAGAGAAGTGGTGCATCGGCACAGGAGCACAAGGAGTAGTTGGTTCACTTGGAGGTGTCCCATAACAGCATGAGCTGCAATGTGGCACAGAGGGTGATGGGCATGGAACTGTGGGTGGGGTGGAGATCTGGGAGGGCTTTTCCAGCCTGAATGATTCTGTGGCTCTGTGGTTCTGTGGCATGGGGTGGCTGTGGTGGGAGCTGTCCCATGGCTTTCACTACAGCAGGGATGGTCACAGGCAGGCTGGGGACAGGTGGGCTCGGTCCATAGGGTTGTGCTGCACAGGGATGGGGCGTTAATCCCACAGCTGAAGAAGTGCCTGGTGCTTTATTTATTAGAAAAGGACATATTTCTATTTCTTGCTTCTCTGAAGGAAAAGGAATTAAAAAAAAGAGTGAGAGCAAAAAGCCTCTTAGTCTCATTAAAGTCAAATGTTCCCACTTAGGATAAACAGAAGGTTTTTCACCCAGCACTTACAGGAAACAGCAGGCAGCCACAGTGCCTGCATGGCCCCCCAGCCCTACTCTGCCTCCCAGTGTGCCCCCCAGCACCCCCAGCTCTGGGACAGGGGCAAGAATGAAGGCAGCGCTCTGGAGTGTTGGTTATAACCTACCTCTATGGGGCATAAAAATAAGCGTTGTTTTAAAAAGCAAACAAGCAAACACATGTTCAGCCTGGTTAAATGCAAACTCCCCACGTTGCTATTTATTGTTTCTTCTAAAGCAATGTTCAGGGGCATCTTTGAGGTTGAAAGGGTTCCCTGTGTTCAGCTTTGTAGCAGCGCAGAGCAAGAGACAGCTTTCGCTGGAGATCAGACACAGCAAATAAGAGTAACAAGAAAGAATGAAGGGTAGGAAGACAAAGGAAGCAGTAACAGGGCGGTGTGTTTGCTCATGCCAGCTATGTACACATCAAGAGGGGCTCGAACGTCCGCTGGTTTAGCAGCTTTGAAACTTCCCTGTAAATCCAGCTTTGAGTGAGAATAAAATGGAAATAAATAAAAGGGTTTCAATTAGAACAGCTTTACCACTCCCCTCCTTAATGTTTCTATCCAAGAGCTCTCTGCAGGCAGGAATATTTCTGCTGCGTGCCTCGTACCCGCATACATACACAGCTGTGCTGTGAAATCCAGAAGTGACACCACCTCCAATTTCACTCTGAAGTGTGATGATGGTCAGGAAAGATTTTACAAGAGGGGAAAGAAGCTCTGTCAGATACAGGAGCTCCTGCTTTCACTCTGCTCCCAGCAGTGCTGCTGGGTGATGGTGCGCCCTGATCACAGCTTGCACTGGCATTGCAGTGCCCAGCCCCTGCCTGGGTCCATGTCTGACCGTGGAGCTGTTCAGTCCCTCCCCCTTTCATCCCATTGTTTGAAAAACAAACAAACACAGAATCATTGTAGTTATTTTGTTTTCTTGCTCATGCTTCATGGCTGGTGAATGCTTTTCAGAGCATAGCAGAAGAAAGATTCCTGTCCCTGGTTCAGTGGGGGTGCTCAGCCAGCATATGGCCCATGGGGATCTGCCTATGTGCTCCTATTGCAGTCTCCCCCCCAACCCCGATGCAGGTCTTTCCTTCCTATCAGTGACCCAGCAGCCCATGAATGCCCTTTTGGCCCCTCCTCACATAGAAGCAGAGCTATGGACTGTATCAGCCATTTTCCAGCACTTATCCTCACCTCCCGGGCACAGTTTCTGACTCAGAGCCCAGCCTGGGGCTGTGTCTCCCTCCATAGCTCCCAGGTGTGACCTTGTCTCTCCACCTGCATCCAGGCTGTTATCTCCTCATGACTTGGTTCTTGACACATCCTTTTCTCAAGCCGTAACTAATGTGAGGGCAGCCTGCTCATATCCCTCCAGAAGGCTGTTACTGAGATAATTCTTCTGGCCCCTCACTGGGACTGCAGCCAACCATAGCTTTCCTCTTCCTCACTGAATTCACCTTTTCACTCCCATCCCCAAAGGTGTTTGTCTTCGTCTATCAGACCCTCTGAGAGCCAACTTCCCCCATCACTCTCTCAGTCAGAACTGCAGGGTCAGCTCTGCCTCTTCCAACCTGTGATAAGCAGCTTTTATCATGCACTACCTGCAGTTTCAAACAGATCTGCGTTTCTTCATCTTTCCTTGGATGGGGAACACTCCTGGAGATATCTGATGGTGCTCCCCCAGCTCCCTCACTAACAGCTGCTCTGCAGCACTGGCTGCAGAGTGTGGGTGTAGAGCTGCCTGGCTGCTGTGTCTATGGTATCAGAGCTGGACCCCTTCTGGCCCCCTCCAGGTCTCCTCCAGGTCCCCTCCTGGCTCCCACCTTGTGCTTACACTGGAGGAATCCAAGGACACTGGATGACTTTTGCTTTGGGCATCCCCTGGGGCAGGGCTCCCTCAGTGTGTGATGGAGATGTGTGTTGTGATCACACAGATAATACTGACAATAATTAACACAACACCCTGGGCAACAGCAGGGAAACTACAGTGCTTGGTACTGAGGGTTTGGTTTGGAGAATGTCCTTTTAGACAACAGAGTGGGCATTCAATTGTCACCCATGTTGCACAGCAAGGCTGTGAAGCAGTAACACCTCCAGTGTTATTTGTGTGGTGAATGTGACCGTGTCACCCAGCTCAGCATTGCTGAAGGACAGCTTTGCACCTCTTGGTGCTGTGTGGCAGTAGATGCCTGCAGCAAAGCTCTGTGCCTGTGCAGAAAGACATTGACACATGTGAGGCCATGGGCTTTGAGGCAGAGCACAGAGCCTCCCCATGCCCAGTGCCCTGACAGCCATAAGCACCAAGCAGTGACTTCTTCTACAGACTGCCTTTTTTATCAAGGGAGTTGTATGCACTCAGATTTTAAGGATGCTCCTCCAGGAAGGGAAATATAGATAAAAAATGTCCTTCCCTTTCCCCGCATCTGGCTCCAGGACAGTCCATAGAGCAGCTGTTGCTAAAGGCAGTGACCTGAACACACCAACCTCTGGATCTCACAGCACATACAGGGAGGTAGGAGCCAAGCTCTGCCCTGTGCTGCCATCCTGGGGCTGCACCCAGAGGAGCTGTGGATCCCATGGGTCCTGGTAGGGGACAGTGGGTTCCAGGCCACAACAGGACCCTCCATGCACAGCAGGGCCCAGCAAAGCACACCCTTCCTCAGGGCATATCCCAAGCAGTGTTTCAATGGACACAGACATCCTCTGGATATTCTCTCGCTGTTCTCTGACTTCTGAAGCTTTCATTCACTAAAGCTTTCCTGATCCCGGATTATCTCACTCAGGGATCAGCCTCTCTCACCGTGAGCAAGGATCCTGTGTGCTCATGGAAGGAATGCTGCTCTCTGACTCCCAGACACCCCACGCCTGTTCTTGTCAGACAAGGGAAGCCCCAGCTGAACACGCTAGATATAGCTCTGAAACACCGGCAATAGGAGGCCTGATGGAAAGCAGAGTCGTAACAACTCAGCACACGTCGATGGGTAGGCAGAGCAGCCTCACGCAGTGGTCCTCAGGCTGTGGAGAAGAGCTGATATAAATGGGAAAGCCATTGGAATTAGCATAACAAACCCAAGGGCACAGCCTGCCGCTCTCCCGCAGAGCACGGTGCCTATTCCCTGAGCCACCCAGTGATTTCCCTCGGACTCTCCCTGGAGTAAGTCACTGCTAAGTATGAATAATTGGTCTGGCACGCAGCCTTCGGGGCACGGGTGATGGATGGACTTTAACTTTCTCAAGTGAGCCGAGACTCAGACTGGCTGAAATGAGAAAGGTGCTGACTTTCCTCCCTCACCTGCAATTGAAATGGAAATGAAACTGTTTTCGAGATAATGCAGCCAGCTTCATTCTCATTTCTACTACATGCTCTGTCTGCACAGTGCATGCACCCTGCACACATTTCAGGCATCTGCCTCATAGGAAACGTTCCCAATTATCTGCTCTCTCTGCCTGCCCCATTCCTCATAATGTGACTCACTCAGACGGTTACAGGAGCTGCTCCCAGAGGAAGTCAGAACGTTTTCAGAGGGATGCCTTTTCCTCAAAACCTGCTGCAGGGCTGGGCTGAGCTCCTGGGGCTTTAGATCCACCTAACGCCATCATGAAACCTTCCAGTGTGCACTGAATCAGAAAGGTCTGCAGAGCATCTTCCTCACCCCGCACCCATCTGAAGGCAATTCTCCCTGAAGGAAATGTCACTGCGGAACAAAGGATGAAAAGCAAGAGATCAAAGACCATGGGAGAGGCTGGGAAGCACTGGGATCTCAGCAGTGTTTATTGACTGACACCCAATGGGAGCACACCAGGTGCCTCAGCCAGAGCATCATGGCTTTGGGATTGTGCAACCAAGTCATTGGATACCTTATAGTATGTTGGAGCTTACTGAATGATGAAGCTGAGTGAAACACTTCAGCCTCATTGAAGCAAAATATTTAGAGAAGGCTTTTTGGGGTTTACGCTTGGAGTCTGGAATCCTTATTTCACTGGAACTTTAGAACTACTAATGTTGTTCAAATATGGGATGAAAGAAAGCTCTGCAACAGTGATATTTTTGGCAGAACAGGAATTCTGTTTTGCAGCCAGCCCTAATAGTCTTGTCTTATTTTCCTCCAAACACAAGATAGATGAGAAACCTTTTAGCTTTCCCAAGGAAAGCTAGAACAAATTGTCTAGCCTATGTTTTCAGAGCTCAATTTGTGGAAAGACAATTTAGTTGACTTCCAAAACCTTTCAGCACCTGAAGGGAACATCTCCTGTCTGGTGGTGGGGAGGGAGCATCTCCATGGGACACTCAGCTCCCAGGTGGCTGCTGGGCACCCTGGGGATGTTGGCATTCTGCACACTGGTTGCTGCTTCTGGACATGAGGTACAGCAGAAGCTGCTTTAGAAGCATCATAAGGCACATCCAGTCAAGGATAACATTACTGGTATCAATATCTCCATTAGATTTGGCCCTTGAGTGTGTTTGTGTGTTTTATTTTTATTATCCTGGGTAGAATTTTCTCGTTATCAGGTTTCCCTTCCCACACCTTCTCTGTACTGGTTTCTTGCACCAGCTCGGACTCAGTAATTTGAGCTGTCTAACTGAAATGATGGGAAAAGTTACAGCGAGTTGCAAACTCAGCAGGAGAGATGGGCACAGGAGCCATTGAGCAACAGCTTCCAGCTGTGCCACAGCCTTTGGGGGGTGAAGGTGGGCAGTGAAACATGAACATCACCCCCTGCACCAAGTGGGGTGTCAGTGAGAAGGGCATTATCCCCACCCCCCACCCCCCAACCTCAGCTGCAATGCTCTGAGAGAGCTGCAGCAGTATATGGGAATTCAGGTGGGAGGAGGGAGGTGGAGCCAGGAGATGCAGGGATGGGATCTTCCATAATTAAGGTGTGGCAGGGTTTGTTTTCCTTCTCTCCCAAGGAAACAATGATCCCAATGAGCTCATGCATGTCCTCATTTTTGAAGGTTCTACAGTGACGCACACCTCCTTAAAATAACAATGGCCTGATCTCAGCTCCTTCATCTTAGTGGCTGCTGAATCAATACCCCAGTCCCCAGTTAATGAAGGCAGGAGCTGAATTAAAGGCAGACCCCATGAGATGAAGAGTAAGGGAGTGTTGGTGGAAAGAGCAGCAGGGTCACAGCAGGCTGCCTCAGCCAGCAGTTGCACACCACCAGCTTTAATAGAGACCAGTGTCTCTGGGTCTCCATAGGCAACTGATGTCACCCATCAGCACCACTACTCCCAAGGGGGTGGGCACAGCCAGCAGCTGAGGACTGAAGCTACAAGGGCCCTCACTTCCCATGTGCTAATAGTGACAAAGAGAATCTCCAGGTAAAACATGAACGATGCTTTCTGCATGTGGTCTGAAGAGCTTTGTCCCTACAGGTCCCTGCTGGATGGGCTGGCAGAATGAATAATGAAGTAGGTGGCTATAATCAAAGCAAAGAGGAACATCCCTGTGTCTAGATCAAGACTAAAAGGCAGTGGGAGGGTGACAAAGAGAGATGGCATGTGACAGACAGACCTCCTTCCTTTCTCTAATGAGCTTTCTTAATTAGCTTGAGGCGATCGTGCAGAATTCTCTGCCACAGCTCCTTTGCCCTTCTGGAAAGCTGCAGCACTGGGGAGAACTGTACCCTATGCTGTGACCTGGAGCCAGGTGGGTGTTCTGGGCTCAACATAGGTTTGTCTGAGAACCACACGTACTGCCAGCAGAGGCAAATAAAGTGTGCAGGAGAAACAAATGCTTCGTGACGTGGGAAGAGAAGAATGTGTAAAGTTATTCTGTTCCTTGATGAATGCAAGGCTAAGCCAGCAGTTAGAATCAAGAACATAATTTCTCTAATCCAGATGGCTAATAAATGTGGATAGTTTTTCTAAAACCACTTGACAAAATACAGTTACTGCTTGTTGCAGTGCTGCCTGCAAGAGAAACCAGTTTGGGTGCCAACTGAAAGCCCGGGGCTGAGTGGAGCTGCTGTGATTGGGACTTGAGGAGGTTGCCTCCTTCATATCCTGCTGGCCAGAGGCTGACTCAGGTCTGACAGGCACCTCTTCCCATGCTGGGGTTTGGTTTGCACTGTGATCCCCAGAGAGCAGCAGGGCTGGGCAGGGCTCTGTGCACTGGGTGTTGGGGTGTGCAGAGTAAGCTGAAACGCCAGAGATCACTTTGGGCTTTTATTTCAGCCTTACAGAGTAAACAAGCTGTTTTGAGCTTGAAACCATGCTTTTTCTTGCTCCTCCATTCTGGCTTGTTTCGGGGTCTAAGCACAATGCTATAGTATATTGCCCTGGAGAGTCTGCTCCTGCTGCAGTCTCAGCCTGGGTTAGAGGTACAGTGTTGGTGGTGACCTCCACTTCTTGAAGAGATTCCCCACTTCCTTTTTGTGTCCTGTTTAAGGCATAGTGGAGAAGGCTGAATCCCGGGGGCTCCGAGCTCAGCCACGCCTTAAAAATGATTGAATGAGGCCAGTAAATATCACCTATTCCCTTTGGCAAATGTAGGTCATGAGGCATGGGCCATTGCACAGGAAGGGGAGTGCTCAAGCCCCAGGAGCCCCTGGGCACTGCTGCCTGCTTGTTGCTGCTCTGTGGGAAGGAAGCTGGGAAAGCAGCAGGTAGCTCAGTCTTTTTCCACCATTTGGAATGAACATAAACTAAGCCCATGTTGTGCATCAAAGCTGCATGGTTCAGGAATTTGATTTTAATATGCCTGCCCTCCCTGGTGTTAATGGGTAGCAGGCTGCCCGGATAGATCTCGCATCACATCTGGTGCAATGGGACAGAGCAACTCTGCAGGAGCCAAGGGGGCACCAGAGCACACTGCTGCCCCAGGGAGCTCAGGTGTTTGCTCAGATACCATCTCACCCCATTTATCCCACTGATGTGGTTCTCGGCAATCTTGCTTCTCTGCTCAGACCTGAGTACCAGCAGCTTCCAGAGCACATCACCCATGACTTGGGTCCTCCTCTACGTGATATTGCATCTTGCAGTGCTCTTATTGGGGAAGTTCCCTCTGGAAGAGACAAAGGTACCCATAGAGGAGCTGGGGAGGGCAGCATGAGCAGGTCCATGGGGATGGCCAGCCATCAGCCATTCCTGCCAAGGGATATTCACACATCTGCTACTCACTGCAGCTTTTTTTCCCCCTTTGCCTTTCAAAATGATGCATTTAGAGCTACCCAAGGAGACCAGCAATGCTTTTCTTCTGGAAAAGGATTTAAAAATGCTCAGTGAACTGACATGGTGCAGGGACTCCTCTCCCACTGCCAGGTGATGTCTCACCCAGGCTGGCAGCATTCACACACATGGCTCTCCCCTTTCTAAGCCCAGCTCACTCTGTCCTTACCTCAACCTCAGGAGTTAAAACAGCTGAACAATGCAATCTGCTGGGGAGTACAGCAGAGATGAGTCCATAGTGAGGGCCTGTCTGATTTTTGCTCAAAGGAGACAGCGTTTTTGTCCTTGCATACATGAAGGATGGTCTCATCTCCAGACAGAGCTCACAGAGCCCCAGTGAGCCAAAGGAATGTCCACTGGTAGCCTTGTAGGCTGAACAGTTATTTTGTTAGAGGAAACACTTAAAACTAAAACTTTGCAGAATTTCCCCTGGGGTTACAGTGTTTGTTTAGGCTTCCTCAACCAAAGAATCTCAATCAGCAGAGCTGCGAGCCTCCCACACACATTCATTCCTCACACAACCCAGGCACAGGCTATCCTCAAAGTTTATACAGCAAACAACAACAGAAGAAGAGCTGCTCCCCCCATATATCACAGCCCAGAGGCCGAGTTGGGGTGAGGAAGAGGAGTAGGATCTGGGCTACTAGAGTGGGAGCAGGGAGGGGGCACAGAGCTCTGATGCTGCTGCCCCAGTGGGTGAGGGCTGTGCTGAGGGGTGTGGGAGAGGGACTGATGAAGCAAAATGTTAACTCTGACCTTATACTTTTCTGTCTAAAAAGAACACATTATCAGGGCACAGAGGCTGCAGAGAGCCCCTCTTCATTGCACTGGAGGAAAAGCTGAGTATGTGCATCTGAGAGTGGCAGAGGTTAACTTTGGACCATGACTGGTGATCTCTTGTATGGTGTAAAGGGTTTTTTGGAGACAGAGGGATCTAAGGGTGGAGAAAGTGACATTGATGTTGCATCAAGCTGTGGCTGTGCCAATGCAATTTGCACTTGTGCAACCATAACAATAATCCAGTGTTAATTCAGGCTCCCTCCCAACATGTGCTGGAGCTGCTCCCTCCATCAGGGAGTGGTGCACGTCCACTGCTGTGGAGCAGACCCAGAGGTGTTTGTACTCCCAAGTACACTGCCTGCCCCATCTTCAGGCTCCCAGCCAAGCTCAGGATGCTGCTCCTTGCTCTGCTCCCACTGCTGGATACCAGGGGCTAGGCGAGGGCTGCAGGCAAGTCAGGGCTAAGAGAGCAATCAATTGTTCCTTAATGGAGTTATGGTAAAGATGTTATCCAAAACCACCGTGGCTGCCTAATTATTCATAACATCCCTCTGGAGATTCTCCTTTTGGCAAACTGTGAATCTGCTGCTTTGTTGTCATAATAATAGCAGTTGCAGGGCTTTAAATGAGAGGGTACAAATTACCACGCAGCCACTGACAATATGGCAACTACTGAGTATTGGATTACATGGCAATTTCCATGAAATATCCAGGTTATTACATAGTAAGTGCCATGTCATTACTGGTTAAATGAATGATTATCACCCTGCTTGACAAATCCACCGACAAGTTTTGCCTCCTGATCAGACTATGGGATCTATGAGTGGAGCGGTGCTCCCAGAAGAGCAGTGCCAGGGGTGGATGCTCTGTTCTGTCACATCCCACCTGTAGGACGGCACTGTGTGCTCCAGGCACCAAGCACTGGAGGCAGCCTGAGAATGCTTTATAAATCTCCACGCCGGTAAAAGCAGTTTGAATGCTCCCAAAAAGGAAGCTTGAGATCTTGAGTGCAGCTGGAGGGACTGTTTAAAACTTTGGAGCTAATCCTGCAGAAAATTATTTGCAGTCTTCTCTCAGCTTTATCATTTCTGTCTTCAATATTACAAGGTGAGTGCACACCAGCTCTGCAAGTGCACTGTCAAATGGCTCTCGCTGGTGACTGGCAGCCTCGTACTGTGTATAACCTCAGGCCACTTGGAACTGCCACTGACGTGATCCAGTTTTCAGACATTTTTGGATTAGCCTGCGTGAGGTTTGATCAGATCTGGTGTATTTAGGGAGCAGACAGACATGAGTGCAAGACATGGGCTCAGTTGTTTGTGCAGCTCAGGTCTTGAGAAAGTCCAGGATTTTTCTATGGAAAGATCTATAGAAAACTGTATCTAATCTTCACGTCTTTCTGTAGAAAGATCAGAACCAGGTTTGTGATGTTTGAGATGCATCCAGCATGAATATCACAGGAGGGGACACACAACACTCAGCAAAGCTCCCCAGATACAGAGCTTCACACTGGACGACAAATAATGAAACAACAAACACGAAGATTCAGGGGAGGTCTGGAACACAAGTGGAAAATGTTGTTCAGCCTTCTTCCAGCAAAATAATTGGGATGGCCCTGGGAGCAGCTCGAGGCGTGGCAGCTTCAGAGCCATGCAGCAGGAGCTCCTGCAGTGGCTCAGGGCCATATGGAGTCCTGTAGTGCTGGGCTGTATGCCTTCGTGTGCTTTACGTCCTTGTGGGCATTCAAGCACTGGCTCTGAAGCTGCAGGTCTCCCCATGACCTGCTCAGAATGCTCTGCCTTCCTCTGCCCCTCCTGCTGGGAGCTGCCCATCCCCATCGAGCTGTGCAAGTATTTCTCCAGAGTCCCTGCCCCAGGCAGACTTCAGAGGTGAAAAAGGACCTCCCTTTGATATTGCTAAACACCCCATGTGCACAGAGTGCTGCTTTCACACATGGATTGCAGGCTGAGGGGGTTTCTTAGCAGGACATCTGTGTCTCCATTCTGTCCTCTGTTCAGCCACTTATGTGCAAACCTGCTTTAGTTTGGTCCTGCAGAACAAAGCTTCAGAAGCCGAGGAACTTCCTCCTGTTCTGCACTACCAGAGGTACCAGCTTCATTGCTGCAGTAACTCCTCAGTAATTAATTAGCTTTGTGTTTTTCCACCACCAGTGTATACAGCATCATGAGATCATCAGCAACCTCTTAGCGTGAAGATAATTAGCCTTCAGTAACTTTTAAGATAATTATAATCCATGAGGACAAGTCGCTTTCTGGGCTCATGGATGGTTCATCATAGGCTGCAGTAGGGACTGGGATGCTCAAGGTTCTGCTGCTGCTCCTGTTAACATCCAGTATGGGACTTCTCCATAACCCATAGATGAAGGTGCTACCCTCCCACCCATGCAGGCAGGGAAGATAAAGCAGGGTGAGCAGCCCAGTGCTGGAGCTGATGCTGTTGTCTCCCTCTGCTCACCAGGAGCCATGCACACTCATTTAGAGCCCCGCTGCAGAAGATGCTGCTGCAGCTGCTGTGAGGGAGCATCAGACTTCAGCAGGCAGCACTGACATTTAACATCAGATTCCCCCCTCCCATTCCTCCATGTGAATTTCCTCTGTTGCCTTTCAAAGTGAGAAATAAATGTTGCATTAGAGAGAAGGAGGGAGAGAGGAGTGTTATTAGCTGTTTATGGGAGAAATTAAGGTTGTTCATTAGTAACCACGGCACCAGCAGTGTCGGCGCCAAGCAGCACTACTGGCAGCCCCACATGCCTCAGGGTGAGATCCCCTCACCTCCCTCTGCCTGGCACCTGCTCACACTGTCCTGCCCTTCTTCATGGGGGGCACCCGGGGGACTGTGGGGAAATGCCACCGCTCGGGTTCCAGCAGCAAGATAGCTCTGCTTCCCAAACCTGAGTCACTCCACGTGTTCTCAGCATCACCACAGTAGCTCAGGGTGCTTGGTGTGCTCAGCCCCACCGGGATGTGACCCTGTGTCCCCAAGCCAGGTTAAGATAACCCAACTGATGGCACAGGGGGCCACAAGAAGGAGGGGCCAGCAGGACTTCAAAGGCTCTGTATCTCCTCACACAGCTGCCATAAAAAACAATCCAGGTTTCCGCTCCAGAGTCCCAAGTTGCCCTCACAAGGGACATCTCTCAGGGCAAATGGATAAATCTTTCATCTCTTCGGTCTGGGTTTTATTAAATGCCTCGCACGTACATGTAAAATACAGAACACTGATAAATACTGGCTAGTCACAGGGAGAGACAGATAGAGATTAACTCTCTGTATTAACCAATAGTCTATTCCTTCCATTGAGATAGAGAATGCTGAGATGTGCAGACACCAAAGGGCTCTGCTTGCCCAGAATGTACTTGTGATGGCTGTGGGGACAGGATACACAAATGGTGGCCTCCAGGTGCAGGGCCAGGCTTGCTGCAGGTATGGGTTAGGGAGGATGGAGGTTGAGGGACTCTGTGTCACCTGGTCCACAGGACCCTAACAAGGGATGCTTCAGGAAAAGCCCAGCTTCCCACCACCCCAGTAAACCTGTATAAATGTTACTGGGCACATAATAGGGCTTGGATGAAATGCAGTCTCTGCAGAAAAAAACAACAAAGCCCCTTGGTATCTGTCTCCTCGCAGCCCTCTGGGCCAGACACCTGTGGTAATTGCAAGAGAACATAGCAGTCACCCCAAGAGCTGCAATAAATGAAAATAAGATCAAGAAGCCCAAGAATGAACGTGAAATGCCCTTTGGGATAGCCAGGCGCTTGGGGCTTTCCTAATCAGTAACCGAACCGTTCCCTTAACCTCTGCAGTTGCAACAAACACTTCTAAACAGACAGATATTCTATTATGCCAGGAAGAAATGGCAAGCTGCCTTAATGAATGTCAAAGTTAATACCACGTTTGTTATAGACTGAGACTGCAATGTGATGGTTTTATAAACCCATTCCTTCATTACCGTTATCAATATTATCCTTGGTTGATTCCTGTCTGCCAGCCAGCTCCATATCCCGGCATTCAGCCTTTGTCTGTGGCTCTTTTACATGGGAGCTGGCTGCTGGGGGATCTGCAAGCCATCCTGTACCGGTGCATTTGGAAAACAGTAAAAAGGGGAATCAAATAAAATAAATAAGGCAGGTTGAGCACATAAAGCGTATGTCTGAATGAGTGCTTAGTGCGAAGCATCAATGGAAAGGCTGGGGCTCTGATTGAAACCAGACTCAGGAAAGAAGGACTGTAAACGTTTTTTCACTGCCTGTCCTAAGAAATTTATGTCTCACCCACTCCATCATATCCTTCAGGGCTGCCTTTTTCGCAGCTGTCTTCATAGACCGTCCGCTGAGCCCCTTATGAAGTCCACTCCATGATGTCACCCGGAACAATAACTCACTCACCTCCAGCATTGTGCTCTGCAGAGGTACCCTATAAATAACGGGTCTGGCTGGGGGTGCTGCGAGGAGACCCTTGCGAGGAAAACCTTCCTGACATCGGAAGGGCAGGGAGAGAAAGTCTGTGTGTGTGGTGGTGGGGAACCAGAGCAGGTTTTGTAAGTCAGTGAATGCAAAACCGCAACGGCCCGAAGTAAATGGGGCAGAAAAATCACTGACACTATTTCCAGCAGAACCTGCTCAGGAGAGCCGGGTCTCGGCCCCAGCTGCCTGCATATTCATTATACCCACCAGGGCTCACCATGGCCTCTGAAGAAATCAGAACCGTCTGCGGGAGTGCATGGGCTGGCCACTCCTCCAGTCCAGAAGGTCGTTAGCTGAGTGTGATTAAAATGACTCAGCAACTGGGATGAGTTCTTCCTTCAGTAGCACCCAATTGGTCATGACTAAAATTTGCTCTGACTTACGGGGTTTGCTTGGGGCCCACATCCTGGTCAAGTTGCTGCTCACCCATCACATTTCCAGAGAGCAGGTGTCCACATCAGAGAGCTCAAGGCCCCATGGAAGGCACATATCCCCAGAGCTGTGAAGTTGAGCATAATTGTTTCATTCTGTCTGATAACATGTGGTTTTGTGATATTTATAATACAGCGCTATTAAAAGGGGAAAAAAGAGATCAACTCAAAATCCCTCCACCACAGTTGGCTCTAATTGTCCCTGTCCCACCACTTCCCCCTTTCCCAGTCCTGCTTGTGGGCTGTTTTGGCAGCAGAGCAAGAGCCTGAACGAGCTGTTGAGATGAAGTTTATCCTTCAGTGAGATGGCCTCTCCTGGGGAGGACACAGTGCTCTGGATTTGCCTGGGAAGCTCGGGCTGCTGCTATGCAGGGCTGTATCTGCTGGGGAGCAGGGATGAGGAACACCCCTTCACACCATGCTGCTGCCCCACCAAGGTAGGTCAGGATTTCTCCCTCCCAAAGGCATCACCAATGCCACCAAGTAGGCTGAGGTCACCTGGACTCATTCTGGCATCTGGAAAATGATGAGAAAAAGGCCTGTTCTCAGACCTTCTGCTCTTAGTATTCTTTCCCTCTATCTCACGGGTCTGCAGGGAATAGACCTATGGTCTCAGGACACTGATTGAACCACAGAGGTCCCTTCCCCATGATGGCTGGTGCCAGGAAAACAAACAAACAGAAAGAAACCAACAGCATGAACAGCATGGGTGGGGCAGCCACTGCTCTGAGCAGCACGTGGTCAGAAGCGGAGCAGCTTCGTAGGGTAGGAGCAGATTCTGCATTCTTTGCTGTTAGGCCACTAGTCCCCATGCCTGGAGCACTGCCACACACAGGGTCTGTCACTCTGAGAGGTCCTTGGGGACTAGCAATGCTGGCCAGCCTGTCCACAAAAATAGGGACATGGCCGAGTATGGGATTTCATGGTGCATCTCTGAGGAGAGGGAACTAAAGTAGGATTTACTGCCTCATCTCCCCTCCTCAGCAGACACAGAACAGGAGAAGGCAATGGTGTCTTTCTTTCCTTTCTTTCCTCCTAGACTGAAACCAAAAGCAACAAAGAAGGCCCACAATGACACAAGTATCTGAAAGCTGAACTGTGCTCAGTGAGGGTGAGTTGGTGTGTTTAAGGCAGCTGATGGATGGAGCCAAACGATTCTGAGCCAAAGGGTTACCTTTGTGAAAAGGGCTTTCCTGTGCATCCCTCTACATCCACACCCTTTTCTGGCATTTACCTCTCTTCCTTTTATATATATATATATAGATTTAATTCCAAGTTGCACCCAAAGCCCTGAGAATTACTCCTGTGTAGCCCTGTACAAAAGCTGCTGTGTGATGGAGATGCAGGTCCGTTGCCATGGCACCACAGCAGCCCCGCACCTTTGCCATGCAGCGCTCAGGGTTGTGACTCCTCGGCAATGTCACCCCTTGGTCCCAGGCAGGCAGGCAGGGCAGGACCACATGTCTCCTCACTGGGTGCAGCCATTAAGGGTCAGCTGCCATTCCTGCTGGGAGGGAGGATGTTTCTCTTTGCAAAAGACTGACCAGTCAGTAAAACAGAGCAGGGCACAGATGGACCCCACTGGTTACCATTTCTCTGTCTTTGCATTCTTCCTGTTGCCCCCTCTCTCTTCTCTCATGCCTCCCAGCTCCCCTTGCAGCAGCTGTGTCCCATGTTGGCACAATTGCTCAAACATTGCCATGGCACTCCATGTTTCTCTCTGTGGCACTTTAGAGGTTTCTTGGTCCCACTCCATCCTTGTTGTCCCTTGGCAGGATGAGCAGTATTATTTCCCCTTCCCTGACACAATGGAGATAACATTATTAAAAGTATGACAACAAAAGGAAGGGAAGTGTCTGTGTTTAACCTTTTGTGATTGTCCTGGTGAGTGCTGGCTCCTGCTGCAGTCCTGCACCAGGAGCTCTGTGTTCCTGCATGGGAGTCACACTCTGAGTGTGCCCAAATTGCCCCACTGAGTTGTTGCTGGGGATAACTTTACACACAGCTCCCAGCAAGGTGGTCAGGGAGCAGATCTGGCTCTGGGAACTGCATTAAGGCAGCCCTGGGCACTGTTTGGGCAGGCTTTGTTACCTGGAGGCTGCTGTGGCATGGCTCCCTGCAGCACTGAGCTGTTTGGCTTCCATTCAGCCTTTCCCAGCTCTTGACTGCTGGTGGTGGATCCAACCCAGTGATGCATCCAGCCAAACAGAGCAGTGTGCTCCAAGCATTACAGGGCTGCAAAGCATCGCAGTGCATGTCTGCAAGCATGTCTTATTAGAGGGTGGTGGTATTGGCTGTCGAGCAGTTCGTGCCAAACTTCAGTAAAACACTTCCTGACAGCTGCATCACAGTCTGGGTCTGCAACCTGAATGGGTCCCCTGGTGGGTCCCAGGCTGTCACTGGATGCTGGGGGGAGAGGGATGTCTATGAGTGGGACCTATGGGAGCAGTGGGCACCTGTAAGGCCCTGCACGTAGCAGAACACCATCAGATGAAATGATATCAGCTGGTCAGGGCTGAACAAGAAGCGATGGAAAACTCATTCCAAACTGTCAGTGTTGGGAGGGGAATCATTCTGGAAACATCCATCCCTGACTCCTACGGTACTCTTATTTTGGTGTTGCATGTGGTTCCCATTCCACAGAGCAATTGTGGTTCCTTCCCCATCACTCCAGAGCATAATGTGTTCCCCCATCACTGCCTTCCCAGAGCTCTCCCTTTATTTCTTCCTGAACTCCTGGATAAATACCATCCAGTCTCAGCAACTTACCCACACTTTCTCCTGTTGCTCCCTGATTTCCTCCTCAGAGACTCCTCTCATTGTTAAGGGCACATTCTGATTTCCTATACACAATGCCTTTGAAATGGAAATGTTTCCCCTCATTGTCTTCCACAGCAAACATCAAAATGAAAACCTGCTTTTCCACCCTCCATAATTGTCCCACTCTCCCCAGTGACCAAACACACCACACTCGATAATCACACCAACAGCATCTTGCATTTGAAGTCCTGAAACGTGTTTCCAGGCCTGCTCTGGCATCTCTCAGTCTGTTGTTACACTGTCACTTCTCCGTGTTGTTTTCTGATCCAACCAGTCTTTTAATAAATGGGCTTCAAGTGTAACTTGAGCTAGCTCAAAGTATTTCCTCATCCAAAATGATTTCTCCTCTTTTTCCATCATACTCTCCCACCTTTCATGCACAGGGCAGGGGAGGGTCAGGTTGGCTATTAGGAATAATTTATTCCCCCAAAAGTAGTGGCTGCCCAGGGAAGGGGGTGGATTGGGGTCGCTGTCTCCAAGGTGCTCCAGAGCTGTGGGGATGTGGTACTGAGGGATGCAGTGATGGGCATAGTGTGTGGGTTAGGGTTGAGGTGGGCATCTGAGAGAGCTTTTCCAGCCTTAATGATGCTGTGATCCTGCGATGCCATCACTCATCCCACCAGGTCACAGCTGACTCCAGGCAGAATCCACACCTCTGCTGCTCACAGACGCACGTCATGAGAAGCACCCTCAGCTCGGCTCCCACTCCACCCCACATCCCTACCAGCTGAGCCATCTGAATGCATTTTGCCCACGTTCTGCTCATTAATGGCTGCCCACAAAGCTTGCAAAGTCTCAGATGTGTGTCCAATCTGTTGGTTGCGGTGGGGTGATCAGAAGGCACCAGAAAGACTCGTGACTATCTTGAAATGCTTTGAGAAGTTTGCTTGAGACACTGATATTTCGGAACAATGCTCTTCTCTAAGACTTCAAGCCATCCCTGCACAAATTGGATTTCTACACAAAACCATGTGATGGATAACGTCGGCTGTGTGCTGGGGAGGGATAGGATTTCTGCTGGAGCTCAGCTAGCAGAGGGTGTGGTGTAAACGCGTACTGAACTATTTTACTGTAGCATGTTTTTCTCTGAGCCGTTTTTCAGAGCCTCTCCTGGAACACAAACTCTGCAACATTTGATCTTTGAGCTGAGATTTCCAATCCATCGTGTTCAAGTGGGTTCAGTGTTAGGCTGAAAGAGTTCATCCATTCTGCAGAATCACTGAAATACATTAATAATGCTCCTTGTGCTCCACTGGGAATCCTAAGAAACAAGGGAGAAACGACCAGGTCCAAAGGAAATTGAGGGTTGCTGGATCAGTAATGCACTTTTCTGCACTGCATCTTTATGTCCCATCACAGGGCAGAGTCTGTCAAAGGGCAGCCTCCAGTTCTCATTAAATCTGTCATTGGCAACGCCTGCCACTGGTATCACCCATCAGGAGATCATTACGCAGACCGGCAGCTATTATTTTTGTACTAGTAATGAAATAGAGAGAAAATTGGTGGCACAGCATAGATACAAATCATAAAGAGTGCCTGATGAGTCCCAGGTCCTACAGCTCAATGGGTTCCCTGGCTCTATGTCTGAGCCTTATAGAAAACCTCAGCCCTGGCAGTACCACTCAGCAGAGGTCCCGGCTGCCTCCATCCTAGGGGTAGCTGGTACAGGGGTGCCCAGCAGCCACCAACACAGCCCTGCCCCCACTTAACCCAAACCCCTGGGTCCTGCTGGGACAAGAGGTGACTGTGGGCTGCTCTCTGCTGTGGCCCCGGTGCTGTCACTGCTGGGAAAAGCAGGGAGTGGGCTACGGGCACAGGGAGGGTTGTGGAGAGCATCATGGAGAGGGTCACTGCTCATGCTTGTAGCTGTGTTCCAGCACAAAGGAATCCAGGACTAGAGCTGATGCGCAGAGCATGCAGCCATCCGCTCCCATACCCACAGCAGAACTCCCATGAGCTCTCTCTGTGAGTTATTCACATTGACTTTCTGCATTTCTTTGGCAGGCAGAGTGAGGGAAGGATGCTTTGCAACGCCTCTCCATTTGGGAGAGATTTTCCTACAAAACAGGAAGGAGAAACCAGCAGCACTAAGGATGTATGCATCATTACTTAGGATACCCAAGCGCGAGCATGGTGTGCAGGCCATGAGCCCAGCCAGATGTGGAAGGTGCTTGGCAAAGCACTGGGAACCAGCAAATAGCTCTGCAATGCACAGCTAGCCAGTATAGCATCACTCTGGACCACAGAGGTGCCCCCCAAACCTTAGCTTGGTGCACAGAGAGTTCAAAATAAACTGAAGGAATCACAAATAGTCAGATCATTACGTGTTGTTTTGTTGGTTGGTTTTTTTTGTTTTGTTTTTTTTTTTTTTGTAATCTGGGTTTTGCTTCTCATTAACTACTGATGGGAACATTTTGGCCACTCTTAATTGTTACAGTATATGTGGCTCATGGCTCTAAAGCAATACATAGCTGGCATGTGCAGTGAAGGCCCAGAAAACAACAACTGTGATGGTTCTGGCCATGGGGTATTAGGGAAAGCAAGAAAAATGTATGGAAATCCCGTGCTTGTAACCCGCCTGACCTCCCCACCCGCTGTCCTTTCAGCATCCTGCATGCCTTTGTGCTCCCACTGCTTTCTCTGTTTAAATACATTCTGCAGTCCCTGCTCTGGCCTGCTGATGTACTCTGTCTGGTAGATATTTCTCTGGGGTTGCTTTTTCCATTGTTATTTATTCAGGGCCAAGAGGCAGAATGCATTAAAGCCACCAGGGTGCCAGTGATATTTTAGTCTCTCAGAGTAATTCTTCTCTTCTCCAAACCGTTACACATTCACTTCCATTCATTCATTCTGTCCACTTCTGTGGTGGGGGCACTGGGGGCTGCTCTAGAGCTCTGACTACTGCTGCTGCTGGAGTGCACTGAGCTCTTGTAGGGATGAAGATGCAGGAACACTGCAGGGTGGCACATGGAGGTGACACCATGGATTCTGCATCAGGACGCACAGAGGTGGTTTGCCATCAGCCACCTGGCCCTGGTTTCTGCTCTGTGCAGAGCTGAAGCAAGCAGCCCAGCCCTGCCTTGTGGTGGAGGCGGTTTTCATTCCCATTTGTCCTGTTTTCCACACACTCCACAGAGGTTCAGACATAATGAGGGGTAGTGTTTTTTTTTTTACCTTTCTCCCCCTGTTAAGTGATACACTGAGGTACCAGGAACTTTCTGCTGAGCACAGGCTGGGGCCTCATGGTGCCACAGCCCTGTTGCTGGCTGCAGTAGGAATCCTTTCCCATGGGTATTTTGCTTCTTGCCATGCTGTTGGCCTGGGTGAGGAGCTGTTGTAGCTGCCAGAAAGGTGGAGGTGGGAAAGGGATGGAGAGCAGCCGTGTCTGGGCTCACAGCTGCACCAGCTGGGGAGGGGATGTGCAACGAGTGAGAGCTGTTAGGGACACAGGTCTAGGCCTGGATATAAACCTGTGGGGCCAGCAGCACACAGCTCCACATCCACCTTTCCTTGAACCAGATCCCCTGATTTAAATCCCACAGACCAGCAGAAAAGTCCTGGTTGTGTCTGTGCTCACCACAGCTGCATCTGCCTTGTACCAGCAGAGGGCTGAGACCCCCTAATCTGCTTTAAGCTTAAATATTTGCCAGGGATTGACACTGCTCCCAGAGCCTGTGATCCTCCCAGCTTTGAGCTGTGGCCATGACCATAACCGGGAGGTAGCCAGACGAGAACCTATAAGCTCTGGTGTTCTGGCAGGGCAGGAGAGCCCAGCTAACTCAGTGACATGTCTTTTGGGGCCACTGCGTCACCAAACCCTGCCATTGGCACAGGAGTAATCTCAGGACACCACCGTGAATCATTGCCAGGTCTCTGTGCCTCACAGCACTCAATGCCAGACTCTGGCCAATGGAAAATATGTTTAGTGGCTGGCAAAGTGGAAAAGCTGTGTTAGTATGATACAGGAGGTAAAGAGATGCCCGAGCACAGGCAGTGGGAAACACCAAGCCCACAGCAGGGAGGCTCACCCCCACCTGGCTGCCTCACTTCCAACCAGAAATACTATCCCCAGAGCTTGAATGACACTGCAGCTCTTCCTCCTCCCTCCATCTCCAATGCAGAGCACAGCTGATCACAGCCTGCACTGCTTTTGAGTCCCAACAGAAGCTGTCAGGCTGCAGTGGCAGCTGCATATTTATTTACTCACCATCTTTGCCCCCTGCTCCCCCCAGAGCAGTGATATATCAATGGTGCCACGGTCCCATCCTCCACCCCCTGCTCACAGCCACCCCAGGGCTCCTGAGGGTCAGAGACTGCCCTGGGATTTCCTGAATTGTCTGAATTCCTCCCACAAAGTTGCTGCATTTCTGAAATCCTATTTTTGGGTTAGCGGACATTTGGTAACAATCCACAGCCTGCATGCAGCCATGGGGTGACCCTCCTAATGCACTCCCCACGCCTCCTTGTTCCTGCTGGCCAAATCCTCCCCGGGACAACCCCAAGGCCTGTCCTGAGCACAGTAGGAATGGAGCAGCCCTTCTCTGGGAATGGAGCAGACCTGTCTGCTGCAGCATTGCTCCCCTTGGCCTCAGGCTCTTCTTCTTTCCCCACCTGGCACAGAGGGAGGGGGCAGGGAGGGAAGCAGATGGAAGGAGAGCTGCCGAAGTGCGGTGTGAGAGAGGCAGCAGGAGGGGAAATATGAGGGCAGCAAAAGGAAATTCTCCCGAGTACATTGAAGTGTCAGACTGAACAATTGCCTTTGTGGGAGCTGGGAGCAGTCCCACAGCTCAGGGGAGAGCAGGGAGGTTGGGTCAGAGAAGTTCCGTGGACCCTGCATTGGTTGTGAGTGGGGCCAGGAGCAGAGGCTTGGGCTGCTTTCTACTCAGCGAGGGTGAGCTGCATGCTTTGGCTCCATGCACTTTCCCAGCACAAAGCATGAGCTCTGGCTATATCCCAGCTACCTTGTCCTACAGGTGTAGGGCTGGGTCCCCAACAGCCTCCCAAACTTGTCAGCAGGGCAGCTGCACCCCTATGGGTACTACTGAGCATCGACTGGATCCATCAGGCTCCCAGCACGGGGGCATCCCTGAGGACATCTTTGGCATTGCTGAGAGGATGTGGGGAAAAAAAGAGCTGTGTGCCCACAGAGCAGCCCTGGTTGTTGCCCCAGTGCATGCACCTGACAGCTGTGAGCTCCCCACTGGAGACACAGTTCCCTGGTAGATGCCCTCTCTTTACCATAGTGCTGAGGCTGCATTGCCAGGCATCACTAAGCCCCCTCTGGCCTCAGGAGGAGCAGGGCATGGCTGATGTGAATCAGGGGAGAAAAAGTCTCCAGAGTCTTTTTGTCAAATTCATCCCCAAATAATACTGTAGAGGGAATTTTGGGGTAATTGGATTAAGTGTGGGGAATTCATCCTTGTTGACAGATTGCATGGGCACCGAACCAAAATCGTGCAGGGATTTTCACTTAATTTTCTCCTCTTGTTTTTGTTGCGGCAAGAAAATATGCAAATTGTGATATAGGTTTTTGGCCAATTTAGATTTCTAAAGCACTGATCCAGTGGATGGATTGCTTCCCATTTGTCCTACAAAGCCCATTGAAAACTTATTTTTCCTCCAGTTTCGTTTCATGGGTGTGAGTAATTCTACACAGCTTTTTTTTTTTTTTACTAAAAGGGTAACATTTTTAACAGCAACTCGTGTTTAAGGTAACCTGAGCTGCAGGAGATTCCAGTGATATATACACTCTAAAAAGGAAGAGCTATTAAAGAGATAAGATACTTGGAGAACAGGCTCTTTGCAGCGTTAAATAGCAAAGGAGGGAGATAACTCGGGAACTCGGGTAAAGCCACAGAGTATTATGAGAATAAAACTGTTAGAAGAATCAATTTTCCTTACTGCAGATTCTGCTTTCCTGCTTGTGATGTTTATGCACTGGCTGCCTTCCCACCATGCAGATATTGCCCTGCACTGGGGGCTGGCAGTGCTGGGGCTGGTGGTACTGAGGGTGGAAGCGCTGGGAGGTGGTGGCGCTGGGGATGGTGGCAGTGCCAGGAGTGGTGGCTCTGGGGGTGGTGGCAATGCTGGGGTTAGTGACACTGGGAGTGGTGGTACAGGGGATGGCAGTGCTGGAGTGTTCTGCATGGCTGGGGCTTTGCAAGGCCACCAGGTCCTGCAGTAGGTACACAGGCTTGCCCAGCGTGCAGACATCCCGAGAAGCAACTGCCCCATCATCTATCAGTCTGAAGCACACATAGCCAGTTCTAATGACAGTTATTTACAGAGCTAGATGGGCCATATCCAGCACTCTTGGATCAGCCCCCAGCCTCATAATGAGATTACCGAGTTTATTTTAGTTGAGAAAGACACCAATAAAAAGGATTTAAGAGCCCCCCAGAGCCCTGCCGCATCCCAGCACACCGGATGGGAGAGCTCGTCGAGCGTCCCGGTTTGTTTTCCTTTCCGAGAGGAGCTGGGGCCGCCGCCTCCCGCATCTCCGTGCATTAGCAGCGTCTTCCCGGGTTGACCACATGTATTATGGATGCGCTAAAATCTTCGTGTTCTGAATGGAATCTGCATTATTCATGGCTCTGCTTAGAGTTTGGCTTTAAAAGCCCTGCAGCCTTTTAATGAAATGCTCCGATTTTAACATCAACCAAGAGCAGATATTTTTGTTTAAATTTTTTAATAGCAACCTCTGTGGATTTTTCTCCCCTGTGCTCCCCCTCTCTTTGAAGACTCAAGGCCGCTCGGAGGACGGGATGGTGGTGGAGGGGAAGGTGTGATGCAAGGGACAGAACTGAGGCGGCAGCCACAAGCACAGAGCCTGGCTGTTCCCATCCCAGAGGCAGCAAATGCCCCACAGCAGTGCAGGGCTCATTTCCCTTGGGACAGCTTGACCTGGGGAGGGTTTCCTTTGGGTTCCACCGTGCTATTTGAGGGTAAATATTGAGTTTGTTTTCAAACCATCTTCCTACCAAGAGGGAAGGGGAGAGGCTGGCATTGCTTCACAGTTCTTGAGGGTTCATAGATAAATACACAAGGTGTAGGCATAAGGTGGGGGTCATCTTATCAGGTTTCCTCATACCACAGCCTGGATGTCCCTGGGCTGGAGCAACCAATACCTGCATGTTGGGGCTGGGGAGTGCAGTGCAGGGCCAGGTCAGCACCTGGGCACAGCCCCAGTCCATCCCAGCACCGTGCCTGCCTCCACCTGCAGCGCATTTGGCCTAACGACTTAACCACAGATCCTGTTTCCATGCAAACATCCCAAGTGTTCAGTCCCTGGTGGCAGGGAGACTCCTTAAATCAAAGCCAGGCAATTCAATAGCGGTGTCCGCAGCTCTGTGGTTTATTGATCACATCTGCAGTGCTGGGCTCCATGAGGGCTGGGGATGGGGATAGGTCCCCCAGGACAGATTTCTCCCTCCATGGCCCTGCAGAGCTCCAGTGCCAAGTAAAGAGAGGAGAGAGAATAAATGTAGCAGTTCTATGACAGCGTGGGTACATAGTACCATGGATTCCTTTTGTTCTTTGAGTTACCTTGATCTTCAAAGCATGCTGAATGTGGTTATTATTGTTCAGTATGGGCTTGTGCTAACTCCTTGTTACCTCTGAGACCAGGCTATAGAAAGACCCGAAAAAAAAAAAAAAAAGAAAAAAAAAAAAAAAAAAAAGAGGTTTGAGGAATTTCCCTTTCTCCCCTCCAAAATGTTTTTAAGCCTAAATCACTGATTTCCTTTGGTTTCAGGCTGTGGCACAAGCTCCATGCAGCTCCCAGCTGCATCTTGAGTGGGTGAGCAGCCAGGTTCCATGGCCATGCAGGTGATGGGGTCCCATGGGGTGGGCAGGTGGCCAGACCCTGTGGGACCTCAGCTGTATCGCTGCTGGGGAGGAGAGCTGTGGGTGACGCTGTGCTGCCCTACCTAGGTAACAAAGAGAGCTTTGAGTCAATTGAATGTCTCACAGCTTGCGGCCACTGGCAGCTTGCAGGCACTCACCTCTGAGGAGGGAGGAGGAAGGCAGGAGATGGGTTTTGGAGGGGAAGGTGGGAATGAGCGCTTCTCTGCTGCCTGGGACGCGATGCTCTGCATACTCCCCCCGCCTGTCAGGGGTTGCTGATGCGAGGTGAGCGGCGCGGCCCCCCGGGCGACAGCCGTCATGTCCCATTTGGGAGGCAGAATTCTTCCCGTCACATTGTTTTGTCTGTAAGCAGGTCACCTCCCATTTCCATAATATCACATTTCCAGGACAGAGCTGCCCGCAGACCTGCCATTCATGCTCGATTGGAGAGCCGTTGTTGCTGCACAGAGTGCAGATATAAGTGATGTCTTAATTCATTGCACATTCTTAAATAAAGGAGAGAGAAAAGAAAAGGAACGGCTCAAGGTCAGCACTCATTGCTGAGCGAGATTCCTTCAGTAGATTGTCTGAAATAGCATGTGAAAATAAACAAGAGTGAGTTGATGGGCACACCACATTGAGTCTAGAGAGGGCTGAGATGAGGATGGCCAGCTTGACTGCCAGCCTGGTGTGAGAACAAAGCCCTCAATTTGTGTTTTAATTGTCGACCTGAATGGTTACACACGGTCTCAACAAGGCTGAGTTGCTGTGATCACTGCAGCCGCTGAACCCAAAAGCTTGGAGAATCCTTCCAAGTATGTAAGGACTGCAAGTCTCAGATTCTTGCTGGAGATGACCAAATTAATTTGCAGTCAGTGCAGAGACTCTGATTTGCTGGAGCATTGCATCAGACCCCTGAAGGCATTTCGGAAGCTTTTACAATTTTTGTTTGTTTTCTACAACTCTTCCTATGAGTACTTCGGGAGTTTTTGGTAACTGGAAGTTTTGGCAGAAGGGGAACTTTGCAGATTGTTGGTGCAAGGTCTTCTGACCGGAAATGCTCTTCAGAACTATTGAATTAATCCCAACTCAATCCAGTTCCCACTTCACTTGTTCCTTAGCAGACAAATCCTCAGCAGAGACTGAGGAGAGCAGAGCTCAGAGCACCTCAACTTACACCAAAGAGACCAATTCACAGTCTGATTGTAATGCAGCTACGTAAAGGAGAAGATAATCTCAAGAAATGGATAGCAGGGAAGCTCCAGCTGTGATTGCAGATGTGTGAATATAGGGTCAGATTCATGGAGCCTGTCATGGACCACTCTCCCTACTTGCAAACATAGCATTCCAGCTGAATTTATGAATCCACAGCTGACTGCATCCAGAAAGAGAGCTGGAGCCACAGAGTTACTTGGCTGAGTTGTTATCCAAGGCACTAGGATTTGGTTTCTGGGTAAGGGGGCTGCAGATCCCCATGGAGACAGCGTGGGACCGTGGCCTCCTCCATGCCTCATCCCTTGTCCTGGCTCTGTGTGACTGCAGGTAGAGACCACGTGTTCCATGCAGGATGACCCATTGGGAACGGTGTCAAAACAATTCCCAGAGCATGTGTGACAACCGTGAAGCATGAGCAGCACATTTGTGTTCAGATGTGACACAGCAGAGGAAACGGAGCTGCCTGCAGAGGGGAGAACGAAGCTGCTAGGAGAGACGGGTGATAGTGCTGCTGTACTGTGGTCCAAGATATGACTTTCTGGTCAGAAAGAAAATACTGCTGAAAAAAAGATGAGTTAAAACGTAGGCGGATGCCTTGGAGGATTCTTCACTAGCGGTGTGATTACAGCCATGCTGACAGCTTTCTGGCAAGGAGAGCTCCTGAAGCCGATAACACTTTCCCTTGCAGGGCACAAGGAATGCTGCTGAGAGCACAGGAGTTTTTGGCCACTGAAATTGCAGAAAGTGATGTCTGAGTGTCCTCTCCTGCAGCAGGAGGATCTAGGGACAGGCATGCTGGGGGGAGCTGCATGCACGCTGTGCCTTGGCATGGTACATACTACAGTGCTCCTTGCACACACACAGCACTGCAGGAATACCACCATGGTGGCAAGAACTCAAAAGTTAGGAAAAGATGTGTGAGGTTGTTTTTGTGTAGTCGTCTCCTCACTATCTGTGCAAGCACACTCTCTGTGCCAACAAAGAGCCAACCTGAGGCTACCTAAGCACTTGGAACAGGTGCTCCCTCCTGGGCTCCATCCCTGGGGCAGCACAGCAGCTCTCACCTATAGAACCCTGCTGGCAGCACCCTGCTTGTTTGCAGAGGGCTCAGGCACCTATATCAGCAGATTAAAAGAATTAAAAGGCAATTTCAAGTGCCTCATTTGAGGCATCTGATCTTTTTTGATGATACTTGGCCTTTCATATAATGCTTTCTGTGTTCAAAGTACAACTTCTGACGGCTTCCTCTGCAGCCACAAATGTTTAGTGTCTCTGAAATCAGCTCCCGTGATCCTGGATTTGAATGCCCAAGAAATGAGAAGCATGAGCTGTATGAGCAGCAGAAGTCCCGCCTGGTGCTGCCAGCAGTGTCACCTGGCCATGAGCTGATCCCCAGGCAGTGCCCAAGTGCCTCAGCCCCAACCCAAACTGCCTCTCACTGCCTCACAACCTTTGTCCCCAGCAGGACACCGCACTGTAGTGGCAGAGGCACAGCAAAGTGCAAGCTGTCCTTGCTGAAGTTCAGACAAGTTTTGTTGTGTTCTCCATGTAGAGGACGCAAGGAGCGCAGCTCTGTCAGTGAGCTCCCCCCAAGATTTGGAGCTTTGCTGAATGAAGACCCAACAAAGAATGAGTGCATCACAACGAAGCAGCTGCCAGGATTCAGCAGACTTTTGATGAGTTTAGTTCTCAGGAGCAGATTAACCATTCGGGCTGAAACTCCCCAGAAAAATTTAGCTTGAGGCAGATGCCAGCATGGAAAATTTCATTTCCAACAATTAAAGTTTGGCAGAACTGTAAGCAACTGAAAACAAGGTCTGGAAATGTGTAGGATGGGATAAGCTCGGTAACCAGCATTGCATCCAGTGCCCCATTTACTCATCTATTTCTGTAATTATTTGCTTAATCACAGAACACTTTTAATACTGTACGCATAATTAATGCATTATTAAGAGCCATGCAGGCCATAACCCCCCCCCCCGTGTCACAAGCAGAATAATTTGTGTTCACAGACATTTTTTCATCCAAAGCCTTTGAAACACTTTCCTGAAGCAGTCATTATTAACTGCAGGTTATGGATGGGGAGCCCAAGCCCTAGTGAACATCAAGGCACCTCACTCACTGCCCAGGTCCTCACCTGGCAAATTGCTCACATGCAGCATTGCACAACACAGGGCACAGGAGACATTTGCAGGGCTGTGGGAAGGATCCTGCTGGTCTGAGCTGGACCAGCACAAAGGGAGGCCAAATTCCTTCTGTGGGTGTTCACTTGTCACACTGGCTCCGTGGGTGTCCTTTCCACCAGTGGTAATTGCTGGGATTTATTGAAGGGGAGCTGTGTATGAATGATGCCATTCATGGAAGATGCCACATCTGGATGATGCCGTGTCTGACTGGATGATGTTTTGTTTGGATGATGCTGTGTCCACATGTTGCTGTGCCCAGATGATGCATGGCTCAATGCAGCTCTGCATCCATGTGGGCATGAGACCTGGACAGACAGAGATGGGAGGTGCTGGAAGGAGAAATCCCATGGCAACTGAGCACAGATACTGGGGAATCTAAGCAAACTCATGCTGCATCACCAGCCCAACGTCCCTGTGCTGCCATGCTGCAGGGTGATGGATAACTCCCTGGGAGCCTTGACTGTGAGTGCTTGGTTCTTGGCGTTCACCTCTGCCCTTCCCTGACCCCAGATGCCTTGGCAAGGGCAGCAGGGGATGAGATCAATTCCTTCCGTGAATGCAGATAGTAGTTAGAAGTGTTGATGAGTTAGTTTGTGATTACTTTCCTGAGGAGTCCATAGAGTGCAGAGTCCTGGCTGAGGCCACCATGGGGCTGGTGCCTAGCTTGTCCATGCCTGCTTTCAGCTCACCCCATCACCCTGACCCCTGCAGCACCACTGGGCATGGAGACAGTGGGTAAAGAAGCTGAGCACAGCAGTGTGTAATACTTGGCATGAGTGAGCCCAGAGCTTCTGGGAACCTTCCTGAGACTGCAGGACATAAAGATAGGAATGGCAATTATACCAGCAAGCTCACGGAGGCCTCCTGGGGAGCTCCATTTCCACATATTTTTGCTGACAGAAGCAGGGCAGGTGGAGCAGTGCCAGCCTTGTGCTGTGGTGCCCTGTGGTGCCCAAGCTGCAGCAGCCCGGGCCGAGCAGCACTGGCTGATCCACACCACACTGCTGGCTGGCTCAGGTCTGGTTGTCTCGCTCAATCTGTCTGGGTTTGATCAAGCCCTCCATCCCAGAGCTGAGAGACTTTCCTTGATGACAGTTTCGTCAAAACGATTACATTTGGACACAAATCCTTGGTTTTGACAGCTCGACATTTTTCTGACAAAAACCAAAACAAAACAACGCTCTCTTGGAAATTTCTCAACCAGCTGCAGTGTAATGCTGATGAGGTTGTACATATTTGGGTGAGAAGAGGAATGGGAAACAACTGTAAGCCTTCCTAGTTTGGTTCCCGAGGATTGGATTTCAAAGCGAGTGACAGACCTGACGGACATGGGGCCCTTGCAAACAAGTCAGGCTGGGTGAAGTACAGCTGCCGTCCATCACGTTAACACCGCGCCAGAACCGCTTTGGACAGCAGGCAACAAAAATTGCAGTCGCAAGAATGTAGGGAGGAAAATAATCAGTTCTTTTTGCTGGAGCTTGCAGGGGAGGTTTGCAGGGAGAAAAGTGACAGGGCTCCGGTTACCCAGCATGGCAAAGAGGTGCTGACCAACACAGCATGTTCCCATCAGCTATCCCATCACCAGTGCCAACACTTACTTTAATAGTAATTGCCTAAGAAGTGTCAGCTATTTGAACTCCTCTTTGCTTTAAATGTTCTTCCTGCCTAACAGCAACCTGCTTGCCCTAAATTGGAAAGTCCTCCAAGGCCAAGCTGTGTCAGTTCCACATTTCCAATTCACAGATCTCTCTTCTGCACTCCTCTCCTCAGTTCCTCTCCTTCTGCCTTCCCTGCTCCCTCTGGAGAAACAGGGGTGATCAGAACATCACAGGCTTGGCAGTGCTTTGGGGGAGGTGGTGGGGACATTGTGGAGAGCAGAACATAGAATCATAGAATCGCCAAGGTTGGAAAAGACCTAGAAGATCATCCACTCCAACCATTCACCTATTACCAATAGCTCCCACTAAACCATGTCCCTCATGGTTTACATGGAGCACATAACATTCCCTGCAAAAGGGCACTGCTCGGAGAACAGGTACTGACTGCTTTAGTGAGTGCTTGAGGCCAGCACAACAACTGATTAATAGGGTTTTACTTATCCCATGGACAACTTTGGGACAATCTCATTGCAATATGCCTCCTGGAAGATGCTCTCAGTGTGATGTAGGGAACTGCGAGTGCACTGCTGCTCCTGGGGAATGGTGACCATGTGTGAGCACAGCAAGTACAGAGCTGTGCTCTGCTCTGAGCCCTGCTGCCCTCCTGCCCATGGGATCCTGTATTGGTGAGGATGAAAGCCTCAAGCTGCTCTTGGTGGCACAGCTCACTCCTGGAGCCTGGGAGCTGGAGAACTGGAGCAGGAGGAAGAGGCTTGATATTAATCGAGAGCGATGTCTTTGAGATAAGAGAGTTTGAAAAATGAGACCTCAAGCATGGCTGTGCCTGCTATTAGGGAGTTGCTGAGGTGTGGAAAATGGGGTGAACATCTTTTTCTTTCTTTCTTATTTTTTTTTTTTTTTAAAGATCTTCTTGGTTTCACTGGGTAAATCCAATTTATGAAATAGCTGAGTTTTAAAATGCTGCAATAATCCACTCATTAGCCCTCACTGCAAACCAGTGCCTCTGGGTATTTTACATAGATGTGGAATGGGCATGGAGGAGATGCTGCTCACATGTGGATCCCTCAGCACGTGGCTGACCCCACACTGGTGAATTCCTTTGGGAACAAGGGCTGCTGCTCAGCAGAGGGGCCACATTGTGCAATGCCATGACATGCAGTGCCATATTGTGCCATTCCACACCATGGGAGGCCATGTTATGCCGTGCCACATCATGCAGTGCCATGCTGTGCTGTGCCATACTGTGCCATGCCATGCCATGCCATGTTGTGCCATGCCGTGCTGTGCCTGCAGCATGTCTCATAGCAGGACAACTGAGCTCTGTGCAGAAATCTGCTCTGCTTTGCACCAGCCCTTTTGGGCACTGATAGCTGCTGGGGAAATGCAGAGCTGGGAGCCAGAAGAGCACCTGAAGTGTTGCTGGTACCAGCCTTGTAAGCAAAGAGCAGTGCTGGAAATGGGTATTAGTGCTGAGCTCCTCAGATGTGCCCAGGCTGGAAGGTAATGAAGTGAGGCATGTTAAGCCATAAGTGAGTCACTTGTCCTGGGTGCAACGCTACAATCTGCTCTTTCCACAACTGCCAGCAGAAGAATGCTCTTGAGCAGGTTTTCAATTGAGATCCCGGGGTGTTGGGCTCCAGCCTGTCAAAACAGAAGTATTTTAATGAAATATTTCATTTTGATGAACTGATCTTTTCTATTGAAGCATGCCCTGCCCAGTGCCACCTGGGGGAGCCCAGAGCCATGAGTGAGCCTCAATGCCTGGCTCACACCAAGCCCTGAAGCTGTGCTGGAGGAGGCACAGGTCCCACAGCCCCCAGGGAGCAGGGTGCCACAGGGGGCAGGAATGTGTGACCAATGGATTTACAGCCATCCAGGAGTTGAGCTTCTGACAAAAGCTGCTGTCAGCTTCCAGAATTATGCACAAATTGTTGGATTTCCCAAACCCTTTAGACTGTGATATTCTAATAAAGTTTCCAGGGGAGAATTTCATACACACAAAAGCTACTGGTGGGCCCACTCGCCCCTCACTACTTTCAAGTCATTCCTTTCCTGAAGGATTTTTGCTTTTCTTCCGAGCAGTCCTCAGTGCATTCTGTGCCCCATGGCATAGTGGCACCAGCAGTCACAGTGCTCACCCCCAAGTAGGAAACCTGGGACCATCCATCAGGGCTGGGTCCCCTCCATGTTCCCAGAGCCTCGCCAAGCAGTGGAACAGAAGGAAAACAAAGGACAATTTCTTTAAAAAGCTGTTTCCATTTTCAATAGCATTGTTCACTGAGTATGAAGCTAAGCTATTTCCCCTGGGGTTTGCCCCAGCCTAAAAGCAGGCATATAATCTTTTACCATAATGGGATAAGCCTGTGCAGCCCTACAGCGTGTCTGGGTCCCTGGCACATAAAACCAGGAGGTGTTCCTGTAGCCTGTGGCTGTCCCTCCTCGGAGACAGTCTTGCAGTGTTACCAGCACCAATTCAGTTCTGATTTTCCTAACCCACTCCCATCACTTCCAGCCACTGCCTGGTGGGGAGGGGAAAGCCCCATGAAGTGAGCCATGAGTACACCCCTCTTGCATGCTCCCATCCCTCCTGCATGTCTCCATCCCTCCGTCAGCCCTGTGCCCCCCATGACACCCAGCAGCACCAGCGCTGACGTTTCCTTTTGCTCCCTTTCATCTGCTCCCTGACATTCATGCATTGGTATAAAGGGCAGGGAAGATTTCCATTTTTAAGGACACTGATGGGACCCCGGGGACATTCCATTAAAAGGAAGGTGAGAAATGAGGGGAGAAAAAAGAACCAGCCCCAAGCATCTGCTCCCTTTCTTCTCCCTTTGTCCCCCAGGTTACTAATTGCTTGGAGACGCCCGGATCTCCTCCTGTGCCAAAAGCCCTGTGTGACCAATGGGACCGGGCTGCTGCCCAAACACTTAGGCTGTGGGTGTGCATGCTTGCATGGCTGTGAGCCTTTCATCTCCCCCAGTCCCAATGGGCCATTTATTTCTGAGAAATGTGACAGAAAAGGTGAAATAAATAATTGCTAAGATCTGAGAATCTTCTTTTTTTTTTTTTTTTTTCTGTAGGAAATACATTCGGGGAAGGGTGGAAAAAACAAATTGGAGAGAAAGGTTTTGAACTGATGAAGAAAACAGGATCTCGTCAGAGCATCCCAGAGAGACTCCGTTTCCCATTAATGGAGAAAGCAAATTGGAGGCTAATTGCTGGATTTGTGGAGAGTTTTTTTTTATGTTGCATGAAACAGGATCTGTGTCATGATTCATGTATTCTGCCGACACACAACAACCCCAGCAGCCAGGCTGCTTTAGCCATCACGCCTTGCTGGGTTGCTAATGTAAGTGATTTGGGGGCGGTTCATTGCTTCCAGGGCAGCGAGGTACTCCAAGCCAATTTGTTGTCCAAAGTTGCCCTGATCTCCTCACCACCCTGCATAGCAGAACCTGGGCAGAGTGGATGTTGTTGCATCTTGTTGGATTGTGATTGAGAACAAGGGATATGCCCAGCCTCCGCAGCTGCTCTCCAGCACCAACCCAGGTGGGGTTCCATAGTTACAGGAAAATATTTTACACAAAAGAACAATATTTTGGCAAGATCCTTCCCATACACTTGTTGGTGCTTGTCGCCACGTGGGGAGCGGGATGCTGCAGTGATTTGAACTTGGATGATTCTGTTCTTTATACAAGGCTCTGAGTGGTGAACTCACAACCCCCGGTTGGTGCTGCTGCAAAGGGAGAAATAGATTCTGAAAGATGAAGGGGTGCCCTGCTCTCTGCTGCACTCACCAACCTGTTTCTGTTCCTAAAATAATTGCATATATGTTAAATGCCAACTAATTAATGTGCACATATTTAGAGGAGGATTAACGGCAGTGTAATCAATGCAGATCTATTATGGCTAATTACGCATGTGTATCTATTACATACCTCCTAATCTTCTCTAAATATGGTTTTTATAATCACTTCGTTAGCAGATATCTGAAGTAATGCAAAGAATTTGCAATACAAGTTAGCTCCTGGCTCTGCTCCAGCTCAGGTAATTACACCCCAGCCTCACTAAATCCCCCTGGGAATGTGTTTATTTTTACCTCCCTATCCCAAAGCACCTGACAGCGTCACCGAGCACCACGTGCCTCACACACCCAAAGGATGCCCTGCTGCTGCCACAGAGCACAGAGCGAGCAATGGCTCCCAAGCAAACCTTGGAACACACTGTATATGTTTAGTCCATCAGAAACTGAGATTAGGTTATTATTAGTCCCCACAGCGTATCAATAACAGCTCTCTGGTCTGGGGAAAAAGTTGCAGTTAAATAACGAGGAAGATTGGAGAGGCTTGCTGGGTCAAACCCATCAATCTGTCCATCCAGGCTGCACAGCTGGGGATGAGGGTTCAAGTCCTGGCTGAGTCACCAGCCTCCCTTGCCTTTATTTTATTTCATTTCGTTTTGATAAAACGATATTGGAAGGATGTGCCAAGGTGAGACCTGTCATGCACTGTCTGTGGTAAAGAGGTGGCAGCTGCAGAAATGTTGGCTGCCCAGAGGGCTCGGGAGGCAAAAACCAACCTACATATTTCCCCACAGGTACAGTTACAGTGGGGTTAATTTTGGCACTTCAGCAGTCAAAACATCTCTCCATGTCTCCTCAAGCCAGGACCGCCCCCCCATAGCCACAGAAAGTAGAGAGTGTAACCCAATCTGCTGCTCCAGATTATTCCCTGTTCAACCATGTAATTGAGATTAATCACTGCTTCCTGCGGTGTCCAGAAACACCTTTCATGGCTGCAGCACTCTTCCCCTGTCTGACACTTCAGGGTGATGGAAGTGGAGGAGAAAGGGTGAAGCAGGACCCCTCCAGCAAAGCAAGCCCTTCCAAGTGCCTTGTGCCTGATCCAAACAGATGAGATTGCTAGCGTAGCACCATCAAGGAAGCAGCTTCTCTCCATTTTGTCACACTGTGCCTCCTCATCCCAGAGATCCATGCTGGGGTAGAATTTCCTCCAGAACACAGAGCCAGGAGCTGCAATAGTGGGACTGGAGATGTGGCAGTACCAATATTTGCAGCTGGAGCTGCCTCTGTGCACTCACAGCTCCACAGCCATCATCACAAACTGGTTTTGTGACCTTCCTTCTATGTGTCCTCCCCCTCCAGGGGTTTTGCTGACTAATTGGAAAACTAAGTGAGCCCTGCAGGCACTGTAGGAGTACTAAGCTGGGCACAAACCATCCAGATGCTGCCTGCCCCAGCATGGCTGTCACACTGTGAAGCACGTTCTGCTGGCCAGGTTCCTCTGGGCGTGCTGTGAGGGCGAGGAGCTGCAGTGCTGAGGTAGATAAGGCTGTTCCCAGCACTGTGAGCAATGCACTGGGCTGCAGGCACCTTGGAACCGGTAATATTGATGTGCAACTGTATGAAAAGCAACTATGGTTTCCCAACATGGGAGATGTGGGAAATCTTCTTTGGTCTTCGTGGGAAAATTGTGCATGTCATTGCTTCCTTCCCATTTGTGTTGCCACCGTGTTCTGTTGGTACGGTGAGCAGAGCTCTCAGGGTGCAGCCTGGATGTGGAAGGGCTCTGCTATTCTGTGCTGCCAGCACGGGCATGCGTGCAAGCTGCACTTCTTCACTTTAACCTAAAGACCCTAAAATATTGTGCTCCAGCTGACAACTAATAAAAGCTGTCATGTTCCGTATCACAGCAAACATCTGCCGCTGCTAAAGCTCCCAGTGGGATAAAAGCTCCAACAGCAGTTCAAGGCCTCTGGGGCTGGCTGAAAGGGGGGTGTGGGAGCCAGGGCTTTGCCTCCCAACAGAGGAGCTTGGAATAAACCATGGCTAACAGCACAGAAATGGCTGGAGATGGGTCAGACACACAGAGACTGCTCAGAGGCCAGCAACATCTAAGCATGGGAGACATGGGCCATGAGCAAAAGGAGTGACTTGAGTGGGAGGCAGCCAAGCTGCTGGGAGACACCAGTTTAACAGTGGTTCTTCCCAAGCTGCTCCATGTTTATTAGTTCTTCTCTCAGGACAGGATAACCTAGCACATAGCTGGGGCTGAAATGGATCCACAGAGCCCCTTCTTGGCATCAGCAGCACTTGGGGTTTGGTGTGCTTTAAAACCAAGCACGTGGGATTTTACAAAGGTAAATCCTCAGGACAGGACCATAATTGATGCAAGCGAGGGAGGCAAGCCTGTGCTCAGACACCTTCACTTGCATTTGATAAATGAACAGCAATGAGCACATCCCTGCCGACTCACCTGGATGGCTGCCTCACAGCTGTCACATGGCTGTGTCAGAGCAGCAGGATGGTGATGGAACTCCAGGAAATGGCTGGGCTGGGAAGTGGCCGGGTTCAATTCTGCCAGTGCCAGCAGTCAGACTGCACCACGGCTCATGACAGCGGTGATGGCTCAATGGCTTTGTCCTCTGAGGTGGGCACAGCAGGGGCACTGACATGGCTGCATGGCAGCCTCCAGCAGGAAGAAGGTTCAAGCCCGGGCATTGAGCAGAACACAACCAGCATAACAACCTTGTATGGAGGAAATGCATAAAGAACATTCAGGACTTGCTCACTGCGTGCCTCCGCTTCTGACAAGGTCTGCACTGTGCTGGTTTGAATACATCCCATATCCCACAGACCCTCATTATCCTACCTGTGTTCACCACCGTTCATTATTAATATTTTATGAGCATCCTCTCTGCAAACCCACCACTTGGATTCACCCAGGGTGTGCGTCTACACTGAAAGGAAGAGAGGAGATGGGAACAGTAGAACAGAACGACTGCGGAGAAGGGCAGGCGGATGAGGAAAGTAACCCTGACTGGTCCTCCATACTGAGGCTGTTTTGTCCTCACTGGGGCCTGGTAATGGGAGTGCAGCAGAATTGTTTTTCTGAATGGAATTCAGAGGAAAAACAAAACAAAACAAAAATAAAACAAGGCTTAGAAATTGGTATTAATCATTGTTTTGAGCTGCTGCTGAGCACCAGGCAGAAAGGAGATGCTGCTCCACTCCCCTGCACCCCTCCCGGCCCTGGGGCAGTTATCTGGCTCCTAGCAGAGCTGTCCTGCTGCAGGAGCTGCCTCTCTAACTCCTCCTAAGGTGCTGCATTTCCTGGGACAGGGAACAGGGGCAGTGGGACCCAATCGGGTCCAGCATCAGTTCTGCATACACAGCCCCAACCCAAGGGCAGCTCAGGGCTTCAGGACAGTGCAAGGTCTGTGATCCACACCTCCTGTGACCACACACTATCTAAGGTGTGTGACAAGACTTTCATTTTCCAGCTTTTCTTCTCCCAGACACTTCTTTGAAGGCATGTTTAATGGGTGAAGACCTGGGCTCCCCCCTTTCCTTTGCACAATGCTCAGCAGCCTGCAGAGCTTGCTGCTGGGGGATTTTGCTGCTGAGGTACATTCCTAAGCAAATAAATATAGCAGTTAAATAATTTCCTGCCCAATTGGTAAGAGGATGAAAAAGGGACCTAATCAGCCTCTTCTGTCTCTCATTCCTACCTTTATCCCTCTGATGTTTCTTGCCCCAGCTTTTAGCGCAGGAAGCCCAGAGCATGGTGGAGTTGCCCCTGCTTCCACCAGAGCAGTCCCAAGAAGCATCAGGCCCACACAACCTCACTTCTGAAGATGTGGGTAAAGCAAACGTAGGAACTGAAAGGTTTTCCATACGAGGAGGTTCTAGAAGGCTCTGGGGGCACCACCTGCCACCTCCCTGCATGGGTCTGGCTCTACGCAAGTACCCGAAGGTGGGCACAGCCGTGGGCTCCATGCTCCAGGCAGGGCTGCTTTCTCCCCTGTGCTGTACCCCATGCACAGCAGAGGGCTGCACCTTCATGGCATAACTTTTTTGCATCCTAGAGTTATTTCTTGGTGCCATAGGAAGACAGTCTCTTCTCTCCCCCCAGCTGGCAGCCTCTCACTCCTCTGCCTCTCTCTGTTGGATGATTTCCCTGAAATTTATCACCTCTTTTCCTTTCCCCAGTCCCATCTTCCTAATTACACATTCCTCTACCTTGCTAAATCATTCTCCTCCCTTCTTTTTGCTGACTCCCTTTAAACTAGCTGAAGGTCAATGCCATTACCCTTCTTGCTCTCCCACTCCACCCCTCTACCTCACCATGCTCAGGCTGTGTATTTCCCCGCAGTTGCTCTCCACTCCCAGCTCTGATTTCTCCCTTTTTGTTCCATTTCACTGATATGGTTCTGACACACACAGACCCAAAAAGCCATGAGATGAGCTGTTCACCCAAAAGGTTTCTCACAGGGCAGCCATTACACCGGGGTGTTGCTCACAGGCAGTGCTAGTGGGTGAGAACCTCTGCTGAACATCCAGATCATAGAATCATTAAGGTTGAGAAAGACATCTAAGATCATCAAGCCCAATTGTCAGACAGTCTTCTGCCTTCTCTTCCTCCTCCTTCCCTTTCTCTTCTTTCTCCTCCACCTCTTCTTCCTCTCCTTCCTTCCCCACTCTCTGCCCCTGCCCTCTCTCCCTCAGCAGCCTTCTTCAGCTGTATGCTTTCTGCAGCACACACAGCCTGTTGCCCTGCCCTGGGCAGTTCTGGCTGCAGCACACCACAACAGCTCTGTGCAGGGAGGTTGTGTGCTGCAGGACCCACTGCCTGGGTTGCAGCCCCTCTGAAATTCATCAGTTCAGACATCTCAAACTTCTGCATCCTCACTCCACCGCTGCCTTTTCCCCATATCCACTGTGATTCCTGCAGATGGCTGCCAGACCCACGGGTCCTTTGGTATCCATTGTGCATCCACAGGCTTCTTCTTGCTGCTTGAGATGGGAAAAGCAAGGGAGCTCTGCCCCAGGAAGCCCCTGCTCCAACAGAGGGGGTGTGCAGCAGAGAGGGCTCCACTGGGGACAGTTCAATCATGGTTCACATCCCCAGCTCATTTCCTATGAAGATCACGGGTGGAATCAGAGAGGGAGCATCTGAGCCAGGGCTGTGGGTCACCCACATGGGACAGGGTGGGACTGCTGCTGTGCCAGCCACCCTGCACTGCTCTCAGCAACCAGAGGACAACTCTGCTGCATGCCTGGCAGCAAGGGCACGTGGTTCTTAGCTACAGCCCTGCTGCAGAGGACACAACTTTTGTTGGAGGCAGCACTTGGTGGCACATCCCTGCTCTGGTGCTCCCCTGCTTCCTGCAGAGAGGCTGGACAGGCTCCATGCAGCTGCTGCGTTGTATCTTGTGAAGATGAGTTTCAGAGGAGGATCCACCCATCATACCTCGTGCATTTATTTATTTTGGTTTGGTCTGTAAGTGTTCTTGCAGTCAGGGATGTGCTTTGTGCTAGGGTGAGCTGAGGGGGATGAGAGGCAGGGCTGGGCTGAGGGACACTAAGGGCAGTCCTCAGGGTGCATGGGGGAAGGGGAAATCCTCCAAATGGGACAGGAGCAGCTGGTGTTCAGAAAACTCTCCTCTTGTACACACTATGGGGTAGTAATGCTCCTGGGAGCAAAGGACCCTTGGAGCCGAGAGGAAGTGCAGGGGATGCTGCAGGGATGGAGACCAAGGAAAGAGAGGAGGATATGGGGACACAGAGGGGAAATCTGGGTTGGTTCATCCTGGGGTGTGTTGGGTGGCAATCAGGACAGGGTGCTGCTGCCCTGCAGAGGTGAGCAGAGTCACGGGTTCCTGCTGAGCACCTTCATCCTGCCCAGCACTCTCAGCTGTATGCGCAATGGCCAGGCCAGTTGTGAGCATTATCCTTAATAGGAGAAATTGAAGGAGGGATGGATGCAAACTGGAGAAATAAATTCCGTGAAAGCAGGACAGGCCACAGAGACAAAACAAGCGAGTTGCATTTTCTTCTCCCTGAGAAGTTCACATTTTTTCAACCACAAAAAATAAAGCAAACAAGTTGTGAGGCTTTTGTTTGCTCGGGTTTTGTTATGGCTTTTGTGTGCGTGTGAATGTGCCTGTGAGTATATGCATGCGTGGAATCTCTCTCTCTTGCTTTTTTTCCCCCAAGGGAAAGAAAAGTAGGGAAATAAAACCTAAAGTGGTTTTTTATCGATGCTGTTCAGGAACTAAACAATTTCAGCTATGCAAGGATCCTTACAGAAGAAGGCAATTGTGATCAGAGGGGCTTTTCACCACACAGACATTTTGATGAATATTTTCCAATCCACTCATTCTAGGAACGTTCATATTTTTCAGCCATACAACAAAAGATTCTCCACCAAACCGGCACCCTGTGGACCTGCTGTGCCCATCCAGGCTGTGCCAGGTCAGCCTGTGGGTCAGCCATCATGCCCTGCTGCACTGCAGGGCTGGCAGACATTGGACACAGCCATGGACAGCAGCACAGCCACCAACAGAAGTGGCATGGAGTGACAGCGGTCCGATTGATGGAGGAGAGAAAAAGAAAGTGGGCTTGGCTGAAAGCATAAATAAATAGTGACATATGGTTCCTAGGGCCCAGGCAGGGAAACCTCTAATCAGCTTCTATTTAACAAATTGTCTACGTAACACTATGAGCTCATGCCTCAGAGACACAGTGAGTGGCTGCAGGGCCAGCCCACCTCAAAACTGCCTGGTACCCTATGAAAGTACAGAAGGGCCTGGAAGCCCCAAACAGTGCTGCCCTGGGGATGCTGGGTGCTCTGCTTTGAGGCACAGGTCTCTGTGTGCACCCAGCACTGCCTTCCTCCCAGGACTCATTCCCACAGCACCATGCTGAGCCCTCCATGCCATCCTACTTGCTGTGCTCTGTGCATCCTGCCCATACCTGCAGCCACATGATGGGCAGAGATAAGGCTCTGCTCACATTACCCAGCGCTGCCTTTCTGCCACTCGATAGCATTCATTATGAGTTATTCTAATAGAACAGAAACCCTTCAGAAGGCTTTCCACATGCTGCCCCTATCCCTGTGCCCATCATGAACACCCCTGTACAGACCAAGCTCCCCCTCCCTAAGCCCACAGGACTTCCCAGTTTCAGCAACATGAGATACAGGAGTTTCTTTGAAAACGCTGCATGCTGGCAACTTTCCCACCCAAGTTTCAAATCTCACCAGATAATATTCTCCATATTTTTTTATGGAAACCAGAAATTCGGGCTTTTCCACGAGCCTTACATGGCACCACACCCCCACTGCACAGCATCAGAGCACCCAGCAGCAGAGTGGGCACAGGGCTCCAGCAGAGGGGGAAGCACAGCATAGGATGATGGATGGAAGCTCCTGATTATCCTGAGAGGACGTGGAGCTGGGAAGGGTCTGATGGGCAGCAAGGGGGCACTCCGGTTGTGGGATCTGCAGTGTGGACTTCCAGGACAATCCCACCTACAAATGACTGCAAACATGATTTTCTCAAAGGACCTCAGTATTCCTTCAGACCTGTCCTCTGAGAAGAGGGCAAGCTGTGTTTGTCCCCTATTGGTGCAGCTCAGGGCTGCACGGTACAGCAGGGATGGCAAATTCCCTTAAAACCCTTCAAACCACCACAGTTTGAGTGCAACTCATGTTCCAGCAGCTGTGCAGCAGGCAGGGCAGCCACTGAGCTGGGAGCACCCTGTCTGAGCCTGAAGGTGGCCACAGCCCTGTGGCAGAGGGACACAGCCCTACTGAGGGCAGTGGTGGGGCTGAGGCATGTATGAAACAGGTGCGTGCAAAGCTAATGTCAACTCAGCTAAATGGAAATGTTCTCTCCCAGCCCTCTGAAGTGTAACTGCCAGGCTTCCTGCTGCTCTTAATCTATATCACATTGAGTAGCTAAATATATTCACAGTATAATACAGCAGGGTCTTACTAATCTGCCCTTCATCATTTGGACACACAGAAAAGGCTCTCTCCGCATCTCAGCACAGGTTTAATAGCAGAGCCATCACACTCAAGGTCTCCTATTACCAAGACTTCATCGTTTTGGCAAGGGTGACTGGAACATGCTCACGAGGACATTACAGAGGATGCACATTAGTAATTGAAACAAAACTGCGGTTGTCAAAATGAATGAGCAAAGTATGTTTCCTGCTGTCCTAACCTTGCCCTTTCCTAATTGTGTTTGTTTGGCAAACAAACCGTATTTGTTAATTCGCACAACAATTCTCCCACTCATTACTGTGACTCGGATCCCAATCCCTGTGAAACTGCTGCTCCGAGCTCAAGGATGGAGCACTGAATCTCCAGATCCCCACTCTGCCTGCCCTGGCTCCTGCACGGCACCACAGTGAGTTGGGGAGCACAGAAGAGCCCTCCCTGCTGCTGGGCCTTCTTGACTGATGCAGTCCACTGCTTCCATCCCTCTGTGCAGGAAGCCACAAGATGTCCATCAGCTGCAGAGTGCTTTTCCTGAATCCATGCTGTAGCGAGGACACGATGCAGGCCCAGCAGCTGCTGCCCTAATGTCACCGCGCTGACCTCCATCAGCAAAACGGATGGCAAATAGTTCCCCTGCAGGGCTGGGAGCCTCTACCTCCCTCATCCCACATCATCCCCATGAACCAGCCCTGCCACCGCACCCTGGGGAGCTGAGCCCTGGGCTGTGACCCGCAGCCAACCAGCCCTGCTCCCCCTGCATTAGCATTCCCCAAATCCTTTTAATGCAGGGAACCTGATAAGGGATCTGCATGTATGGGGCTTTTTTTCCTTCCTTTGACACACAACCCAGCTGGCTGGGTGGCAGCTCAGGGAGGAATCAAATGCTCAGTAACAAATGAGTAAATCAAATTACCATTTTACATCTCTTTAAGTTGTTTCTTTCTACGAGCTCTGCAGATTTTATCTCAGGTAGCTTTAATTTGAGCAGGACTGAGGGAGCTCCTCAGGCCTCAGAGGGGACAGCAGCCAGCTGGGTGAGCTGGCAGGAGAGAAGGGGAGGAAAAGGATTCTTTGTGCTCAGAGGGATGGTCCAGTAAGCAGCCAGGAGTCCAGCACCTCCCATGCAGAACCAAAAGGCTGCTACCCAGCTTTGCTGTTTTCTTCTCCTCAAGTCTCCCCGTGCAGAAACTCAACGAGATCTCCCTAATCTAAGAGATAATAACCTGAGGAATTTCTAGTCAGGCTTCATTGGTCATGGCATTTCGCTGCTCTTTCAAAAATCCCTGATGTCTTCCTCTTCCAAAACACAGCAGAAACAGAAAACAAATCAATCCACAAAACAACAGCACTATGGGCTTTTCTCAGGCTGAGGAGAGGGGGAGAGAGAAAGGGAGAAGAGAGATGGAGCGATAGGGAGAGAAAGTGCAGGGATGAGGAGGTGCAGCGTTTATGGACTCGTTGGAAACCATCAATCACTGTTAGTGCAATAGGCTATTTAGAGCTGGTGAGTATTAAATTCCAGCAGAATCTGATGAATAACAGCAGGAAAAAACATTCCCACTGCAGAAGAACAAAAACAAGAGTTCCTCCTCACCCGTGCCACAACCCTGAGCCAAACACTCCCAACCTGAGCAAAGCACTCCAGGAAAGCTGTGCAGAAGCCCAAGCAGAGCACAGCACAGAGGGGGAATCTGGGCACAGCAGCTCCTGAGGAAACCTTAAGGACTTCACCCTCACAAGCCCAACTCCTATCTGGGGTGGGAGGAGCTCAATTTGCCTTAATTATCATTGCTAATTATTAGCACATGGAGCAAGGCTGCTCTGATAAGATAAGGCTGCAGGCAGCCCCACAGCTCCTATCCTTTGGGGGTCAGGAGGGGTTCCCCCCTACTTGCAGCTCCCTTAGTGCAGAACCTGGTACCTCCCTGGCTGCAGCATGGCTTTAAGCCAGGGTAGGGGCTGCCTAGAAGCTTCAAGCCAGCCCTAAAAACAGACCTTTCCACTATGTGATGGTGACTGGCATTTGTTGCATTCCTCTTTTCGCTCACCAAAAGCAGTCAGCAATAGCATCTCAGCTCAATTAGACAGGCTGGTAATAAGAGCTGAGGGCCCCAGAGGGTTGTCTGACATCACCAGGTATTGCTGTCAAGCAGACACAGAAAAATACACAGAGACTCAGTCTGAACATCCCTAGATTGAGAAATCTGCCCTAAAAATGCACGGGGTGGTGCTTTCTCTTCAGTATCTCTCAATAACAGAAGGAGGAAAGGCAAGCATCTGAAATCAGGCTCATCCACAACCATCACGGAATTGCAACGGGAGTTATTTGGTTCTATTAACAAAGAGCTCACCTGGCATGAACATAAACATGAAAGGGAAAAGCTGGTACAGCTTAGGTGACCTTTTCCTGGAGCCACGTGAACAGTGCAGTGATGGCAGAGACACCTCAGTGCCAGCACAGCAGGGCAGCATCTGGGAGTCACCTGGATTTGCTCAGCAGCGGAGGAACGGGGCACAGTGTGAGCAAGCCCTGGCTCCAGGCCCTTCTCCCCAGCTGTACACCCATCCCCCTGGAGTGCAAAGCCCACACCCAAAGGTCTGGAGGATGCATCCACTGCCCATCCCTTGTGTCACCGAGCACTGTGCTCCAGAGCTGTACCTGGTGTCCTGGGGAAGAAGATGACCAGCAGTGAGCTCCTCCCCATCCCACCTGAGCTGTAGGAAGTGGGGTCTGCGTGCTGGGCCACGAAGGTGGCACATGGAGCTCATCCCTGCCATATGGCAGCCGGCCCATGGGCTGCTCCGATGGGAGAGTGACTCACAGGGACTCCACTGCGGTGTGTTTCCTATTAGGGCTGTTAAAGTCTCCACAATTAGGAATGTAACTCAACCAGAGTGTGAATCCTTAATAGGAAACATCCCCCAGATGCGCGTGAGGGCCCCATGGAAGATGCCAGCCCTGGAGAAGAGCTCCCCGTGCTGTGCTCACAGCCAGGATGGCTCCCACATGAGGCTGCATCAAAGGCAGCGGCTGCGGTCCCGGGCTCTCGTAGGCCACTTCTGCCAACTTTGATCAAGGCTTCTCTGCTTACTCTGAAACGCTTTTGTCACACTTGTTTCCCAAGTGTGAAGACCCTGAAGCCGAGCTGGAAACTCTGAGACAATTTTGGATTCCTTTGCAACAAAGCCAAGGCCAGGACAATGGGACTTTGATGTTATTGACATATTGGTTCAGAGTTTCCTTGTTTCCATTTCCCAGCATTAGGACAGAGCATAGGGCTGCTTCTTTGCTCTGTTTAATTAGTTAATGTTTGTACAGTGCTTGGAGAATATAAAGTGCTCAGTAAGTGGAAAGCATTATCCTTATTATTATGCCTTTCCATATCCACTGGCTGCATTCCGCAGAGCTGCAAAAGCTTTAGAAGGAAAAAAAAGAAAAAAAAAGAAAAAAAAAGGTCAAGTTTATTTTATTTTATTTAAATTTAGAATAAAATCTCAGCACTGAGCAGCGGTGGTGGACAGGTGGCCCTGGGGAGGGAAGGGTCTGCCCACCTCCTTCTCAGGGGCAGCAGAGACTCAGCCAAACCAATCCCCTCTGTGCCACCCTCCATTGCCCCACCACTATGCCCCAGGTTTGATCTGGGCAGCCCTGTCCTTGCTCAGGGTGTGGAGATCATCCAGGGCTCATCTGGGCTCCTCTCTTTCCCTGGAGTGAGATTTCCCCTATTGTGATTCCCCTCCGTGCTCCGATAAAGCACCCAATGAGCCGTTCCAAGGGCCCCCACCAGCCCTCCAGCCCCAGCCTCTCCCCCGCCAAATATGTTTGTATTTTTAACATTTTAGGCAACAGTCTTAAACCAAAACAGATGTGACAATGAATATTTATCTGCAGCATCTCAGTATGGGATTTTCTCTTAAACTAGATAACATAAACTGCTCATGATACAGAACAACATTTCTCCTAATATACAATACACAAGGGGCAGGAGGGGAATTAGCAGATGAACTCAGCATTAAAGCCATTTAAAATCAAAAGAGCAGCACCATTTACAAGCGAGGAGAACAGTTGGTTGCTTTCAGTAGATCCTGGTGTGTTGGGCTTTTTTTAATTCCTTAAGGCACACATGGCACAGAAAGGTTACAGAGCCCAGTGGAGCCACCAGGGAAGTGAGAGAAGGAGGGCAGGAACCTCAGTGCTCAGGGACAGGAGAAGCAGGAGAGGCTGGGGCACAGCTCTGCCTCTGTTCTGCAATGTTCTGCAGGCAACTGGGTGCCTGCGCACTGCCCTGGTTCATGGCTGAGGACTGGGCTGAGCAAGGATGGATGCGCATGTGATGTCTCAGGCTCTATGGTGTCTGGGACCTGACTTCGCCCAGCTCTGCCCTGCTCGGAGTCTTAAGCTGCTGGTTGTGAGGCTAGATGGGGAAAATCAATGAGCAAAGGGTGAGCAACACAAGGGGCAGAACCCCCCTGCCCAGAGCCAAGGCCAGTCCCATCCTTGGCACATTGAGCCAGGTGCCTTTCTTCAACCTGCTGTCAGTGATACAGAGCCAAAACAACATGCAGATTAGAAATAACAACAAGAGCAAGAAAAAAGCACAGCTTTTGAAACAAAGCTCTGCACTGTACATGTCGGCTCCCCAGAGGATGGTGTGAGGCAGCGGGCGGCACATGGCAGGTGTTTGCTGGTGCTTTGCATGCTGATGGAGGGCAAGGGAAGAACCCCAAGGGCCATTCCCACACTGTGGGGCTGAGAGGCCGAGAGCACCTCATGCTCATTCGTTCCTCTGCCCCTCTGCTAAAGGAGTGACTTGGCTTGAGCTTAAAGAGCTGATGGTTACTCTGCAGTCTGCCAAAGGCCCTGGTGAAGGGCTGAATGCAAGGCATGCTCAGAGCACTTGGGCTGCTCTGGGAAGCTGTGCCTGGTTCCTTTGCTGCACTGTGATGCAGAGGTAGGGCAACAAAAGGTGTCAAAGAGTGCTATGCTTTGGGAATTTGCACCTTCAGGGCTTGTCTTTCTGGGCAAAAGGGGAATGCCTGTGGTCCTCAGGGCCACCCGGCTGGCAAAAGAGAATGGCAAGCTGCTCTGACACCGGGTCACCGAGCCCACCTCAAGCACCAGCATGAAAAGTGCCATCATCCCCCTGGGCATCCATCCCACCCGCATGGAGGCTCTCAGGAAATGTAGTGAGCAGCTCAGAAGTGTGGGGCCATGCCCTATCTGTCAGCAGCAGCAGCAGGGAGGGGGAACAGGGCTGTTCCTGAGATTTGTGCTCCATGGACCCGGGTGACCCCAGCAAGCGGCCCCAGCACTGCAGGCTGTAACGCCTTATTCCAAATTGTCCCAGGAGGCAAAAAGACAATGCTTTGCTCTGTGGGCACTGCAGATCGGAGCCAGAAAATCAGCTAAGAGACCAACAGAGATGAAGCTGACCATCACTGGGGGCAGTTGCTCAGTGCCAGAATTAGGATATTCAGCTTCCAGAGCCCAGACAGACCAGGCTGGCTCTGCTGGCAGGGTGTGCACAGCCACCTGCACATTGCTGGCCCTTCCTTAGGATATGGGGAGCACGGGGCTCTGCAAGGACCCAGTGCTTCCCGCAGCACCAGAGCAAGGCATCAAGTAACACCAGCCCCCCCGCAGGTTCCCCTGCCCATCTCAGGGCCCTGAAGTCCCACTGTGCTGAGCTCCCCATGCACCATCTCTGTTATCCCTTTGGCAGCTCTGTGGAGCTGCCCTGCTCACCCCTGGATGCAAGGAGGAGGAGGAGGTGAATGATGTGATGATGATGAAGCTGTGCTCAGCCGCGGGCACAGCTCCCAGAGCCGATGCAAGGCAGCACTGCAGGGCGCCACAGGCTACCCAACATCCCCAGGAAGTTCATTTCATTCCCCAAACTATATAAAAGTTGCCTGATGTTATACCGTAGGCGCATAGCATTCCTTTGTAAGGAAATAAAGTGTCAGTGCCACAGCTGTGAAATATATGCAGAGCTCGCTCTGATTCAGTAGCATGCACTGGGCAGAGAGAAGCAGCGGGTTCCTGTTTAGGTTTTCGGTTACTGTGTTTGTAAAATATTTATTTTTCTTGGTGTTTCTATCCCAGCCTTTTCTGAATCTAAATATTTGGACGATGGAGGAGCTGCGGCCAGACCCAGCACTGCTCTGCTCGCGGCAGGCGTGCTGCTGTCCTCCTGCACTGTGCTGCTCCCTAAGGACCTAGCAGTGTTTAAACACAGTCACCGGGGGGAGGAGAGGGTGGTGTGGGACACTGAGGGGCCTGGTGGGACAAAAAGCTGAAAGAGAAGAACAAAGAAGCAAAGAGGTGGCGTATAAATGAATAAATAATTGTCATAAAAAAGATCATTGGGAAGCAAAGGCATTCTTTATGGTGCATTAATGTGTTTTCTCAGCTGTTCCCTTGACTCTCCACCACTTCTCTCAGTTCCTGTCCTCGGGATGCTTTCTGTGCAAGCAGTAGGCACAGGAAGGTTCCTCTGTCCCCCTCTCCCATCACGCATTAACAGAGAGAGGACCAAATGTGCTCCCTGGGAGAACCTCCCCCCACAGATGGGAAGTGCCCACTCAGGGCCCCCTCCCCACATTGCCTAAAGCCACCATCCCAACACGTGGTGGAACAGCCGCTTATCTGCCCGCTGACAGCACTGCCACCACGCTGTGATGAGTGACGTGTGGACATGGTCCCACCTGCTCCCAGCACTGATCACTGGGTGCTGCTGCTGCTATAGAAACACCCATGCGCTCACATCCACCTCCTTTCTTTCTTTCTCTCTTTTCCTTTTTTTCCTTTAAACCCTCAAAGCCCACTTCTGAATTCCCATATGTTCTATACCAAGAGCCTATGGGCTCTTCACCACAGTTATGCTCTCACCAAAGCATTCTGCTGTGCTGCTGCAGCTCTTGGTGGGGAATGAGCCTCCCCCTCCTCCTCCAGGACAGCGCTGCCCATAACTTGCTGATGAAGGACATTTGCTGGGAGCCACAAGATCCAACCTCAGGCCCATGTAGTGGGCAGAACTCTTCACAGAGATCCCCTGTCACCCAGGGGATGACACAGTGGCTATTTGCAGGACACCCCCTTAGGAGGCTCTTCCACCCCTATTTATGGAGATTTCCCTGCTCTGCAGTCAGAGACTCAGTGTGTACTGCATCCCACTTACCAGCCCACTTCCCTACTGGCTCAGTATTTACCAGCTTTAGGGGCTCCACAGGCAAAAACAACACCCAATCCCTTCCTTCCAGGGCCTCACTTTGGAGAAACTGTGCTCCTTTTCCAGAGTATGGGACCAAGAAGCCTCCCTGGTGCACTGAGTGCCCCAACGACTGATGTCTGCAGGGACAGAGTTGCTTTTGGCAGTGGGGCAGCAAGCCCTTCTCTTCCTGGGCCATTTTGGCATGAGCACTGCTGGCAGGTTACCCTCACACACCCAGGTCCCCCCCAGTCCCCCTGCAGACACCTCCATAACTGCAGGGCTGCCTTCAGTCACCTCCTGGTGACTCAGTCACTATGGCTTAGGGAACTGCTGAGTGATGACACACACGAAGCACGTAGCCTGAATGTACTTTCTGTAGTAAATCCCCATACTCGGGACTCTGCTACCACAGAGACAGCAGAGGAAAGCACCTTGCAAGACAGCTTTCTGGGAATACTGACTCTCTCCGTGTTCCCTCTGGTTTTACTTCTTTTCTGTCTGTTGCCTTTTCTTTCCGCTGGCCCCAGCACTGTAAGTAAATGGGGAAACGATGTGAAGTGAATGGAAGTGGATGGAAGTGAAGAGGGGAAGTCACCTCAGCCTTATGATTACACACCTTCAACAAATGTACGTATAATGAGTCCTCTGAAACCCAGGTTTTGGCCCTGGCTGCAGGAAATGGAAAGCTCTCTTTTTTCTTGGGAGGATTAAGGAGCATGGAAGGCTTCTGGGTGCACAGCAGCTCAAATGGGGCAGGGTGTGCTGGTGGGAGCGCATGGCTCTGTTCTCCGGCCCGATCCCTTCCCTTTTCCTCTTCCTTTTCCCTTTCCCCTTCCCTCCACCTCTTCCCTTCCCCTTTCCCTCTACCCTCTTCCCTTCCCTACCCATCCTTTACCTTTCCCACCCTGCGCTCCGAGGTCTCCTTAGCCGCGATCTACCCCTAGCGGCAGCGCGCTGCTACGGAGCGGTGCGGGGCGGTACGGGGCGGCGCGGGGCTGCACACTGTGAAGTCCCGCTCGCTGGTGAATGGGAGAAGAAAGGAAAGGGAAGGAAGGGGAACGGGCTGGGGGGGGAGAGGAAGAAATAGAAAGAAGTATCAAAACCAAACAAACAATCAAGCGAAAACAAACAAACACACGAAACCAACCAAACAAACAAAAAGCCACCTGCTTTAAATGATGGAAAATACCCCAGTGGTGTTTGCTTTCAAGCCTAATTTTGTTATTCAGGAGCTTGAAAAGCATCTAACTCCCAAGCCCTTGTAGAGCAAGCTTAGATTTCACATTATAAAATGCAAATAACCCAGTTTTCCGATTGGACCAAACCACTGAAACCTATGAAGGTTTCTGTGTGCAGCCCTTAACACACAACTCAATAGACCCCAAGCTCCAGGAGCAGTTGTTGAAGCCCAGGGACCCCAGAACAGCCAGCAAGTGCTGAGGGGATGGGGAGCAATGGGGAGCTGGGGCTACATGAACCCCTGCCCTGCTCCAGAGGTTGGATCCGGCAACCCTCCACGGCCCTTCTGTCAGCAGGAGGCTGCAAGAAGCTCAATGAGCACTAACAATGAGTGTTATGGGATGCCTCGAGGACCTTTTATCTCCACCTTGTAGATTAGCAGTTACACACAGGAGGACTCACACGCGGGAGGTGTTTGTTGCTGTGTTTGCTATACCTGGGCATTTGGGTCAAATATAACACAGAGATTTGAAAAAATGAATAAAAACCAAAAATGACAACAGCACTGGTGCCTGTGCCTGGGAGCAGCGCAGGGAACTGTCTGTGCTGACGAGCAAGGTGCATGAGAGCCACCGTGAAGTAGGACAAGAACAGCACTGTTACTATATCGGGAACTCAGCAAGAGGCTTTCTCTCAGTTTTTTGAGAGCCCGCATTTCCTACAGCCTCACTCCAAAGCAGCAGGGACCTGCAAGAGCACTAAGCTGTCCTGTGGCACCTCACTGCCCCCATGGGTCCCCACAGGATGGGGACTTTGGAAGTGCTTTGAGGAAAGGACGGAGACAAAGAGAAGCAGAGAAGGGGCCATCCTCTGATGCATTCCAATAGAAAACAGACTCATCCTTTTTATTACCTAGACCATGTTTTCCATTCTAAATCAGCCCTGACACTTTGGTGATTTTTGTTGTTGTTGTTGTTTTGGTTTTTTTGTTGTTGTTGTTTTGTTTTTTGGTGTTGTTTTTTTGTTTTTGTTTTTAACAAGCCACATTTGTTCATTAAAATCCATTCATCCCAACCATCACAAGGCGTTTGAAATCATAACAGCATCTGGGGAAACAGTGCCTCTGTATTCTCTTGTTGAAGGCTCTGGGATACAACAAAGCTCATCATCACAGCTGGGGACCACCTCAAGCCAGACCCCTTGCAAGAAGTAAAGGGCATAGGAATCAGTGTCAGTGCTGCAGCCTCCCTGCTCCACCCAGCCCTGTGGGAGCCGTGCTGAGCCATGCCAAGCTGTGCCAAGTTGTGCCAACACATGCTGGTCTGTGCCAGGGGGTTTCCAACTCCTCCCACCTGAACCAGCGCCCAGACCCCTGGCTGCTGGATCCCTCCCCAGGGCCTTGTGCTGGATCTGTGCCCTCACCATCCCCCGAGAGGATGAAACAGGGGGAAAGGCAGATGGGGAGAGGGGAGGAGGGAAGGGAGGGAGGGTAAAATACAGTCCTGGATGATGGGCTATGTGTGGAAGAGAAAGCATCTTGAAGGAAGAAAGTAACAAACAGAAACAGCAGAAAAAGGATGAAATATGACAGAAAAGGCAGCCTGAGGGAAATAACTGGAGCTAAATATAAGCATCCAAGGGCTGCAATGGGAGGAAGTAGGAGCAGTGTTGATCAGGAGAAATGGGGTTACATCACAGCCCTCTGCCTGAATGCTCCTGCTGAACCCTGGGGCAGGAGAGAGGAAGAAGGATGGGTTGGGGGCAGCAATGGGACAGTAGTGGGGCTTTGCAGTGTGACCACTGCCTGGGACAGTAGCAACAAGGAGCAGCTCAAACTACTGCATTCAGCTCCAGGTGCAGATGATGCAAGCTCAGGGAAAAGCCCTGTCAGAGCATGGGTGTGAATATTTGGGGGCACAGTGCAAAGGGCAGCACTGAGACCAAGCAGAGCAGGCCCCTTGGAAATGCCCATGAACTGCATGTGAAACCAACTCCCAGCCTGCCTGGGCTGTGTGCGGGGACCCACACCCACCCTCAGTGCCCCCAGGGGCTGCCCCAGCCATGCACAGGGCACACTGAGCTCCCTGTTCACGTGTACCAGCCAGCCTGGCTCCATGATTACATTTCTTTGTTTCCTTCCCGACTTGAGCACAGAAAGCCTCTTTGCCATTCATGTACCTAGGGACTTCATTGGTATTTAATAAACTCGATTAAGCAGCCGCCTTAATTTGCTTTTGTAATGAAAACATAATTGTTTCTGCAGTTACAATGCAGGGACTCTCCACAGCAAGTGGCAGGTGCTAGGGAGCAGGAGAGCACAGCACAGAAGAGCAGTGTGCCCAGAAGTTGTTCGTTGTTCCTCCTGGGAAGCACACAGGGTGCTGGACATGCCTGGTGCAGGGGAAGAGCCAGGCAGGGAAAGGCACTGCTGTGCACAGTGCCACAAGAGCAACTTGGGCCTGGCTTAAGGCACTCTTGCTCACCTCATCCTACAGTCCCTCCCACAGAACGTGCACCTGCAAAGCATGGGTAATCAGTCCTATTCACCTTGCAGCTCCAGCATGCACCCCTTGCACTTGTGCTCTGTGATCCATGTGGAAATACAGAGGCATACTTCTGTGCTTCTCATGTGCATCCATGCACACACAGCCCCAGCCACGGATAGCTTGCAATGCTGTACACACGTAACCTTTAGAACTCACAGCATTAAAAATGCGTACCTTGACACCACAGCAGCCTTAGTACAAATAGGTAGGAACAGAAGCTGCTTTGCAAACAGAGAATGTAGTGGCAAACCCCTAAACTGAGAAACAAATTATCATCTGTACCGTTTGTATATCATACGAGGTCACTATAGAGACCAAAGAGAAGAAAGGCTGCTCATTTCATAGCATTTATTTTGAGAGATTTCTCATGATTGATGACTGAGAAAATGCTGCAGCCCCCATGGGTGCCTGCGGTATCCCGAGGAGCCGGGCTGCAGGATACCCTGTGCATGTTGCTGCTCCCAGGGCAGGACACAGGCAGGGACCATGCCTTTGCACAGAGCTGATTGTGCAAGGAGGGAAAGCAGGGGAGAGAAAGAAACAGATGGCTCCATTTCATACAAAAAGGCAGAGAGGGAAGATGTAACTTGGGAATCTCCCCAGAACAAACCATCTGTAGCATAAGGCCTGTGTTGCTGCTGGTGTAGCAAGGCAGCCAAAATACTGAAGCAGGAAGAGATGTGTTGCTTGGGAAGGACAGAACAGCAATTCATTACTTACCCCCATTCCTTTGTGATTCTGAGGTCATGGGTGGCATTGAAACCTCTCTGGGTGGCACTACCCCTTGTGGGGCTTTGCACACCCTGGGGATGGGCACTCGTGTACCACCCCTTGTGCATGGGGGGGCAAAGCAGCATACATCTGCTCCAGCAGTGCCATCCTGCTCAGCTCCCCACCTCCCACAGATGGCTTCCAGTGCTGACAGATCCATAGGGCATACACAGGGGCAGGGTCACACTTTGGTTGAAGCCCACCCTGAGCAGAGGCAGAGGGAAGGATGTACTGGTAGCACGTGGGGACAGTGCCTGGTTATTTGGCTTTATTGCATTCACCTGTCTGTAACACCAATGAGTGTGCAGGCTGCAGAATGCAGATAGGAGTAGCACAGCCCCATTGTTAACAACACAAGAGGTGACCAGGGCAGGCATCATCTTCTTTGGGTGGCCAGGAGGAGGTAGAAAAGTAAAAGAGGCCGTCCTATAAATCACCAATATTAGAACAGCATGGAAGGGCTGGGGGGCTTCATTTGGGAGGAAACCGCGGGTGGGAGAGCAGGAGGCACCACCAGCCCAGCCATGCAACTCTACACATATACATCAGGGCCCTCCTGACACATCATTATTAGCTTTCCTACACTGAATTGCACAGGGATAAACTTGGGGCTAGGAGAGAAACCACAGAGATTATTGTCAGCCCTCGCGCTGCCACGCGCTGTGCTTTTCTCCCACCCCCCTGCCTTCTCCAAGCAGCAACACAAAGGAAATTCATGGCATTTCCACGGCTCATGCTGCAGGAAGCATTGGTGGGCTTGAAAGAGGAGAAAGAATTAGAGGGCTCATCCAGACAGCGGGACGTGGGGGGCGGGGGGGGGAGCAAGGGAGGGCATAAGACGTGGCTGAGAGCAGCTGATCTGAGTAAAATGATAGTTTGATGCATTGGTTGGGGAGAAAAAAGAAACTTCAATAAAACAAATTGAATTTAAATCCTCCACTAAAGCCAGTTCCCAGCATGGGGAATGTGGGGTTGTGTTACTCTTGTGCAGCCACACGGCCCAGATCTGCTGCTCGCTAAGTGGGGTGCAGGGAGGGTACGGCTGGCGGCAGCCAGGCTCACTCCTCTCATAGACACTTCCCAGATGAGGCCCCAAAACACTGCACTGCTCCCCTGCTTTGGTTCTCCCCACTCCCTGACCCCAGGGCTGTTTCACAAGCAGCCCATGCAGAGGCCCAGCTCTGGCAGAGCATCTCACCATGCCGTATGCTCAGGAACAGCCTCCTATCAGCAGAGCAGCCTCCTGTTGCAGGGCCATCCTGGAGGATCCATCCTCTCTGGGGTCTCTGCGCACTCTATGAATGCATGGAGGTCGGTGAGCAAAGAGGAGGAACCACCAAGCTCTCTTTCTCTCTCCATAAATAGGGTTTGATGTCAGGTCTCTGGGGAGGTGAAAGACTCCTGCATTAACTCCACTGCTGCCAAGTTAACTACCCGTAACATTAAAGATACAATCAGCAATAAACCCTAAAAATAGCCCAAAGCAATTGTCAGCAGTGTAAATAAAGATTGCTGAGTGCTGTGGAGCGGGGATAAATACAGAAGATTCATGGTTCATCTGTCTCTCACGGGCAAATGATCTGCCCACGGGGGTTATCTAGGAGCACTTGTGACACTGGAGAGGTGTCCGGGGTCCTTGGGCTGCAATTGGGGGGGGGGTGGCACAAGAGGCACTCACAGCCTCTGTGGACAAGCAGACATTTCCTGGGGCCAGCAATGATTCATTGAAGGATGGCTTCAAACTGGTCTGGGCCTATGCTGTGCTAAATAATCCCTGACACTTTATGCAGGGAAATATTTCCCTGGGCAGCTCAGGCTGCCATCCATGGGAAGGATGAAGGCAGGGCTGGGCAGTCATAGCAGAGGCAATGTGTGCGCAGGGTGACCCAGCAGAGCTCTTGGTGGCTTCTGATCATGATTCCTCCAGGATACTGAAAGCATGGGGCCCAGCACCAACAACTTCTCTTTACCCCAGGCTTGTGTGATCGGGCGTTTCTGCCCCTGCTGCTATGTGAGCATCAGCCTCACTCCTGCATCCATGGGGTCTGGGAGCCTGCTGGGAGGTGCCCACATTTCAGGGTTGCTTATTGGAGTAGAAAACATCACCCCAAAACTGGGTTGAGGAGCTCCTGGGGCCCCTGAAGGTGCAGCATCTCTCCCTCCTGCCTCGCAAGGCCGGTGCAGCCTCACTGCTGGACGTTCAAGGCATGGGGAGAAATCTGGAAGCTATTGCACTGGTGCTTTTCTCAAGAGGGAATGCCATGCCCAGTTCATTTCCTTTAAGGAAACACAACCTGAGGGGATAATTAGAGCTTCTTTGCGTACACAATCCTATACTGTTTATCCAACACAAATTAAAAAACGTGGTCCTCAGGAAAACGGAGCTGGGGTGATAAAGAAGTGATCGGCTCCCAGACGGGTTTCATTACTGCCTGACACACCGGGCCCCTTACGCTGCTTTGTATTTTGGCAGAAAAGCCACGGCCTTCCAGGCACAGGGGGATGTGCCGCGCTTTTGTGATGCACCAGGGGTGCCGTACATCATTTATTATGGATATCGGACTGGCCTCAGCACCGGCGTGCCTCCTTCCCTTGTTCCCGTACCTGTCCGATCCCAAACCGTGTCAGAGTTTTGCTGGGGATGGGGAGAGCTGAGGACTCGGACCCGGCGGTGCTGAGCGCTGAATCGGTCGCTGGCGCGGCTCAATGGACCCTTCCCCAGCAGGAGCTGGATGGGGGCACGGCTATAACCGGACACGGGGCACCCCAGCTCCCAGCAGCCTGCTTTAATCACCTCTCCTCTGCCCGAAGCCGGAGCTCATTATGGGCAATGCTGTTTGTTTGTTTTGTTAATCGACACCGAGATGCTCCGCGCGGCGCTTCTCCCGTCCCGGCTCCGTCCCTGACAGCGAGTAATGCGAAGCGAACTTTCCAGTGTGGTTTCTGTGGCCTGGAAATGTAATGCATGATCCTCGCATGGAGACCTCAATCAAACCTCCTGCATTGCCCTCCTTGCTCCCCACCGCTTTCCCCCCCACCCTACATGTTAACCAAAATCCCCTCTCGGGGTCAGCATCACCCACTGGCCCTCCCCAGGAACCTCCTGGTACCCTGTCATGGGGTGGGGGAGGATGGAGTGTACAATGGTGAACACCCAGCAGTGCATGGTGAGTGAGCATCCAGCTGCTAGTGGTGAGCACCCAGAGCAGCACCGTGTGGCAGAGAGCCACGTTACCACCCCTAGATGTGCCAACCAGAGCCCCATGGCCCCTCACCCTCCTGACAGCCCCTGCTGTGATGGGATATAGAAGGGCTCCTCTGGAGCACAGATACGGCCACAACAGTTTTTGCAGCCAGGCAATGAAGACATTTGGCTGAGAAAAAGCACGTTTTAAACTAAAGTCTCCATAGCTCAAAACGTGCCCCAAGCAGAGGGTTGGTCCCCTGGACCTGCATGCACACAACCCTGCGATCCTCTGCATGGGGCTGCTGGGAGAAGGAAATAAAGGCCATGAAATCCCTCTGGTATTTAATTTCCCCAAAGGTATGGAGAGTGAGAACAGAAAGAAAAGGTTTTTCTTTGCCTGCCCTCCTCCACAAACACAGGCCAAGAGGTTGCTCTGTTGGAGTGAGATGGGATGCACCAGCAAAGCGAAAACCCCAACTGGTTTGCAACTCTTTCCTCTTGGGTAACCTTGGAGGGTTGGATGGGCAGGGACAGGGCCTCAGCTCCAGCTCCAGCTCCACACCCAGACCCCTCAACACCCTCCGGTGACCACAGCCCTTGTGGTGCTGCCTCCCTGGGGGGAGAGGTGTCCTTGGGGATGTAGAGGCTGCAGCCATGTTGCTCTATGCACCCCCAGCACAGAGCTCTGCTCTGCCTCTCCTGGTCTCCCAGCTCAGCAACATGTGTCTCACAGATTTTTATTAGCTGCGTAGCCTTCTCTTGCTTGCTTTCCATCTTTTTTTTTTTCTTTTTTTTTTTTTTTCTTCTCTTTCTCCCTGCTTGCTTGACAGAATTTAGATTAGACAAAACATGAGATCATTTCTTCCTGAAAAAAAAAATAAAAAGAAGAAAAAAAAGGAATCAGAAGAAGAAACTGCCTCTTTTCTGCACCCCCTTTCTGCACAACCCTCAAATGCCCCCCCGCAGTCCCATCCCAGCAGGCAGCAGTTTGGTTTCCAGACATGACGAACACAAGCAGTGAGTGGCTGCCCACCACCACCTCATCCTCAAACCATCCAGGCAAGGCCCAGCGGAGAGAGCTGGACCCGGCTGTGCCAGTTGGGCTCTGCACCAACAATAGCCCCAATTATGTTCATCCAGTGGATGTGGCAACCTGCCACCCCCCTGCAGGGTCTCTGCTTGAGTCAGCCCCCTGGGCAGCCCTGGGTGCCCCCTCCCTATGCCAAGTTGGGGTTCTCCCCAGGAAAATGCATGGGGACGGGGCACTGCTATGGCTTCAGGTTTCCTCCTCACTGCTGCTCCCTCTCCGAGGAGGAATCTGCAGCCCGTTTTATGGACACCTGGAGGAGCTGGAAAAATGATCTAACATCTCCAAGGGAATTGCAGAGGTGTGAGAGAGGGGAAGGAAAGCAGCTCTGCAGCCACAGGCTGGGCAGGCAGCTGGGATGTAGGAAGATTTCCCCCTCTCCCCTGGTTTCCAGAGAAACTTGCCTTCTGAGGGGGTGGAAGCAACGTATGTGGCTCCAGTTTGTATCACAGCCCAAATTTTGGGGAACACACAGAACTTTGTGCTTTGTATGCTTGGAAAGTCTGTTCCCATCATTATGGTCCTCCATGGTATGTCTCCTGCTTCCAGCCCTAGTGCCGCCTTCTTATTCCTGCACCCAGTGCCCATGGAGTGCACCCCCCGTGCAGGGCAGAGATGGGCAGGGGTTAGCAGCAGCCTGCCTAGCTCCATCCTGTGGGAACCTGCTGTCTCCAACTGAGAGAAAGCCTCTTGCAGCCTGTAGCCACATCCTGCAGCCTACAGCAACATTCTGCAGACAAGCCTGCATGCTTCCTGCTTCCAGCATCTTCACTCTGCAGCCTCAAGAGTGCAATCCTGCAGTCAGCGAGGCTGCAACATTTCATCTCCACCTCCTAACAAGGATGGGACAAAGGATGCATTCTGTTCACATGGCATCAGGAGCTTCAGCCCCTGCAGGGAGGCTCCAGTATTGTCCTTGTAGCCTCTGGATGAGGAAGCAAATGTACTCCTCTGGCTCCAAGTTCAAGTTCTCAACCAAAGATTGAGCCCAGTTTGTATGCAGAGAGCTTTACCGTCCTTTGTAAGTGTTGGTAATGGTGTTGTCAGCACACAGCCATGCTCACACACACACATACACAAACACTGCATTCCTTCATCCTGTGGGTGACCATGAGCAGCCCATTTGCAACCCTGAGCACAGCAAAGGATGCATCTGTGTAGCTCACCAGCTCACTTCTGTTTCTCTTCCATTTCCTCTCCTCCCCCTGACCTTCCCCTTGGACAGGACACCTGGATGACTAACTGGAATTTAATAAAGACAACTGGATAAATAAACACAGCCCACACTGCTGTGCTGACATTGGGCCATGACGTGGCTGTGCCTCCAAGCTGTGTGCTGTGCACAAATGCAGCACGTGCTCCGGAAGAAGGAGAAGGCGCTGCAGGATTACTAATTGAGACATCCACCAATTCCACAGCCCTGAAGTCTGCTGAGAAACGTCTGACTCACTTTCGAGTCCTAATTCCAGCTCAGGTGACCTCAGAAAGAAGAAATCAGAGTAACAACCCAGCGACAGCGAGGAGGCTTTGGTTTGGGTTAAGTGTTGTTTAATAACACCACAGTGACAACCCCAAGTGTTTAAGAGTCAAAGCTAACCTAGACACAACTTGAAAGAAATCTTGACTTGCAACCCTTGAGGTCAAGTGGGAGTGATGGATTTCCTTGCCCTGCCTAGCAGAGTGTTCGGTAAAATTTCACTCCTGTTTCTCATGTCTTCTTTCCCTGATGATATTTTCTCCATGACAGGCATCACTTCAGGCCCCTGTTTGCCCCCAGATCACAGATGTAAGAAGCCAAGGACAGCCACTGTGGTACCCAAGGCACTGTGAGGCCACAGTTGCCAGCTGTCCTGTGCCTCCCAGCAGCTCCATGCACAACACTGAGGTAGCTCTGTGGGGTCAGCCTGGCTCTGCTTCCCATCTGTGTTCTACTCCTGTAAGAGAGAAGCACCCCCACTCCTCAAATAGAGATGTAGGGCAGGACGTGCAGCTCATCTCTGTGAGTTACGTCCCACCGTGATGTCACAGTGTGTAGCAGTGCCAGCAGCCTGGTAAATCATCTCACCAAGATAGCAGCACGCACTGTTCACAACAAGCGGAACATCTTGAATCCTGAAGTTTCTGATACATTCCAACTCTTTGCGAGCCCAGGAAATATCATCTGTTCTCTTGCAATGCAGTGGGACATTGCTGGATGCATGCCAACCCCAGCCTTGGTGAAAGCTGGTAGATCCATCCCATGGCCAATGCTCAGGAGGGTGTCACAGCAAGGGAAGGTGTTTGGTGAGAAAGCTGCACGTGTTGCCATGCTGCTTGGTGGGGGAGGGAACGTGTCCCACCAACCCACACCCAGCACCAACCCCCAGTGTCCCCAGTGTGCTGGCACAGCTCAGTCACACTGCAGTCCCATGGAGAAGCTGCCAGCAGCATATGTGTGAGCAGAGAGATGCACACCCAACCTTTTTCTGAGGGGTTTTACTTCCTTCTCCTCCTTCCTGCTGTGCCAGAAGGAAAATGAAGGCTCCCTCTGCCCACTGGACCCAACCCTTGTGGTGGTACCACCACATTGCTGAGACCACAGTCCCAGTCCTCAGTGTTTACACTCTGTGACATCAGGTCACCCCTTGCTCCTGCCCTGTCCCCTCACTCCTGGCCAGTCCCATCCTGCCCCACACTGCCCACACCACGGTGGCACACTCGGCAGCACACAAGTCTCCTATTAGAGCTTATTAGAGGGCTATTATAGACTCACTCATTTACAGAATTACTCATTTTTTAGGCCTTTCAGGAACTTTAATGAGTTGTTTTAAACACATGCAGCAGCAGCAACAGATGTGGCCTTGGGATGAGCTCTTTGCATTCAGCAACAGCAAGAAGCAGCGAGACAGTTCCCTGTGTGTGTATGTAGAGGGAGAGAGGGGGGGTAAATGCTCTGTGTGCTCCTTGACTTCAGAGCATCCTCAGCCCCTCACCTCTGCTCAGCCCACTAGCTCCCTACTTCTGCTTTCCTTGATTTGCTGGGTGGAGGACTCCCAGAGCAGGCAGGAGAGGAGTCAGTTACAGGGAAAAGGATCAAAGGGGGGATGTGAGTGCTGGGGTTGCCTGGGGCCAGCAGAAGGCTTTAACCATGTAAGGGGTTCAACTTCATGGGACCTTCTTTTGGGAACAGAACAAGCGTCTGCTGATGTGTCAGGACCAGGAGCTGCCTGCCTTGCCGGGTGCCTGCAGCAGGGTGCACACAGCTCATGGAGCTCTGTGTTCCCACCCTCTCCCTTCCCAGCCTCATCCCTTCCCAAAGCCACCACAAAGGTTTAAGCTGCAATTTGCTGAGCTGGTGGATGATGCAAGGCTCTGCCCCGTGAGAAAGGAGCCTCCGACAGCAAGCAGACACTCAGCTCTGCTCTCTGCCTCCTCCCAGATATTTCCTTGGAGTTTTCATTCATTTTTTTTTTCACTTTTTGGATACTCAACAATGTATTTGGAAAACCTGGACCAAATTACAGCCCATTACCCAATGTAGCTTGTTCCAAATCCCCTGCATTACTGCAATAAATAAAAGGAAGGCAGCTCCCATTGCGGCCCACAGCCCCACTGCGGTTCCCTCATGCAGGTGATGGCTCCCTCCTCTTCCTCCTTCCTTCTGCACGGTGCCTCCACTCTGCCAACCTCCGGGCTGCACAGATCAGCACCACAGGGAAAAACTGAGAGGAGAGAAGAGAGCAAAGGGAAGCCAGAGTTTGTGGGGGGAAGGGGAATCTTCAGGCCATGCTGGAAAGCATCCTCTAACTGGAATTTATGCACACTCCCCAGATCACAGGTTACAGATCCGACTGCCTACATAGAAGGTCACTCCTGCAGCAGCTGGGACATGGGATCCTCACTGCTGCTGCAGCACGGCCATGGCACAGCTGTCTCCACCAGGCTGTTTCTGCTTTGCTAACTGTAGGGCCTGCACATATACACTGCTTGCAAAGAGCCCCGTGCAACTGCACACATTATCGCTGTATACTCTTTCCTTCTCTATGTATTTTTTCAACTGAACTGCCACCAGAGCCAAGGCAGTGTTTAATTGCAGCCAGAGTTCTGCTGTGAGACGGGATGTGGGGAGATGCAATGGGAGGACCAAACCCAACTGCAGAAATGTAGAATGCTGGGAGCGATGGGGGCAGCTCAAATTGCTCTGACAAGAAGCTGCCTTTGGTTTTTCCTTGCTGAACTTGCAGTGGTTCAGATGCAAGCCAGCAGGCATGGAGGCTGATGAAGCAAAGTATTTCTATCAGTCCAATGGGTCTGGAGCTTTACCTGCAGCAGCAGCGTGGTCACAGACAGCAGCAGGCAGCAGCAGGCAGCAGGTCTGGAATATGTAGCAATGACCATGGCTGCAGCTGGCAGAAGGAGGTGGGGATGTAGGGCAGGGCAGAGGCAGTGCCAAAGGGGCTGGAAAGGAGAACAGCCTCTGCCTCACCTGTTCTGCAGCACCCAGGTTCAGCAGCACCAACAGCGTGGTTCCAGCCCCTCAAACAAGGGTGCAGGCCACGGTTAGTCGCAGGGAGCAGTCTTGCCTCTGCTACCCCACTGCACACCCCCACCTCCCCAGGGCACACGCACAGAAAATGCTCAGCACTCTGGGATGTCTGCCAGGAAAACATAATCAAATGTAAACCAAAGCTCACTCCCTAAAAGCGCAGCTTCAACTGCTTTCTCGCAGATTTCCCTTCCTGAGCTGCCTTTCCCTCATTCTTTCCCTTTTCCCATGGCTCATGTATGGCTGTGGGTGCCCCAGCCCCAATGCTGCTTCCACTTCCCGTATCACATCAGCTCTGTGGTTGTTCCCCCTTGTTCTTTGGGCCGGGGAATGGCACCAAATTGGGATCAGCCCAACTTAACTCAGCCTCACCCTGTTAACATAAAGCAGTCGATCAAAAAACTCTCTAAGACTCAAGTTGGAGTGTTAGAAATAAGGCATGCTTTAATATGGATGTGTGGGGGATACACTCCTCCTATCACACATACCTGGCACACAAAGCTCTTCAGTTCATGTGCATTCAGAGGCCTTCCTGGAGGTATGCACATGTTCCATACAAAGGCTCCTGAAAACTTCCTTATCCATACAAAGGCTCAGGAAGCACAAGGTTACCCATTACAGGACTTAGCAAGCTGCAACTTGCATAAACCCCAACCTTCAAAGTACTCTGGTGGCTCTCAAAGCAATGCAAACTGGAGCATCAATGCAATGCCTTCAGCAGTGACACAGCCCTGCAGCACATTCCAGCATGGCCACAGGAGCATTTTTGCAGAGCCCCACATGAGCTCATGCTGCTGCATCCCTTGCTCCAGAGAGTGCTCAGCCAACAGCAATGCTTTCTGTTGGCGCCTGGGAGCTGAATTGGAGTTCCCAACAGGAGCGAAGGAGAAAGGCAGCGGGTGTTGTTTCCTCCATCCCGCCGCATGGAGCTGGCAGCTCTCTGCCTCTCTTATCTTCCATTGAACACAGCACTGAAGGAGTATTTTCCAGGATGCAAGTTGCAGCTGGAGGCCTGTGTGTAAATAATAAATGCATAAACAGAGAAGGAGCAAAGCATGGGGCCAGAGAACGAACCTCAGCGTAATTGGAAGGATGGCGTTCGGCAGGCAGGAGGGGAGTGCAGTGCTTTAAGCGGAATACAAATACCTCAGGTAACACAAATAGCTCAGGTAGGTTTGTTATTTGTTTAGCCCAGGGAAGGAAGGGCTCCTCGTGTGGCTGAACACAGCAGTGATTTGCTGTTGCTTTGGGCACTAGGGGCTGTGATGGGCACTCACTGTTCTCTGGGCGGGGGGGGGGGAGGGAGCCTCGCTCTGTGGCAGTGACCGCATCGATATCCTTCTTTCTTAAGGCAATAACCTAATAAAGGTTGACAATAGCATCTGTTCCCAGGCTTTGAGATGCATCTAGATCAGGAACGTGGTGATTCCAGCAGGCGGAAACAAGATTGTGATGAAAGGAGATAAGATGGAAAAACACCATCCGGTAAACGCAGGAAGGAAAGGTTGGGGCCATGACAGTAATGAGAGTTTTAAAAAAATTCCTACTCCAAATCAGATAGATCTGGGATTGTACCTGGGCTCTCAGCCCATTGCATGGGACAAATTTTCTTGTTCTCTCTGGGGGGCTCTGCTGCCTGCCCCTGCTTTAGCATTCACTCTCCTGTTAGGTCTGCTGGGAGAACGCTGACTGAGAGGAGAAGCTACAGGCTTTGGGCTTGCTGCACTATGTGCTTTCTCTCCTGAGTAGGAAGTTCACAGTGAAATGGAGAGCAAAGGGTCAGGAGAGCTCCACACCAGAAAGTGAGATAGAAATCTCCTGTGGATGTTGAGAGACGTGGGGCTGCTTTGTAACCTAGGAAGTCTCTTGACACCAGGCAAACCTGTGAGGTATTTCTGCACTTCCTATTCCATCCCTGAATGCTTTGGGTCCTGAGGAGGCAGGGGAAGTGTTTTCCCAGGAGGAGGTTTCTGCTTCATATTGCAGTACAGGTAGAGCTCCATATGCATGCGCATCAGCCCCACTGTGCACTGTGCATGCATTGCATCACGCACGTACTCAGCCCCCAGCAGCCCACCCCAGAGGGGTAAGGAGCTGAGGCCCAGGGACTGCCGCACAGTCACTGTCCTCCATCACTGCCCCCAAGGCCATGACATCATGAGGAAATTACCTCATCAGAAGGGCAGCAGAAGACACCCAGATGCCAGGTGATGGATTCAGAAATATTGCGCCCATTTTCATGCAAATATCCTTAAAGAATGAGGGGGAAGAGGAAAACTGATGTGTCGACAGAATTGTTTCTATACAGAATATTTTTCAAAGACTTCAATAAGGGAGTGTGCACAAAGAAAACACAGCTGCATCTTCATTCATGAAAGGAAGGAGGCTGGGTCTGAGTCTATCAATCTTTGCTGGGTGGGGGTGCAACATCAGGGACCGATTGGGGCAGATAATGCAAGCATTTTTCTGCAAATATTTGCTGGCTGAGATGAGTTTGCTTTTGCTGCTTCTTCCCCCTTTAGTATCCCAGCTCTACAAACATTAGCATCATCAACTTTTGCTGGCAAGAGCCCTCACAGTGGGAGACTTCAACAGCTGATTCATGGAGGATTCGCAGGAAAGAGAATTTTGAAGGGAAATGTAATTGGTAAGAGCTCGTCACATTCAGCACAAACGGTGCCATGAGCCTCATGTGGCCAACTGCAGCACAGGTCCTGTGCTGCTGATGGAGCCTGGCATCGCCACAGGCATGGCCAGCCCTGTGTGCACACTGCCCTGGCCACACCCATATGTGGTTCTGACAGCCTGGTGTGGGGAAGTGCCAACTGGAGACAGCACCAAGCATTTAGAGGAGCATCCAGCACTTTGGATCTGAAATGCTTTTTAATTCCCACGTCACTTGGATGCCATTGCACACAAGTTCCCCTGTGATGTTTGCACCTCACGGTGGTTCTGCAAGAGATGTGGACTCCAAGAACTGTTCCTGCTTCCCAGCTCAGAGCTTTCATTTGTCATTCAGGTCAGAATCTGGAGGAACAAAGACGTCTGGGGGAAGAATAGCGAGCAGGATTGCCAGGCTGCTAAAAATCTGTCCTCAAGTAGGCATTCACACTACAATCCGAGGCTCAAGTTAAGGCCTGGGGAGGAAGTTCTGAGACCATCTTTCACTTCCCAGCCTTTCTGTCTCACTTTCTGCTTTGCAGTGCCATTTGGAAAAAAAATAAAGGCTATAACATTTTGCACCTGGCACTGCTGGGTTCATGCCAGGCATCAGCACTGCACTGCAAGACCCAGCACCGGTGGGGCAGGAGTGGGGCAATGTCATGGGATGATGCCATGAGGCAACGCCAGGTGCTGCTCCCAGATGCTCCCCAGGTTGTCCCCACACCACCTGTTTTCCGCTCTGCATTTCCATTGTCTTCCCTCATTTGCCCCAGTATTTTATTCTTTGGAGCTGTTTAAGACAGTGTTCCAAAGTGTCTGTGCTGTTTCTTTCAATTAACCTTCATATCAAAGAGATTGCTCTGTGTTCAGCAAGTGTTTTTAGAGTAAATGCTGAAAGAAAAAAAACATCTAGATTTTTCTTTCTTTCTCTGTTATGCCTGGTGGCATCAACACATGTCTGTCACAGCTCTTTCATTCCTAAAGCAGCTCCATCTCTAACTCATATTTCTTTCTTCTTTTTCTATTTTTCTTGTTTTAAATTTTAATTGTATTGAGCAGACACTCATGTTTTCCTGCCCCCTTGTTCTGATGCCTTCAAAATGTTTTCTCTTTCCAGCTTCCCATCCGACAGCAGAACAAATCCACCCATGCTCAGGGGAAATGACTGAGTTCTCCTCCCTTGCTGGGAGAGCAGTGTACTTTCCTTGAAGCCACGACAGAAATCTTGCTTCAAACTGTGCCATGTTTTCTTCTCCCTCCATCAGGACTGAATTGTTCACCCAGTGAACTCAGAGCATCGCTGGCTCCATCCATGCCTAATGCAAAGAGAGGCTGCAAAGAGAGTCTGCCCTCAGACACAGTACCTCTGCAGAGTGCCCTGCATAGGGCTGAGCAGCCATAATTACAGCTCTTCAAAGGCCCAGCTCTCTGGGCAATCTAGCGTGGCCAAATTCGTGTTGTTTTTAATTAAAAGTTTCAGAAAGTCGGGCCTGTTAGGTCAAAGGAATGCTATGTTGCTCCGGCCCATCTTCTGCTTGGAAATTGTTTACCTGGGCATATTTTTCCCCCTTTTTAATTAAAGCTGAATTAAAATACAGGTTATTTGGAAACGGAGCTAACGACCATATAACCCCATTTGCATTTTCTGTTTATTAGGACTGAACCTTGTAACCTCTGCCATGGATCTGATGGCAGCTCCAGCAGAGGGACGCTGTCCCTGTCCACGTCATGCTCAAGGTGCTGCAATGGCTGCATGGGAACGTGGGGTCCTGGTGATAAGCAGCTCCCTCACAGACACAACCATGCACAAATCCACCTCACATTCTGCTCATGATGTGGGATCTCAGATGGTGTTATAGAAGAAATGACTTTATTTGGGGTAAAAGGCACACATGAAAAAAAACCTACATGCAGTGAAAGCGTTTCCATTCAGCTTGTGGAGCATCTCCCCCAATGCAGAGCACCCTGGCTGCTGTTGTTTGCAGTTCTGATCCCGGAGCTCGTGGGAATTAATGGCTGAAGGTTTTGAAATGCAATTATAGGCTTTGCAGTGGTAATTTTGTTTTTATTTCCCTCTGCGTTTGCTGTTGCTCTGCGGAGAGGAGAGGCTTTAGTTAAAACTCATGTAGCACAAGTGTACCTACAATTTGTTTGCTTTTTCTAGGAACTTTTTCCTTTCCCTTTGCGGGCTGTCAGTCCATGGGATGTTTTGTTTCCGTCTCAACACAAATAAATGTCTGGGATCTCAATGCTTTGGCCTGGTAATCAGATCCAGGAGCTCTCACCTCCAGGTCATAGCTCAGGCGCTGCGCTTCCTGCTTGCTCCATGAAGTCAATGGAGATGGTTGATTTCTGGCGGAAAAAACGACCAAAGCTAAATCTATTTGGAAATCAATTATTTGTTTTTCATTTTTTATGGATCTCTCTTGTAGAGCAATGGAAAGGCTCAGCCCCCAAAGTGTTGGAAAACCCAGAATACTGAGGCAAAACAGAAGGAGAAGGTGCTGTTCTGTGATGGTTTGGAGAACTATTGAGGTGGTTTGACTTGAGAAACTGAAGAAACTATTTCAGATCCAAGAAACAGGACAGAGAACAGCTGTTTACAAGGGTGGATAATGATAGGATAAGGGAGAATGGTTTTAAACTGAGAGAGGGGAGGTTTAGGTTGTATCTTAGGAGGAAGTTTTTCACCCAGAGGGTGGTGACGCACTGGAACAGGTTGCCCAAGGAGGCTGTGGATGCCCCATCCCTGCAGGCATTCAAGGCCAGGCTGGATGTGGCTCTGGGCAGCCTGGGCTGCTGGCTGGCAACCCTGCATATAGCAGGGTGTTGAAACTGGATGAGCACTATGGTCCTTTTCAACCCAGGCCATTCTATGATTCTATGATTCCAAATTGTTAGGATGAGACTTTGTAGTTGGTCAAGTTGCTAACCACAGGTGTTAGGGAAAACCTTCAGAAAGTGTGCTTTGGGGGAGCAGAGCAGAGCTGGCTGGAGGGCTTTGTGTGCAGCCAAGCACCACAGCACTGATGCAGTATGGGAGCATGTGCTGGGCTGTAGCCCTGGGGGGCACAGGGACCCATAGGTGCACAGTGACACAGCTGAGCACGAACAGCTCTCTGAGCTAAAGCCCTTTGTTATTTTCCAAATCACAACTAAATAGTCTTGTCTTGTTAATACTGCCTTGGTAATGAAAAACCAATACTGTCCTTGTTGTGCACATTATCACTCTCAAACCACTGTGTGCAGTGCTGCATGCGCTGCCACCTCCACCACAGCTCAGAGCCCACAGGTGAGGGCACTGTGTGGATCCTTGTCCTCAGACGGAGTGCAGAGCTGGCAGGTACACACCTCCCCACCCAGGGCACTGCCTGCAGCTGTGGGGCTCTGCAGTTCAGGGCAGGATTCTCTTCTCTGCTGCTTAAAATAACAGGGTCAATGTATACACGCACCTCATAATGATGATAATGGGGACTGCCGGAGAAACGCAGCCTCCAGATGAACTCGAGACACAGACAATCAACTGGAACTCTGGGGTAATTTTGGTTTCTGATCAATCTAAAATCATTTTGACCCAAGGTATAATTTAAAATGTTCCTACCTCAGTTATTATAGCCCCGGGGCACTGTTGGTTGTTTTCACTCGCCTGCTTGTTCCCTCTCTCCTTGCTTATAAGATCCAAGGAGCAGCTTAATGAAAAATGAGTGTGTGGCTGGAGGGGTCAATGGTTACTCATTTTGGATTCTTAAAAAAAAAAAAAAAAAAAAAAAAAGGGTAAGATTTAGCTGTGTTCCTTAAATAGGGGTTTTCACACTGAAGAAGACTTACTGAAAGAGGAAAGTGTCTGTTCACTGGGCAGCTCTCCTGGCTTCCTTCCCTGCTCCTTCTGTTCCCACCTTGTCACCCCAAAGCACTGTGCCCTTACCCCTGAGCTGGGGCCTCCTGAAGGTACTATAGTGGGAGCAGAAGTGGCAGCCCAGAGCCACACATCTGAGCACCAATACTACCAGGACCTGGGGGGAGTGCAGAGAGATGAGATGCAGCTGGGCAAGGACAAGAGCTGGCCAGAGGGCTTCAACATTCCCAGGGGAGGGCATCTCTGCCTGTTGTGGGCACATGGTGGGCTCTGTGTGCATCCTCCACAGAAGTAAATTAGGGAAACCTTCCCTGAGAAATAAATCGTCAGGGCCTTGGTGTTATACCTAAGGAGTCTGGTCCCCCTCCGAGCCTAATGGGTTGGGACTGAGACTGGAAAGGGGCTGGGATTAGAATGAGGCTGGGACTGGGCTGGGGCTGGAGCTGGGGCTGGGCTGGGAATGCCTGCATGGAGGGTTTGAGGATGTCAGAGTGAGCTGTTGGCAGGATAATTACTGCGGGCGTAAAACAAAAGAGAGTGACAATTTTCCTGTGGATGGATTCAGCCCTCATGCTTCTTAATTCCCATTGAACAAAGAGCTATAATTGTTCTCAATAGCGAGGAGGGGAAGAATCTAATTTCCAATGTGAGTCAGAGAAGCTTTCAAGCAGAGGGTGGGTGGAAACTATTTATAAAGGACCATTAGGGAAAATCAGATTTCTACACACTGTAAACAGAACACAGAGAAACCTATTTATATTTGAGGCTGGGAAGCATGTCCTGTGCTGCACAATGGAGCGACGGCCACGAGGCCCTGAATGCAGCGCTGAGGGTTTGCTCTGGGCACTGCTGAAAGTTGTGGTATTGCTGTGTGTTTCTGTGTATTTCTGTCCTTCAGAACAATGCCTCCTTCCCAGGCACGCGTTCCCAACAGCAAACAAACAAGACGTGCATTTGCTCCATCCTTTCTGTGTCGTCTTCAGAGAGGGAGGAAAAAAAAAAAAAGAAGGAAGAACATTAGGTTTCATTTGGCCAAAAAATTGCAGAAAGCAAACACCAAAATGATGTGGAGTGATGGCAGGAGATGAGCTCCCTGTTTGCTCAACACTAGTTTCTGCAGGTAAACTTGCATCCTTCTGCTGCCAGCTTTGTGTGCTACTTGCACACAAAATACATAACATACTTGCACACAAAATACATACAAAATAAATACATTCTTTATTCCAAGCATGGAAAAGTAAACCCTCTCAAGATTAATTGAAGAATGGTTAGAAGGCAAGTTGGGAGGGGATTGCCACGCAGAAGGACCTCCTCAGCATTCACTATTTCTGGGCATTGCCAAGGGGGATGAAGTTGTACTGGGGTTATAGCAATGCACCCGGTGGGACATGGGTTCTCCAGGGTGCACAGACTGAGAACTGAGTGCTCTGTGCTGCTTAGTGCTGGCTGGGTGTTAATGGTGAGTATCAGCCATCAGCTAAGTGACAGCTCAACAGCTTAACCACTTCTCCGTGGTTACTTTCAGGGAATAAAACCAACAGTTTTAGTGGATTTCACCCTCTTTTATGATCTAGCCAATGGAAGGCGGTGAGCAGTAGCCACAGCTTTCCCTGCAGTCTGTCCCTCTGCTCTGCCTGCCTTCCCTTGGTGCTCATGGCTGCACTGCATGGATCAAACCCTGGTGACACAGTGCCTCCTTCCCAGCTGGGCCATGAAGCAGAGCCATTCACATGCAATGTGCTCATGTGCGTGCAGACCTGATTTATATCTCTTCCAACAAGCTGTTCGTTGCTATCGTGAGCCAACAGGACCCATAGGGTGTTACAAGACATATTACATGCAGCCAAGAGCTTTAATCCCCCTGGGGGAGTGATTACAAACAACTACACACGTCCTGGAGTTGCTTAATCACTGTTAAGAAATTTCTTTATAATCTGAGTAAATTACTTTAATTACTTGCAACTACCAATTAGCGTTTGAATGCTTCCACTGAGAAGTTTGCAGGCATTAATCTGCTCCCTTGGAATGTTAAATCACTGGCTGTTAGATGGCTTTCGTCTACATAGCAGCAGCAGAAAGCTGCAGGGCCGGGCAGCAGTCAGCCTTGTCAGTTTGCCCTGCAGCTTCCTGGCCAATGTTCTGGGTTTGGTTCTGGTGTCGGGGGGAGCAGCCTTGCCCTGATATTTAGTCACTGTGTTACTGCCCTCATTCTCTTTCTCCCTGCCCATCACCATGATTGTGCCGGCACAAGGAGCCCAGGCAGCAAACCAAAGAGTTCTCCAGTGCAAGGACACTTCCAAGGAAGGGATTGGTGGAAAGAGTTTGTAGCTCTGCAGCAGCTGGGGAGGACACACAGGAACAGGTTGCCCAAGGAGGTTGTGGATGCCCCATCCCTAGAGACATCCAAAGTCAGTTTGGATGCAGCTCTGGACAGCCTAGTCAGGTGGTTGGCAACCCTGCACATAGCAGAGGGTTGAAACCAGATGATTCATTGCAGTCCTTTTCAACCCAGGCCATTCTAAGATTCTGTGATTCTATGACATCAGGAAACAAGACATCAGGATAGAGGAGGCTGCTGTTGGAGAGCAAGGTTGCAGGAAGGAGCTCTGCCTGCAGGGCAGGTGTAGGCTCTTGTCACAGAGTTATCTAGGTCAATCTATGTCTGTGGCAGGGAGGCAGTAGGCCTGTCACCCCAAAAAATGGAAGGGAAAAGGGAAAGGGAATAGAGCTCTGTTTCCCTTCACTCTCTCCTGAGCTGTTTTTGCTTCTGGAAGATGCTGGTGAGATTGTAATGTAATAATATCGTAATAACATCATAATGTAAATCCCACAAAGATCTGTTATGTGGCAGACCCTGCAGTTCCCACAGCCTGACCTGGGACGTGCAGGTGATGCTGCATTCTGATCACAATTCTACTTTTGTATATAATATCATAGATCCGGATAATTGAATACATGTGGGCAATTGATGACAAAACCAAAAAAACACAAAAGAAAAATCCCAGTACTTGTGATAGTGGCATTCACTGCTCTTGGTACCACGGAGATGTTTTGGGTTTTCCCATTGGAAGTGGCACACCCAGCACGGGAAATAAACATTTAGGTCCACAGCAATAGACTGATATCCTGTAGTTCTGGGCTCTGTCATGATTTGTGGTTTTGATTGAGATTGGCCAATAACTCCCGAAACTACTGGTGAAAGCAGCAGGCTGGGAGGCCACAGATGCTATCAGGGCAGTGCTTGGCTTAGCCTTTGTCATGGGAACCTGGGCAAAGAGGGAGCTCAGAGCCCAGAGAAGGGCACTGCGAGTCAGAGCTGCTTTTCCTTCTCTCACTTAGTGTGACTCATGGTGTGCTTTGAAGACAGCATTCAAGTTTTCTCATTTCAGTTTCTCCACACATCAGCTTGGCATGCAGTCTCTCCACTTTGTGAGCTATGTTAAGTGTTGTTCTGATTCCGGCACCACCAACAGCTTTGGCCACTTGTGCAGCCTCCTGTTCTGGAGAGACCAGCTTCTGTTTGGAAAGGTGGTTTTCTTCCCCCACCTTCCATGCAGAGTCATGCATACATATATGCCACAAATGTATGCATTCCATAAGTGATACATACATAAATGAATACTGCCAGCCCTGAGCAGAGAGGGTTGTTTTGCTTGTTTGGAACTAAATGAGACTCTGCAGGAATAATCTGTCTGCAGCTGCTTCACGCAAATCCTGCTCTGAGACACCCCCCATGGTGAGCCACTGCATCCCAGGCATTGCATGCAGTGTCCTCCCCATGCACGGCTGTGACCCTGCCACTCCTCTTGCAGCTGCCCTGCTTCCCCACTGGGACAGCAGGCAATGCCCTGTGGCTGAGCAGGGTTCTCTTACACCTTTTATAAGGTTAGGAGTGCTCTCTCCATGCACTGAAGGACATGAGTTGTTGCAGGTTTTCCATTCAGCCCCAAACTGTACTCATCCATAACATGCATTTTTGGGCACTTTACTCAGCTCCCTGGAGGCATTTCTCACCCACGTGCCAATTTGGTGCCCTGGGCACTGCTGAAGCCCTGAGGATGCACCATGCCATCTCACCCGCAAGTCACCAAGCACAGGGTCCATGTGAGCTATATCATCACACAATCACAGAATGGCCTGGCTTGAAAAGGACCACAATGATCATCTTGTTCCAAACCCCTGCTATGTGCAGGGTCACCAACCACCAGACCAGGTTGCCCAGAGCCACATCCAGCCTGGCCTTGAATGCCTCCAGGGATGGGGCATCCACAGCCTCCTTGGGCAACCTGTTCCAGTGCTTCACTGCCCAATGGCCAAACTCTTCCCAGGTGCTACAGGAAGGTTCAGACTGAGCCATCTCTGGGTCACCAAAACAAGGTGTTCAAGGAACTTTTGGACGTTGTGTTGAATGACATGATTTAGTGAGAACTATTGGTGGATGGTTGAGCTGGATGATCTTGTAGGTCTTTTCCAACCTTGGTGATTCTGTGATTCTGAGGGATGCTGATGGCCAAGGTGTAGAAATAAGGGGCAGTGTCTGCTTAATGGCGCACAAACTACAATCTAGCTGAAGTTCTCAGAGACTTCTTCATGGAGTCTCAAAGAATTAACATTTGTTTTTTTTCTTTCCTTTTTCTTTGGAGGAGACAGCGCATTGTTTTGTGCAATGTAGAGCAAGCAGCAGTGAGTGGCTACAAGTGCATTAGGGTTGGCTTGGATCACAACACCCCTGTCAGAAACAGCAAGGCCACCACATCTTCTCTCTAAGCAACAGTCTCCTCACCTCCAGTCAAGGCTCTGAGTGGGGAATGCTGTGCTGGAGACAGGAAGGGCTCAGCATACACACCAGCCCCTCCATTCCTCTTTATGACTTCAAAATCTCACCACTCACAAAGAGATGTCCTTATTCCTCCAGATACACCCTTGGGGCAGGTGTCAGCTTTGCACCAGCTCATGTTGCTGTGGGTGCAGGAGGCACACGCTCTGCATGCTGCCTACATGCACACTGAGTTACATTTACACATCGCTTGCTCCTGAGAAAGATGGGAAGGTCTCAGATGCTATCAAATCTAATTCCCTGCATGCCCAGACAACACAGACACATGTGCAAGTCTATGTATTACACAGGTCTGTTCATTTCTGGATGACAGTGTGTGTTGAGGACGATGAATTCAGATTGCCCAGCCCTGGAAAATATGCTGCTGGGGGAAAGCGTGAGCCAGGAGGAGCTGGGAGGAGGAGAAGGAAAACATGGCCATGCCTGGGGCTGCAGTGCCACTTGCTCCACTGACATCTGCCCACAGCACCCCTCAGTGTCCCCCAGCCCAGCTCCCAACTGTCAAAAACTGTGCCCTAAGCAGTGCTGCTCCTCCCCACGCCATGGACCTCTTGGCCCTCTCCCAAGCTGTGTTTGCCCGTTGTGATACTTTCACATGAGAAACAAATAAAGCTGATGATATCTCCTGGAAGAAAAAACCAAGGTTACTCTCCTGACCTGATTAATGCAAATAAACTGAATGGAGTCCTGTCGCCCGGGGCTTGCAAATTTAATATCTGTTAAACTGATTCATTTCATGCTGTTCTAGCCTCTCGCCCTGTGACTGCAATTACCTCTGATGGGCTCTCCAGGCTGACGGTGCCTGCTCCCCACAAACCTCACGTGAAGCACTTTGGGTTGGTTTTGTTTGTTTTGCTGTTTTGATTTTTTTTCTTCTCGTGGTTTAATTTCCTTTGAGTTTATTAATTATGTCTGGGGGTGGAGTGCAGGCGTGTTTAGATAATGCTTCCTCTTGGCACAGGGCAGCACTTTAGGCCTGTAATTCCCCTCTACTTTTGGCAGCCTTGGGATGGGCAGGATTTGGGATGGTGGGAATGGAATGGAGATGGGTTGGGATGGGAATGGGGATAGGGATGGGGATGGGAATGGGGATGGAGATGGGGATGGGGATGAGAATGCCACCCTTCCTTGTCCTTCCTTGGAACAACCTCCCATCTCCCATGCATCACTCCAAGAGTTTGCCCCACAGCTCCTGGCTGGCTTCACCCACACAAGGCAAGTGCTTCGCAGGAGGCTTGGGAAACACTTGCAATCATCTGATCAGCACAGTGCACAGCACTGTTCTCACATAAGCCAAGAAGTGTTTCAAAGCCAGAATTCAGTGCTACCAACAGCACCTGGGCAAGGCAAGCACCAGATCTGATTCCAACCCTAAGTGCCCACTGATGCAGCCAGGCCAGGCCAAGGCCATGGCTCCTGGCACCACTGCCAGCAGCCACACTCCCACAGGCAGCCCTGATGTGGGAGCAGGAGGGTGAGTTCAGTATTCAGCATCCTCAGTGTTTCTGTGAGACATCCTGAAGCCAGGAGATGAAAGATGGCCAGATAGGCTCCGCTTCTTTCTTCCTGCCGCAGGAAGCATTTAGGCTACAAAAGTACAGATAAAAACAGAAAGACCAAATGCAGGTTCTCAGGTCCGGAAAGACAGAATACAAAGAGAAGGAGTTCTTATATCTCCTTAATAACAACAACACAATTACCAAGCCACTCTCACAATACAATGCTGGGTGCTCAGCGGCCCTGGGTTTCCCCAGCCCCATTGTGCACTGTGCTTTCCCTGCTGCCCATTGCCCCATGTGCTCTGCAGAGCGCTCAGCCCCACGCATGTTGTACCTTACAGGGCAAACAGGGCTGCCACTCGTCCGCTGCCAGCCCGCCTTCAGTGAGCAAAATGCACTTTAAAGAGAAGAAAAACGCCTCTGTGAATTGCCCTTTATAATTCATGAGCAGGACTGAGAGCGACAGGCTGCATCACGCTGTTTGCTGACATCTCACTTCAAGCCCTGAGCTGTCAGGGAAGCGAGAGGAGCAGCAATGCCGACTTCCGAGCACACACACATCCACACCCGACGCACACCCTTCTGTTTACTTTGCATTTCTTGTTTAGTTTCAGCCCGCGGAGCTGCCAATCTTGCTGTGTTTTCGGTGCCTCTGCACAGAGCCTGTCACGATGCCTTAATGGCTGTATCACCTTGTGAGGCTCTCAGACATCCTTAGCTCCTTTCATCAGCTGTGGGAAGCCTGCCAGCCTCTGACAGGTCCTTCCAAACAAATCAGGGAGCGATGGAGGTGTGACGGCGCAGGCACGGCGCCAGGCGGGGACACGCACACATGGCGGTGCGGGGCACCCTCCCCCTACCCAGTCCCACTGCCTGCCCCAATGCACTGCTCTGCAGGGCTGTGCTGCGGGGCACCACGCACCAGGGCCATCCTGCAGCACTTGGCCTGAACGCTGCCAGTACCGAGCCGTGCTCAAGGGGGCTGTTCTGAGCCCAGCAGTACTTCTGGATGCGGCAGCAGACGTGACACTTGGTCTGGGGGCCCAGACTGCCTCTCCCACCCCAACCGGGGAACTATTCCTGTAGTTCAAAGTCTTATTCATTCTGTTGTGTGTTTTGGTTTTGTTTTGTTTTGTTTTTTTTCCAAACCACCCACTTCAAGTTTTGGGTGAAGGTTCAATTTCGTTTTTCTTTTTCCCAGCTCGTTGGCCCACCCTAAAAGAAACATATTAGAGCAGGCATGTGGGGGAGAGGGTGTATTAATCAAGGCAGAGGAGAGGTGAACTCAATGCAAACAGAGGATGACAATGTGCCATTATTTGCATAATGCAGTGAGAACGGTTTCCTGCTGAAAAGCATAAGCTACTGGCATGGAGGAGTATGGGTCTGAACAGGAACTCTGGTCCCGAGCACTTGCAGACTTGGGTGGTAATAAATCAGGGACCTGAGTAAAGCTGAGATGGTTCCAGCACGCCTCCCAGACTGTGCATTTGGTTTGCTTTGATAGAGGACCCTATCCTGCCTGCTTTGAAGCTCATGGCCAAGCTGCTTTGACTGCAGCAGGAACGAGCCCAGGCCTGAAGAACAGGTGCTTGAGTTGGAGTCACAGGGAGACCAAACTCATCAGCAATCAGCGTTGGCTTTATGCAAATGCTTCCAAATGAGGAGAACTGTCTTGCCAGCTGATACAACCAGAACAAAGCCCCAAGCACCAGTGGAGGGTAACATATGCAATTTCAGGGCTAAGAAGTCTGGGGAGGGATTTAATAGCAGTTGGCATATTACAAAGGAAATAGCTATTCCTGCAAATGGGTGATTAGAGGTATATATTAAAGCTGCATTTTGAGGAGCGTGCTCGCTGGCATTCCCCACTTTGGGGTGACCTTGGTCAAGTTGTTTCACCTTGCTGTGCTCGCTTTTCTGCTTCCTCAGCAGGATCATTTCCCCACCTTATAGAAGGGAAATGGCCATGTTTGTTGGTATTTGTAAATAGTTGAAATGCAATAGAGGAAGGGAATTAAAAGCTCCAAGTGGGACCCTGCCCTGGTGGGTGGTGCAGGGCCGTAAGGGCTGTGGCCACATGTGCTAGTGGCAGGTGGGGTAGGAGGATGCAGAAGGTATCAAGGAGTGAACAGTGAAAGCCGTTGGATCTAAAGCACAGCCAGTGCTGAAGGACTGAGGCCTGTTCATTCTGAAGGGTCTGAAACAAAAGTCCTTATATACATAAATGAGACTGAGGAAGAGAGGGAGAAAATTATTCAGCCTGGGGGATAACGGGCTTAGCTGGCAGCAAGGGATAGCCAGGTCAGGCCCTGGGAGAACAGTTGTGATGGGAAAGCTGGCACAGTGCAGGCTGGGATGCTGTGTGCCCTGCAACTCTGTATTCAAGAATGAGGCAGAATTAAACCAAACTGAACCCTGCAGGGACAGGGATGGGGGTCCCACACGCAGCACAGGCAGCGAGGGCCTGATCTCATTGTATCTCCTGATGCAATCCAAAGGCACGGCTCCCACCATAGCTGGAGCATGGGGCTGAAGGCAGCTGCTGGCCTGGCTCAGGGGAAGGCACAAGTGGGTAGTTCCATATGCTTCCTTCCCCTGACATTTTATGGCTGAAGGTATTTGATCAGACTGGTTATTCACCAACCATCTGTCCCTCGCACAAATCCAGCTGACCCTTGTTAAGGCTCTATGACGGTGAGTGCCCCTCTCCCGACATGCTCAGCTCTGCTGCATCCCGGCCCTTCTGCAAAGGGATCTGCTGCTGCTGCTGCTGCTGCCAGGCACCCACCCGAACAGCAGCCGATGTCTGCACTGACTGCGGTGGGAGGATATTTAAAGCCCATTCTGCAAATTGGTGCCTTGGATACTAATATAAGTAACTTAAAAAAAGAAAAAAAAAAAAAAAAAAAAGAAGAAGAAGAAGAAGAAAAAAAATAAGCAGTAAGAAAGGAAAGCAGGGAGATAAAAACCCCATCATTTACATTTCTAAGGAATATGAAATTGTGCTTTTGAAAAAAGGCAATTTGTAAACTTTAGATAGCAAATTCCTTGTTTTTTGGATACAATACCAGCTTTGCAAATGCACTGAAAGAAAGAGGGAGAGAAAATAACCCTGAAGCATCCTGCCCACTGCATTAGCTTTTAAAATAAAACCCATTTATATATAAATGTTGGCTTTTTTCCCAGTCTCTGTAGAAAAGCTTTTCTATATTAAATGCTACAATGAATTAAATTAACCATAATGATTTCTTTGTGAATGGAAACCCTTTTTCCTGTGCGACATGTTTTTGATCATTTCTTTTTTTTTCCTCCTAGTTACAACAACTCGTTCTCCTATCAAGTCGAGGATTTTGTTTGTTCTGCTATTTGCACAGTGCAATACAATTATTATTTGCACTTTTTGTTCTTAAGAAAAATCAATCACAACTACTCGGTGCGCTGTCCCTACACAGAGCTGAGCGGTGCGTTCTGGACAGACCTCTCAGCAATCACTGCCTCTCCATTCCCCCCTGCAACCCCCCAGGGCTGGCAGCAGCAATCATTCACCTGCCAGTCTCGGTGCTGTGCTCTGTTCTGTCTCTGTGCTGCCCCACAGCACTGGGATATGGGCAGTGAGCATGGAGCCATGGCTGGGCAGTATCACTTGGAAGGAAATGGGGCCACTCTGCTGGTTAGCACACCCTGGATGGCATCCCATTTTTGCTCATGTTTTGGTCATGATTCTTTTTTTAAATCATTTTTTCCTCTCTCTTACCTATTTTTACTCAGATTGGGGGGTGATGGGAGCTGAGCATAGGGAAGGCTGGAGAAGCCAGCAGCCGATCCAGGGTGCTGGGCCATCCCCTGCCCTGCAATCAGCTGTGCAGGGCAAAGGGCTTCCAAGGTCAGATCCAAGCACCAAAATAAGAAGAAAAATGCCTTCCATGTCAGCCTTTCCACCATCCAGTTAAAGTATATCTTGTGTCCTCCTCACAGAACTGCTACATTAGGATGAAGTCTGGAAGCTATAGTTTCCCTTGCTTAACCTTAGTGCAATATCCAAATGCCAGAACCCCAAGCAGTAGAGCCCTGAGCACATCAGGATTTGGCCCACCCTCTGGGTGGGTGCTGGGCTCCATCACACCCCATTGTTATCCACTACCGTGGGCAGCACAGGACACAGTCCATGCCCCTTTTGGGAAGGGATTTCAGCCTAGCCATAGTCACCCTTAAGGTGCTTTCCCTGCCATTAGTCTCTAATTTGTAGTGCTGGATTGGATTCCATCACTCTGTCCCAAGTCCCTTGAGCAGTCCCTCACCCCTCTTGCTCCATGTCCTCAGATGCTGTTGGGCAATGGCAAATTCCTATTCCACTGGGACCCTCTGCCCAGGGTTTGCTGCTGCAAACACAGCACAAGTCAGAGCTGGAGCTGCTCACAGGCTTTCCTGAATAATATTTGATCTCTTATTGGAGTGGTCAGCATAACAAACGGTTTTATTCCTGCATAAATAGCACCCAAAAAGAACTCAATTTAGCAGAGAAATACCAGATTTAGCAAAAGCACCTGACACTGTGAGCACCCCCAGGATTTACCCTGAGCACAGGATTGGCTGATGCTCCTGGAAGGAATGACATCCCAGCACTTGCTCCGGTGATTGGGTAACTGTGAAATGAGCACAAAGCAGTTCCTCAGCATTCTGCAGGAGCTGTGCCCTGCAGAGATGGGAATATTTTCTGCCTGGGGCCAAGGGTTGTGCTGACAGACTGTGCCTGGGCTTCCCAAGCTGTTCCTGGGCCCGAGGCAGGCTGGGGGACTGGATACTCTGTGCTGTGCATATCACTGCAGTTGTCAGCAGGCATCGAACCCAGCCTCAGCTCCCCCAAACCTGCCATGGTCTGGGCTGGAGCAAGAGAATGCAGCCCCTGCCTGACTTCAGCAGCAGGGCTGAAAAAAAGGCAGTGATGTTGTGGTTATTTGCTATGAGGCTGTGGCACTTGCGCTGTCCTCAGAGCTTTAATTTGGATGATTTGGGGTCCTTTTATTTAGGTTAAGCCCATTTACAGTTGTAAAGATGCTGTGAACCAGCCGCTGGTCTTGGCACGTATCGACAGGGCTGATCAATTGTCTCCTTCTAGGGGCACGATGTGGTGAGGCAGGAAAGGCATTTTTTTCCCCCTAATTAGGTGCTTCATTTGGCTCTGCAGGCAGATGTGTTGTCAGGGCAGAGGTGGCATTTCCAGCTCAGTGGGGCAATGCCAGGGGAAGCAGAGCATGCCAGGAGCAGGCACAGAGCCTGCAAACAACCCCATCTTCATGGCTGTTTACCCAAGGCCCTTCTTATCTGGGTCCTCATCCCAGGAAGGAGCCCTGCCCAAACACAGCCACTATGTGCTCCCATATCCTGCACAGCTGGAGCAGCACTGGGGGGGACAGGACTGGGGATGGAAGGCACGGGGAAGGGCTGGGAGCTCCATTTGTGCTGAGACCTGACCTGGAAACCAGCAGGAAGGAATTCATGCATCAGCAAACAGGCAGAAATTATCATGCACCTGAGGAACACTGGAGCAGAAAGAATACAAAGTGCTTCACGTGGGAAGACCAGAGGCAAAAAATATCAACATTAGCAAATTGGTGCCGTTATTCTCCCCCTTAGACTGCCTCAGCATCCACTGTGTGCCTTTAATTGATTCAGCTGTTTCTAAAAGCAGATTATGGAGAACCCCACACCTATCAGCTGCACCGTGGGCAGCTCAGGACAGCGCTGTGCTCCACACCAGGGGACGCACAGACCTCCGCAGAGCCGCACCATTGGGTGCAAGCTGCTGCCAGCCCTGAGCCAGGGCGCACACCTGGGACAGCTTGATTTGTTCTGCCCTCTGAATGTTTAAAATACAAACTGTAGATCTGAGATGAGTGCTAACATCCTTCCCACTGCTGGTCGGGAGCACACGGAGTCCTGCTCCCAGCTGGACAGATTTCAGGGATCTGTCTTCATCTGTTCTGTAACTCCAGAAAACAAGCAGACTCAGAGTTCCCATGGCATGAGGGAACAAACCCTTTTGCAATGCCATCCCAAAGCAAGCTGTCGCACCAGGGAAAACTCAGTGAAGATGGCCCACTGTGGTACAGCCATAGAGCTACTGCTGGGAAGTGTGGGAGTCAGCAGAGATCCCTGGTGCCATCTGTCTTGTCCTGAAACCTCCCCAGTGATTATCCTGACCTCACGCAGTAACAGGGGTTGCTGTTCAGTGGGACTGCAGGGCTCAGTGGCTGTGGGTGTAGGGCTGGGGCATGGCTGCCCCATCAGCAGGCTGCTGCAGGGGAGGTGCTGGGAGGTAGCACGGGGAGCTGCTGGCGGTGGTGTTCTCGGTTTCCTCTGTTTTTTTTTCCTTACCATCTTCCAGATGCTACAGAATCCCCAGATACAGCCACAACAAAGTTCTTGCATTTTTAACTTTAAAAAACATAATTGGGTAACTGAGAATAATGACTAAACAATGCAATAAATCATGTCTACACCTGGCTTAGAAGCAGGGGGGAGGGCAGTTCAGGGAGAAGTGCTTCTTCTCTCATTAAGGAGCAAAGCTGAAACATCGACACAAAATGCTCCCAGAGTCAGCAAATCTGTTCCAGGCTCTGCACAGAGCCCTTCATGCCCAGTCTGAGCCCAGAGCCCCAGAGCCACCCCTCGGCTGGGGCTGAACACCGAATGCAAAGCAAAATGTCACCGCCTTAATAGCTGGAGACATTTTTATGTCCCAGCAATAATTTCTGACTGCACGGTGCCACTCACCTTTCTTGCTGTATAAACGCAGCAAATAATCATCGCTGCACTGCCGCACTTAAAGTGGGGTGATTACGTATGGCAGGAAACTGCAGTAACTGCAGAGAAGTTGTTAATGTTCATTTTATTTGCTCCTTTGTACTGCTAGTAAGACCTGCAAACCTGCCTGCAGTGCGGAGGGCCCCCAGTAGTTGGGATAGTCAGTGCAGGGCCACAATAGAGTGCTCTACCCTCTGTGAGTCTGCCTTGGGCTCTGGCTGAAGATGCAGGTGAGCAGTTTGCTATGCTGGGTGCCTCCTCCTGCTCCCTGACTCACACTGATATCGCAAACTTTGTGGCTCTTGCTCCTTCTGGTCTCCTCTTGGTGGGGCCTGGAAGATGCTCCTCTGCTCAGGGCAGCCCAAGCTGGGCCCACACTGCTCTCATGCTGGTGATGTGCTTTCCCCAGCACATCCATTTATCTGCAAGTTCGAAGTGAGATGCTTATCTGGTTGTGCCTCTTCAAGCTGACGGATGCTCTTATCTCTGCTGCTCTATAAGGGCTGCAGGGGCTGGGAAGTTTGTGGTAAAAAGGCAAAGAAAATATTGTGTGCTTGGAAGCCTGAGCCTGAGGTTGCTTCCTGGGGCTTCCTATGCATCCTTCCCTAACCAGACTCCAGGCAGCCCTGCAGGCCTTGAGAAGCTCATGGCTCTCAATGCTTGGTGAGCATGGGAGCAGATCTCTTCTCTCAGCACGACGGGGAGGTGTGCAGGCACAACGCAGCTATGGGGCACAGTAAGGCCAGTCAGGAACCTTGGAATGAAAGCTCACCATTTGCCTGATGTTCACTTAAAGGTCCCTTCATCCACCCTGCAATTAAATACTTTGTTCTTTAGCTGCTCTGATCCTCCCGGCTTACCCTAAGCTCTCCGACTTCCCAGCTTTGTCTCCTGACCTTCTCCATCCCCATGCTTGCAGCAAAGGGTGCCGAGAGGCTGAGTGCCCGTGGGCAGCTCCTGGGAGCTCCAAGGAAAACATACACATAATTGAAAAGAATAATTGAAACTTGTAACGGCGCTGATGGGAAAGTTTTCTCCTTGGCCTGCCATTAATTGCCAGGAAATAAATACTCTTTCAGCCTCTGTAATTATGGCCTAAATACAACTGAAAGAAATTTTATGTCATTAAACACATCCTTAACGACCTCACTCTTATTCCTGCTTCCCTTGGAATGCCACTTTCCCAGACAGTGCCCATTGAGCAGGCACAGAAACAACTTCCCAAGACAAAAGGTCACTTCCCATCCCAATAAGGATGAAATTCTCTGGGTTCCTCAGCAGAGTTTTGCCCTCTGGACCAAATTCACTCTGCATTGCCTCAAAGCAGTGTCTCCATCACAGGACAGGCTACAGCCCTGCTCTGCCCCGTGGGACCAGTACCACTTATTGGCTCTGTTGCTGCTGAAGCTGGGAGCATGCCCTGGCATTGCAAGGTAACGCTGCTCCTAAGGCAGCAGCATTTGGGGATCCAGAGCTATAAGTGCTTGTTCCAAGCACTGCCCAAGTCCCAGTGGGATGCTCAGATGTTTGTTCTTTGAACACAGTGTCCCCAGTAGCAGTGCCAGTGCTCGTAGCCATAGCTAACTGGGCATGTTGGGAAGCAGCTCTAGACCCTTTGCCTATGGAGTCATTGGAGAGCAAAGCATTGCTGTTATTGTATTTATAAGCTTGTTAGTTGATTAACCACACTCGAATGCTGGCTGAGCGATTGTTTCACTGAGTGGCTTCAATAAGAGCCTGGAACAATAAGATACACACAGACAGAGGTTTTAATGGATAATTAATTGTTCCAGTGTGTAAAGTTTCAGTGCAAAGATCCTGGTGAATCAGAGTTTCCGATTTCCACCCCCTCGTACAATGTGAGTAAACAGTCACATCAAAACCATGGGCTGGATCAGACATGTTCCCAATAGGAGAAGAAATATTTCTGCAAAGGGGCACAAGTGGAGGGAGGTATGAGGTGTGGGGGCAGGGAGTGGGGCATCAAGGCACTTGGCATGAGCAGCTCTGGGCTGCTCTGCCTGTGCTGGCAGCAGATGAGCACATATCACACTGTTTATGTCCACTGAATCTGTGCACCCATCTGGTTGGCCCTCCCAGCCTCAGCTTCCCAGTACAGCAATACCTGGAGCAGACTGGGAATTTCACCTGCAGAGATTGGGTAGGACTCCCCGCTCCCCATCCCCCTTCCCCCAATTGCTCCCTGCTGCCACAAGGCCAGCTTTGGGGTGAGCACCAGGGATGCAATGCACTTCCTGCTCTCCCGTAATTAAAAACCAGAGGCAAAGCAAGGGAACTGATGTCTGCTGCCTGCCCCTCTGCAGCAGAGGCTCTAATCCCTGCCTGGGAACAGACTCCTCACAGAAGGTGGGAGCTGATATCACAGCATCTTCTGATGTGTCTGGAGTCAGCGCTGGTAATGGAATTGACCCCATAAGCTCCTCTGGTGTGCAGCATCCCGGTGCGTGCTGCTGCAGCTCTGTAATCGCCTCTAATCCCAAAGCAGGCTCAGGGCATGCTGCATGCTTGGGGAAGGTGCATCTTCAGGAGGGATTAATACAGCAGAATGAGAGAAAGCAAGGGTCAGGGCTGCCATCTCCACAGGGACAACCCATTGAGCAGCCCTGGCACCATGGCTCTGGTACCAGCCCAGGACCTGGCCCAGCAGCATCCCACAAACCACCAGGACAGACAGCAAATGAGCATCCCTGTGCTATGTGGGAAACACACTGTCGTGCGGCTGAATGCAGCCTCAGCAAAGCACGCTCCATGTGTGCTCAGCTCACCAGAGTGCACCCCACATCTCTAGTTTGTACCTATATGCACATCCCCAGACTGTGACCACCACAGTGCAATGCCCATTTCTGCCTTAGGTGCACTTCGACACCTTGCAGATTCATAACACAGGCACAGTGCAGCCCTGCACATGCAGCACGGGCACAGCCCCGATGTGCAGCTGCACATGCTCACACATACATTAGAGGCAGACACATGCTAAGCACACACACATGCATATTCATCGCTTTGCTCTGTCTGTCTCCCTCGCTGTCTTTTCTAAGCTGTGCTTAAAGCCAGAGAGATTAGCTGATCACAGCCAAATGCATACTACAAAGCAGACTTCAATGGAGTCCGAGTATAATGGTAGATTACATTAGAGAGAACAGACAGACGTGTCCTTGTCATCCCAGGTTAATATGACTATAGATTAATGCTGTAGCTGTTGATTGTTATGGAAATCCCTCCATTTAGCTCGTTCCTAAAGCATTGACAGTTCTAGCCTTGAATTTGGAGCAGGGGTGGAACTTGTTAATGGATTTCATTTTCCTGCAGGAAGCCAAAGCATTTAAAAGGAGAGGGAGTGCAAATTTGCTGACTTTCTGGAAGTGTTCCAGCGTGCATTGAGTCAGTGTGGACATTTAAGCCCTTGTTCAGATGCAAAGCAATGCGAGGAGCCGTGCTGGTCTTGGCTTTCTGGGAGAAAAGAGGAATTGAGGACCGGGAAAGTGAACGGCTGCGGGGCCGTCTCCTCTCGGAGCCTCTCCCATCACAGCGCCCAGGAGCTCGGGCTCACCTTGCACATTTGCACTGTGCTGCTGCTGCTGATGTGCCCTGCCTGATGCCAGCTCAGGACTGCAGACACTGCTGCCCCTTTGCTTCATGGCAGCTTGTAGTTGCTGTGTTTGCTCACTTTCCCCTCACCAAGTGGGAATGCTCCAAACCCCAGCAGTGGGGCTCAGGCTTGATGCTCTCTATCACATTATTCCTCTTTCATCACTTCACTGCTGCTTCCCACAGTGGTAGGAATATTTCCAGCAGGCCCTGTGCAAGCCCAGCGTCTCTCCTTAGATCCCTGCCCAGATGAATTATTGAGGTTTCACACAGAGGAGGGGCAATCAATCCTTGTACGATCATTGAGGAGCAGAGAGCTGTGGTTTGGTACCTTCAGCCCTACTTTTGCTGCTTGCTGGGGAAGTTCAGAGATACTTCATGTCTACCCTGAAGGTCTCCAGTACCCGCAAGGAGTGATGGAGTCCCACCGCATCCCTCCATTTCATGGCAACAAACCGAACCAAATCAAAGCAAATGCCCAAGGAGAGCAGTGTTTTTGTCCTGGTGGTTGCTCCCAGGCCAAATCTCAGTGAGTTTGTTAGGGTTGGAGCAGCTGCAGGAGGAGCAAAGATATATAACAGAGATGCCTCCACTTTTGAACTACTCATCTTCAGGGCAGCCTGATACACATCTGAAAACGGAGGAGGATGAGCTGTGCTTTACATTACATTCCCAGTGTGCAGGGTACCTGCTCTCAGAAAAATCCCTCGGGTACTCCCACAGCCCTGCAGAGCCCAGCAGCAGTGCCACCTTCCCTGCCTGGTCCCATCCCACCATCATAGAAGCACAGGGTCAGGGGGTCCTTGTGCCCCATACCCACAGCCCCCTGCCCTGCAGCACAGCCCTCACCTCTTCCCGGCGTCCCACCGGAACGACCTTTAGATGCGGGAACACGCGGCCGTGGAGCGGAGCCCGGAGGCAGAAAGCTACCCCTTGTCATGCACATGTCTCAGGAGGTGACTGGCGGAGACAGAGGGAAACACAGCGGCTCTTGGATCCGATAGAGACGCTGCTTTGTTTCTAATTCATTAGCATGTTTTCCAAAGCTTTCCACGAGGCGTCAGCAGCTTTCTGAGGGCGCTTTGCCAAAGAGCATTTAAATGGGAATCCCCCTGAGATACAGCGTAGCCTCTGCAGGGTCCCACCGGCCCTCAGCCCCTTCCCAGGGATAGCGGCCCCGGCTGCAGCCCCGCCGTGCGGCGGTCCCTGGGCAGCGGGAGCGCGCAGCGCAGCCCCGGGAGATGGCAGTTTGCAGGCTGAAGCCGGACGTCACCATTGAGTCCGTCATCCAGACTGGGCTCCTCAGTCTCCATTCGGACTTACAAATCATGCAGTCTCGGTACCGGGGTGGCCGAGCCAGCTGCTCTACCGCAGGTGAGGGCAGCTCTGCAGTCTGCCTTTGCCATCACCTCCCTTCCCCACTGGTGGCCATTCAAATGTTCCTTTCCAAACTACTACTACTAATAATAATAATAATCAAACAAAAAATAGATGTTAACTTCCCAAGCTGAAGGTCTCAGCAAAGTGCCTGAAGCCAAATTGCTTTATCTGAGTCAAAGGCACTCATTTTCCTGCAAAGGAAGTTGCAATTGTGCTGCTTCCACCAAGGATGTGGGATTTCATAGTGGTGCGTTGTGCAGGCATGCATTTGTAAGATTTCCATGGCTGTGTGATTTATGCTGGGGCCTGAGTTATAACTCACATTTCTGTTTAAAAGCTAAACACTCTAATAGTGGTGGCTATAACTGTCATCACGCACTTCTGTGATTCAATCTAGCCAAAGCTAGCCTACGCGATAATATCTGCGTGTTTGTCTGCCTGATGGAGCTGCCTTCATTTTTTCCCATTCACATTGCTATCTCAAGGACTGTTTTCCAAGCAACAATTCATGTCTCTTTCAGTCATCAATGAAAACAATCAAGCTCGACTTTATTTTGGGCAGAAATCGAATTCTAAATGAGATCATGGATTCATAAACGAGGAAGACGCGGACAAATGGGAGGGAATTTGGAGAACAGCAGAAATGATGAAGGGGCAGGAAGGACAGGATGATGGGGAAAGATTAAAAGGGGTGAATTCTTACAGGTAAACTAAGTGAAGACTTGTGAGGGACATAATAGATGTCTAGGAATATCTGAAGGGTGTAAGCACTGAAAGGGAAGAAACATTGTTTGGAGTGGGCCAAAACCAGAATGAAGGTGATGCAACTCAGCAAAGGGAGGCACAGACTGACCACCAGCACAGATTTTCCCTATTTCTGCTGATTGGCAGTGCCTTGGACTTTCCCAAGGAAGGCAGCAAAAGCACCTGCTTGAGAGCTCTAAGACTGTTGAGGAGAACAACCCTTAAATAAATAACCAGCTGTGGAACATATTCAGCCTTATGCCTTCTTTCCTGGTAGCTCATTGAAATGGATGAATAATCCATGCTGGGCACCTTACTCAAAGAATTTTGCTGCTGCCATTGCTCACAGTTTGCCTGTGAACAAATCACGCCTTCCCTCAATCCACCCATTACTTAAGGTTACTTAATCAGTGTGTCTGCCTGCAGTGATTGGATGCAGCCCCTCCTGCCCCTCTGGTCAGTACTGCACAGAGGCCTCCAGAGTTTCGTTCTGCCACAAAGCCATTTGGGACAGAGGGAAGATGGGAAGAAATGGAGGCTTGTACAGGTTAGAACCTCCTGGGCAATACCAACCTTATAGAGAGAGGGGGAAAGGAGAAACAACTCAGGCTACTGGTTAAAGAAACCGAGTTGCATCACTTCTGGTGTTTGCTCATGCTTTGTGACATGCGTGGCTACATCTTGCTCTGATCTGTGTGAAAGGGCTTGGTGCTTTTCCCCCTTTGTTGGAAGGCAGCACACAACCACACAGGCCCATTCTTTCCTAAGCCACTGGAACTGAGTATTTGGACAGCCTTCATTCCCAGCCTTGCACCAGGCTGCTGGGTCCTTCCCTGCCTTGCTGGCTCACTCCCCTATGAGAATTGTGGAGGAATGCTGTACATGAGCTCCATGAGTCAGTGCCCCATCGAAGTGCCAACCACTTTGATTGACTGTAAGACATGCAGAGCAGATAAAAACAATTGCAGTGGCAAGAGGTGGGGAAGCAGGGCTGGTCCTACAATGGCTCAGGCTTAGGATCTTCAGTGCAGCTCTCCTGGTGCATGGCAGCAAACAGAGCCGGGCCAAACAAATTGAAGGTTGAGTTCAGCTGCAGCCTCACAGCATTTCCATGCAGGCTTGGGCTGGTGGTGCACGCTGAGCTGCAGGAACACTGCTGGGGAGCTCTCACTCATGCTTCCCCTTTGTCACATCTGGAGCAAGCACGGCTCACTAGGATTTACTGCAGCGTGGCAGTGAGCAGGACTCTGCCTGGCACTCAGTGCCTCTGTGAGCAGCAGCAGCCTGTGCTCAGCCAGGGGGGGACTGGCAGGAAAGCAGCCAGCAGAAAGGTGGGACGTGTCTCCTGTCTGCCACACCTTGCACAGCTCCCTGGGACACAGAGTGCCAGAGGACATCCATCTTCCTAAGGAAGGTCACTCCCTGCCTGGCTCACCTTGTCTGGGAGCTCCTAAAACTGAGGGCTGAGTGGGATGTCAGGCCAGCAGCAGAGTGACAGCTGTTTGGATTACTTAAGAACTGAGAAATGGGCTGTTAACCTGGCACTGCCAGACAGCAGGCAGCCAGAAATCTGCATCACATAAACACCAGCCAGCATCCATATGGCATCCCACTGAGATGCACTCAGACCTTTTGGATCAGGTCTGCCCTGGGTGCTGCACTGCACACCAGGTCAGGATTCTATCATCATTCCCATGGGCTCTGTGAAGGACATGCACCACCCCAGCGCGTGCTCAGCACCCATCCCTTCCCTTTCATATCTGCCACTTGCACTGACCCTGCTATTGCCAGGCCACCTATGGTTGACCTCCTGCACCTCTTGCTTTGTCCCTGCTCACATGGCACGGGGCTGGGGTGGTGCCTGCAGACTGAATAGCACAAATCAGAAACACATTGGGGATTAGTGGGGGAGATAACAACAGCAGACGGGGCCCTGCCTGGCCTTGATTATGGTAAAATCACTGCAATCGCTGCTGTTTATAATTCCAGCAGAAGTCGTTTTTGCCATTTTTATTGTATTTTCTTGATTGTGTTTTGGGTATGTACCCCCTCTATTGTGAAGTTAAAGGGACCTTGACATGTAGTTCACCGTCAAATCTGGACCTGATGGTGAATGGCTGTAATCTCATTACATGGGAATGTCCCCCAGATCTGAAGCACTGATTTAATTGCATTTGGCCTATCCTATGACATTATTTTTATTGAACAAACAGACATGTCTCAGCTTAATACATCCTGGGCTGTTACTGAGATTGGGAGATGGACCCTCTATTGCAATGAAAGCACGGAGGGTACTGCAGTGATTTCCTCTGGGACTAGGGGGTACCCACAGGTGGGCAGCGTACGCAATCCAAGCAGCAGGGCAATGTTTGAGCCATGGACACAAGCACAGTGAGTACAATCAGGTGCAGTGGCTGGTGGTGCACAGCACATTGCTGAGGGACACAGCACAGCTGGGGGTCAGGCAGCAAAGGGGGGCTTTGCATCAATGCAGTCATCCCATAGCTGCTGCTGACTGAAGACACAAAGGATGAGTGTTGTCCTTCCAGGAGAAACAGACATGAACTTTGCATGGGGACCAGGCTGGAAGAAGAGGAGCCTCTGTTCTCTGCATGGGGGTTCAAGTGTAGGAAACAGATCCTTCCTTGTGGCTTCTCCCAACATCCCCTTTGTCTGCCTCGATCTATTTTGTTCTTCTGCTCATTTGTCTCTACAACCCCCTCTCTCCCCCTCCCTGCCTGTCAAATTTCACTCTCTCTTCATACCTGGAAAGGCTGAATTAGAGGGTTTTGAAAACCACTTTAGAAGACAGCCATCACCCATTGTTTTTCCAATGGCATATGGTGATAATAACAGTGCAGCAGCCCCAGACCTCCTGGCTTCAATTACTTTACAGGATCAGCTAATCCCAGTTAAAATTACCTATGTAACTGAAGAATAATTGTAAACCAGGCTCTCTTCTGGACTCTGGCTTTCTGAAAAATCGTTACTGAGGTGCTCCCTGTGCCAAGGCTGTGGAGGATCAGTGGATGAGTAACAGGTTCTGGGGGATGCTGTCCCAGAAGACTTGTTTCTTTTTCTTTTCAAAGCAAACTCCAAACAGATGGCCACTTTTTTTCCCTTGTCTCTGTGGAGTGAGTGGGAAAAGGAGAGACTGTGGGAGAGAGCTCAAAGGATGGAGCTTCTCCTGGGACTGCTCCAGTTTATCAGAGCAGTACTGAACGTGCCACTGAGTTCTCCCTAGGAGAGCCATGCTGCAGTGAGGGCAGGCATGGGGCCAAGGCAGAACCCAGAGCACAGTGACTGCAGGACAGGAGAAAGGAACATTGCTTGTGCCCACCATCAGCTCATCGCCCATTGCAGCTCTCAGCTGGGACAGGGAGAAATTGACAGGGACTTATGGGGACTGTGTGTTCCTGCCCGTGGCACAGAGGGCACTGGGCCCTGGCATCCCCAGAGAGCTCTTCCTTTACAGGGCTCTGTGGGTTCCCTGTCTGCTCTGCAGCCTCAGGGCACCTCTGGTGGAGTAAATCTGCCTGTTAGTGTGATGAACCATCATTCATCTTTAGATGGGCGATAAATCTCTCCTGAACCACAGAACTGCATTTTGTTTTGATTGCTTTTACCCTTGTGGCAACTTTCATGACAGTTTTCCCTCAAATTGCTCCTTTTAAATCTGAAACTTGCTGGATTTAACCCAGCTCTCAACGAGGTCACCTCTTCATTGCTATTCCCACTGCCAACCTTGCTCAGGTATTTGGCATCCTGTGGTATCCTGCCAGCTGCCTCCAACTAACAAATGTATTTTCCCTGGCAGTTTTATTGTAGGCCCTGATGAAGGAGCAAACTGACACTGATGCTCAAAGACTCAATAAAGCTTATGAAGCCCTTGACAGGCTGCTTAATGCACTCCTTGCAAGGCACTGTGTTAGCACAAAGTTCCAGGCGCCGCGTGGTGCCTCCTGCAGTAAGCCCTGGCCCTGACACTGCTTGGCAAAGCTTGTCAACAGCTGTAGATGAGATCTGTACAAAAGAATGGAGTCAGATGTATTCCAGGAGCTATCATCCGTCGGGTGGTGCCAAGAATGGTGCGTGTCACTTCCTAAGCACTGCTTACAATTCTTCCAGCCCATCGTAGCTGATGTGCATTACTCCCCAACAACGAGCTGCTGTGGGACTGTGCCAACTCTGCCAAGTGGATGCTGTCAGAGCCATTCTGGCTGCCCTTTGGCTGCCCAGCCCTGTGCTGAGAGCATCCTGACACACTGCAGCATGCCATCATCTCTATGCATGAGGCCACACCATCATGCCAGGACAGCAGCTCCCCATGACTGGCCTCCCATTATGGGCACACCGCAGAGCAGCAGAACTGCCAGGTGGGGTCTGGCAGTGCAGGGGACAGGGGGGGGGACTGCCCATGGGACTTGCTCAATGCAAATGAAATTAAATAACATAAACACATTTGAAATGTAAAAAAAGCAATGATGCAACATCCAACATCTAATTGCTCCACAGCTTAAATGAATGTTTGTATTGCCTGGAGATAGCTGAATACTTTTGCAAAGAAAGATAAAAATGGGAAAACAGTGGCATGATCAATGTTGCTATTTGGTCCTTCTCAAATTGTTTTTCTTCTGTAAGTGTAGCCCAGCACTTCTGTTATCATTATTACTCCCCCTTATTTTTCAGTCTGGTTTATGAAAGCTATTGATCCATCAGATGCTTGAAGATCCCGCTTCCCTGCCTGGGATGTCTCATCCAAGGCCATTATAGACTGCACACTGCAGTGGTTTGGGATCGATACCACCGTCATACACAAGCTCACAGTACCCAAAGTGCAACATAATTGCTGTGTTGGTCGGAAGGCAGTCGGGGATGTCGTGGTGTGGCTGTGGGAAGGGCTGCGTCCGTCTGCGGCTCTGTATTGCGCTGCAGTTCCGGCAGCCAGCATCCGGCCCTCAGCTTACCGTAATGATATTTGATTTGCCCCTTACCAGCAGATAAATAGTTGTACAATGCCAAGAGCTTGCTCAGAGGAAGGATGAGGAGGAAGACAGTAATTTTCTGATTTCCAGTTGCAAACTTGTGGTGTTCTTCTGGGAGAAGAAGAAATTGTGTCTCTGTTGGGGCTGGGTTGACTTCAGCCTGTTGTCTTCTTTGTTAGCACATGTCATCGAATAACTCAGATGTGTTGGTAACTGTGTGGGGGAACAGTGGGGATCTTGGAGCATTCACAGCCTACCAGGTATGGATGGCTTTAAAGCGCTCCTGGGAATGCCCCCTGTGCCCATGGTGCAGCCCCACTTGGGCAGGGTGGTCCCCACTGAGGCCCTCTCTACATGCAGAAATGATTTTGCACATCTGGAACGATTCATCCTGAGACAGCACAGGGCTTCTCTCCAGGCCCCCGGCCCACTGCTGTGCAGATGAATCTCTCCTCTTCCCTCCTGCTTGTTTTCAGGTGTTCAGCACTCTTTGACATTTTTACAGGCATTTCCTGTGACCATCTCTGGTTTTAAGTTGAAAAAAATAAAATAAAATAGAATGACATCTGCAGTCCCCCTTCCTGCCATCATCAGGGACGTGCTCTTTTGCAGGACTTGGGAACAATCAGAGCAGCTCTTACCCAGGAATTTCATCTCAGGTCTTTGGTCCGTCTGCACTGGGATGGGGCACTGTGAGGTGCTTTGCTTCAGATGGATATTGACAGCCCCATTTGAGTCCATCAGGGCAGTAAAGTGGATGGCAATCTAGATTCATTTTGGAATTTATATTAATCCCAAGCAGATGAGGCCAAGCAAGCCACACACCGGGGCTATTTGCATGGCAGGCTGAAGGCTCAGTGACACAGAGGCACTGTTGAGCTCTAATTCCCTTTGCTGCTGCAGAAGCAGACATTGTCAGCACAGGTCAGCTGGAGACAAGGCAAAGCTGTGGCATCATCATGCTGTTGGTACCTGGGAGAGCACATGGGAAGGGCAGGAGCTGCCTTGCCTAGAGGAGATGTAAAGAACTCCCCATGCACCTGGCAGGCCATCTGTAACTCAGGCACAGGACACTGCCTGCATGCTGTGCTCAGAGCTGTGCAGTGGTAACACAGAGGCAGAGAGCTGGGATGGGATGTTGAGGCCTTGGGTGGCTCTGTGCTGCATGAAGGAGCTCATGTGCTATTTGCTTGTGGACTGGCAGTACTTTGTGCACCACTGGGGCTTTCTGATGGGTCCCCCCCATCTCTGCCCTCATCCTTTCAGAGCAGCAGTGCCCTTTTGTTGGCTGGAACAGACAAGTGGCTCTGGAGAGAATGAACTTTGTGAGGATTTTTATCATCTCATTGTGTGTGCTCAGGGAGCCAGAGGGACGAGTTGAAGTGTTTGTGGAACGACTGTTTTGAAGGTGCTCTGTGCCAAGTGGTGGCACTGCGTTCAGTCCTTCTGCCTGGAGGGATGGGGCAGGGATCAGGGCAGGGACCTCCCCTTTCAGAGTATCAACAGAGATCTCACTGGGTGCAGAGTGAGAGAAGGGAATGGACAGTCAGGCACTGCTGTGCAGGCAGTGATATCAGCAAGCAGTTAGTGAGCAGAGAAGGGAGAAGAAGGGGACTGGAGCTCCCAGCTGTACTTCCTTCAGCATTAGGAGCTGCTGGCACAGGGAGCTCCACAAGAACAGTATGTATGATAGTTTGCAGGTAGGTGTGTACACAAATCCCTCTCCTCACCCATAGCTACAGTACATTGACTGGGACCAAACAGGAATGGCACGGAGCTGCACTGCCACAATGCACAGACATACTGGGATGCTCGGGTCACACATCCTCAGTTTTGTGATAAGAATATTCAAAGCCAGACCCAGGGTCTGGTGTATTTTTGACTGCAGCAGGAATTATTATCCCCTGCTCAGCCTGGCTCTTGCAGTCAGTAGCTTGTAACAGCTGCCCGAGGAATTAGTTCCAAATGCAGGGAGCTGTAGGGGAAGAGAAGGGGATTTTTCTCAGACAAGGCACGATGCTATCCCCCCTCCAAAGGAGCAGGAGCAGCTTCTTTTCACAGCTTGGGTGTGCTGCTGTGGGGCGGGCTGGCAGTGGCCCAGCTCAGCAGCAGCTTCTCACTGGGCTGGAGCTGATGTCAGGTGGGGACGATGCTGGTTCCGCGTTCTGAGACCTCACCAGCTTCCTGCCCCAGGTCTCTAACTTGAGGAATCAATATCAAGCTTGGTCTGCAAAAGCAAAAGTGTCCTTGCAGAAAGCATAACTTGTTTTCTTTATTAAAAACAAGGGGAAAGTGGAAAATAAGGCTTTCCAGAGCATGTGGGTCCTCGTGGGTTTGGGAAGTAAGGCAGGCAGGGTACACAGCAAGACCCAAAGGGTGCTGTTGGCACAAATGGGGTGGCAGGCATCCCCAGTGCTTATGCCAGGGTACCTTCTGCTGCCACTCTCAGGCCAGGGATCAGGTCATTTCTCTGTCCTGAATTACATCACACATGTTCATATGCAATTTCCAGTCTGAAACCAAATAGAATTATTCTGTTTAACGGGTTACTATGAATAATTCACACACACTCTAGGGATGAAGGTGACATCTATTACAAATAATAGAAAGGTTTTGCTGAAGAGGAGAAAGTTTGGGCTGGGATGGGAGCAGGATGCCTGGAGCACCAGACCTGGGCCTGCCAGTGGTGCAGGAAGCAAAATGTTCATCTTATGCAGCTGGTACGTATGTTCTGACACCTCCAGCATGCAATGGCAGCTGATTGCACACTGCTCACATGCCCTGCCATGAGGCAGCATCCCCATCCTCACCACACTGCTCCTACCCAGGCAGCTGGGCTCCCCCAGCCTGAGAGAACCCCATTTCACAAAGCAGCAATTAAAATTTTATGCTCCAAGTTTTCCCTGAATGATTTCAATATGTCTTTTCTGACGACTTCCTAGCAGCGAGTCAAGTAAATTAGAACTGGAACGCAATCAACGTCCTTAATGCAGATACCAGCTCAGGATCTGGGGAGGCTGCTTCTCAGAGAGCTCTGCCTCCCCAGGAAGGTCAGGGCTGGGTGTCCTCTGAGGCTGCTCCCCTGGAGCTCTGGCAGGGAGGAGAAGCACCAGAAAGTAGGGCACCGTCCCCCAAGCAGCACATAAATCCTGCCCTGTTCAGCAAACTTTACTTCTTCCCCTCGTGTATATGTTTTCTGTCATGTCTTAGGAGATGTGACTTTGATGATATATGAATAAAGGAACATCACTGGCAGATGCAGCTGAACCAAACTTCTCCTCCCCTGTGTGCCCTGGATAGCAAGGGAGCAGTGATGCCCATCACAGGGTAGTGCAGTAAGGTCAATCCTGTGGGCAGCTGGCCTGGCAGGGGTTTATGGTTGGAGCTGTTTCTTGGGCTCTGCACGGATCTGTGCTCACCTTCTGCACCACAGCACACCCTGAAGTGCCCACTGCTCTGCACTGCCCAGAGCCAGGGCTGTGTCTGAAGGTCTGGGTAGGATTATTGATATCCTGGTGCTCAACACTCCCCATGTGCTGCACTGACACACCAGGCAGGTCCTGGTCCTGAATTTCTGTACAAAGGAGCAGCTCATCTCCCAGTGCACTGCCCTGCTTTGAGGCTGTGAAATCCCCAGCTGGGTTTTGGAGAACGCCATGGACCCAGAGAAGGACTTGTCCATGAGCAAAGATGAGCGCTGTGTGTACTTGTGTCCCCACAGTAGTGACATGCTACCTCTACAGTGCCAGAAGGCTGCAACCCTCGAACACAGCCCCCAGGGTAAAACCTTCAGTCAGAGGCAATCCTCTCACAGAGGAGAGGGATAAAGAGTTTTTCTACCCAACTAAAAACTTGTTGGCCCAGATACATTGCAGCTGCAGAGGAACGGGGCTGTTGGCCCATCTCTGATGTGCGCAGGTAGTGTTGGGGTGGGCTCAGCCCTTAACAAATTGCAGAGCAAACAGTGCATGGGGGTCAGGCCCGTGGCTCCCAACAGCTGTGCTCCTCAAAATGGGTTCACATGGTAATACCGGCATTACAGCCCACGTTGCAGTGTGACAGCAGCGACAGAACCCTGCAACAGCCGCTGGCACAGCACCGCAGCTGGGAGCATCTCGGGGACGTGGCCGATCCGACCTCAGCACTCCGGCTCCAGGCGCAGCGTGAAAGCTGTTTTTGTTTCTCCCCTGCCCGAGAGCCGGAGGTGTGTAAACAGGAAGAGGCACTCCCTGAGCAGCCCAGAGTGGGGAAACGAGGTGCTGAAAGGATGACAGCCGGCTCTGCCGGGGACTTCACCTTGCTGGGGACGGAGGAGGCGGGAGGCTGCAGAAAGCGAGAGCTTGGAAAGTTTTCGCTTTTATTTCAGGAGGAGAAAATATTCTCCATCGCTTCCTGGCATCAAAGGTTTCTCACGTTCTCCCACCCTGAAAAAATAAAACCAGGAGCATCGGCGCGATGACAGACGGAGGGGCAGCGCGGAGCCGGGCGGGCAGGAGGACGGGCAGGATGGAGCTCATGAAAAGCGCTCTGTGCAGCCCAACTCTCCTGTGGGCAATAAGGGCTGCTGAAAGGCCCAGAAAAGCGCTTCATCATGGAGTGTTTATCGCTGAGGTCATTTTTGCCCTTCCTCTCTTACCGCCTCCTCCTCCCTCCCAGCCCCAGCACTAAGTGTGAGTTTCTTAGGACAGGGCGTGCAATATCCCATGTCCCTCCATGTTCCCTCAGTGCCACCCAGCTGTCCTGTGGTTGCCTCTTTCGGGGACGGCTGTACTTGGGGCACGCTTATGTAAAGGAACAGCAAGCAGTGCTGCAAAGCCCTTTTTCTCCACAGGCCTCTCACTCACTCCGACACAGCAGTTCTGCACGGTGACAGCATGAGGTGCCCCCTCCTTCCAGCCCCCCACCCTTGCAGCAGTGCAGGGCCCAGGCTCCCTGGAAGCCCTGTCCCAGCACATTGCTATGGTCCCAAGCTGGATGGCATTGGGGACTCTGACCCACTTGTGCCAAAGCTGAGATACACACTGTAACCACCTGGTGGCACCAAAAAAAGTTGGCTGAGAAGGGTCTAATTAGTACCAGTTGCAAACCTTGGCTTGGGAATTCCAGTGCAGTTTTTAGCTTCTCTGTGGTTCACCGTGTGGTTGTTAAACACCAAATCATGCTTTATAGCTGGAGGGTTAGTGTCTGTGGGCTTCAGTCTCTCAGCAGGGGATGGTTTAATGTGAGGCTGTTAGGCAAACTAAAAGGTGCAGCGATGCTGGAGTGGAGCTAAGCTCAAGAACATGCCTCACTCTCCACTTTGCTCCCTGCTATGAGTTCCTGTTGATGCTCTCCTCGACTGTTTGGTAGCGCTGCCTCCTTCTTGCTGCAGAAATGGCCTCACCTGCCCAGTTCAAAGCCCAGCTTGGACAGCCAGAGCACTAACCACCCTGCCCTATTTGAGGGCCCTATCTCTTCCTGCTTCTGACACCTCATCTCCCTGCGGTGGCTCTGCCCTTGGAAAAACAGCCAGGACCCTCCAGCAGATGTGAGGATATGCTGGTATCACGGGTTACTTGGATTTACCTATGCCCGTGACAGGGGAAGCCACCCCGTAGGGCCCCGCCCCCCAGGGCCTGGAAAGGAGGGGGAAAAGGGGAATGGGATAAAAACAGCGGCAATCTATGGAGGAAAAACTTATTTTACTAAATATGATATCGAAATACAAGATAACACAATATAATATAATTGAGGCTAATAAATTGAACAAAACAGAGAGAGAGCGTCCCCGAAAACCGAGAGGCCTACTGTGAACTCTAGGCAACATGGCTGGAACGCTTCCCACTCTCTGAGAAGTTTGAGAGAAGAAGAAGAACACTCCAGCCTGGGAACAAGATTATATAGCGTCCTGGTCCCGTGACTTATCACTACCCGTGTTGTTCTCTGGGATATGTAGTCTTCTTCTGTGGACTGCACATTCAATAGAAGTATCCATACTTTACATGATGTTATGATGTGGAATACTGATAGCAAAATTACAAAATTACAAAACCATGACAGCTGGCAACATGGTGGGGATTGAAACCCCCTTTGCGCTGTGGGTGCTGTGTGCAGTCAGAAAGGCAGATGGGCCTGAGTGCCATTTTTCTCCAGGTCTGTGGAAGGTGGATCCATTCCCCCTCCTGCACCAGCCCTCAACCCAAGGAAGCAGCAAAGATAGGCTGATGTTGGAACTAAATGTCTTCTACCTGCTGCCAGAGATCTCATGCTGCCCTGCACCCTCCCCAGCAGCTCTCTTCCATGGCACCATCCCACTGCTACTCCAGATCCAGCAACCAGCACTGAGAGCTATTTAAAAGCAGACCAAACAGCAAAGGCAGCCCTAGGAATGCCTTATCCAAGAGGGAGCCTTCAGGCTGTGGGCCCCAGGGTCAGAGCTCAGGAATAGCAGTCCCAGCAGTGGCTGTAACAGCCTTTTGTGGATAGCAGCTGGCTCTTGTGGAGCCTCAAAGCAACCCTAAAACTGTCCAAACAAACTCTGAGCTCCCTGCTTTCCTGACCCATGTACAATCCATCACTGGCTCTGCTTCATTGCAGGGTGGGGCATCACACAGCTGCTGTGCTCTCTGTGCTCCAGGGAAGGCCCTGCACTAAGGGTGGGAGCAGCACTGTTTGTGGCATGGCCAGTGGGGAGGGGGCTGCATTGTGCTGAAACCATCATCCCTCTCTACTAAACCCATCTGCATCCTCCAGGATGGCAAGCACACAGGTGGGGTGATGGTGGGATGGTGCCTGATGGACCTGGGTGGGGAGATCAGTGTCCTCTGAGCAGAGCACTCCATCCTAAAGGGAGGTGAGAAGTTGCATGGGAAATAGAGCCTGGTGCGTACCCACAAGCACCACCAATTATCCCCAGTTCTCATCCCTCTCTGCTTTCTGAGCAGCATTGCTTCCCTCCTTGCCACACAACTTTAATTGCAGGAAGACCAGCACAGTCTGCAGGAGCCTCTCCAGCCCTGCGGCCTGCAGCAGATGCAGGAAGGAGCAGCTTGGTGGGACTTACTGCAAGCTGCACCATATCCAGCCCAGCTATGTGCCAACCTGCAGAACCTCCCAGGTCCTTCTCCCCATGATACTGCTAAGAAGGATGCAAATTGACGGCAGGACTTCTGATGAAAAAGAGCTTAATTGCCACGGGTTTCATTCAAAAAGCACAGCTTAAGGGAACTGTGGAGGGAGAAAGCAGCTCTCAGTAGACTTGAGAGATTTATGTGCCTCAGCTGCTCCTGATGAGCCCTGGTCACCCCCTGCTCCCCATTGTGTGTTCTCCACCTTTTGGGGCTGCCCCGTGTATTGAAATGTTTGGGTGTCTCCAGGGGACTGAGCCTTGGTCCCCGTTAATCCCCCCTCGATAACCTGACAACAGGGAGGAAATTGCCTTCAATTAAATGTGTAAGGTTTAATTTCCCTTTGAAGTGCAGAGCAGCACAAGAAGCTGCTCAGAGAGGGATGGAAAATATCTAGATAAAGCTGTGCCCAAAAACTTACAGGTGGGGACTGACAAACTGAAGAAGGCACTCGTCGTCATCAGGGCTGGACCAGGACCAACAGAAGGAGCAACATGGTGATGCTGGTGTGCCAAGAGCAGAGCCAGCCTGCAATGAGTGCAGTTCATGCATCTTCCCCAGTTCATCCCAGTTCAGCTCTGCTCCAGGGAAAGAGAAGCATCCTCTGCTTGCAGTTACACCAGGTGTGTGTGCTGGCTTCTTCATGGATGTAGGGGTGGCAACTGCTCATCAGCATCTGCAGAGTGTGCGTCTGATGCCCCAGGGGTCCCTCTGCCTGGGACAGGGCCCCACAGTCTGTCCTGTGCTGTGCTGGAACTGGGCAGCTCCAGGTGGGACAGCATCACCCACCCAGAGATGCCTGCTATGCTCTTAGTGAAATGGGGACTAGAAGCACCTGGCCATATTTGTTCTGCATCTTCTGGTGTACTGTGGGAATAATAGCTCACCAGCTACTGCCCGTCATCCATCCTCCTTATTTCCTGTGCAGGACCTGATTTATGCCTGCATCTCTTTCCTTTATGCCATCAGTGCATGCTGATAGATAGCCCCTCTCTCTGCTCTCGCTGTCCCTTTGTGCTACATCAAATCATTAATTCTTTGCCAATGTAAACCTGTCTCGCCTTCAAGACTTTAATTTTGCAGAAGCATAAACACCTTATAATCCGTCTGCCTTCCTCTGGCTGGCTCTGAACCTCCTGCTCCCCCTCCCTTGGCCTGAGGTTATCTGGGGTGACAGATGGGGGGGACAAGGGCAGGGAATGCCTCCTGAGGCACCTGGCAGTGTGGGTGCACTCCTAGGGGAGGGTCAGCAGGGCCCAACAAACCTTTAGTGCTGAAGATTCAGCTGTTGTCAGGATAGGTAAGAGTCTGAGCGCTGAATATGGCTCCAAATAATGCCCACGTCTCTGTGCATGAAGAGCCTTCATCCTGAACGAGCATTTCATGGGAGTCCTGGGGAAAGACTGAAAACAGAGTCCTGAGAGGACCTGGGAGATGTGCTCACCTCCCCCCATGGCTTTGCTCCCAGCCTGGCTCCTGCCGATGAGCAGATCTGGGATGGGAGCTGGGGCATCTTCAACAGGACTCATGATCACCCCTGGGTGTTGCTGTAGGATAAATGAAATGCTCTGAGGTTCCCAGCTCTGACATGGCTGGAAAGGAAAAGGAAAGTCCAATTGGGTTAGAAAAAAGCAGCTATAGCTATACTGGGACTATGGTGAGAGACATACATATCACTGAACGGTGTGTTCTCTTTACAAAGACAGACATAATGCACAAGGACATCTGGCAGGGCTATGCAGAGCCCCCAGCATGGGCAGCAAGGCCAGGGGCAGGGCAGGGGGCCAGCAGGTTGTTTCCTGCCTGGTGCAGAGGAAGTGAACCTCCCCCAGTGTCCACAGCCCTGTGCTGACCCTCCACACCACCCAACCATCACAGTGCCTTCACCGAAGCCCCGCAGTGTTTTGTCTCCCATAACTTTCCTCTTTCCCCTTTTTGATCCTTATTTGAATCATTTGTCCCAGTCTTAGGTAATTCCTGCAGCACGCAGAAATATGTGCCGCTACTCCCTTTGGGGAGTGGTGTTTCATGGCTGTAATCCATTTAGTGCCAGGTTATTAAAATGAAGATATCTCTCAGCACTACAGACCTGTTAATCAGGGGAATGGCTTCAAAGGGCTTTTGTGGGCATTGTTAATTTGTGCTGCATTGAGCCACGTAAAGCTGAGAGGAGCATTAGGGATGGGAGTGAAGGTAATAAATCAATAAAGTGGATTGAAGAGTGCTCGGCTGGCTTGCTGTTCTGTGGCTGCTGTGTTCTGACTTAAACGCTTTACATCCATCACAGCCTGTGGATGGAAGTGCTCACAGCAACAGGTTGTGCCCTCCTGCTGCAGCATCATCCCCAGCCCAAGGGCCATGTTCTGCTGCTTGGGCTGAGCATGCAAACCAAAGCACCTAATGGATACACAAAGCAGGATGCTGCTACTGGTGGCTGCTGGGGAGTGCATCTTGCAGCTACCTGTCCCATCAACAGCCTTACACTGCTTTGCAGCTCCTGAGCGCTCACTGTGAGACCAGACAGTCAGGTGCTCCACACACTGCTCTTTTGTGCTCTGCTCCAGGTGGAGGCAGCTCAGTGCTGCCCTAACACAGTGTTCTGCTGCATTCTGGCAGAAGCCATGGGATCTGGGCTACCAGCTCGCAGGACACATGGTCACCACCTGCATGTGAACATGAAAGCAAATGCTGCTGCCCATTTCATGCCAAGCACCTGTGCCAGCCCAGCCTCCTGCACTGCTCACAGGACAGCTCTGTGAGAAGCGGCTCCTGGCTCCAGATTAAAGCCTTGAGAAGGAGGAGGAGGGCTGTGACATTTCTGCTGTTCTGCTCAGCCTTGGTGAACATAAACAGAGCACAGACCCTCCCACCTTCCTGCTGGCACTAAGAGCATGAGAAGCTGGAGCACAGTCTGAGAGAACTCCTTGCTGCAAAGGGTGGGGACTAAGTTTTCCTTTGGTGGAGGGCCCAGCCGTATAAGGTAGAGCAGAGCAGAGCAGGGCAGAGCTGGCCAGTGCCATGCTGCTGATGGATGCACTGGGAGAGCTGTCCCTGCAGCCACCTGTCCTGGGGCAGCTCCTGCCAGGCAGCATCTCTGGTGCAAGCACATGGAGGGAACACTCATTCAAAAGAACCAATAATCAGCTCTGCGCCCCCTCCAAGCCTGTGCCAATTGGTTGACCTTTAGGAATTCATGACTTCAACTAATTGAGATTTTGCTTTTTATAGTAATGACGTCCTGGCAGACAAAAAATGCATAATGCTACCTCTGCATCGCCTGTCTATCTGCGTGCTTCCAGCAGGACAATCTCTAGAGCTCTGGTAAATACTATGGGATTACGCAAAGCCCTCTCTGCAGAATCACGGATAGCGTTCTGCTGTTGGCAGGGCTGATCACTGGCAGCTAATTTGGGGCACGTGTCATCCTCCATCCTCCCTTTGGCTAAGAGGGAGCTCTTGCTTCTGACGGAGATACTGTATTTTCATTGGGCTTAATTCTTTAGGCAAAGAGATCATTTCTGTCTTCTGAGTTTGAAACCTGGAAGCCTTATCATCTTGCTACTTAAAATGATCTTTTTGCTGAAATATGACAGAACGGCAGCTTTTAAGCCTCTGCTATGGTCAGACAATGGGAAGGTGGCATCAGCTCTATGCCTGTGTGTGGCTGCATGGGGGCTCTGCGGAGTCAGATGCTGTAATTAAAGCCCCAGAGAGATGGATTAGGATCATTTTCAAGTCCATGGTGATGCTTAGAATACAACGTTGTATGAAGTTGTTATCTGCTTTGAGCAGTGGGTTTGGGGTTTTCCAACAGTGGGGAGAAGGTATAGGGTTAGATGCAGGGAACCCTCATGGGTATCGAGACCCCCAGTGAACACAGGAGGTGGGGGGAGGAACCCAGCAGAGCTGTGTGTTCCAACGGCACCTGCTGGAGTCTGCCAGCCTCCAGGTTCTGCAACAGTAATCTATAATTAATATTTTCCTGAAATTTACTCATTGGCTCTTGCTGAGAGCAACTGCAAATTGCTCCTGTGGTGCCCAGACGGAGCTGGCTGAGCTGTAGCACTCCAGACTCACGCTATGAGACTTTTTCCAGCCCAGCAAATCTCTCAGCATTCAGACCCCAAAATCTACGGGTTATCTTTATCTGCTTAACCTCAAATGTTGAAGCAAAAATAGCCCCAACTGAAGGACACAGCCGAGGTGCCTCAGGCTACAGTAGAGAAGAGGGCAGCCCAGCCCAGCTGTGCCCTGCACTCCAAAAGCCCTATTGAGGTGTGCTGTGGGGCTGTGGCTGCAGGGCTTTGTTCCCCATCTGACTGAGGATGTGATGAGTGAACCCATGAAGTCTGATTTGGAGCTTTAGCAGTGCAGGAAGCTGGTCGCTTTTTTGGAAAAGACATCAGGGCTTCAGCCTGCAGTGTGCCCACTGCCCTCCCGCAGCTACAGGGAGGCTGTATGCACTGAGCACTGGAGCTGAGGCTGTGGGAAACGTTCTTTGTCAGAGGAGAAGAAGAGATTTTCATGCATCCTGTGTACATTATTCCTGGGCTGGCTCCTCCTTTGTATTTAACAGAACCTCTTGCTTGGTCTCATGTTCTGCACTCAGCCTGCCTACCCATATCCCTGCCATGGATGCAGAGATTGGGTGGGATGGTGCAGGGGTGACAGCGATGAGGTAATGCAACACAGTAGGCCAGGACTGGAAAACAAGTGCAGGGCTGAATGCCTGCTGTGTAGCAGTAAATTTTCTGTCCCAGCTGCAGGACCCTGTGAGCCACCACTGGTGGCTTTGCAGACGTGCAGGCAGGCAGGAATCCCACACTGTGTGATTCCTATCCTGTTTTGAACTCAGTCTGACAAATATTATGAAGTTATGAACCATCATGGGATTAAAAAAGAATCAACATGCTCTGTTCCAGCCAGGTTACCAAAACCCTTCTTTCTTCCAAAGGAAACTCAACTGGAGGTCCCTTTCTCCTGTGGAAAACCCTGTTTGCAGTGGGGCAGTGTGGGCAAGGAGACATAAAACCTTACTGACCAGCTCTGTTTGGGAATCACGGGGACACACTGTCAGGGCTCAGACTGGTGCCTGTGCTCCTGTAGGTGCTGCACCCATAGTCCTGCTGGTGTCCCTTGCATTCTCGACCCTCCATCCCACAGCATCCTGGCCCTGGTGTCACCAGCAGAATGCAGACCTGTGTGATGCCCTTCCCATCACATAGGTGCCTTAGGGCCCTTCCCAGTGCACCTCTTACTCCACTGACAGGAGGACATGTGTCACATGAGTGGCCTTCCCGCTCCAAGGGGAGCCCTTCTGCTTCCAGGCTGCAAAGAATGATAAATGCTTGGGTATCCCTTCACTGTGTAGAACATTCATCTTGTGAGCCCTCACCCCATCTTCAACCCCAGATTCTGCTGCTTTGTATTTTTTCAGCAAATTCTCTTCTCACACATGCTAACTGCTATGCCAGCCTTGGCCATCCTCCTCATGCCATTCACCAGACTGTGACACTAGCCTTGAGCTCAGAATGCTCTCTGGGTGGCAACCTAAAGCCAGTCATGATGTATGAGGGTCTTCTGAGGGGGATAATGGAAGATGAGTAGCTCAGGGGATCTGAAAAAGCAGCTGGGAGGACTCAGGGTGAGGAGAGCATTGGTGTCTGCCCAAAGGGAGCCAGAACCCACACTGATTTGCAGAAAGCCCTCTCCATCACAGCAACATCCGTCTTAATGTCTGCGCAGCTCTGGAAAGAAATGGTGATCAGTTGAAGCTTCTCTCCTGACTGTACACAGTGCACTTAATTTGTAGGTCCTATGCAAATAGAAACCACTGTTTATTTGTTTTTAAATTCTTATCAACTGTGATACATTGTTTGTTTTGAAACAAGGGAAGGCCGGTGTTTGAGTGATATTTCTCACTAATTGGGAGTTATTGTGTGGGACGGAGCAGAAAGGGCACGTTGCCTTTTAGCAGAGCCCATGTGTAAGAGCACTCTCATTTTAATAAAGCTGAATGCTGTTTGCTGCCAGCTCTAACGTGAAAAAGCAAAGTAAATATTTCAGCATCCAACAGCCACTTCTGCATGCTTCAAACCTGGAGGGGAGGGGGAATACATCTTCATAATTGTGCTGCATGCCAACGGGTTTGAATGCGTTTAGGCAGAAGCAGAGCAGCAGCTGCATGGGGCACTGGGCTGACTTGGGGTAGTGATGGAGATGCTCCTGCATGCCATGGGCACAGGGGGTTCTGCCACCTCCATGTGCAGCATGGGGGGAACCACACGGAGCCTATCCTGGGACTGAACACTGCTGGATACCCCCCACTGCTTGTTGCACATACAGAAGTATCAACCTCTCTGCTACATAGCAGCTGGGCAGTGGGGCTGTGTGATCATCTCTAGACCTCAATCCATTTATTTCAATTCTTCTGGGTTTTTTTTTGGGCTGCAGAAAACTTTACTCTAAAGCTCATTCTTCCAAATGGCAGAGCTGAGCCCGGCTCCTTTGGCTTGTGGGCCTTTTGTGAAGCTCATTAGCTGTCTGCAGTCTTTGCCTTAAACTCTGAGGCCAAGGGAATAGTCCTATTAAATAAGATGTCACAATCTCAGAACGGAAGTTTAGCAGTAGATGACAATTAACAAATTTGATGATGCCTTTAGCTTTTGTGTGTGTGTGTGGCCCAGAGACAGTGGGACAGGCACACACTGTAGGGTTGGTATGCATTCAGAGAGGGCTGGTTAATGGCTGGAATAGCTGCTTCAGTGTTGGAAAGATATTGAAGACCCAGGGAAGCTGTTCATGCAGAAGAGTGTGGGCATGATGGAGGACATCCTGCAGAGAAAAAGGGAGCTCTGGTCTGCATCCTGGGATGGAGAAGAGTGGAACAGACTGGCTGTCTGATGGCCTCTGCTGGAAATTATCACAAAATCTTTAAAGCAAACAAAAGTCCTCTCGAATTGAAAAGGTATTATTTGAATGCTTTCTGAAAGAAGAGGTTTGAACAGCATGATCTATTTCATCTCCAAAATGTCAGGAAACATTTATACAGCTGCTCAGCTTGCATTGCTGTTTGGGTCTTCTGCTGGAGTATGATGAGCAGCTCCAGGTTGGTGGGGTAGGTGCAGCACCTCAAGCATGGCACAGCTGTGGACAGCAGATGTGGGAGCATGGCTGGTGTTGGCACTGCTGACAGTGGTGACCCATGGCTGCCAGCGGCTCCACAGCCACCTGCATCCAGCCCAGGCTGTGGACAGCATCTCTGCACTGCACTGAGGTCTGCTCCTGAGCTGCAGCATTTGGGGAAGGCTGGAGAATAGAAGCAGGAGGGGGAAGTGAAAAGCCTTCTCCTGTGTGCAAGCTCCTTTCAAGCCCCAGCAGGACACAGTGACGTCTCCCCAGAGCCATCCCTTCTCCAGACTGACCACCCCAGCTCTCATACACTATACTGACCACTTCTCTCCAGAGCTCCTCTGCTCTGTGCACTCCCACAATCCAGATCTGCCCTTTGCTGGGCTCATCAAATGCCCATCTCCATAGCAAGTACAGGAGGTGCCCGCAGATACTGGGGCAATGGGGGAGGCTGAAGGACATGTCTGCACCTTCCATTCCCTCAGGAGCAGTCCTGAGCACCCCCACCAGCTCACCACGAGCTGCCAGCAGCACTCCCTGCCTGTGGCTTTGAGTGAGCATCTCCGTCTTTGATCCTCTCTAGTGGCTGCGGTTCCCTGTTTACACAGACAACCACATCTCTTTGTGTTTGCCTTCATTAATTCTTCTGAAGCCTTTTTTTGATCGCCCTGATAAGGCTCCATGTGTCTGAATGCACCAAGCCCACATCCCAGCATTTCCTTCCATGCCCTGACAGATCCCATAGAGGTTCTCACCTGGTGTGTTGAGCATGGCACCATACCAGACCAACATATGGAGGGTGGCTGGGGGGCTTTTCTTCCCCAACAGCCAATGCACAGGCAGCACCTTGCAAAGGGTTTTCACAGGGAGGGCTGCAGGTAGTGCTCCAGGGGGGACACGCCTCTGTGACAGCCTCTCCCTTATGCACATTAGGGATTTATATATATATATATTTGTTCACTTTTATCCTCTTTGCCTTTCTGGCAGGCTTTTGAACACATATAATGACTTGGAAGGTGTAGTCAAGGTTCTGGCATCTGCGGAGTGCGGTGGGAGTGGAGCCAAGACACCGGGCCGCACGGTGGTTTCATCCCATTTGCAAACTACAAGGCTGCCTTTGAGCAGAGGGGGGCAGTGCGAAAGAATATGTGCTAAACATCATGTTGGGAAGCTTAGCGCATTAAGGGGAACAGCATGCTGGCTACAGACAAATGGAAATAGTTTGTGATTTGTTATAGGAAAAGGAGAGGCAAGGAGCAGTCTCTTTTGATTTAGGGCTCAGAGCACAGTCTGGCAGGGCAGGTATGATGGTCCTCACTAGGTGTTGTAGCCAAGCAAGTGTCAGAATGGCATAAATCAGAAAGTTTTACCTGAGTCTGTCAACCCTTCGAGCAGAATTCCTTGGTACTGCAGAGCTCACACACAAAGAAGTGTACAGACACAGGCAATGAGACAGAAAGAGATAATTTGGAGAGGGAGAACACAGACAGCAGCCTCTAACATGTGCTTCAAGCTTGGGCTCCACGAAGCTCTTCTGAACTACCTGTGCTGCTCCTGACCAGTCCTGCTCTATCCTCTGTGATGTCACATGGAGGGGGGACAGCTGCCTCTGGCAGCTCCAAAGTAAAAGGGGTCCATGTCATTGGACCTTAGTACACCCACAGTGTTTACACAGTGCCCTCCTTGTCACAGTAGGAACCCCAGCTCTCAGCATCCCAGCGCATGCCTTGGCTTCCCAGGCTGCTTCTGAAACCAAAATACCTGCAAGGCTGACAGACCCCATTCATCATCGTTCTCCTTGGGATGGTGCAGGATGGAGTAGTAACCTTCAGAGCCAGAGCTGTGGGTGCTGACTGATGGGATCACTTGGGTCAGCTTCCCTGGGAGCTGGGAGGAAGGTTCAAAGCTGCAGTCAAAACCCAAAATCTCCCCTTCAAAGAAATTCCTATCTGTCCCCAACTTTCTCTAGCCTGAGCTTGAAGGAGACTGTTTGGGCAGTGCTGGGATAGCAGGCAGGGCTCTGATGATAGCTGCAGCCAGATGAGAAGCCCCTGAAGAAGTGCTTCTCCAGGGCTTTCTGATCTCTGAGCATCCACAAAAAGGAGTGCATAGATATCAGTCTAGTGAAAGAAAAAAGGTTCAAAGAAGGAGCAGCAAACTGAGAGGCATCCAACCAATGGAGAAGAGATGCTTGCAAGAGCATGCGAAGGGAGAAGATGAAGCAGAAAGGGCTGCATCCCACATCTCTTTCATAGATCTCCCATACATGGTCCCCAAAGCCAGGCAGAGGGAAAGCACCAAGTATGCACTGCTCAGAGCTTCTTCGGGCCATGCCAGAGCCCAATACTCTCAGGGCACCATTATCTAGAACCAATTGTGGATCCAAGCATGGCTTAGCTCCTTGGCAGTGCACTGTGTTGTGGTGCAGAGAGGAGACGTGTTCTATGGCATCTCCATGACTTTCCCCAGCAGCACAGCCAGTGCCCAGAGTACATCACAGCAGCTCTGAGAGAGCCTGAAGAAATGCCCCAAAGGTCCCACTGCATCCCTGCAGCCATCAAGATGTTTTTCTGCAACCACATGCACAGAAGGAATCACAGCTCCATGCAGGACAGACCACTGCCACTGCATGCGTGTGGTGCCAGCACCAGGCTCACCAGCCCCTTCTATTACTTTGCAGGACTGCAAATAGAAATGTTTAACAAGTAATGCCACAACACTGGCTGGGTGGTGGCATACATCAAACCTGGAGGCATACACCAGGCTAATCCTGAGTGGGGAAAAGCCTCTTTCCTCCGCATCACTTCCAGCTTTAATGGATATTGCAAATAAGTCACACCCGACAAGTATAAAAACAGCACTTCCCCCTGTGATCTCACTGGGAGGCCAAAGCAGTGGCTCTGACATCACAGCCTATCTCTGGATTCTGCATTGCATGGAGAACTCATTGCTGCTGCTGCCCACATGCACCAGTGCTGCAGGAACTCCATGCAGGACAGTGATAGGGGGCACCCCCAGGGTGATGGCCCACCCCACTACAGCCACTTCCATACACAGCTTGAGAGCTCCACTGCTCCACTGCTTCCCCCCCACCCCTCCCCCCTTTTTTCCATTTGTTTGTTCATTCTTTCTTTATTCTCTGCAATTGTCCTTAATGGAAACAGCATCTCAGCAGAAGTCACCCTGCAGGAAAGCTATAGCACAGAGGGATTTTTGTAGATGGCTTTAATAAAAACATTGAAGGTCTGTTGTTGTTACAGTGCTGTGTGATCCATTAAGTCTATTAAATACAACACAGGGAAGCTGTGAAAAAAGCCAGAGGAGGCCGTGATGTCACACAGAACAAATGAGCAGGGGCTGCTTTCCTGGCTCCCTTCAGCCGGGTGGTGCCACAGCTCTGTAGCAGAGGAGCACCACACTGGAGTTGCTGCCCTGATGTGTGCACAAGTTTGTGCTCCTGTAAAGGAAGAGTTTCCAGATTTCACATCCAAAAAGTACCAAATCTGAGGCCTCAGGACAACTGCTCTCACCTGCCCAATCCAAGTGGACTCGGTGCAAAGCAGCACGACAGGGAAAGGCATGCAAAGGGAGGTTTCCTTGCTGCTGAGATGGCTGTGCAAAGCCTCCTGCTGTGGACTGAGGGGAGGGGAGGTGCCCAGCACTGGGCTCACCCCATAGCTCATGGGGTAATGTCTTATGACAGCTCCTACCTGGCAAGTGCCTTGAGATGCTCTGCCAAAAGATGTGTTTGTACTCATGTCTCTACCCTCCATGTGTCTCTGTGCTTCCCAGATGAGTGTTGCTCTCGCCCCTGTGCAAACAGTGCAGGATAATCCACCCATGCTGTTTATTTGCACAAGATTATTTTTTTGTTGACATTCAGGAACCTTTTTCCTCCATCTCCCCTGCCCTTACACTACCACTAAATGTCAGCCCCAGAGTCACAGCAGCACAGCGGGGGATGCCAGCTCAGGAAGGCAGCACAGTGTGCCCAGCCTGGCCAGATGTGGCCAGATGTGGATGCTCAGAGAAGAACATGAGAAATAACTCATGCAGAGTGTGGCTGTATCCCATTGCATCCTCCCACACCCTTCAAGGGTGGAGTATATAATTCTGGAGGTGCTCAATATCCCCTGCTAGACTTGCTTTCCAAGAAAGCCCCTAATCCCCTCTTGAAACCTTTTGATACCTTCAGATATTGTACTGCTTGTAGCAATGAGTCCCCACAAAGCTGGCAGTCCTTCCTCACCCTCAGGCTCTCTGGCCATTTACAGTCCATGATGAGTTAAAAGCATATGTGGACTTTGAATGAGAATCCAACGCTGTTATCCCCATTCCAATCACTAGTTATAATTACACGCAGTGGCTGTGGGACTCGAGGAGCTACAGACTATATGTGGGTGCAAAGAGAACAGTGGAGAAGATATCTGTGTGCAGCCCATGGCACACATGGGGCTGCTGAACCCACTGGGCTTTTTCTCTTTGTTGTGCTGACTGCAGATGAGGAATGCAGGTCTCTCTGCTCCAACATAGCTTGAGAAGGAGAGCTCCTTGATTGCGGAGGTACACTGCCAGAACTGGGTCAGAATAAAGAAGTCTGGTCTTGGAATAACAATATTCACAGCAATAGACTGTATTATATAATGTACTATAATAAAAGATATTACAGTATTACCGAGGGACGGGAATGCAGAGGGAAGGAAGGAACAGACGTGACAATGATAAATAAATCTGGAGAAGAAATACTGAACGCAATATACTTTTTGTCTCCTTTTGTTTGAGCCCGTGATAGATGTTTCTTGGTTCAAATAATAGAGCTCACAGGAACACACTTCTGCTCCTGCTCTCCCACTTATGCATTAAGCTGATTTTATTAAACCACTCTGTAAACAACCACTGCCATGCATCTTTCCAATTTCCCCCTGACACTTCTCTCGTAGCTGTTATACAGATGTCCAGCACTGCCAAACAGGAGTGGCTGCACTTATAGGTAGAAAATTCAGCTTAAAATTGCTCTTAATGAAGATAATGCTGGCCTTAGGGATGCTGCTAATCCATGATGCTAATGTCCATAGGGCAGCTGGTGGGGAGCACACAGTATACGGGGCATGTTGCGCCCACTGGGCTGCAGGAGGGGGTGGTCAGAGGAATGCAGATTTCCAGGCCTGGGTTCAGTGCAGGGTTTAATCACCTGTCCGATTTCAAACGTTTAAGTGAGCCCATTGACTTCAATGATTTTCTTCAAAGAAGCAGCCTAGATATTTAAAGTGGCAAGCCCTGCTGAATCAAGGCCTTGGCTCTTTCCCAAGTCTTTTCAGCTGGTCTTCAAATTGACCAGTTCCTTTTATGTAGGTTCTTTTCTTTCTTTCTCTCTTTCTTCCTTTTTTTAACTCTTTGATGCTGTTCATTTACTTTCCTTATGACATTTAACCAGAGCAAATGAGCACTGCCATTTGTTATTTTTTCTTTTTTTTTTTTTTCAGCTGTGGAACTTAGGAGGAAAAAATGGTGACCTGTGACTTCACCAGGAGGCATTGGGTTGTCATTTCCCATAACATCTCCCACGGTTTCGCCTCTGTCTGTTGTGCTGCTCCAGGCAGTGTTCTCCTATCGGTGCTGTGATGGGATAACTCCCAGGGGCTCTAAGTGATGTTCATTGTGTACTGTGGGAGGATCCCAGGTGGATTTCAGCTGCCTCACAGTGTTTTAGGGCACATCCTGGCACTGTCCACCCTCAGTCCCACACCCTGAGGTAGGGAGTGGGTGACAGCCCTGCTCAAGCAGACAGCCCACATGGCTGCAAAGGCCCTTGACCCCAAAGGCTGCCATGAGTAACTGTGATTAACAGACGCAGGAAGGTGACTATGATGGGCTCTATCTATTCTTTTTCCTTATTTCCTTTACTAAAAAAGTAACATTTCCTCCTTTTTATTTTAATGACCTATGGAAATATTTAATGCTGGACAGCAGCGGTCAGCTCTGCAGGATGGGGGAGGCCAGTGCGGGCACCATTTCCCATCTCCTTCTCTGCTCTTTTCTCTCCCTTTCCTCCTGTTTCTGCCTCCACCATGACTTTCCCTCCCAGTCACCTCCACACTGCCCCCTCCCTCCCCCTCCCCCCCCCCGGGTTTTATCTTTGGATACAAAGAAGATCAGACCTCCTTTAGTTACACATGTGTCTCTTGCCTGCGCCTCCAAGCCGCGCTAAGAGCCGCGCTGTCTCAGATGTGACTGCGTGCAGGCTTTCTGCTTGGTTACACTTGTTTATTACTCGTTCATTAGCTTTTTTACATAGCTGGAGATCTGAGCCACTCACATGGCAAAGGAGGCTCGAGCTGACAGCAGAAAAAGCCTCTGCTAGTGAGATTATAGCTGCTCGCTGGCTCGGATGGGAGAGGTGGAGAGGGCAAGGGGAGCACTGCCTTTGTGCTGGGCTGAAAGGCGCTGTCAGAGAGTGGCAGGCAGCCTCCTGGAAAGGAACTCCCGGCCAAGCCCTGGACACCTTAACCCTTTCCCCCACAGCCTCTCCTTGGGGCCTTGGCAGACACAGGAGAGCTGCCTGCACCCAGCACACACAGACTGTACCATGGTGCTCAGCACACACCATCCCCTTTCCCTTATAAAATGGGCTCATCTTTTCACATTGAGACAGAAGCTTCCATATTTTGCAATAAGTGAAGCTGACAATCGTGAGTCCGGTAGCAAACCAGCTCCTTCCCGTCCTTCAGACATCAGCTCCCTGAGCTTGCTGAAGGCCCATGCAGGGCAGTGACCCTGGTTGCCACCTGTTCCACACCACTGAAGTCATCCCATGGGGGTACTCAGCTCTGCCATGCTCTTGATCCTGCAGGAGCTCCAGGGTAAGAAGGCTGAGTGATATCCACCTGCCCATGTGCAGCCACTCTGGCTTCAGCACGCTAAGGCTCCTCCACTGAATGTGGGCACTGGAGACAGGAAGATGCTTTACATGGAAATGCTGTAACACTGGTTCTCATGGCATAGATGGTTTGCTCTGGAAGTGAGGACACTGCAGAGCCCAGGATTAGCAGGGAAAAACACGACGGTTCCAGACAGTAGGAGGCAGAGATATCAGACGTGGTCCCAGCAGGCAGAAGGGGAAGGGGAGGCTGATTCTGGAGCACACAGATCAAAACACTTTGCGTCAAACCGTGTGCAGGATAGTAAACACCACAGACATCAGCCACAGCCTCTCCTCACTGTGAAGCTGTGCTGTGATGGGATGACAAGCAGGATGTGTGCTGCCCATGCCAGCCCTGCAGAATCACCTGGAGCACTACTGCTCAGAATGGGTGTTAGTGGGAGCTCCTTGGGCACAGACCCACATGGCACATAGTCCTGTGTGTAATGGCATGGTCCCGCACAGCATATTATGGTCCCACATGGTGTGACATGGTCCTGTGTGCCAGGACCTGATCCCAAATGGTGTGGCCACACCAAGCTGTGAAATGTTGTCTGCCACTGAACACCACCCTGTCACAGCCCTGTGCTACTCCCGGGATGAAGCCCTTTGCAGAATGCCCTGTGGCCTCACAGACCCCTTGGTTCCCAGCTCAAAGGCCAGGGAAGCTCTCCTGGAGTGGAAGGAAACAAACAGCAAGGAGTCGAGCCGACAGGCGCTGGCACTGTGCTGTCTGCAGGAGGTTTCAGTGCCGCCTGTCATGGGCTCCAGCCCTTCCCCAGCAGTCACATCTCTAATGAACCAGCCCACTAATGGGCTCCAAGGGTTTTAATTGCTTCTCCGCCACCGTGGAGTCAGAGCTGCAGGGCGCAAGAGTGAGAGAGGTTTCCTTTCACAATTTGCATTGTTCCGAAGGAAGCACATTTTTTTTCCCCAACTCCTAATGAATATTGCAAATTCCAAGGGCTTGAGGAGATAAATACTGCCAGGCCAGATCGTGCTCTGCAGAAACACTTTGTCACTAGCTGTTCCCATCATGTGCTCTTTAAAAGCCCGATAAAGTCTAACTCATGATTATGGACAGCTAATGTCTTCAAAGCCTACACCGACAGAGTCTCTGGTTTCAGGTCATGGAAATGCCACTGTCACTTCAATGTCTGAATGTCCCAAACACATTGTCAATAGGGATGTAAAATGCCCTGAGTCAACGGGAAGGAGGACAAAGGGGAGAGGGGCAGGCCTAGCACAGCAGGCACAGCCCTGGCCGCTTCCACTGCAGCATGGACTCCTTTCCTGCAGCCAGAAAGTTGGGAAGGTCACTCGGGCACCCGATCCCAACACTGCAAAAGAGAAAAAAGGGAAGACTAAACATGCATCCTTCAAAAATATCGGCTTTGTTTGAACCCTTTCCTGCTTTCCCCCCTGGTTTGTTTGCAGGGTGCTGGACTCAGCGCCACACTCCCCGCTTCCCCATGGCACAGCCCAACCTTTCCTGCTGTGTGTTGGGCAGGGGAGGTTGGGGGCTGAGTATAGAGGTGACAGCAAAAGGAGGCATTCAGGTGTAACACACTTTTCTCTGAGCTGAAGGATTGTGATTTGTTTGGCTCTGCTGCCCCATGGTGCCTGTGCCAGCCAGCACGCCATGCAGGGTGAGGAGCACATGCAGCTGCTCCTTCATGAGCAAACTGCTGTGGTCCAGCCCTATCTGGGAACTCACCCTTCCCTGTTCTGAGACTGAGGGTGTGATGGGCATCATTCAGCTGCCATAGGCACAGAGGCAGGCTGTGAAGATCAGTGCAGGGAGGTCATGGTAGCAGTGATACACTTAGATGACCAATTTCTAGCCAAGTTACTGTGATTTTAAGGAAAGTTGAAATGAGCTGACAGTGCCACGGAGTTAAATTAATCGCTATGTGACTTTGCTGCCTCTTTTTTAGCTGAGCCAAATAATAGTATCACTTCATCTCCAGAAGTGTGACATTTTTCTGAGGAGCAGGGAGGTGAGGATGAGGCCCGTTGTACTAACTGAGATGGCGGGACTGCATTCCCAGGGCGGGGGTCCCCAGCTGCTGCCAGCCCACACAGTGAGAACTGGAGCAGCGACTGGGGCTCAGCACACCAGGGCTGCAAGGAGCCCTGCTGGGGCTGTGGTGCTGCTGAGGTGGGAGCAGTGGGCAGCCCAAGCCTGGTCCCAAAAATGTATCTCAGCTCTGTGGGAAGCAGCAGCAGCTCTGCCTTGTCCTGCTGCAGCAGGAGGCAGTGTGAGGGGATGTTTGGATAATACTGAGAGCACTTGGATAGTATTTACTGATAGCACCAGGATAATGCTTCTCTCTTTCCTAGTGTCAAGTTGTCGCAATTTATGATAAACCATTATAACGTTTGCTGTGAGCATGTTAGACGTTGTACTCTATCCATTTAAATTCAGTGCATCCACGGATATCAGCTGAGCATTAAAGTGCCTCGTAACACAGCTCACATCATCTGAGGGTGCTTGTAAGTTGCCACTGATATGTGCTAATAATATCTGGAGATACTAAAACAAATGAGTAAGAATTTGGGTTCATGAACCTAAAAGTTCCTCCATTGAAGAGCCAAGCAAGGGAGCAGTGAGGAGCAGAAAGGGAGCATCTCTCCCTTGGGAATAACAGCATCCTGCCCAGATTGGCCATGGAGGGATGGAAGCTATCCTGTAAGTTCCATGCAAGCACAGGCTGCAATGAGTGCTCGCTTGGGAATCCCACATTTTGTGGCACAGCGGGGCCAGAGCCACTTTTTCCCTTCCCAGGAGAAGGAACAGAGGGATATGCAGCAAAATCTTTTATTGAATATCTAAAATCAAATTTGAAGGAAGGAACAAGAATACATACGGTTCTATGATATGAATACATCTTTTCAGAGTTTTAATATCACAAAATGATATGAGGGACAGACAAAAATCCTTCAAGTCAGTTCCCTTCAACTGAAATTAGACCAAGAGCAGTTGTGTTGTGCTGCCATGACACAGCTGTGTCCTACAAAGCCTGGAGAGAGCAGAGCTCTCTATGGGGCAGACAGAGCTGAGATGCTGGAACTCTCCTCCTGTTTTCTTTTGCACAAGACAGAATATTTTTTCTGGCTTCATGCATCCTCCCTGAACTTAAAAATAGCCAGGTTCCTTCCTGGTGCAGCGGAGCAGTTTGCTTTTCCTAGATCTGTCATTCAGATTTCCCATTCCCAATCACTGCTCCTAGAGACAAAGGGGCAAGGGGAGAACTCTGTGCAGATCCCTGTCCCATTCCTGTGTGCCCGCACTCCACCGAGCACAGCTCTCCACTTGCCCCAGTGCACTGCCAGCACAGCCAGCCTCCCAGGAGTGCAGCTGCCATGCAGCAGATTGGGCACATACATGTTTCCAGCCTTCACCAGTCTCACCTTGTCTGCCTCTGCTGAGGTACCCACAACTCAGCATAGGAGCAGAGCTCAGTAACAACCCCAGGCTGCTCGCCAGGCACACTGCTGGGGAATGGGGAAGGGTGCAGGGCTCGCTTGGCAAAAATAAGGAGAGCTTTAGAGACGTGTCCTAAATTCAGCCCACTCTCCTGATACATCCCATTCTCCATGACTTGTGATTCAGGATGGGATCTCAGTAGAGCAGCTTTCATGCTGACACTTTGTGTTTTCCCAGCAGCTGTTCATACTGCTGCCCTCCTCTGAATACCTCTGTGTTGCCCCCAGGAAGCAGAGGGACTGAACTCTGCAGCCACAGCTGCAGCCCTGCTGATGTGAAGCTCTTGCAGCATCTTCTCTCTGAAGGAGTGGCCATGGAAGTGGGCTTCCCTTTCCTGGCTGTTAGATCGCTTGCACTGCTGACTGACACAGCCTCAGGATGGCACTTGCCCTAATTGCTCAGTACTGGAAGAAGCTTTGGCTTTGCAGACAGATTAAGTCTGAGGCTTGGAGCTGAGGGCTAGAAGAGCTGCTTGAACAAAGCACGGTTCCATTTCTCTGCCTCCTCTTCTCTCTGGGGGAGGGCACTGTTGTTTGGAGCACTGCCCGTGCTGATGTCACCCAGAGGCAATGTGAACAGTGAGCACGGAGCTGCAGACACAAAATGCCCCTTTCCCACTTCTGTGTAAGTGTTGGGGCAGGAGCAGGAGGCAGGCAGGGAAATCCAGGGCTCCTGGCTGGAGGAGCAGCACCGGTGTTGGCAGCCTGCTGCTTTCCTTTACCAGAATCCCCAGCACCTCACCTCCTCATTGCAGAGGGATGTTCAAATAGGAACGAGCAAGGAGCAGTCCCACACTGTGCTTGGAGAGCAGATGGCACTGGAGTGTCATGCTGCTCCCACCAACAGCACACTCACATCCATCTCTCATTTTGTGGGAAACACGAGTGACAGCACGATTTTGCAGTGTGAGTGGCCTTCTGAAGGGTGAAGGACAAGGGGCATTTTGCTCCACGCTGCCAGACACCTCTTTGGGTTGTGCTTGGTGAGGGTCTTTCCTGCAGCACTAGCTTGAATTGCCCTGCAGCCTCCAGGCCCACAAACACAAGGCCCATAGCAGCCCCCTCCTTCCCTCCTCCCGCTGTAGTGCTAAATAAACGTGAACCTGGGCCCCTTTTGTTTACAGGCTGGTGTGAGCAGCTCCCAGAGTGCTTACAGAGCAATCCCTGTACCGCTCATATGCAACTCCTCCTCCCCCCACCCCCATGTCCCCCCACGTCTCCCCGCCATACGGACACAGCTGAGCAGCTACTAGATATTCAGAGCCGTGAAGGTTGATAAACAAAAGTGAGATAGGACATGGCACCAGAAAGACCTCAGCTAATGGAATTTTTAAGCTACTTAATTTGGGGGCTTGTCAACCTTGACAGCAAGCCTTTAATAAATGATGTGTTGTAATTTGCACCAAGTTCGCTAGGTGTGGGGAGCGCTGCTATGAGGAGGGGGAGCCCAGCTGGGTGGAACCCCAACAAATCACTGCCTACAGGGAAGAACCTGCACTGCCCCACAGCCCTGCTGCAGCTTCACCCTAACACTGTAAGCTTGTTTGCACACAGCTGGAGCCCACAGCCCCTGGGGTAGCTGTGCTCTGACAGCAACACAGCTACTCTGTGGCCCTGTGCCAAGGCATACCAGCACCAGCCAGGCACTGGGGTGAGACCCCCTGCCCAGGGCAGCACTCATAAGAAGCAGGAGTAAGAGCCTGGGCTGCTTAACTGGTATCCACATCATATGAGAGCATCACTGTGGAGCAAGCTGCCCTTTTCCACTCTTCCCTCACTGGGACAGTTTGACAGGACAGCAGAGCCTCCTTCAGAGGTTTCTGCAGGAGCTCCAGTTTTTCTGGGCCCTTCTGCAGGAGGTTTTGCTCATGGCAGGATGCAGGCAAGGTACGAAGTTAGCTGAATGCATTTAGCAGAGGACTTAATGGGTTATGTCGAGTTCCTCATCAATTCACTGTGGCACATGCTTCAAGCAAGTGACTGAAAATTAGCTTCAGAGTTGCTCTAATCCACAACTTGGCTGTGTGCACTGGAAACCTTTCCCTGTGCCATGGCTGGATCCATCAGGCTGCGTGCTACATGAGCTCAGGATTTTTCTTTGCTTCATCATCTCAGTATAGTGGGCTCCAGCACACAGCTGCCATGCACACACCTGCCCTCTCCCTTAGCACTGCTGTCCCACTGAACCTGCAAGGGAACAGCAGGGGCACAACATCACCACCTGTAACACCATCACTTCCCATTCCCGACAGTTCTGTGGGAGCTCGCTCTCACTTTGGGTCCTTTTGGGGTCCTTCACCTCTGTTCTGTGCAGCCAGAATGACCCAGAACAGCTCAGCTTAATGAGCACTGCCCTGGCAGCAGTGCAGAGACAAGCCCGTGACCACTACTGACTCAGAGACAGCAGCAGCAGCCAGGCTTCTGCATGCACTGGAGTCTCTGAACCCAAGCAAGAAAAGTCATTAGGAAGAAAGTATCCAGGCTGGGAGACAGCCAGATGGCAGAGGTGGCGGGGAAGCAGATGGGAGATGTAAAACATCCTGCACATCCAAGCAGCCCTGAGCTGCTGTGGCTCTGTGGAGCTACTCAGGTGTAGGGTTGGGGCCAGAGCTGCATGGCTGTGGGGCAATGTGCCCAGTGCAGGGTCTATGCCTGCAGTTCCAGGCTGCTTCCATCATCCCCACCTCCAGCAACTGTCCTGCTTCACCATGCCCTTTTGCTGGTGTCTGGCTGCCCTTGGAAAACCTCTTCCTCTTGGAAAACCCCGTCCCATCTCCCTGGCAGCTTTGGGAGAGGCCCAACGCTGCTGTGTGAGGCAGCAGGAGCACACAGCAGAACACAGCATCTACGGAGGCAGACATGCCATGTGCTCTTGGGGCAGCTGCTGGACAGGATGTCATGTTCTCACGAGTTGGGGATAGTGTTACTACCTCAGCCACCACTGCCACTGTTGTCACCACTGCCACCTGCTCCCTGTGCCTCCCTGCTGTGGGTCCCACATGTGCAGAGTGTGTTGATCAGTGTCCCAAGGGCTGAGCTGTGAGCAAAGGCATTTGGAATAGGGTCTATGTCTCTGAGAGGGAAATGTTGATGGTGTAACACCAAGGCAGGGCTGGAGGAGGGCTGTCCATGTCCTGACAAGTGCTCCTTACTTCAGCTTTGGGCTGCAGGATGCAAAGCTGCCAACTTCTCACGCTTGTTTTGAGCCTCTAGCCCCAGAGTCAAACATTCTGCAACCAGAAGTGTTCAGCAAAATTAGCTGAAAATCCTGCATAGGTGCGAGATGGCTGAGCTCACATTTTAAAGCCAATGTCTCATTTGCTGAATGCCTCTCGCCTGCCTTTAGAACTATGCACAGGAGGCCCTTGGGAAGACTGGGATGGACAGGAGCCAGGGGCCGGGCTGTGGGGCTCAAGCCAGGCCAGATGGCTCCAAGCACCCTGTGCCGTGGTAGATCCTGCCTGTGCTGAGCTGAATCACCTTCTCTGGAGCTTTATAGCTGGCATAATTAATTTTTTAAAGCCTCCTTATGATCTCTGGTGTCTGGCATTTGGCTGAGGTGTCAGATGCTCTCCAGACTCCCATTCCCATGTTCTGATGGCAGGGTTAGAAGTGGGGAAGCAGGACCTCACCAGAGGGGATGCAGGAGGGAGGGTACCTGGAGCAAAGGGACCCTATGGGGTAGGGATGGCCCCAGCCTGCCCTGGGGACAGCCCACAGCCTGAGCTACCCAGAGGTGCTTGGAACTGAGGACAGCAGGCTGGCATGGCACAGCAGGGCTCCATGTGCTGGGGCACCACTCTGCACTCAGAAAAGGAACCCAAGGCCCTCATCGCCATCTGCCTCCAGCATCCAATTAGGCATGTGCAAATACTTGGGACTAAGGTGGCTTAATTACCATTTCTCTTAGTTCCAAGGCACAGGCACCCAGCTGGCACACACATAGCCACAGGCTCCTCTCCTCCCCAATGCTTTTCCAGGATTCCCCTGCCTGGGTAGCTGGTGCTCCCAGGCATCTTTTCTCCTCTTCATTCAGTTTCTCACAAACTTTCTGCACATGTGAGATGGACACTTTCCATCACTACGTCAGCACTTGGAGGGGATGCTGCTGGGGGTACCCTAAGGTGGTACCACCCTCTCTACCCCCCATCAGCAACATACACCCAGCCACAGACACAGTGACCCCAGGTCACAGCACAGCCAGGACCAGCTCCCACTGCCTCCAGCTGCTGCCAGAGGGCACTCTGCAGCTGCCCCATGCCCGGTGGGAAGTGCCCAGCTTTACTTTCCCAGCCCAAGCTCCAGGGGAAGCCAAACCTCAGCAGCCCAGGCAATTACCAGGGGTTTATCACTCGAAACTGAAAACCGGGCCTATAAATAACCCGGATTTCTGTCTAATGGCTGCATTTCAGCCTATTTTTAATTATCATTTTATGAATGGGTGCATTAGAGTATATTTAAATACCAACTTAGCCACTCTGTTAATGAGGCAGGATTGTTACAGGCCAGGTCTGGCTATATATTTCACTGGTATATACATATGCTTCGACATCACATTTAAAAATTAGCTATTTGAAGCGTAAAATTATAATTGGTTTGCCTAATAAAAGGATAAATAAATATCTATTTAACTTCATTACTGTCAAAGGCAGGAGGCTTTTCTCCATTGTCTCCTTAGGGTTTTATGGCAGAAAAGCTAATTAGCTGTAATTGGGTGGATCCGAAGCGAATGAGGCTGGCGCAGCAGCGGTGCCGCTGGGAATGGGGCAGCGGGGCCTTTCCCGGGCTGCTGCCCTGCCTGGGCCGGGACTGCACTGTGTGTGGGTCCATCCCCTGCTGCCACAGGAGCCCTGCATGCCTCTTGCTCATAGACAGGGTTCAGGCAGGCATGCTGTGCCTGGTGGCCTTGGGAGAGCAGGCTCTGGCTGAAGGCAGAACCCACAGCCCCCCTCTGCTCTGCAGGATCCCATGCATGGAGCACACAGCCTCTCTCGGTGGTGGGAGCAGTTCTTATTCTGCTCAGAGATGGAAGGAGCCTTCATGGATGGCAGAGCTGCACTGTGCACAGTGATGCTGATGTTGCATGCATGTGGATTTCCGTTGCATAAGTTCTTTGGCACGAGGGCAGAAAGAAAAGCAGGGCTGACACTCTTAGCAAATCACCGAACTGCCAACAAAACCTTTCCTTTTTATTTTTGTGATGAACATGAGGAAGATGGAATTTTAATACCTGCCCATCCGCCCTAACAATGAGCACCAGGCAGGGGGTGATCACATAGAGGGTGCTGCTGCCTGCATTTGCTTATCAGTTCTGCTTGTTGAGCGTGTTCCAGGGATGGAAGAAAAGCCGATAGACAGCATGGAAAATTAATTTTTAATGCCTTTTATTGGCACTTAAGCCATTCGGAGAGGATGAAATAATCCCTGCTTAGGTGGAGTGGCAAAGGTCTTGCAGGGCTGCCGGGAGGCTGAGTCATCCCCATGGCCAAAATCAGCGACATCCACAGCCCACAGCTTCACCCAGTGTTGTAGACCCCCAGGACAAAGCTGGAGCACAACCACTGCCAGCAGCTCTGCTCCACAGCACCGGGAACAGCCCTGGAATGGGGGTGGAGAGCATCGAAGCACAAGGAAGGGAAGCTTTCCCCAATGGGGCTGAAATTTTCTTTCATAGGAAAATTGCAGCCAAAATAATCTGTTTCCCATAGCACAGGGAAACCTTTTCCTCAACATTAAGAGCAGCCCTATCGCTTCACCAAGGAATTAATATGCCCTACACTTGAGAGCTGCCATGGCAGAAGGCTGCTCCGGTGTCAGAGTGTGATCCTGTGGGAAGGCCAGCATGGGTTCATGTAATTAAAAACTGTATCATGACACATGCTCACAAGGGGGCTGATTTAGCCATGTACAAATGACCCCTTTTGTTCTTGTAATGTATTCTTTTCTTCCATCTACTTTTATTTCATTGCATGTATTAAGCTCCAGCAGTATATTCTCTGCCTCCTTTTAATGAGATTTATCCCTGGGCACTTTTACACAATATACATATCACACAGACAAGCATACCTCTGTAACCCATACATGTGTGGGTGCACCCACCTTGTGTGACCCCTCAGGGCAGGAGGCCTGGTGCCACCATTCCCATGGGCACAGCACTCCAAAGCCAGACAGGCTGGGACATCCCAATGTCCCCAGGACACCCAGGGCAGGGAGGGTGCAATATGCCTGCCCTCCTTCCACATCACCTCACCCAGGGATGCCACCACCCTTTCCCCAGGAGGAAGGAAGCTCAGGAGAGCCTCTTCACATGATGAATTTTAACGTTTCTTTCCACATTCAGCCCAAGTGCAAATCCCTTCAAAGCATCAGCCCAGAGTAGCAGAACTAATTTGAAATGTCACTGAGGTCAAGCCCGGCTTCCCCAGCCATTAACCCGCTTCTCAAGCTGCACACTTCATATTTATTTACATAGTCACTCATTTATTTAAGCCTCAGATCCCAGATTGAAGGAGGGGCACTGGGGCTGCAGAGGGGGGAAGCCCTGGGATGCTGTCCAGGGACATGGGGGGAATTCCTCTGGGGGCTGTGTGCCCAGATTGCCCCATGGAGAATGGGAGGGGGGTGCTGGGAGGAGTGGTGTTCCAGCCCAGCTCTCCTGGTTTGGTTCTACTTCGTTTATCCCTTTCCAACAGCAGGAAGAGCAGCTTTACCCTTCTTGGCAGGCCACCTACAGGCATAAGTCAGTGCAGCGTGCTCCAGTTGATGATGCTGATTGGCAGCAGCTTTGAATCTGCCCTGTATTTCAGCCCTTGCTTCTGATTGCTGAGAAAGTATAGAGACAAGGGGAATACTCTGCATATGTGTTTTCTTCCAAAGTTTGGTCATTTGTTCATTCCATGTCCCACTTTCTGGTGGACCATGGAACTTGGTGAAGGTCTACACCCAAACTCTGCCATATCTCGGTTCCTGGCGCTGCTGCCTTTGGTTTTGCTACAGCTTTGTGTTGCCTGCAGATAGAACAAGAACTGACTTCGGTCTTCCTCTCTGCTTTGCCCATCACACCCAGCCTCCAGTGACTTGGACATGTCCCTGTCCCTGCTCCTGCACCGGGCAGACCAACCCCACTGGCACAAATCTGCTCTTCATGAGGAATGCATTCATCACGAACTGCTCCGTGGGAGAAGGCTCTCCCCAGAGCACCAATGTCTTTCTAAATGCTTTTCCATTAGGATGTGCCAGTTGGGAGATTAAAACCTCCTGCTGAGACATGTCTGGGCCCAGCTGGGACTTCTTAAATGTGAATGGGCACAGAGCGGTCCCTGGGAAAAGAGAGACCTGAGCTGATGCTGGAGGAGAAGGCTGGGCAGGAGGGCGCACCCTATGCTCTGCCTTTTGTCTGACAGCCCTCTGCTGGGGATTGAAACAGGACTGTGGGGGAAGGGGGGATTTCTGCCTTTATTACAGTGTAGTCCCATGTTCTGAAGTGTATTTCCACCTCTGAAGTGCAGGGAGCCCCAAATACATGGGGTGGTGCAGTGGGACTGTCTCCTCACCTTCCTTCCTGCTGGGCTGGAGTCTGGGGAGCAGGAGCTGACCTTTGCTTTTCTTTCTTTCAGTTGTGCTCTCATTGCTGAACTCCAGGCTGGAGAGCTGGCTAGCCTGTGGTTTTTAAAAAAAATCTTCAGAGAGCTCTGGCAGGGTATTAAAAGAGTTCATAGTAACTCAAAATGAGCTGGATGTTCTGAGACAGACGTGAGAGAGGGAAGAGGAACTCGCTGCGTCTCCTCTCTGCTGCTGCTTGAAAGACACTAATTTGATGGTTTGTTTTGTTTTGTTTTTCCCTCAGAAGCAGACATCTCTCACCTCTCAGTAAGGGTAATGAAAACCCATTTCTCTTATGGTATTCCAACACCTTTCCTCCTGCTTTCTTCCCCTTCCAGCACACCCTGCTGCTGACCAGGGGAGAGCTGCATATAGCAGAATCTCAGCCCCCCTTCATGGCAGCTGCCTCCATCTTGCTGGGGGCTCCTCCTGTCCCTGGGTGATACAGGATCCATGGCCAGGAGAATAATGTTCATGGGTGAAGTTCTGGAGCAGACAGTGACTGCAGGGTGTGTGGGGGACAAAGGAGAAGCAGCAGCAAAATGTGGAGCTGTTCTGCATCTGCAAGCTTCTCCCTGGTACAGTCAGGTAGAGGATGGAGCATGCGGGCAGGAGGGTTCCCATCAGGAGAACAGATGCTTTGAGTCCTGAAGAAGGACTTCCACATCCAGGGGGGTACACTGGCTGCTCCCAGCTTTTTCCACTTTGTGTCAGTTTGCCTTTCGAGGACACCTGGTCCCTGGAGGATGGCTTCAGAAATGCTGGAGGGAGGGAGGTGTGAGGCCCTGATGAGGTTACCCTGCTGCAGCTCTTCTTGGGGGAGGCAGTACCAGGACATTCAGCAGCTCAGAGCGGCTGTGACAGCGCAGGGAGAGACGTCAAAGCACACCAGCAACATGTGGCATGACAAAAGGTTCTGAGGAAAAACACTGTTTGTCATCAGGCTGTTTGTGGCCATGCTGCCAGAGGTTGTGTTGGTGTGGTGGGAGGGAGTCATGCCAGTGAGATCTTGTGAGGCAGATCTCATTCTGCACCAGCAGCACTCCCTGAGCCTTGTTCTGTTGGAGCTCCCCTCCTCCCTCTCACTTGGGTTTGCATCCAGGACCTCAGTTATGTACACCACGCCACAGAGCGGGCTTACTCAATCATCTGAAGTTGGTATGTGGGCACAGCTACCCCATTTGCTGGCACCTGCAATCATTTTTTGCCCACAGCGTGAGATGCTGTGGTGTGGCTGGGAGGTCACGCCTTAACAATCCCCACCAGCTGTGTGCAAACTGGGCCTGACGTCAACAGGACAGCTGGTCAGGCTAAGCAAATCCTCATCACCCGCATTAGGGAGATGAGCGTGACGGAAGGTGCAGAGCTGCAGTGGTGCACAGCTGCCCAGATGTGTTCCACAGCTGGATGCACCAGTGGGAGCCTGAGACTCACTGTGGCAGCACTGCGTGTTACTGAGCAAAGTGGGGCTGGAGAGCACCCAGGGTCACCAGCTGGAAATGTGCAGAAGATAATCCAAGAAGGCAAGTGTCTGCCAGCTGCTCAGGTGTTAGCAGAAGTTAATGAGAGTCTCGGTGTCTGATCTCTTGCAATCAATTCCACTTCCTATCACTCTGTGAGAGGTGAATATCCATGCTGCTGTGATGCTGTTAACTCTGGCTGATGTGCCTGTTTTCAGCTTTGATGCCAAAGGAAATTGCTGGATAACATTGCTGTGCGGCTGCAGACAGGGCATGGGGAGCAGAGGTATTCTCCTGGCTGGCCTGGCTCAATGAAGAGGCTTCTATCTGAGGTCCATTCACCCAGCAGAACTGCTGTCTGTCTTTCCACAGAATCAAGTCTCTTTTCTTGGTTGGAAGAAAGCATGCAAAGCAATCAACTAAGTCAGATGAAGTGCAGAGCTTGTGGTGGAGGGCCCACTGTGAGCTCGAGGTTTGTTTACTTAAAAGCAACAGTTTTGTCAATGTTTCTTCCCTGAGCACAGAGTTGTTTGCAGAGCACAGACACACTGAGGGACGCTCCAGGTCAGTGGGCAGGGCTTGTTCTGGGGCACTAAGCCTTCAGAAATCCTCCTTAATAGAGAAAGCAGCAGGACAAGGGAAGACACGTGCTGAGTTTGTTCTTTGACTGTTCTCCTTCCCTAAAACCAGCTCTACAGTGGATCGTCGTTTCTCAGCATCGACTGCTGCTCTTCCGGCCTTGAAATGGGGACTGCGGGTGCTGTGAGGGGTGAATGTACCGCACCTCATCCGCTTCCCATCGCCCGTCCTCAGAGACTCACCCTGTCCCTTCAGTCCCTGCTCGCTGTCCTGGAGCTGCTGAATCTCTTTACGGCGCGGCTCGGGATGCTGCCGGCAGAGCGGTATGCAAATATGCCGAGCGGAGACGATGTGCAACACGACGCCAGCTGCTGGCTCCTTCTGAAATGCAAATCCCGACAAGGGGCCGTCGAGCTGACAGCGGCAGCGGGCGGCTTCGAACACGACAGCCGCTCTGTACGGCACAGCGCCAATTTGCTGCGGGTGACAGCTCTGATGGAGAGAGGGAAAGGCTCCCAGAGCCGGGCCAGGAGCATCCCGGTGCTGCCCGAGCTCCTGGCAGGGCGAGAACGAGCTGCTAGGGAACGTGTCAGGAAATCAGTCCCAGTCTGGGGCAGAGCACTGCTGGTGGCACAGCCCCACCTGATTCAGAGGGACCCTAAAAGATGGGGTGAGGGGGAGCAGAAGGAAACTTGAGTGCATGCAGGGGGCTCTGAAGGGTACCTTACATTGCCTCTGTTGTTATCTACCTCTTCTCAGGTGGCTTCAGCATCAATTGCTGTGCCCATGAATGCTGCCTTGTTCTTCACTTTGAGAAGTAAAATTCCTGGCCCTTAGAGCCAGAGATCCTGAAGATATCAGGAGTACTGACTTCTTTGCTCCCAACTGGAATGAGCTGTTCTGCAGATAGCATCACACAATGAGGGCAGACGGTTTCCACTACTCCCAGGGGGTGATGGGTGGAGGTTCCCACAGCCACTCAGTATCAGGCAGCAGCAGAAGTGCTGTGGACAGGAAGGGAGGGAGCTCTGGGCAGCCTTGAACTGCCCCAAACTACCCACTGCTGCTGGCAGAATGCCTTCGTGGAAGCCCGACCACAACTGTTTCTCTCCAGCCACAGAGTATGTGGTTCTACCTTAGATGGATCGATTTGTTTCTATGGGACCCAACAAAGCCAAACAGCCTCAGGAATTTATGAGACCTCTCCATGCCTTGGGGGAGCTCAGAACCAAGCTAACACAAGATCAGGGGCCAGCAGATATAAATTAGCGCTGCCTCCAATGAGCCCCTCATCTCTGTGCTCTTTGCACCATCCACAACTGAGCAGCTCCCAGGACACTGGTTATGCTCTCGGCCCATACCAGGCTATAAAGTCTGGGAGGTGGCAGAAGTGGGGAAAAAATCTTGACATGTATATGCTATATATACGTGTGTGTCCATAAAATGTTTAGCGGAAGCCAATACTTGATCCAACATAACCTATAAGTGTTAATCATAATAAATGGGAAAAGGGAAATGATTGCTGTTAATAAGGGAGAGGTGTTGCTGTGCTGGTGGGCTGATGGTGGCCAGTGGCTGAGCCCTGTGCTCCTGCTCCCCATCTCCGCTCCACTGCCTGCTCGGGACTGTGTGGGGCTGTGGTGATACTATCCTTGGGCACACCAGCAGCATCTGTGCTGTCACTACGTCCCAGTCCTTGCATCCATGCAAAGTGGTTGAGGAGAATTTGGCCAAGCACCATTGGAAAGGGCTTTTTCAGCCCAGCAACTACCCAAGCTCCCAAGTGCCCTGCTCTGCTGAACTCCAGCTGTTACCTAACGATTCCTTGAGGCTCCCTAGGGGCCCACAGAGGGCTGCCCAGCAGTAATTACCTTGGCCCTATGCCACCCCCAGCCCACTGCTGGGTGTCAGGGGACTGTGGGCACCACTGCAATTATGCACTGGGGATGTGCAGTACTCCTGCTCTTCCTGCACCAAGGTAGGAGAGAACACGGCCATGGAGAGGAGGGTGGGAGGTGGGCACAGTGTGGGGGGGGCAGGTGTGAGGGGAGAGACGTGGAGTGCCTTTTGCTTTCTCCCATTACAGCACATTACAAGCCCCTAAAGCCAGCACTGACAGAACGCTTTGGCCCAGTACAGGCAGCCGCCTGGGGCTGCCCCGCAGCTCCCTGCAGGTTATAGGAACCCAGGGAGGGAGAAGAAAGGGCCTTGCTGTGATGGAGTGGTGTGTAATTTTATCACACGTTGCAGCATCTTGTCTGGCAGCTTGTCACCTGCTGGGCTGTTAAATTCCCTTGAAAAATGAGGGATCCATGGCAAATTACTGATTATAAGATAGGAAAGGTAATCTTGCTACATGTGATGGATCACTTTGATACTGCAGCGTCAGGTGCCCTAGAAAGCCCAGGCTAGAGCTGCAGAGATAATGCTGTGCTGTGCCAGCCAATGGCAGCAGGACAGACAGCCAACACGGTGCATCAGCAGGACAGACAGACAGTATGGTGTGCCTGAGTTGACAGACAGCTGCACAGGGACTGTGTCACCCATCAGAGGAAAGGGAGAGCAAGAGCTGATGGTTTTGAAGGGAGCTCTAGGAGTCCTTGTTGTGTTTGTGTTCAGAGTGTGAATTACACAGCCAAGCATACAGGTTGCCGCATCCACACAGCAGGGTTGTCCTCGAGTTGTCCTCATTCTTACACAGGAATAGGAAGGGGACAAGGACAGGGAAAAGGATGGGAAGGCTTAGGCTGCTGTGCCACGACTCAGTGGTGCTCAAGAACCAACCTCCAGCAGGAGTTCTGTGCCAGCCCTGCCCTTCTCCAGTGCCTTGTTATGGGGGAGCAGAGCAGGGGGTGGGGGACACTGCCCTGCATCTCCACTGGTCACGACAGTAACAAGGCAGCCTAATAAAATGGCATCAAAAGGAAGAGCAGAGCTCCTGGAAGTGCTGAAACAAGTCAGGAATAAAAGGCACTTGTGGAAATTCAATGCGCCATTTCTTAATTTTGACCACACCAATTCTCAACAAAAGAAAATCCAGGCTCATTACATGGAAACATCAAACCAGCCAAGATAATTATCTCTAATTAGTGCTAATTTAAAAGTGAGGTCTTTTCTATAGCTGGATTGTTGCATATTTCATTAGTTCATTAGATGCTTAGCAGACAATGTAGATAAGAGAAGCAGTTTAGGGGGATGATACAAATCCCATCCTCCCATCAGCAGCACTGGGGGTCCATTCCCCATGGCTGTTGGGTGTCACACAGCATCACCCCAGGAATGATCCAATGGTTCAGTGGTTTCTCTCTGGGAAAGTTGAGTGCACAATGCTGAAGTTCACTTCACAGGAGTAAAAAAGGGAGAGAGGAACAAGTGGGCCATCAGTCAGTGGTGTTCTCTCACTGTCTCTGCAAATACCACTCCATGCATTGGAGCTCTCTTTCGGTGCCTGCACAGGGAAGGAGGATGCAGTGTGCTTTGTACCCCCCCCACACAGCTGGGACATCTCACAGGGACAGCTCTGGGTGATGCCTGAAACTGAAGTTCCAAAGAAGGACCAGGTAACAGCAGAGATCTGCAGATCCAGCACTTCAAGACTGCAGGGAAATAATCGCTTCCACTTGCAAACTGTACATGAACTGGAATCCTTGCAAGGCAATAAAATATCCCTTCTCTTCACACTGCAGGTTTTTAATCAGATTAACCTGACTTTATGGGGATTTCAGCTGCAGCCACCGCTGGAGCGAGGCCCGGTTCAATGTGAGTTATTGTCAGGCAAAAGGCAGAGGAACTTTTAATCCTCGGGAAGTTACTGAGCAGGAATGCAGCAATCGAAGAACATTACCGCAGGTGTTTGAAGATGTAATTAATCTTTGAGGAAGGAGGGAAAGCTTGAAAGGAGCAAACTTTAGGTCTTTGAAGCATTTCAGAAGAGCAAATGGAGCAGAGATGGAGCACACAAGGGAGGAAGCTGTGAGCAGGGAGAGTGGCCAGGGTGTGCCCACTGCGGATGGGGAACTAGCAGAGCTCATTGGCTTGGAGTAGGTGGAGTAACCCCAGAGTGCCACTGCCAGCACCCAAACCCCAGCACTCCCCCTTCCAGCTTCTGATGATGGAACATTGCTGGTTTTCAGAACTGCCACTGGGTAGGCTGATGTGGCTAAATGAGAGCATCCAGGCAGGAAAGGTGAGAATTTGCATGCTTTATTGAGAGCAGTACCTGAAAAGTGCCAGGTACAGCATCCGGGAGAATCAGCTAGTTAGTGGCTGCCATTGCAGATTGTGGAGATTTAATGAACAGCAATTTAACTCATTGATTAATTGGAAAACTTTCCACTCTGCTAATACTCACCTTACCATGCAGGCATCTCCTGGTTGGTCTTGACCAGCTCCTCACCTGGCAATGCACAGAGTGGGAGGCTGGGCAGCAGGAGCTGAGGAAATGGCAGAGTGGATGCAGCTGGTGCCCAGCACTCCCTCCTGCCACCCCCAGCTCCCCGCCCTGTCCCCATGTCACTGCACCATATCCCTGCCCTCCCTGGGGTGTGGAGACCCCAGGCACCTCTCGCTCTGCCCAGTCATTGGCTGTCACCAGGCCCCAAGATTAATGTTTAGATTTCATGTTCAATATTCGCAAAGAAAATCTAACATCAAAACCTCAGCAGGGTGCCTGGGAAAGCCTAAGTGAGAGTATCAGAGGGAGCTGTTCTTACAAAGCAACAGACATCAACAAAGGCTGCTGGTGCTGGTGGTGGTTTTTCATCCTGGAACACAAGTACAAATAATGAGTTTAGACGTTATTTTATTATTAGTATCAACCCTCTTGATAGCAATCTGTTTCTCATTGTCACAAACAGTGTGCTGTGCTGTCAGCCAGAAGTGCCTCTCTGCTGCTGACCTGTAGTACAGACACAGGGCAGTAGGATCCATCCCTTGGGGTCTCTGCATGCCCCATGGCACACCCAGAGCCTTGGCACACAGCTGGCCTGGTGCTGGCACAGCTGGCATGGCCCGGAATGAGCTCAGCAGCACCTGAGAGTGAAGGATGAGGAGTCAGAGGAGGAAGAGGAGGTGACAGCACTTGGAGTTGGATACCTCCAAGCAGAGGGGCTGGCTGCTCCACTCCCACTTCCTCCCCATGTGCCTGGGCTGGGGAAGCACAGATCCAAGCCAGTGCTTTTTGACAGCCTGAATACTTCTAGTCTTTGATTGGCAGGAGAAAGCATTTTCCCTCACATCTCAGCACCTCAAGACTTCAACGTGAGGACAACCAGAATCATTTTGATGTGATATCAACACCTACGTGAATAAGGTATAATGACATTCTGCTGGAATCCTGGCGCTGTTTTGAAGATGACGCTCAGCTTGCAGCAGCATGGCCTTGGAGCAGCATGCAGGAGGAGCAGCCACCCCTGTGCCATCACCTGTCTGTGCCCTTGGGCATTCTCAGACTACACCTCCACCTGGGAGACCAGAGAGGGGGAGGAGAGAGACAAAACAGTTGCACTGCTTCAACATGGCAACTTTTTTCAGTGAGCTCTTTTTATTTATCAGCTTTATTGAAGTGCCAAGTCCCACAGCCATAGGGTCATGAGCTCCACAGAGATCTATTTCTCATTGCCAGAGCTGAGGACACAGCAACAAGGAGCACAGCCCTGCAACACCTCCACTCTGTGGAGCCCTGGGACAGAGCTGGGTGTGTGAGCTGCCAGCACAGTCACCGCACATGGGCTGCAGGGCTGTCCCACCACCCTCAGACCCCATCAGCAGCCACTCTCCCAAACAGATTTATTGTTGCTGGTGAGGAAAATGAAACCATGTGGAGCTTTGCAGAGAGCCCAAGAAAGAAGCTGGCCACTTGGAGGCAGATGGGAATTTCCTGAAAGGTGAATATGTCAGAGCATTAAAAGACAAATAAATACAATGCCTTGCTTTATTCCTCTGTCTCAGCCCTGCTTCAACTTGCCTCAAAGCCCAGATAATACAGCCTAAGAGCTGCCATAAAGGGCAGACCAGAGCTCTATTTAGCCTAAGTGCCCATCCCTCCCAACCTCAGCTACCAGATGCTGCAGGAAAGGCCTGAGGCATCCCATAAAGAGCACTGATGGAGCAACCTGCACAGATGAGATATTGCCACCAAGCTCCAGGGAGCTAGAGGATGCTTTAGGAGTGGAGGCAGGGAGGTTTATCACCTCCATATTTTTCTCCTGCTCTACCTGGCAGCAATATGAACATTTCTAGTGAATCTGTAACACTGTACTCATGAGCCCCATTATGGGTTCTGTCTCTGAAGCATTCTTACTGGGAAGTCCCAGGGAAGCCAGTGCTCATTCGGCTCAACCCTCAGCAAGAGGTAGCAGAGGAACCCTGCAATCCTGTCACCCCATCATCCTGCCCCCATCACCATGTCAGCACATCACCCCCATGCCTTGTTGCACTGGAGCAGAGCTCCCTGCTGCCTGAGCCCGGTGCTGGGGCACAGCCTCTGAGTTCTCCACAGCACTGCACTTTTCCTGCACATACTTCTGTGCATGCTCATCTCTGCTCTCACTGCCTCTTCCCTGCCTGCCACATTGAGCCCAGATGTCTTCTTTAAAGGGGAATGGCAAAGTTTAGTTTAAAATAACACTATTTAAAGAAAAAACAACAACAACAAAAAAACAACCATTCAAGATCCCCAGCAATTAATCAACCCTACGTGCAGGCTCCAAACTTGCAAACACAGCCGAAAGCAAATTGCTTGGGGCCCAGTTTCCTGCACACCCACCTGCCTGTGGTTCTGTATGTGCATGGCCAGATTACCTCTGGGGGAGTTGGGTCCCATGTCGGAATGCAGGCAGTGCTCCATGCAGTGACATAGAGGGCAGTGGGCCTGCATTCCTTGGGTACAGAGCACAGGGTGAGAATTGGGAATATGGGGAGAGGCAAACATCAGGAGCAGCCCAAAACAGAGCCCTGTCTGCAAATAGGGTTCTATTGTGCTTAGCTGTAGGATGGCCTTCGGGTCCATACAATGAGAATCAGAACTGTTTCCCCTATGCATCCTAAAGTCCCAATGGTGACCAGCAAGCTGCCATCACAGCTCAGCTCACAGCTCTGTTCTTGCTGTCCTGTGAATCTGCTAACTCCTACCAGCAGCACCACTCCTGCCCCTCGTGTGTCCCCATTAAACCCACCCCCTAGCACTGTGCCCATGTCAGAGAGTGGCACACCAGGCCATTGGGTAGGAGGCGCTCTCCTCTTCCTCCTCCTCCTTCTCCCAGCACAGCCCAGACTCCCCCAGTGCTGCATCTCTGAATGAGTTTCATCTCCCCTGACCCACTCCCTGCCCCCCGCCCTGAGATTTAATTTATCAGGAGAATTATTAAAACAGTCATTTCTCAGCTGTCTAACGTTTCAAACCCCTGCTCTCATTCATCTGATAAATATTTACAGAGCTTGACATTGTCTTCAGCTCATTCGCTTTTGTGCCAAACAATCCCAAACACTCACTTCCCCTCTCCCACCGCCCCGCGGGGCTGCAGCAGTGGGGCTGGGGCCAGAGCCCCCAGCAGAGCCCCCCCACCCACACCCACTGCCCTCCTGCACCCAGCAGTTCTGCTGGTGTTGGGAGGGGGATGTGAGCTGCCCGGAGATTGAAGTGTGGAGCTTCTGCTTCCCAAATTGCAGCCCATCATTGTGTGTTTTTCCAGTTTTGTTTCATTTTGTTCTGGGGCTGAGGTTGCATGGAATGTGGAGCACCAGAGCACAGCCTCAAAAGCATCAAACAGTGCCATCCTTCTGCTCTGGCTGACCCTTCTGCCTGTGCTCCGGCACCCTCAGCTCCAGCTGCAGTTGCATTCACCCCATCCCCACACAAGCATCCCTGCAGAGCCTTGGCAGCAAGCGCTGACCGCTCTGACCCCGTCAAATCATGTCAGCATCACCAGCTTCACACCACCCATCCATCCCCTGGAGCCCAGCATCCAGCTCTGTTCAGCCCTGTGCCCTAATGCATGGCGACGGCCTGGGGCAGCTCAGCACCTCTGCTCATCCCTGCGCTCCCCCACAGACACTCCTACAGAGCACAGGGCACCATGAGCATCTCAAAGCTGCCTTGGAAAGCATCCACTTGCGTGAATTCGGACGCAGAGGGAAAGGTGCTGCCTCTTGGGAAGGCACCTCCTGCACTGGAGCCACCAGGAGCCACAGGTGGTACTGCATTGGGACACCCAGCAGGTGAGGCACTGTGCCCTCATCCATCTGCAGTCTGTCACCCCCGTAGGGCCAGAGAAGCCAGGATGATCCGGCTGCAGCAATGCTTCACCACGTCTATTTGTGTCTAAATACAGTATTTCATATCAGAAGTGAGAACTCTTGTGGAGATGCATTGATTTCAATGCCATTTTCAGCAGGTTAGGTCAAGGACTCTGCGGTCACTTCAGAGTGGATGGAGGGAGGCAGATGCTCACAAATCAAAACCCCAATTCTTCTGATTTGGAAATGGATGTTTCAACACCATTCCATTTTTCAAGGCCTTACGGGAGGTCAGATTTTGTTTCCAGCAGAAAAACAATCAATTTTAAGCTCTTGAAATTGTTGAGCAGCAGAATTGCTATCTCCTGCCAGTTTGATCATAAGACAATAATTTCTTTCCACATATTTTGGGGTAAGAAAGATGAAGTCCCTTCTGCTGCTGCTGCTGCTGCTGCTGCTCCTTGGAACACCTCTGTGAGGCTGCATGGGGAGCCCCAGGTCCCCAACAAGACCAGCAACTTTAAGGACTTCTTCAGGCCACACCAGATTTCTCCATCAGCCCCAAGAGAAAGGTCTGATGAGATCAGTCCTCCTGCTGCCTTTCAAAGCCCTTGCAGAAATTCCAGCCCTTTCATTCCAGTCCTTTCATTCCAATAATCATGCAGTGATGTCGCTGTGGAATTAGCAATAAATCACTGCCAGCGCTGACAAATGCATGTGCCAACCCAGAGCTGCCCCAGGCTGGGAACTGCCCACCCACTGCAGAATGCAGCTCCCAAACATGGGGCAGTGGGGCCGCAAGGCAGCACCTGCCATTGAGTAGCCCATGGACAACATCCTGTGCTCCATGTGTGTGAGTTCAGGAGCCCGGAACAGGAGGGATTTTAATTGTTTATACTCTCTGCAGAATTTCAGTGTGACCAAATGCAGCCATCCACTCACTCACATACTGAGCACATGCAGCTCTGTTCAGATGTGTGGCCATCAGCTCATCTGCAGCTTCCACCATTGCTTCATCCATGGTGTCCACCATCACTCCTTCTATGGCAACCATCATCACCACGTCTGTAGCACCCACCAGCAGCATCACTCAGGTGTTCCTGCCGTTCATCTCCCAGCTCTCTGTGCTCACCCAGACTGCAGGAAGGTGTGTGTTTGATCAGATCTTGTGCTGATGTGTCCCACACACCAGTGGAGCTGCTGGTGGCTCTGAGGCAATGACACCAAGTGGTCTGTGATGCACTAGAACAATCCTGCACACACAGGCTCTACCTCAGACAGATGATAAAATAAACTCCTCTGAGAATACAGCTCATCTCAGTACCTAAAGCCCAAGAAAGCCAAGGCCATGGAGGTGCTGTGGGACTCTGTCTGCTCTGCAGCTCTGGGCAGCCCCACCGCAGCCCAGCTGAGCACAGGCTGTGGCCCTCGGATGCCATTCTCCATGCTGAAGAACAGGAAATCTGGCTGGATTTTGTTTCCAAGTATTCATGTGTGGTGAACTGTTAGCAGCAAACGTTGCATTCCCTGCCTCCCTTTGCAGTAACTAAATAAATGCCACATGCAGGAAGCTCCCCACAGCCCAGGCACTGTGTGAGTACTCGTTATAGATTATCCAGTGCTCCTCAGACACTGAATACTGGGAATGGTGGGGAAACCAACGGTGTTTCACCCAGCTTCAGGAATTTGCTGTGTTGTTTAGAAAGCTGAGAACTTCTCATGGCAATAGTGCTGTTTTGAGGATCAAATGGAGCAGTAAAGGCTGTGCATTGCCAATGAGCCCCCTGTGCTCTCCAGATGCAGGACCTTCTGTGCCCCCCACACACTGTCTCAGAGGCTGCTCTGCCCTTCATCCCACAGACAAATTCTGGGCAGAATTAAGGACCCTCCCTCCTTCCACTCCTCCCCATACACCATGAATGGCCCCAGCTCCTGCTGCTGTCCCTGCTGCATGCACCCCTGTGCTCCTGCCTTGTCACAAGTGGCTGCATCCATGTCCTATGCTGCCTGCACCTGGGCACTCAGCTGTTATGTGACACTGCTGGGAGAATGCCTTCTCAGATAGGGCTGCAACAGAAGCAGTGGGAAAAGCATGTCAGCCAGCCTCCCACATGCCTTGCAAGTGAGATGTGCTGGCATTGCCCACATGGCCTTGCGCTTTGCTTCCCCATTTCCCACACCTGCAGAGCTCATTGTGCCATTGCTCCAGCAGGTGAGGGAGCAGCATCAGAAGATGAGTTCATGCAGAAGCCACAATCCAAGAGGTTTCCCTGCCCAACACAGAGCTGCACCCTGTGGCTCCACTCAGCCCAGTCATGCCAAGAACCATGGGCAGAGAAGCACCATTGCTTCCATGTCCCTCCTGCCCCTCTACAACACACAGTCCAACAGCAGCTCCCATCATTCTCCTTCTGTAATTAACTTCCAGTAGTGCACATAACCCACTCAGTCATGCTTGCATCCCTCGCACTCACAGCTCACCGCCAGTGAGGCCTGCTTAGCCCCGTGATTGACGCGGAACAAGACAACTGTGGAAACAAAGCCATCAATTGACACGTACAGTTTTTAACTGCAGGGTGGTATTTGCAGCACTAAAGTGATGTCTCATTACTTTGCCGTAGTGATATTGTTAAATGCCAATTCAAACTCTGATCGCAGGAGGGTTCCAGCTGGAGGAGCAATACTGTGAAGGAAAGAGAAATCTGAAGCCTGCACTGTAGTCCTTCACTGCAATGCCATGGAGAGAAGTGAAAAAAGCCTTTTTATCTTCTCCCCTATCCTCCGTGGGCCAATACAAGCCTCTGTGTTAACCCCCAGGGCTCCTCTCAGTCTAAATTTAAATGGCTCAGGGTTTCCATCACTCCCTTAGGATGCCGTACTGAAGCCTATGAAGCTGCACTGCTCTGTGAAATTTCCCTGGGAGTCAGCCTAAATACTTAATTCCTTCCCCCTTTGTCCTGATTAGAGCTAGCAAAGTAATGAGAAGATTATTTACATGTTATCCAGAGCTAAGATTTGCACCCAAAATCTGTGAGTTGATTAAGCACGTTTGTGGGGCACACGTGTGGGCTGCATGCAGTGGACATGGCACACACCTGCATGACTCAGGCACCATGCAAGTTTGGTTTGGAGCTGAGTGCCCTGACTCTGAGTGCATCACCTCCCAATATCCTCTACCAGAGGAACCCAAGGGATGCCCATGGCTGGGGATAGGTGTGCATGGAATAGTGCCCTTCCTAGTGCACGCCTATTCCGTGCTACAGGGTGACCAATGCTGCACATGGGGGTGATCAGCCCCTCTGCCCCCACCTTGCCTCTCCCACTCCTGCTCCCATTCTGCAGGACCAGACAGCAGCATTCCCCATGGTCTGTGGGGTCACAGCACAGCTCCCACCAGCAGAACGCTGCCCACAAGGCAGAGCTGCAGCACCATGGGGTGTCCACAGGACCTCATCCCCACCATGGGAAAATGCCTTCTGAGGAGCACTGGGAAGGGCATGAAGGCATTGCAACCCCACTCTACACAGCAGCACCATGTGCTGCCCTGGAGTGGAGAGTCTGTAGAGACTTCAGTTATAAGCCCCTCTTTCAAAGGCTTTTATTGCACACTTAGTCATAAAACTTCGCCTGGGGCTGACTTGGCAAACAGGTCTCGGCCCGGAAGCCAAACCCTTTTCACTTTTTAATAACATTTCATGAAAATCCATTTGGCCCTTTGTAATTTGGACAGGTGGGAAAACAATAGAGCTCAGTGCTCAGCCCAGGCTGGGGCATGGGGCTCTGCCTGCCTGGGGCCCCTGCATTGCCCTGTGGAGCAGTGGAGCTGCAGTGCTGACCTGCCCTTTCTGGCTGCAATGATAGGGACTGCATTGACCTGGCCTCCAGCATTTCCCTGCACTGAGCTCTATGTGTCCATTGACCAAACACCCATGTTTCCCAACCAAGCCCTCAGGAGATTTGCATTTGCTGTCAACCTGATGTCACCATCACAAGCACACAGGGTGCTGCCAGCACAGCCAGGGCCCTGCTCCAGATCACAAGGATGGCAGGAAGGTAAATGACAGAGAGGTGAAGCCTATACAACCTCCAGAGCTGTTCTCATCTCCTGCCCACTGCACCTTCCCTTGCTGTGGCAGAAGTTCCCATCTGCAATGAGATCAGGGCTGGAGATGTGTCACCAGCCTAGGAGGCTCTATTGGCAGAGTGGCAGCCAAGCTGCTGGCAGGAGCATCCCCACAATGAACTTACTGACCCTGGTGTCTGGTGCTCTCCCTCCTGAAATCTCTTCCCATCCCCTTCCCTGACACCTCTGTCTCTCTGCCCCAGGACCCGGGGTGCCATCTCTGTGCCACACCAGAGGTGGCAACCACTCACTTCTTGTCCCATCCCCACACCTCCCACCTGCACATGGGGCTGGGACTGGCCGCAGCCTCCTCCCAGCATCAGCTGGTCCCTGGGGCTTAAGGTGTCCCAGGGAGGCAATGGAGGAGAGACCCGCAGCTGCCAGGAGGCAGACATAAAGTTCAAAGAAGTGTTAGATGGGTCTCTTGGCATCAACCTCTATTTTTACAGCTTGAATGTTAATGCTACCAAAGTTTAAACAATTCCGAGGGACCAAAAGCTTTGAACATAGCAGGCTTAGTTCAGGCAGTGTGCTGCAGCCCTGCTGGGGTGATTTCCCCAAAGCCCCAGCACAGCCATGTATGGCAGGCGGCAGTAGGCAGGTGCTGTCCTTCTGCAGACCAGTGACAGCAGGGGCAAAGGGATGGCACAGTGTGGGGACGGATACATTGTGTGTGCATCATGCATGGAGCAGGGTCAGCCCCTGGTGTGTGTGCCCCAAGAAAGTTGCAGCAGACATGCAAGCAGTGCTGTGCTGGGACACATCATGGCCACCTGCATTTGTCACCATGTGCCACCAGTACCAACCTGCTCTGCCTGTACTGGAGCTGGTGAGGTAATGTCACCTCAGTGCTGCTCCTCGGGGTGCCTTAGGAGCAGTTTAATACCAGATCTGTGTTTGAAAGGTTGGAGTTATGAGACTGTCAGCATTTCCATTACAGGCCCTGATTAATTTGGGGAATATGGGTAGAGTTAGGAGTTGTCATTCCAGATGTGAATTTTTGTTTTAATTCCTCTAAAAATAAAAAAATATATATATATAAAAAGAAAGAAAAGAAAAGAAAAGAAAAGAAAAGAAAAGAAAAGAAAAGAAAAGAAAAGAAAAGAAAAGAAAAGAAAAGAAAAGAAAAGAAAAGAAAAGAAAAGAAAAGAAAAGAAAAGGAAAGAAAAGAAAAGAAAAGAAAAGAAAAGAAAAGAAAAGAAAAGAAAAGAAAAGAAAAGAAAAGAAAAGAAAAGAAAAGAAAAGAAAAGAAAAGAAAAGAAAGGAAAAGAAAAGAAAGGAAAAAAAAAGAAAAGAAAGGAAAAAAAAGAAAAGAAAGAAAAGAAAAGAAAAGAAAAGAAAAGAAAAGAAAAGAAAAGAAAAGAAAAGAAAAGAAAGGAAAAAAAAAAAGAAGAAAGAAAGAAATATTTAAATCCTTTTTCTTTTTGTTTTCCCTTTCAAAACAAAGAAAATATGTGCCGTCTGCTCTGTTTTGTTTTTGCTGCAGAGCTCCAAATGCTGTTTGCCAGGTTTGTGGCCGAAAGTACTTCCATTTGAGCTGTGTCCGTGCTCCACGCATTGATACAGACTCACCCCAACTTCAGCCTTGTGCTGCCTGCAGATGCCCTGGATGCTTTGAGGAGCACCTGGGCCCCCCAAGTGCCATTGCAACACTGTGGTACAGTACAACAGTGGGGCAAAAGCTTCCCTTCCCGTGTGACAGCAGTGCCAGGTGCAGTGCCCCCAGAGCCATGGGAACTCCTCCCATCCTTCACTCACACTCTGAGTTCCCCACATTGATTCTGTCCTATATAGGAACAATTTTTTGTTCACATTTACAGTCTACATTCTCCTGAATGCTCCCCTGACACCTCTCCCTTGTTTTTACATCACAAGAAAAGATAGGGAGCAGCACACCTAATCTAAATATTTATGTTCCCTAAGTCCCCCTGATGCAGTCAATCTGTGTCACATCCCTCCCATTGAGCACACCATGGAGGTCTGCGGGCAGCCACCAAGGGTTGTGCCCTGTGGGGAGAAGCTGGGTTGGGCAGCTCAGCTCTGGGCGCACTGCTGCAGGGTTAGCATTCAGGTTGGATATTAGGAAACATTTATTCTCCAAAAGAGTGGTGATGCACCAACTCAGGCTGCCCAGGGAGTCACTGTCCTCAGAGGTATACCAGAGCCCTGGGGATGTGACACTGAGGGACATGGTGATGGGCATGGAGGGGTGGGCTGGGCTTAGGGATCTGAGAGGGCTTTTCCAGCCTTTATGATGCTGTGATGAGAAGCATTGGCTCAACGCTTGTTGTCTTCCCATAATGGAACTGGTGGTGGCCACTGTGACAGTATGTGAAGACACTGCTGTGTGCGTGGGAAATGCATGAGGAGGAGGAGGTGAGGAACCCCCAGAGGGTCAAGGAGACAAATATTTTGCCAAAAAGCAGAGGAAATTCTCCAGCTGGTTCCAGTGACATGTAGCAAAGCACTGGAGGCCTCAAGTAAATGTGTTCATTAGGGGATTTACTGGGAACACTACCATGCATGCCAGCCCCACATGGCCCACAGCTTGGGGGAGCCCCCAGCAATGCCTGGCTGCAGGATCCCATATTCCCATACATCCACTCAACCCCACATTGGAAGGAGCTGCTCCATGTGGCTCCAGCACCCCCAGCCCTATGGCCACCCCCAGCCACGTGCTGGAGCCCAGCACAGAGAAAGGTCCCAGCTGCTGCTCCTTGCTGTGGGTTGGAGGGGTAACTGGGAGGTGATGGACTCAAGATACAAGATATGGGTGCAGAGCTCTGCAGAGATAAAAACAAAAGCACTGGGATTTGCTGCAGCTGCTCAGTGAAATTTGGAGGGGGCTGCGTGATGCTGAATTTCCTTTTATTGCCATCTCTTCACTTCAAAGTCTGCCTGGCAGCTTTTCAGATCCTTGCAGGCAGTTGTTGTTGCTTCTGCTGCTGCTCATGTTGCCAGGAAGGGTCACAAATAATTTTCCCATTGAGGCTGATTGGGTATCCAAGTTGGGATTGGCACTTCTCAGCAAGAACAGGCAGGAGCTGAAGGCTCTGGAAGTTCACTTTCTTTCACTTTTCTCCCAGTTTGAGTCAATGCAGGGAGTGCAGAGCAGATCTACAACAGTGCTGTGGATCCTGAAGCCCTCAGAAAGGACATGAAATGGGCAGGGTGCACTGCAGCAATTCTGCCAGGCTTTGATCTCCCTCACCTGCATTGCTGTGGGGACATTCTGTGGTGCCCAGAACTGTTCTGTCTGACCAAACCTGTTCAATGAACAGTTCAACTGTACATTACTACACTGGCACCATTTGTGTTGCAATCTGCGTTCCTAAACACCTCCTGCACACTGGCACTGAGACATCACCTGTAGGGCCACATCCCTTCTGTGGGATCTGTGCTCATGGAGATCTGTGGGGATGCCCCCTGTGTGCCCCCACCCCCTTGCACCCAAGGGTGCCCCAGCCATATGTTTAACACAGCAGCCAGACCTGCTTCCTGAGGAGACCTCAAGCCCTTGTTGGGATCTATAGATGAGTGACTGGCACAAATTGTGCAGGGAAAACACAGCTGAAAACCAATGCATGATCAAGGGAAAGGAAACCACTTCCAAGTAGGAAGGGTGTGTGTGTAGAGGGCTGGGGAGATCTGGCACTGACCTCCACCTCAGAGTCTGTAGCTTTGTCACTGTTGCAGTTCCATGGGTGGCCAGCTTCAGGCAGTGAACAGTGCTGGGGCACCGGCACAGGTGGGGAGCAGGGGGACTCTGTGCTTCTGTTCCCTTCCCCACCCCACAGACCATGCACAGCACTGCTTCCAAACCATCCTGATGTCCTTTCTCATGTGCAAAAGGAATTCACAGGGTGATATTCTTTGATTTTTAATAATAATTCCCTTGTTCTCATTTATTATAATCCCCTTGGTCTCCTTTATGTAATAATTCCCTTCATTTCCACTATGTTATGGCTCTCCTAGTCTTCTTTATATTATAATTCTCTTGCTCTCCTTTCTGCCACACAGCCCAGGAGAGCAGCCCTGGGAATGACCCTTCCCACCCAGCACACTGCCACCAGAGCCCCCAACCAGCTGCTGGTCTGCAGCCCAGACCCAACGCAGTGCATGAGGACATGAGCACAGCTTGTATTATTTCCCATCACACACCCCGGGTCTCAGAGCAACAGAGGGACACCCCATACAGCACAGTGCAGCACTATGGGCTGATGGGGGGGAGCAGCGGGATGGGGCCATGTACCATTTCTATCTTTCAGGGTCTGGGACAGTTCTGGGCACTGGGGCTGCTGACCTGGCCCTGCAGGGGGAAGTGGCTGCACAGCAGGCTGACAGCCCCCCGGCATGCAGTGAGATTTCCATTTCCCCACACACATACATTTTTTCCCCCACAGCTTTTGTGTGTTTTCCCATCTCCCTCTCCTTTTTTCCTTCTGTGTTCCCTTCTCTTGTTGGCGAGGCACAGAGTATGGGGAACAGATGGAGGAGGGAAAGGGGAAAGGGGAGGGGGTTTCTATGTGCTGATGAAATTAGTCATGGAAATGCAGACAGCATGCACGTTTGCACGTCAGGATGAAATAAGTGTGCAATTTTATGTTTCCCAAATGAGATTGGGAAGTGGACAAATAATCATTTCAGGGTTTGCACTCCATTAATTGATTTCTTTTCTTCTCTCCTCTCAGATTCTCCCCAAGTACAGCCAGGTGGGATTGAGCTGTGGGCACCGGCACTGGGCTGCAGAGCGGGCCAGCCCTGAGCTCCCAGCACATGGGGTGTGACATGGCCATGTGTCCTGGGAACACCAGGAATGGCAGCCAGCAGTGTGGGAGGAGGAGGGCACCCAGTGGGTGAGAAGAGATCATCGTTCACTGTGATGGATGGGAGGAAAAGAAAGTGGAAAGGCGGACAAGGGAGGGAGCAGGGAGCTGATTTCCAGATAAAGTTTTCAGGGCACTTAAATAAACAGCTGGGCTCTTGGGGAGGCAGAGGGAGCGCTATATGGGCTCCGGGCGGCACGGGGAGCATTTCAGCAGGACATTTTAAATAAACAGTATGTAATAAATATGTGCCAGCCGTGGGGCTCCGACTGCTCCCTGCAGCTCCCCATGCCTGCAGCTGGGGGCCTAGGAAGGTGTGCAGTACTGCAGGGCAGCAGGCAGCAGTGCAGACCAGGCAGCCTCGTCCCACTCCAGCACATCCCTGCTGCCTCCTCTTCTTCCTCTGGAGAAAAAATAAAGAGCAAAATGGGAGAACAGAAAATGCCCGAGCCATTAAAACTGAAGATGGAAGGCCATCAATGAATTAATACAGCATTAAATGTTAATAATAAGGGGACTATAAACATTTATGGGAACAGATTAAAGCCAAGTTCTGCTCCATTAAATTGCTCACACGGCCTCTGCTTCACATCCACCCCAAGTGAGGAGGAAGGAATGTGGAAGAGTTGTTTGTCCAGAGGGGTGCCATGTCCCTCACCCTTGGTAGGGCAGTGCTCCCACACAGTGCTTCTTCATGGGTGCAGCTCTGCAGGTACAGCTCTGCGGGTACAGCTCTGTGGGTGCTGTTCTGTGAGTGCTTTGCTGCACACCAGGCTGAAGAATGGGAAACCCTTCCAGATGCATAAAATCAATCCCCACTCACACAATGCCTTCCCAGCTGCTCTGTTTATATGTGGCTGAGCAGTGTTTTGCCAGCAGCCTGGGAGATTTGCCTGCTGCAGACACTCACACACTGTCAGCACTGTGGGCACCCACAGGCAGAGCAGTGCCCACAGCAGTGTGACCACCAGTCTGCTGCACCTCTCAGTCCCTGGTTAACAAACATCCCCACCTCAGCACAGCCCCACTGCACACACTGGGATGCGCCAATCTCAGGGCACAACTGAAATGCCACACTTCCAGCAGTAATAAGGACACAATCACCCCCACAGCATCCCTTTTATTTATTTATGTTACTTAGGGAGTATTTGAAGCCAGGAGGTCAGGCTGTGTCCACACGTGCCAAGAGCAGCCAGAGCACTTCCTGAATGCCTGAATTGCTTTCTCACCTGTGCCCTCCTCTTGTTGCTGGGTGGGTCAGCTGGGCAGCAGGATGTCATAGGAAACACACAGGAAACACTGTAAAAGGTTGCACTGCAAAGGCAGCATTTTGCACTTCTGCAACAATGTTTACAAGCAGCTCTTTCTTACGTGAATGAAGGCTGCAACAGTACTGGAGTGCTGAAGAAGGTGAAAGAGAAAGCAAAATGTTGGGGGGTTTGTGCACACCATATTCCTCCCCTGTTCTTGTGGTATCATCATCATTATTGTTTTGTCCTTTACACCAGTGCTGTTTGTGCAAACCATCTATTTCTTCATAAGGACTTTTCTTTTTTGTTCCTAAGTAGACCTCTAGTTTTTATTATGCCAAACTATTTCTCCAAATATTGTTTTCAAGCACTTATCTTCATTTACCAGAAAGACAACCTGAAATGTACACAGCAAAAACTAATGATAACAATAACCGTTTCCCATATATTACTTTCTGAACAGAGAAGTGAACTCCTTTGTGAATGGAGGTGTCCTCAGGCCCCTGCCTGGGTGCTGGCAGCCCTACTCTTGATGGCTCACACCTTGTGCTCAGCTCTGTCCTGCTCCCATCACTCACTACGAGCACGACCTGTGCTCAGTGTGGGAAGGAATGCAAGGAACGTGTCAGGAATCCTACACTGCCTTGAGCACACCAGGATGGCCCTCATCAGCATATGCTGCCAGCACCAAGGCAGGGAGCAGAGTGGCAGTGCCAGCACTGTGTCCCACCAGCTAGTGCACTGGTTGCATACACATGGGCACCACACACCTATATCTTCTCCTGTGATGGGAGCAGCATTGGCCTGGTAGGCATTGCCATGGTGCCAGTGTCCTGGGCATCACTGCTACATGACCCTACCTGCTGCAATTCCCTGCTACTGCATCACCCCGCTATTGCATTGCCCTGCCCACTGCAATTCCCTGCTATTGCATCACCCTGCCCACTGCATTGCCCTGCCCACTCTATTTCCTTGCCTACTGCATTTCCCAGCCCATTCCTCCAGCCTGGTTTCAGCTTCCCCCTGCCTACAAACAAAGCTTTTCCCCACTGCTTTAGGACATCTCTATCTCCCTGCCATCCATGCAGCAGGCGCACAGGGCACACCTCTGGCAGCAGATTGGATCTGGCTGGCCAAGCACTGTCTCAGCAGAGCCCCATCTCCCCCTGCCCTGCAGAACAATGTGGCTCTGTGCTTGCAGCCCACAGCCCCGTGTTGTTCTTGGCGGCCCTGCTCGTCTCTCTGTGCTGCAGGTTGGGGCGTGGGGTCCTCGGTGGCGCGGCCCTTTGCAATCGAAAGCTTCCTGCTGAGGACCATTCAAGGGCAGCCCTTGTAGCAGATCTAATTATACAAACAATTTTGTTCTGCTTCTCCAAATAAACACAGCGAGGTCTGCGGGACACAGCACGATGGGAAATTAGAAACGAGAATGCTCGCTAATGGGCTCCTTAGCTGCAGGGGTAAACAGATTATTTGAAAAGGCCCCAGCCGCCCCTCTGACATCTCCACTGCTCCTCTCCCCTCTCTGCTCCCCACCTCCCTTCTCCCCCCCCCCCTCCCCCCTCCTCGCACCAAATATTACCAAAGCTTGCAATTTAATCAAATCTCTGAACTGTGAAAGGAGGCTTCTGTAGATTTGATTTCAAGGTTTTTTCCTGTCAAGTTTTGCATTGAGAAAATTAGATTAAAATTCTGAGTGTTAGAGGGAAGGGTCGGAGGGGAACAGGCACAGAAGGAAATGGGAAGAGGCTCCTGGATTACATCCATTGGTGGGATGGGTTGGGTGTGCCCAGCTGGGGAGCTGGAGGGGAATTCCTTGTTCATCCCCTGCAGACAAATGGCCCAGTTGGGGATGGGAATGGGTCCTGTCTGTGCTGGAGACAGGTTCATGATGAGGAAATACAGGTAACATCACACTGTGCAACCCCACACCTGGCCCCACTCCTGCACACACTACGCCCAGCTCTTCTGCCCCATGCACACACTAATGGGGCCCATCAACACCCAGCATGAGAGGAAATCTAATGCAGGGCTGAGTGCCTCGGTGGCAGCTTGTCAGGAACACACTGCTGGCCAGGGCTTTGTTTTCGTTGCTGCCTCATGTGATTTGCAATTGTATCAAAACTGAAGCAGTAACTGCAGCAGCAGTCTCACTGCTCATCCCAGCCCATGTGCAGCAGAAGGATGCACATGGGGTGAGCTGCAGATGGATGGGGAACAGTGGGCTGATCTGGCCTCTCAGCCCTGCTGGGTCAGTGATAGAGACAGGGACGGGGACAGAGATGTGTCATCTTGCTCATCTCAGTACATGTGAAGCTGCATAAAATAAAGACAGACACGATAAGCTCAGTTACCCATGATGGAGCACTCGTGTCCAGGTGTGAAGATCCATCCGCAGCGTGTAACTCACCCTGGGAATTACCTGGCACTGGGAAGTTATTCCGGTTGATTTGAGGTTTTTCTCTAAGCCAACCAAACCAGGTCTCTTCTTTCTGAATTTATTTTCTTCATACTGAGATCTTTAAATTAGGTTTTCCTTTTCCCAGATTAAGAACCCCCCTTTAACATTTCAGCAATGCAATGTGTCGATTTTTCCATCCAAAATCCTTTGCCTTTAAAGCGTCCTTCAATCCTACTTTTTAAAAACTAATGCTCCAGAACAAAACAAATATTGCGCTGCAAGTCAGATGTAACATCTCACTAAACCCAGATCAATTCTTTTCTGCTTTCTGATTCCCTAAGCTGCAGCTCCACTAAGCTCTCTGCAACGTGGGGAAGCTCTGAGGTGCTCTGAGGCTCTGAGTGTTTGGCTCTGTACTGGAAGCCAAACCTCAGATGCTTGGGTTGTGGGACAGGGTGATGAGCGGGAGTGGATCAGGGGGGACCTGGGGCTCACACTCACTTCATAGGCGGTCTGTGTTTAAAGTTTTAAATGTCTTGTCACATTAATTCATTTCCTGCCTTGCTTCTGTGCCTTTATTGAAGCTAATGCATCTTCTCTCATCAATTTTGTAGAGTTCTGGATTGCACCCAACATCACGTCCCACCTTGTCCCCACTGCCCTGGGCACTGTGCAATGCCTCCAAACCCAGATGGCAGCATCTCTGGTTATAGCACTGGGTTTTCTCCTTCACTCCCCACAACACTAAACACACCATTCCCAGCTCCCCATGCTCCTTGTTGCAGCCTCTCTCCAAGCCTTCCTCCTCTCCTTGAAGGAGGTGCCTTGGTTTCCCAGGGCTGTGACACCACTGAGCTTAAGGTGGGGGCTCAGGGACTTACTGCCCATTTGCAAGGTCCCAGTGGGTGGAGGCAGCCCTCAGTGCCTCTTGGTGCCAGCCCTCCATGCCACCAGACCACCTTGTCCTGCTGGGCACATCAGGACAGTGCAGTGCCCCTCCTGGCATCTCCTGGTGCCACAACACCATCCCCATTGGGACTGCAGCCCCTCTGCACAGACGCGTCAGCAAAATCCAGCGGAGGGAGAGGGAAGGGGAAGAAAGAAAAGAAAGAAAAGAAGGAGAGAGAAAAAAAGACTGACAGAGGGAAAGAGCAGCTCTTAAAGGAAATCCAATCCAGTGAGCAGGCCGAGCAAGCAGCCGGGCCGACTGCGTCTGGGGCTATTGAATGGCAGAGCTAAGTGGTTTCCTCTCCACCTCACTGGGGAGCGGCTTTTATGTTCCACTGAAAAGGTATCCTGCTCGAACAAGCAGAGACATAATGGGGAGAGCATCCATTAAACAGAAGGAAATGAGGGCATGTTAAACATGAAATATTCATGGGGGCTCTCTCCGGCTTGTTAATGCATTTGTGTTTGCAAAATACCTCTCACTTGAGGCCAGTGGGGAGGGGGGGTTGATCCTGGCTGCAGTATGGGGACGGAAGGAGGGACAGGAGGAGCACAGGTGATTCCCACCCAGTGTGGGAAAGATTTTCTCACAAGAGAAATATCCTGATGGATATTCCTTCAGCCCCTACATAGTGCTGACCCCCAAGGCTGACTCCAGCACTCAGTGCCCTGCTCCTAGCATTCATGGCCCTGGTGTTCTTGAGGTCTGCTAGTGCTTTTGTACCATTTCACACTATGCATCAGCCCTGGCTCTGGTGCTCTCAGCCCTAAATCCTTGCTGCAAGATCTCGCTTTCCCTGAGAGCACAGGGACTGCAGCAGGGCAGGTGGCTGTCCTAGCACTGTCCTGCTGCAGAAGGGAACAGCCCCTGGGATGCACTGAGCCTTCCCCAGCTGCACACAGTAATACCTGGTGACACTGAAGAACCCAGGTATCAAACATTGGAAACACCAGCATGGTGCTGTGACTGAGAAAGCCACATGGGCCCTCCAGAGGCATCATAGCATCGCACATCCGTGTCCTCCAGCTTCCCACAGTACAGACCTCACTACTCCCACACAACGTTCTGCTGCCTATTTACTGAGACATTACCAGAGAGCATCAATAATTAAAAATAAACTACAATTGTCAAAACAAGCGAACAAAGTGCATCTGGAGATGAATTGCCCTAGCTACGCACGATGGTGTTTGCTCTGTTGCTTGCTAAGCCGTGGATTTCATTAACTCTCAATGGGTCTCCCAGTAATTTTGTGGAAATTAGTGAAGCTCTATTGTATTATTGCTGCTGATATTGTTGGTGGTGGTGGTGCTGTTTTCCAACACGATCTCATGGGTGATTCTCTCTAGCAGGAGCTGCATTCATGCTACACTGAATTCAGAGCTGGCTGAACCCCATTAGGCAATGCCAGATACTGGGGAATTCCCCAGGGCACCAACTGGGGGTTGTTTCTCAGCCCCAAGTGGAGACAGGGTGAAAGCTGCCTCCTGAGTGTCCCCCAGTACAGCCCAGTGCCACTCAGCTCTGCCTGCACAACGGATAATTGGATGGAATGTCATCAGACAAGGACAGGAGGAAGGGAGCAGGTCTTAATGAAGAACAGTTTTTCATTATTGCTATTTTTCATTCCTAATTAACGAAAGCAGGCTTGGTGTAGGCAAACAGGAACAAGGCAGGAAGAAGATATGAGGGGATTTGCAGTGTGCATTGCTGGAATTGGTGGGGTCCAGAAGCAGGTGAGGGGAAGCATCCTGTGAGTAATGAAAGTGTGATGGGGCTGCAATGCCTCTGACTGTGAAAGTGTCACACCAAGGGAAAGAGGCTGGAGGGGATGAGGGTCCCATTGAAAAGTGGGCAGTCCTGCTGGGGGCTGGGATCTGCAGGTGAGAGATGGACATCTGGATATTACAGTAATGATATGAACTTTGAAAGCCACGAGTCCAGAGGAAACATGACCAAAGTGCTAAGGGAAGATTGCTCAGATCGGGTTTATGCTGTGCAAATACCTCCTTACCGTGGCATTTGGGAAATGCACTCACAGCTGTGGCCTGGGAGGAATTAACACCAGGTTCAAAGCAGCTCAGGCTGAGTGCTTCATCAGAAACCATCCACTTCTGCACCACCCATCGCTTTGGGGTCTGTGCAGCCCTCTGCCTTTCTTCTTTTTTCCTTCCACTCATGTTAAATAAGGCACACCTCTGCTGGTAATGTAAAACCAGGTTAACATTGCTCCACAGTGACCAGCATCCAGCTCATTTGCACTGAAATAGATTTATAACATTACATCTTCACCCTTTTCTCCCTCTGTCCCCCCAGCACAGCTGAACGCAGAGGAAGGAAACCTGCAGCATTGCCCTGCAAAGAGGGATGGAGTAGGACTGAGTGGAATGGGGTGGGATGGTGTGGGGCTGGGCTTGGGCACCTAGACTTTGCTAACAGGATGGCCTGTAAGTAGCCAGGTCTTCAGATAAATTGAAGCAAGCAGCAGAGGCCTGAGGGCACGGCTGGGTGGAGGTCTTGAGTGAGGAGATATAAGGGAGGGCTGAAGTCACTCAGGGTAAAGCCCCATGTTATGGGGGCTGGCTGAGGCATTAGAAAAGCCTCACCTGGATATGGAGTAGGAGTTTCCTGGGCAAGCTGGGGAGCCCTGAGCAGAATGCAGCTAACAACTCTTTGTTTGTATCTACATTTCAACTTTGTTTAAAGTAGAGTGGAAAATGCAAAGAAACGTGCAGAAAGCTTGCACCGTTTGAAAGGTGAGAGGGGAACAGAAGGGACTGCCTTGATCTGGGTCACCTGGTAACAAGGAAGAGCCATTAGCACTGTGGAAACCCATAGGGGGCTGCAGGGACAAGCCCTGTCCCTGGGCTGCCCCCAGCCCAATGTGTGCTGCAAGGATGCTCAGGGAGCTGCACTGGGAACTCACGGTGTGCTCTGACCACGGGTCGTTAGAGCAGCGGGATCCTTAATAAATAATGAACTGTCATTGATTGCTTTTGCCAGTAAGCACAGAGTGACCTTTATTAAAAATACACAAACGCACACTCAGGGAAAGTTGCTGCCTTTTTGCTATAGGTCGGTTTATGCAAAAGGTTGAATTGTCCCAAAGCAGCCAGAAATGTGGAATGGAGACTGGTGAGCACCGTGCTTTGAGGCTGCTCCAGCACTTTGGTGTCACTGCACCAGCAGCCTGAGCATGGTACAGCAAATACAGAGCCCTGAGTGGTTGTGGGGTGGGGCAGAGCCCAGTAGAACGTTTCCTCAAAATCTGAGCAGGACTTTCTCAAGGAATGCATGTGGGGAATGCAGCTTTGGGGTCCCCACAGCCCTGAAGAGCAGCAGCGCTCTGCTGGGAAGCTGATAGCATTGACCCCCCCCCCTCCCCCACCTGGCTGTGAGCTCCTGCAGTCTGAGGGACCCAGGCAGGGATGCTGAGATGTGTGGCTGGGGTCAGGGTTGGTTGCATGGAGTTGAAAGCCTGCCTGGGTCACAGCCAAGCAGGCTAGGTGGGATTAATTGGAGTGCATGTGGGTGAGTAGCATTGATCACTGAAGTCAGGGGAAGTACATTAGTTATGGCTTTTCAGCAAGTGCTTGTGGAGCAAACGTCTCTGGTTGCTAAATAGAGTTGGAGGTTGATTTTATTTACTCTTGGAAGTAAGTAAAAGTAAGTAAAACTCTGCAGTTTTGGGTTGGCATGGCAGGGCGCTCTGCTTTGGGTACCTGCCCTGTGCACCTCACAGTGCTTCCCACCAAAGAGCCCAGTTTATGCTGTCAGCCAGCAGCCAGCTGGGCAACAGGGGGTGCTATCAAGGCAGGGAGGTGAGGAGCTCCAGCAGACCAGAATTTGCCCTGAGAAGATGGAGCAGAGACTGAGCAGGGCAGTACAATGGCCGAGAGGACTGCCCACCTACTGACAGTGCTCCCACAGAGCCCTGCACTGCTCCTGTGCTCTGCTTTGGGAAACCCCATCTAGAGAGCAGAGAGGAGATGGGTTTAAGGGCTTGATGTTTGTTTTTCATCTGTAGAAATGCAAAATGAGAAGTAAATAGGCAGAAGGCTTTGATGATCAATAATTCATCCAATTTGCACTTGTTTTTCTACCCAACACCCTAAGGAGAGATGATGTTAATAAATATGTAACAAAATGATTGTTCTGTTCTCAAACAGCTCTGGGAGCACAGGGATACGTGGGGTCACATTTGTCTCTTCACCTCTGTGACCCACATTGCTTTGGTATTTAAAGTGGGGATAATCGAGAGATGTTTCTTGTGTTTTGAGACCTTTTCTCAACTTCCTGCAGAAGCCTCCTGGCTGAATAGCACTGATGGGGAAAATAAGATCCACCTTTTTTTCTAGAGCCCTCAAGATGTTCCATTTTGGAGCAGCCAAAAGCACATTATGAAACAAAACATGCTGCAATCACAGCCCAGGCAGGAAAGCTGGAAACAAACGGATGCGAGTATGAAATGTGATGTGCAATGAGATGAGATAAACTCCCTGTCTTATTTTGGCCCATTACGGCAAATTATTCATCAAAACACTTTGTTGAAATCAGCTAGCTCTGGGTTTTGTTCATTTTCTCTGTTTCAAAATATCAGAGTTGGGGGGAGAAGGAGCCAGAAATATACATGTAAGAGACTGCAGCCAAATGGTCCTCGAGTTCAGCCCACCTCCTCTGTTAATACTCATTGTGTCCCTGTGGCAGTCTGGGGTTGGGGCAGCACAGAGCGCTGCTGCTCCAGCACTGTGAGCACGTCTGGGACAGGAAAGTGGCAACCCCAGGGTTTCCCTGCATGATGGGGCCCACCTGCCCCACATGCAGCCATGGGGGCTGAGCTGGGCACCAACAGCATCACACAGAACCCATCAATGTGCAATTGGGGCAGAGCACTGAGAGATGATTTGAAGGTGCTGTTGATTTTCTAGTATTGGTTGCAGGCTTATTTTGTGTGACTAAGTTGGGTGCTCGCTCCTGTTTCTTAGCAACCCTAATAGGCTAATGCTTCTCATTTCTCCAGGAATTGCACAAGACAAATTAAAGCTTGGTGTTATTGTCATCCTGCCCTGTGCACATCTGTCCAGGCAGGTGAGGAATGGCAGCCCCCTGCTCTGAAGGGGCTGGGAATATCATAAGGGTAATCGGCCAGTATGTCTCCAGCACACTGCCCACCTGCATCCCCCACCTCTCCAACTCCATCTCCTTCAGGGCAGGGCACCGAGCAGGCAGCACTGTGCGGAGGGGATGGGCTTGGTGTTCCACACTGCAGACACATTCAGGTTGGAAAAGCCCTCTCAGATCCTCAACCCACACCACTATGTCCATCACCACATCCCTCAGTGTTACATCTCCTCTGTCCTGGAACACCTTTGGGGATGGTAACCCCACTGCTCCCTGGGCAGCTGTGTCTGTGCATCACTGCTCTGTTGGAGAAGAAATATTTCCCAGCTTGAATGGGTGCACCAGATTTCCTTCCTCACATGTGTTGGGCTGCATGCCTGGTGAGTCACCATTCTGTGATTTCCTATGGAGTCAATGCCCAAAGCCTAGTCAGGGCTGAGTTTGCCACTGCCCACCAGGAGCTGTGAACTGGGCAGTGCACTAGGCTGCATTTAGCCTTTCTCTGTACCTTTAAATTACTGAAGCAATGTGACTTCTCAGGGAAAAAACAAGTCTTTAAAGCCGTAAACAGCTTTTTTCTCTCTTTCTGTATAAGAGCAATTTTTAAGAACACTAAAAAATTTAACAACCTTCCTTTTTTCTGCAGTTCTTTAGTGGAGCAGGGCCATTTCAGGGGTCTGTCAAGCATACTCAGTAACAATGTGACATATCCAGTAACTACATGACCAATAACCATCTTGGCCTTCCTCTCTGCTTGGCTTTATTACAGTCCCTAAACTAGCCCAGTAGGGATTTCTGCTCCGTATTTAAATGAACTTGCAGGCAGTAAAGGAGCGTGTATAAAGGAAGGGGTGAGCATTATGTCAGTTTTGTGTATCATAACCCTTTTACTTACAGTCCCTATATCTTCCGCATTCTGGCAGGGGCAAAGGCACTAACTTATTCACTCCCACTGTCTCCATCCCATAAGTGTGCAGTTAATACCGGAGCTGAGGCTGCAATATCAGCTTTCTGTTCTAACCAGGGCAGAAAAAGAACAGAGCAGGATGGACCAGCTGTGCTTAGCGCCCCATCAGCTGAATTTCAATGGAATCATTTTGATGAATTGTTTAGGAACGGAAAAAAAAGCCCCATTTGCTGTACATTTGCTGTTAATTAATAGTCTGCTTTTTTCCTTCTCTTTGACGCAGCGCTTCCTCACAGTTGTACACTCCTCGAGCCATTCCCACCACTCCTTGAGCAGAACCAATGCCAGGAATGGGGCATCTGTGTGGGTGAGAGCCTTAAAAAGGGGAAGGGATGCAGGGTCAGAGCTGGGAGAGATGGAAGTGTGGAGGAGCAGCTGCCCACTGCACTCCTGACACCAACACAGAGCTGTTCCTGGTCCAGATCCTAATCTTGATCCTGCTCTCCTGGCTGACTGCTCAGTGTCAGCAGGGCTGCCGAGGCATTCCTCAGCTCCCCACTTTTATTATTTTTAATAACTTCTCCTTTCTTCTATTTATTTTCTGTGCACATCTTGCAAATACCTCTGGAATGCTGCTTGGAGCGGGCTGGCCACCGTCCCCAGGGAAGTAAGACCCTGCAGCACTGCCAAACCCCAACCCGGGGGGGCAGCTTTAGGTCAGTCATTCCCAATTGGCACAGTAACGTGCCTCGGGGCCACACCAGGGCTTAGGATGTGGTGCAGATGGAGCTCAGCATCAGCCTGTGACCCACAAGGAGCAGCTATGGGATGTCTGCCCGAGGGAAGATGCCCACTCTGAACAGAGACCCTCTCCGATAGCCGCCAATGAAGGCAGTACATTCAGAATGAGCAGATGGTGCTGCATCCATGCACTCAGCCCTGACCAGCCCCAGCAGCACTATTCAGAACTCCTCACACGATTCTCTGACTTTTGTGCATTTGTAGATCAGCTTTGGGTAATTAATCCAGAAACACTCATTCCAGTTCCACTCAAATTTAGGAAGGCTGTAAACATGGGCTTTTCCAACCCACATGCTTCACCTTAACTCTGCAAGGCTGGGAAATGGAGTGAGAACTTCAGGAATGGGGATTATGATCTATCTGCTTGGCAGAGACCCTACCAGTGGTGCCTGTGTCCCCAACAGTGTTTGCATTCCCATCAGTTGCCATTCGATGCCTGTATCCCCAGCAGTCTCCACCTCCATGAGCTGTTCTTAGTCCACCACTGCATCCTGGCCCCAGTCAGGGCTCACCCCAGCCCAGCACAAGGCCACGGACTGTGTTAGGGACAGGGACAGGTGGGCTCACAGCCAGGGCTCCAAGTCTCTCATCCTCTGCTGCACCAGGAGGAGGGGGTGCATTGGCAGCGGGGGCTGAAGCAGTTTGCTCACCTTCAGCAATACCTTTCCATTCTTCCAAGTGTTTGGGTTTCCTGCAATAAGCTCTGATTTCCTGGGGCTGTTTTATTCTTCTCAAGCTACCGTGGCCTCCAGCTTGTACTGGCAGATCCCTGTGCCTGCACAAAATACCCCTGATGTCAGCCAGATCTCCATGCCTGCACTGGAATCAGTACAGGCATGGGTCTGAAAGCTTCCCTGGGGGACTCTTTGCCCTCAATATGTGATGTACACTCTCAGTTTGTGCTTCTCTTTGGGAAGCCTTTGCCCAGGTACCCCAACCCAGCAGGGCACTGCCTGTCCTGTGCTCCAATACACAGCCCAGGATCGGAGCTCTGTGAGTAGGAGCTCCTGTGCTGTGCCACATGCTTCATTATCCTCACTAGAAAGAGGGACCCTGGTAACATTTGGTCCAAATTAATGATGGTTTATTTTGAAATGCAAATAGGTTTTAATCAGAGGGGGAAAGGTGGAAGTAGACAGCAATAAGTTTCTACATTCCATTTTTTTTTAATGAAGCTGTGCATCTGTGCTTTTTTTTTTTAATATATATTTCTTTTAATATGGAGAATAACTTTTGTGTGGGCCGAATTAGCTCTAAATGAAAGCAAACAAGGCATAATTAGAAACCAGCCTATACTTTTTCTTCTGTTTCTTCTCTCCTGTAAGGCAGCATTCTAATAAGGTGTGCATCTGGGAGGGCAGAGCCTTGGGGGGAGCAGAGCACTGCAGCAGTGAGGCCGGGGGCTGTGGGGCTGCAGCTGGGATGTGCCCTGGGGGTGGGGCATGGTCCCTGTGCACCCACAGCTGATGCTGCAGGCACCAGAGCTGCAAATTGGCCCTGGGAAGGAGAAGAATTTGCAGAAGTGTGAATCCGGGAAGTTCCCAGTTGGAAACTACAGGAGTTTCTCATTTAATATGGTGCCACGCTGCATTCCTTCTCTATAAAGAGACCTCATTTAACTTTAGGCGTGTTTATTCATCTAATTAAAAATTGGTCATATTTAATTGATTGCATATATCACTGCTGCTGCCGCCCTGCATATGCAAGCATGGTGCAATGGCTTTCAGCCCACAGTGGCTTCCTGAGGCCGGGCACAGCAATGCCTCAGCTGCCAGATCACTGCTCTCTGTACTGTCCCCTCTCAACCCACACCACTGGGGAGCATCTGAGCACAGCAGGGAGCTCCATGCAGACAACACTTCCCTGAGCACCCAAGGCTTCAGCACAGAATCGCCCACAGAATTCCACCCTGGGCTAGTAGCTTCCAAATCCCCACGGCCGAGGAGCTGAGACCTCTTCCCCCAGCCCTTCCTTTGTCTGGGGCAACCCTGCAGCCGTGGGGTGCTGCTCCTCCACCTCCCCTTCCTCCCTGTCACACCTCTCCTGGGTAATTGAATCAGATTGTCAGCAAAGAAGGGATGATGATTCAGCTCCCGTGAAAGGCCAGACTATTACCTAGCAGCTTAATAATGAAAACTGTCATCATTCCTGCAATAACGAAAGATAAATAAGTTATTAAATGCAAGAACCTGCCACCCTCCCCAGGCAGGGCACCGCGCCAGAGGAATATTAACTTCTGGCCCCAGCCTTCCTATTAGGGAACAGAGAGGAGGACCCTGAGTGCTAAGAGTGCTCTTTCTCCTCCAGCCAGCTTTTAGAGGTCTGCAGCTCTCTGTGTGCGTGCTCAGCAAAGAGCTGGCCCTTCCCTGTTCATCTCCAGTGGGGAGAGGAAAATATGGCCCCAAGGAGTGCAGTAATCAAAGCTTTGCTGAGCAGCTCCAGTGTGCAGCTCCAGCAGAGAGCAACCTGCATGATGCCACCAACCAATAACCTCTGTGGTGTCACCAGCCAGGGACCTGCGTGGTGTCAACGTGGCACAGAGTGAAAGGCACATCAGGTGCGGAGAGCGAGAGCTGAGAAACAGGAAAGAAAGAAGGCAGGATGAAGTGACCTCTCTTGCCCAGGTGCATTTTGCTGGGAGGAAATCCATGAGTTGTTACACATCCCACCAGGAATTAGATGGAGAGAGTCCTGGTACTGTTTAGGCAGCAGCTGTGCACGATGGAGACCCATAGGTGTGATTATGAACTGCCAGCCATAATAAATGACCTTCATAACACCTTCCCTCTAAAATTCTCCAACTTTCCCACTAATAAGCAATATGGTTGTTGAGGCAGTCCTATCGTTTTATCTAAAAATTGCTCCTTCCTTCCCTGTGGAACAACCACGGTGCCTTCCCATCAGCCCACAACCACAAGTTCTGCCCCAGCCCTCCCCCTGGGGTCAGTTCTGCTCCCATCAACCCCACCTCCTGAGCTGGGACCCCTTCCCACAGCTGTTAGCTCCTCAGGGATTAGAAAGAATATTATCTGCAGACATGGAACCTCTCTCTCTGCACCATCTCAGGGCCATATTTAGCCTCAGCACAGCCCCTGGAACCACCTTTTTTAATCACCATGTTTACATGCGCCTCCTGGAGGCTTCAGAAGTGCCCGGACAAGTCTGAAATCAAAGGCTCGGAGCTGCTCCAGGACAGGGACCAAAGCAGAGCTGTTACCCGCAGCACGGCTGGGCTGCAGGAACATGCTGTGAGGAGGCTGTGCCCAACCCCACTCACCCTGCAGCCCCCACCACCCCTCCCCACCACCCACAGTGCCGCAGGTCCCGGCACGCCGCGCTCCATCACCTGCAGCTCCAGCCCCGAGATGCCATCAGAGACCACAGGCAAGTTTCCATGCGTGGCCATAAAAGAATCCATAAAGTTAGCGAGCATCTTAAAATTAAGCATCTAATGAGCCCCATGCGGGAGCCAAGGGCTTGGCTTCAGCTTGGCACTGGCTCTGTACCATGCCCTGCCCATAACGGTAGGTGCATCTGCTCTGCTCGCGGCAGCGGGGCTGAGAGCACTGAGCACAAGGCATGAGAAACATGGGGACAGGGAGACGGGAGCTGAGTCCTCATGCTCGGGATACTTCTGCTCAGTGAATATCTGCATACCCATTCCAGACCCTGTGGTGGCTGTGTGCTCCTTCCCACACCATCTGCAGGAGGTGGCATCTGGATGAGTTCACCCAGTGCAGGGTGCTCCATGCTGTGCTACCCTTGTGCCATGGATCATTGCTGTTGCAGAACATCAGCAATGAGAGCTGCAGGCAGCAAGGAGGGGACCAGGAGCCATGCTGAGAGCATTGGGTTACAACATGCTGTGTACCCCCACTTTTCTCACGATTAATAACACAGCATTCAATGAGTGAACAAATGGACCTCTGCACTGCTGGGTGCCCCAGAAGGAGGAGATGGCCCCCTCCCCAGCTGTGTATGGCTTCCCTTGGTACACCTCCCTTGCAGCCATCCCTCACGCTCCAGTACCAGAGTCCCAGTGCTCCCCATTGCCTTGTTACCACAGCACTGCCCCAGGTACCCACACATGCTGCCCCACTGCAGGCTCCCAGCCCCACTCCCTGGACAGCCTCTGCTGCTCGCTGCCCTCTGCTTCTCTCCTGCCAGCCATGAAAGTATATAGAATATAGAACATTATTTTATGACATGCTATTAAAAAAATAAATAAAAAGACCCTGGAACTACAAGACGTGCCAAACCTCAGAAGCACATGCAGGAATGCCTTTGTTCCAGTTGTTGCTGAATTGCTGCCTGAGCTCTTCCGGGCAAAGTTTGAAGGTCTGGGGGACAGAAACCTTGTTTTCTTTATTTTACTTCTTCTGGCATGGGGCAGCAGCACGAGTTGTGGCCATGCAAATAATGTCTGTTCTTTACATACAGACCATCCAGCTCTGGGTGTGAGTCTGGCTGGGAGTGCCCACATCAGTTTTACAGGTAGTGTATGTAGAGCGTATATATTCAGTACATGCACTGAGACTGAAATTGTGAGTAGGGATATGTGAAATGGGCAGAGGTCACCGATTTCTCACTGAGGATGCTCTCCACATGCATTTCTCCTGTCCCCCTCCTACAGCAGACCCCTCCTTCCTTGCCCAGCATCCTGAGCAGGCAGCACAAAGCCCGGCAGTACAGTGCAACCTCACAGCTCTTCCTAGGGTGTCATTGCAGCTCTGGTTCCTGTTTGGCTGTTTTGGAGGAACCAGTGCACAGAAAACTGCCTGCATTTCTAATCAGGGCTGAAGAGACCCAAAGGCCACAGGGACAGGACTGCCACTCAGCAGGGCTGAGGGGCTCACTGCCCTACTCGGCCCCAGGTGACCCTGGGAGGAAAACCTTAAGGGAAATGGCACAGATCCTTCCCGGCTCTTTGGCAGAGCTTTCCTGGCCCTCAGGGCACTGCACCTCTGCTTTCTTTCTTCTTCTCCCATGAGCTCCTCAAAACAGACACAAGGTTTCATTTCCACTCTATGTGATGCTTTGAACTGAAATGAATGCCTGCTGGTTCCCACCACCACCCATGGCACAGCCCTTCTACCCTGCAGCAGGGCCCTCTGCCCCAGTCGGTCCCAGCCCCTGGTGCCAGCCCCTGCTCCTCCCTTCCTTTCCCTCCTGGGCCGGTGAAACTTTTGTATAAAACCTGCACACCGAGTTCCATAAAACCCTCAATTCATTCTGCAGATATTTCCTGCACTGGGGCTTTCAGCAGCATCTGCTGGTTTGAAGTATGCATTTTATTCATCCTAGGGGCACCATTACTTTCAGCTTTAGCAGTTTTGCCTGCTCTGTAGTCCCTGCCAGGCTCCATTTGTGGAAGAGAAAATTGGTGAAAGAATAATAATTATGATTGTTATAAGTATTTATTTCAGAGCGGTGGCCGTTTGTGCATGTGTTCATTGCTGATGAGGAAGGAGGGTGGGGAGGGGTGCCGTGCCCCGGTCTTCCTCACCACCCTTCTCCTCCTCTCGGGCACTGCCATAGGGCCCATAGCCCTATCCTGCAGGGACCCGCTGGGTCCTGAGCTAGCAGAGGAGGGAGCTGCTGAGCTCAGGAAATGCAGCGCACAGCGCAGACTCTCTCTGAGTCAAGCAAATATCTTCCTTTCTTCCCCCAGCTGAGGATGAGCACCTTCCCTCTGCACCTGAGTTGTGGGCTGGGGATGCTCCCAGGGACCCCTCAGCCACTCAACACCCTGCTTTCATTTCCTGCTGCAGAAATTGGAGATGTTTTCCTGTATCCACTTCAAATGTCCATGAGGGGTTCCTCATTCCTCCCCTGATGGGACAGCCTGGGAGCTGGGTACATGGATGGGTACATGGGAACACTTTGCATTGCTCAGCCCACTCAGAGCCCACCTCTCCTTACAGCTCAGACCATTATACATTGTCCCTCCTGGCCCTGAAGGTCCACCTATGCAATTCTATCTGTGAGTGAAGTTGTTGCCCTCAGCTCCCCACACCCACTCTCAACTCCTGCCAGGTTATTCTGTGTTGTCACCTCAACACAGAGAAGGAACAGCCCCATAGGTGCACAGCTCACCTCAAGGTACTGCTCTGCAGTAAATCCATCTGACATTTATTTTCCAGAGCGCTCAGAGCTGCTTCCCAGGGTTTGTCTTTGCCACAAAAGCAGAGAAGAGGTGGGAGAAAACTCCCCACACACACTTCACCCTAATGCTGCCCCTGCCCCACCAGAGTACAGCAGCCCAGGCAGCTGCAGCTGCAAATGCACAGAGCAAGAGATGGGGGAGCACCCAGGGAATCTTGAAAGATTGCTACGGGGACATTAACTTCTGCTGGAAATCAGTGCTGTGAGCCAGAAACTGGTTCACACAAAGGCAGAGACCTGGTGCTGGGCCTCTTGCTGACACAGGCTGTCCTGTCAAATCTGGCTGCTGCTCAGCTCTGTGCCCAGCCCCATCCCAGGGGCTCTGCTGCTCCAGCACCTCCGCCCATCTGTTTGTTGGGCCCAGCTCCTTGCCCTGCGTGCCTGGGGCCCGTCAGCTCCTTGCAGCCAGCTGCACTCAGTGCTGTGCTGGCCTAGCAGTCCTTCTGTACACCCTGATACCCATCTCCTAAAGCAAACATGCATTTCCATGGACAACCTGCAGCTTGGCTCAAGCAGCAGTGAGGGTTGTTTGCTAATGCCCAGTGTCTGCACCCAGGGAGGACTGGCACAGCCCAAAGGGGCTCAATTTCATGTTTGTACACAAGGAAGCTGTTTCTTGTGCTAATTTGTGCTTCAATAAATGTGAAACAAAATTCATTATGCCCTTTCCCAGCTGGCGTCACCACCATTCCTTTCTGTTTAGCACATCCCAGCCATCACCTCGGCAACCATGGCATATCCCAGGCAGGATGCGGGCTGCTGGCGGGTGCCACACGTAGGGAACAAAGGTCCCAGTGTCATCAGCTGTCTGTAGTGGTGTAACTGGAAGATAGGGATCCAGACAGAAACATGTGGGCCGGGGCACAGCACTTTTGAAGGGGTGCTCTGACAGGGCTGCTCTGATGGGCTGCTCTGATGGGGGATGATCTGACAGTGCCTGATCCTGATGGCACTTCAGAGCTCCCACCTGCAGCCCCATCCCTTGGAGGTGTATCCCCACAACCTGCAGACAGGGACACCCCCACAGCCTGGCTGCAGCACCGGGAGGGAACCACACAGAAATCCCACCCAGAACACAGCACCTCCCCACTGCCCACTGTCCCACAAGGTCCACAGCTCAGCCCTGTGAAACCGCAGTCAGCCCTTCATCTTCAGCTGTTGGTCTGTCTTCTTTTTTTCCCTTTTTAGCCTCGTATCGATTTGATTTCAGAAGTCACTTTGCAATGAGGTCACCGCTCTACGGTGAGCCCCAGACGCACCCGCTCGGCGGAGCAGCGCAGCGCAGAGCCCCGGGCGGCCCCCGCCTCTCCGCCGCCTCCGCGGTCTGTGTCTGCCCCCGCGCGGCAGCGCCCGGCCCCGCACCGACCCCCCCCCTCCCCCGCCATCCTCCTCCCGGGCCCCGCAGCGGTGGAGACCTGGCGACCACCGCAGCAGCTTGGAACGGGACCTTTTTACCCTTTCCCATCCATTCGTAACGCATCAGCCCATGAGAGCTCCCAGAAGGCTCCCAGATCGCCTGGAGGTGAGGAGTTAAGGAACGGGGGTGTCAGGATCCGTCCCCCCATCCCCCACCAACAGGGCGTGCAGGGGTGCACCAGGCAGCTCGGCTCACAGGGCAGAGAAATACACCCAACAAATTCTAAGAGCAGCTTGTAAGCAGTGGGGAGATAACACAGCAATCAGAACAGTCAACACAGTTTTCTCAAGAACAAATCATGTCAGACCAGCCCGTGTTTCTTTTTATGACAGAGCAGCATCCTTATGGATAGAGAGAAGCTGAAATTGTCCTATATTTTGTCTTTAGTGCCTTTTGATGTTGTCTCTCCTGGCACACTCATAAGCAAACGAGAAGAAATGAAGTGATTGGGAGCAGGGTGCTCCTCTCCTGCATCCCACGTTCCTGGTAAGAGGACTGGTGCTGGCTGTCAGGCTGCAGTGTTTCCAGTGTTACAGGGCTGGCTATGGGCTTCTGCATTCATTAATGGTTCAGTTGACAGCATGAGAGCCTGCCTGTTTATTTTGCATATGAGGGCAAGCAAGGAGGACACAGATATAGGATTAGAATTTGAAACGGTCCTGAGAAATAGAAGAAATGATCTTAGGAGAAAAGCAAAGCAAAGCCCAACAGCAACAGTTGTAATGTTCTGCCCTTTGGAACAGACACGTGCAGAAGAACGGGAGGGGAAGGACGGCATGGAGGGTGTGAGAACTGCAGTGACCTCAGGATGGACCAGTCAAACATTGCCTGGAGGATCTGCAGTGACAGTAGCAGTCCTAGGGTAGATGGAGGACAGGCTGTGAAGCCCTGAGGGCACAACAGAGAAGGCATTTTCAGGCATAGTAATTCAAGAAAGGCCTGTGAAATGGCCAAAGAATAGTGAGACAGGAGAGGGAACACAGCTGATATAGGCTGGTTTTCAGATGACACAGACTTCTTCAGTGGCATAACCCCAGGGCCTGTACCAGCCTGATGTCAGATCAGCTCCATTAACTGCAGCTCCTTGTGGCACTACAGGTGAGATGAGTCCGAATGGGAGCAGGACCCTGGGGAGCCCTCTGCCTGTCCCACACCCTGCAAAGCACTGCAGCTCCCTTCCCCATCTCCAGAATGATGCACACCCCAGCCCAGTAGCCAAGGTGAGGTCTGCATGCCAGAGTGCCCAGGGGACCCTCGTGCAAGGCTCTCGGCTGGCACAGCCTGCTGATGAAGATTAAATAGCAGTGTGAAACTGCCTTGCCTCTTATCAAAGAGCTGCTGCTCTCCCCTCCACAATGACTCATGCTCTGCTCAAGCACTTTCCCCGGACTCATCTGGGATGTATTACCACTTGGACCCCACTCCGTCTCCATACAGTTGTGGAGGCTCCTGGAATGTCTGCCCCCTCCTCCTCCCCCAGTGTTTCTGCTTCCCAAATGTCCCCTCTCCAGTGAACACAGTGAAGTCCCCCACAGCCCCCAGCTCCCCAGCACTGCCTATTTCCCAAAGGCCACACACTGGGCATTGCAGAGCATCCCTTTCCTTCCCTCTGGCCCCCAGCAATCCTGTCTGGGAATTCCCATAGTTTTTGAATCCTTCACCCTCTCCTGGACCCATTTGATTCTGAACTACCAAGGGAAGGGAGGGAGGCATTCAAATTCAGAGCAGTAAGCAAAATTCATTGGATCTTCATTACAGGCTGGCAGCTGGCATTTCAGAAAGGGTGAGCATGCACCCTTCTGTTTAGTGCTGTTTAATTTAACTGTCTCCGAAGCCCATACATCTCTCAGTGCCTGGGACAGCGGTGACTTGAGGAGGCAGCAGGGCTAAATCAGATGCCAAATACTGATTCCTCTGCACATCCCCAGGGACTGACAAGCGGAGTTACTCTCATCATCTGTCTTCCTGCATGCAGCCCCTGGAGAAGATGTGCACTCCTTTGGCTAACCATAAAGACAGCAAAAGGACAAATGCGTTCATTTCCAAGCCTATGGATTTTCTGTTCAGGTATTTCTGGAATGCACTCCATTAAGAGAACATGTTTTGTTGTCTCTGTAATGGGGCAGAGCTGCTGCACTTTGCTGCTGTAACAGGTGTTGCTGTGCCCATGGTTTACTGTGTGTCATGGATGGATGGAGTCTCCTCCATGTTCCCTGCCCACAGCATCTCCAAAGGATGTGTTTGTGCCTTGAGATACTTGGAGGAAAAATGTGCAAAATATTGTAGCTATTGTCCTTTGTGCTCCTGCACTTCTGTTGGACAAGCACAGAGATTAATGGGCCGGTCAGAGACTTGGAATGTATGATTAAAGTATTTCATTTCTGGATAGAGATGCATCTTCATGGGAATGAGTCTGGTATAAACCTGTCCACCACAAGCAAGTCCATGGTGCTAGCTCAAAAACAGTGAGGTCATGAATCACTGCAAATCTGGGACTCAGGGGTAGAAACCAGCTTGCAAAAAATGCTGGGTTAGACCAAAATCTGCAACTGAACCCTTTTTTTAAAGTCTTTATGGTTGAAACTATTTAACAGTTTAAATTCCTCACATTCTCTCTTCATTTCACACTTCCCAGAATGCTGGAGGGAAACCCCAGCACTGCAGAGCCCATCATGGTGCAACAGAGGTTTTATGGTTGTAGGGTGGGCTGATGGACCCAGCAGGGCTGGGGCTGCAGGGCTGTGGGGTTGGCTGAGCCCAGCCTGTGCCACCATCCATCCACTCATTGCTGACACACAAGTCAGAAGGGTTCCCACAGACAGAGCGAGCTGTGGTGGGAAAACAGTTCTCTCCCTCTTTGCATATTCAATGATGATGATGATGATGATGAAGATCCAGTGCCTCTCCCTCCACCTCAGCATCCTCAATACCCATCCACACTGTGCACGGCCTTTCCCCTGCAGTCTGGCTTGCAGACCACCCATAACATCACCTCACCCTCTCTCCTATCCCCTCTCCACACACCTCTCTGCTCCCCACAACCAGTGGGCCAGTGGAGCAGAACCCCTGCTCCAGGATTCCTTGCTGTGCCAGCAAAGGCCTTGATCTCCTCACTGCCCTGTGCGGTTCTGCTCCTGTTCTTCAGATGTTCTTTCCAAGCTCCATCACCCAAGACTTACTTTTCTTGCAAACTGTGAGAGATGGTAAAACCCATTGGATCCAACATTTAAGTGTCCCATTCTGCCAGTCAGTGTTTTATTCAGTGCTAACTTGCAACACTTTGCATTCAAGAAGATATTGAAGCAACTTTAATTTTCAGCAACAGTAAAGCCAAGGTTTGCACAGACCTGGAAGAAGCTCATCTACTTCCTGCCAGCTTGGCTCCCACGGCACTTTGCAAAGAGCAGAGGATAATCACACAAGGATGAGCTGAGAAGGGGCATATTCCTTCCTTTGTTTTCACTTGCATGGGTTGAAATCTCCCTCTTCCCCTGCTCCTGCAGGACTGCCATCACAATTAACTTTGCAGTGATGGGCACTGGGGGCTCCTTGGCAGTGACCTGATGGCCCCACCTGCTCCCTCTCCTGGGCACTGTGCAGCTCCATTCCCCTGCAGTGCAGGTGCTGTTCATTGGGGGGACGCTTCCTGTTGGGTTTTGTTCAATTAAACTTATGATCCCCTATTAGCTGACCCACACTCCATAGCCTCCCAGGCACCACTAAGCACTGCTGTCTCAGCTTTTCATTTACATGTTTATTTACTGCCTTTCAGATCACCGGGTTTGCACTGTGCAGCCTCTGATGAATAAATAACCAGTGCCCTTGTAGGCCAGATTGATTAAATGTATTTAATTAATGAGCTCAGTTCCCCTTGAGGACTCTCCCAACTAAAATACCAAAACCAGCCCTTTGTATATGACGCCGCCAGGACCCGTTGATTTGAAACAATATGAAAGAGGACTAATTTAGGAAGTTCATTGACACTGGAACAAGGACAGCGTGTAGGATGAGAATGGGCTGCAGGCGCTGGGGCACTGTTTGGCCATGCTGGCTCACCCCTGCACAGCTCCTGCATGCAGCAGGGAGTGAGTCCTCCAGGTTAGAAGCAATCTGATGGACTTCAGGAGCTCTTGACCCTTTGCTCAGGACATGGGTGGATAAATACTGGGAATAAGCAACATGAGGATTCTTTCTTCTCTGTCCCACAGGGTAAAGCCCATTCCACAGTGCACTGCTTCCTGAGCCCTCCTTAGAGCTCACAGCTGCACTGGAGCTGAGGGATGCTGGACTCACAGAGAGATCTTCTGAAAGCCACCAGCAATCTTCTGCCTCAGTTCTCTGTTAGCCAGCACCGTGACAGGCAGATGTCAGGAGTTCCCCAGGGCCACTGCTCATCACACATGGAGGTCTCCACAGAGACACCATAAACTGGGGCTCTGAGCAGCTCTCAATGCAGGATTTGTTGCTGTGCAACAGGGCTCACCAAATGGAACTCTCCCCCAAGAGCCCCTACTAAGCTGGGAGGGCCCAAGCAGCCCAGTGCTGAGGACAAGGTGGAGGGGACATCCCATTGCCACCATGCTTAGCAACACCCAAAAAAAAGCCTGCCTCGTGAGTTTGTTCATTAACCCATTTCATTATCACCGGAGCTAACTGAGACCCGCACATTCCCCCCCGGTCCCCTCCATACCGGCAGCCCGCAGGACAAGGGATGGCACTGTGCAGCTCATCAGCTGCTGGGAGCTGCCGTCGCATCGCCGCGTGCCCTGCGCCAGCCCCACACCGGCTGCCAGGCGTCTGGTGACGAGCGGTGGGTTTTAATTAGGCTCAGACACGATTCCTGTCACAAACACTCTGCTGGGGGTTGTTTGTTTTAATCAGGGACAGGCAGACATTGGGGGGGAGGGGGATGGGGGGGAAGGAAGGTAATTAAATTTGACTCAAAACGTCGGAACGCCGTAGATACGGTTGTCCTCTCCTGCACAACCCGGCTGATCGATGCCGGTGTGCCCCGGGGAGCGGAGCAGGAGAGCCCCGCGGCCCGCAGGGGGCGGTGAGCGGCCGGGATGTGCCGGAGCCGCGGGTCGCTGGAATGGACCCGGGGGTGGGGGGCAGCGAATCGAGCCCCCTTCGGCGCTCCGTGAAAGCTGAGTTTCCGAAGGATAGGAGCGGCTCTGGCGATGCCTCAGCAAAGCGTCACTCAAAACAAGCAAAATCCCACTGTCTTGGAGCGGGCTGGGGCTAGGTGAAGGGGATGAAGGAGATTCACCCAGACTGATTTCTCTCCACCTAGCTGGGGCTTGTAGAGAGCAAGTGTGCTAACGGTCTGCTGAGGTTCCTAGCTAGGGGCTGGTGTGGGTGTGGGAGTCCTAGCTGAGAGCCAAGAACGTGGGGAAGCAGCTCCAGTGGCATGGAGCAGCATAAGTACAAGCAGCAGGGCCCTCGAGGTGCTTTGCTGTGCCAGCAAGCCACAGCAGTTGGCTGTGGATCCAATCCCTGGCCTTAGGGAAGGCCAAATCCCCCAGAGCTTGGATCTCAGTCCCCTGCACAAGGAGCAGCAGCTTGGCACAGGGTCAAGCAAGCATGTCAGCCCTCCCTCTGAGGGCCCTCAATGAGCCCCTTTGTCTCCGGATGCTCCTGTTTCCCTGCATGCGTTTCCCTGCTTAGCATGGAGAATATGCTATTCCTAATTTCCCTGCTTGGTTGTCCATAAAGCAATTATCTGATAATTATTTCTGTTCACTGGCAAGTTAGTTCTAATGATGTTTGCTGAACGTTTGATTATTATTGCAAACACTGCATTCAGATTTGGATTGGGGCTATGATTGCTGTGGGCAGTTTCTGGAAGAGGTAATTCTTACAGGCAAGTTTTTATAGAGATATCACAGTGAGAGCTGGAATTTGTGATGCTCTTGGCTCTTTTGGTTCTATAGATAACGTAATGAAGGCGATAAGCTTACACGCAGTGATAAGCACTGGTTTGGTGACTGATAGCATTAGAAAGAAAAACTGCAGAGCAGTTTGGGAAGGATCTCTAGGGGGTGAGGGGTAGCAATGCTGGGAGTGGGTGGGCTGCTTGTGATCCTGGGCTGAGTGCTACCAGCCAGACAAGTGGGAACCAATTGACTCCCTTCCCAACATAAAGCTCTTTTCAAGCCCTGGTTTTGCCTGGAGACCTTTGTGCAGCTCTTGAGGAATTCTATTGCAGGCCTTTCTGGATGATTTTTTTGTGTGTGTGATCAGCGCCTTACACCAAGAGTCACAGGGCAGCAGAGAGGGCTCATCCCTGCACAGTTCTTCCAGCGGGGTTTTGCCTGCTTCCAGCAGCTCCCAGAAGGAATGAAAGCTTTTCTCACATCGCTCCCTTCTATTGTAGCAGCCATGGCAGCAGAAGAGTCCTGGAGGAACAGCGGAGTGGTTGGAGTGCAAAACAAACAAGAAATGGAGCAGAGATGCAGACATGCTGGGAGAGCTGGGGGTGTCAGAGCCCTCTCCTGCTGCACACACAGGATGGAAGGTGGAAGGGGTGCAGGCAGAATAAGAGTTTGAGCTGTCACTGGGGCACTGGAGGGGGAGAAAGTGATGTTGGTGACACGCAGGAGACTTTTGTCAGCAGAGGACTGTATGAATGGAAGGGCAGTGCCTGCATTACATTGTGAGCACTTACAGGACTAGGCAATGGCAAGAGGAAACTGTCTCCAGAAAGCCAGGGGGGTTACCTGGTAAAGGCCAGGTTGCCTAACTTTCATGCAGTGCTGTGGTTTTCAAGGAGAAAATTCTTCTCCTGGAGCAGAAAATCTGCATTTCTACTGCAATGGCTCCCAAACACCCTCCTGCAAGGCTCTGCAAGCTGCATCCATGAGGAAGCGTAAAGAAATAGAGGCTGTGAACCCGAAAAAAGCAGCACAGCTCAGTATTTGTGTCTACAATCCACCACAACACGGTGTGCTGATCAAACCTGTCTGCTTTAAGGCTGGCAATTTCACACCACTTCAGCGTGACAGCTAGAAAGCAAAGACCTCGATGGCCCAAATATTTTCCTGCGATTTATTCTGCAAGGCTCTGCGGAAGAAAGAAGCAGGTAAGTCTACAGACTATGGCAGAAGCTGCAGAGAATGCCAGTTGGAGCAGCTTTAGCAATTAGTTCCCCTCCCCAGCAGGTGCTGGGTTTTCTGTCTGCTGATCTGCTCCCAGACAGTGAGCCAAGAGGGTCCCTTCTTTCTGATCTGTGGGAGCTGAGATGCTGCTCTCCAGGCTGTGAAGAACACAGACCTGAATGCTCCAAGCAAAGCCCCCAGAGTAGAGTTCCAGGCTGGGGCTGCAGGGGGAATGAGGCAGGCAGAGCACCATTCCTGGCTGCAGCTCCCATCAGACCTTACCTCCTTGCTCCTGCAAGATTGGAGTTAACAATGTCCATGAGTCAGCCAGACCCTCAGCCTGAATGTCACTAAGGAGCACAGTATTACCTGCTGGTGTTCCTAGGAAGACTTTGTTTCCTCCTTCCACTCCAGGCCCTGACCAGCAAGGAGATGTGACCTCACTCCCACGAAGTCCTAGGCAGAAATGGTGACATCTCTCTTTCCAGCAAAAGTAATAATGAGTAGGAAGGGTGTGAACCAGCAGGAAGCTCTGTGTGGATTCGCATGTGAAGGGAAAGAGCTTCCTGCTGCCCATCCCCAGGCATGTCTCATGGAGAAATGCAGTGGCTGTGCAGTCTAATCGGGGCTGAAATGCTCACAGTTCTCATCTTTTCTAGCTGCAGATGTCCTTGTCTGACCAACACTGCCACATCTAAGTAGCAGTGCCCTGCTCCTGTGGGCCTTTGGTCCTTCCCAGGTTGCCAGGAATTGGCCTCCTGGCATGATTCTGGCACTGCTGGAAGAGCAACAGTGATGTAAGACAGTGCAGCCACTTCTGCAGAGCTGTGGTCTGGCCCACATGAGTGAGATGAAGGCTTGGGTCAGTATATAAAAGTATAGAGCTGAGGCTGCTCTGCTGAGATATGCATCCACAGCTTCCCAGACTGGGAGCAGGGCAGCAGGCTGTGCTGTTGTTGGATGGAGAAACACATTAATGGCCCCAGACCAACAATTACTTCCAAGCAATCCAGCCCTACTGCAGTCAGGCCAAGTGCTCTGGACAAAGGCAGGCACTGCCCAGCCTAACTCTGGACCTCACCTCATCACAGGGCAGTGAGAGGAGCCTGGCAGTGACCTGTGCCAGGGTGGGCTTCAGCCATGATCCCTGGCACACGCCCTCTGTTCTGATTTTGTGGTCGGGGCTCTTGCCCAGGAACAAGTGATTTATGGCTGTTTTGCATGGAGAAGGAAACTTCCCTCCAAACCAGCAGAGGATTTACCATCAGCCTGAGGAGGGAAGGCTGTCAGGAGCCAGGATGGGGATGCACATCAGTGAGTGCACATCAGGCAGGTGTGTGGGGCCCTGTCTCTGTGCTGCCTTGCTTCTGTGAGCAATCCATGGGTGGTGAGAAGACCGGAAGCCCCGAAGTAGCCTTTTCCATCTCTTTCTCTTCCTTTTACACCACAGCAGTGCACAAAAGGACAGAAAAAGGGGGATAAAATCTGAGAGTGAGGAATCTGTCAAGTGGTGAACCAGCAGCTAAACTCTAAAGAGGGAAAGCATCTCACATAGAGCAGAGGTGTGGGCAGTGGGGGTTTCTGATGTGCTGGGGCTCAGTGCTGTGAGAGCCTGCAAGCTGTGCTGCAAGTCCTCTTTATTACATATCATAAAATGGTATTCCAAGAACAATGCCCCGTAGCAGCACAGATATAAATAATGTGCACTGCAATGCAATTGAACCTTGTCCAGAGCCTCTGACCTGGGTGCTGGGAACTGCCTGTGGATGAGCGGCTGCCGCACAGAGCTGAGCTGCAAACCCCATCCGAGTGCACTGCTGAGAGGTGCTGGTGGGGGTGGGGGAGGAAAGGGCCTGAAAGGGGATGAGGACAGTGGGAGGACATCTGCCTGCTCAATGCCTTTATGCTGCCCCCCAGAGCCTCCCCACACACCCAGCCAGGACCTGATATGCTGCTGGGCTCTGGATGTCACTTCTGAATGTCAGATTCAGTTTGTGAACTAAAGTCCCCAGCTGTGTCCCCTCAAGCTCACATGACCTTTAAGGTCTGTAGGATGCTCCCCTGGCCCTTGGCTGCTTTGGTCCCACATCTGACACCAGGCCATGTTTGCACTGCCACTGTCCATCTCTCGGCACCCAACTGTACAGTGATGCAGTTCCTCAGCAATTTCAAACACTGAAACATCTGCTCCAGCACAGAGTAATTAATGACTTTCTGGTTCATCTGTTGAGCAGAAACACTTGGGCTTGCAGCTCTGGTGCAGACTTATTTAAAAGGTTTCTCATCAGGAGTGTTTAGGTTCCCCTAATTGCTGTGTGGCTGACAGAGAGCTCAGGGCACATTGCAGCACTGGAAACACCGTGCACCACACAGGAGCTGCAGGCAATTTGCTCCAGGAAGCTCAAGGCACAGCATCAACTCCCACGTGTGCTCATTGTGCATGGAGGAGAGTCAGGTCTTAGGCAGCACATCACAGTGTAGTGGCAAAGCAGGACTGCAGACCCCAAAGAGCCTAACCAAAAAACAGCACCCAGCACACTGAGGAGCCATTGTGGGATGAGTTTGGGCTTTCCTTTGCTGTGGCCTCTTTTGGTACCTCTGCTAACAGCATCTTTCTGGGTACCCGGGACGCAGCATCCCCAACTCCCTGCTGCTTATGGGGGCAGGGCAGGCAGCAGCTTGGCACCAGCAATGCTGGTAGTGAGAATGTGGACACAGCAGAGGCACATCTCCAGCAAATGAAGGAAATCAGTGCTGGAGAAGTCAGGCCTGAGCGAGAGGCAATGGATTTGGCTTGGGAGAAAACTCAGTGAAAAACAAAGTGGAAGGAAATCTGGCTCACTTTGCTCAGAAGTAACATTATCTGGGGAGATGACAGGGCTGCTAGCAGGACATGCTCGCTGCAAGGCTGGGCTGGAGCAGGCGCAGTGCTGCGAGGTCAGGCTTCTGACCCCGGCTGTAAATCCACGCCGTGCCATTGCGTAAGACCTCTCTGGGCCGTCTGGGAATCTGTTGTATCGTATTGCTGGGCTTTACAGAGATTTAATGCATGCACCAAAGCCTCCAGCGCCCATACATCACTTGGTGGTTAGTGGGAGGCACAGTCAAGATCTGGACAAAGATTGCTGCCAAAGGGTGTGAGGAGAAATGCTTTGGCCCATTAACAAAGCTCCTGCAAAGGAATGCAGATGTGGTGTGAGGATGCTGACAGCCTGGAGAGCCACAGGAGAGGCAAGCTGAGGGCTGGGGGGAGCGGAGGGACTGTAGGAACACCCAGCAGGATTGGTGAGAGGAGGCACCACTGCCTTTGGTGGGAAGAGGGAATTGGCCACCATCAGTTTGCAAATGCCTTTCTTGCCTTTGCCCAGTTTCTTCAGTTGCTGCTTGCTCACAGGATTTCTGTTTCCCATCCTCTATGGGGATGGCCTCCTGTCACTGGGCAGTCCTTGCTATAACTACAGCCAAGTTAAAGCACAGAAGAATTTTGTCAGACCCTGAAACACGCCTCAATCTATCCGGCTGCTGGCTTCAATGCACCCTTCGATCTTCAACAAATCAGATTTAGAACCACAAATGCTCTATGTGATCTTTCACAGTCTGCTCCCCACATCCTGGCACAGATGTCACCACGGGGCTGCATCCCACCAGACCCTTCCTGGGATTCAGTGACAGCAGTAGGAGCAGGGAGGTTTGGGGCTGTGCAGCCCCCCAGTGCAGCAGCTCAGTGTCTGGGGTCAGAGCCACGTCCTCACAGTGTTGGGCTCTGGAGGTGGAGGCAATGTGCTTTACACTCAACTGCTCAGTGCTGATAGGAACGCTTGTTGGGTTGTTTTAAAAGTGTCAGTGAGGATTTTGACAAGTTTATTGATACGTTTTAAATGTGTTAATAAGAATACTCAGATAAAGAGGGGAATGTGTTCATCATTTAATCTCATACACCTACGTCATGCAGCTGAGGAAAAGTGAGAGAGCTGCTCTAGCATCCTGAGCAGATTTGCCTTCCAGCAGCAATGGTTGTATTTGTTTCGCACTTACAGATTTTCTGGACTCATAATGAGCATTGAGAAATGCTGGGAAAGGAGATTCTGAGGAGGTTCACTACACTGATGGCAGAGGAATTGAGCATGGAGTTCACAGCTATGGTGAGGCCACCAGGCCCCCTCCCAGTAGCACAGCTGTGTCTCCTCAGGGCCCATCCTTCCTCCCAAGAGTGAGCCCAGGCTGGTGATGCAGCTCAGCCTGCTGGTTCCTGGGAGCTGAGTGAGAGCAGCAGTGACCTGAAGGTGCTGGGAGTGGTTCCCTAGCAAACAACCTCCAGTCCCGTCACATGTAGGGTCTGGGGCTGCCCTGCCCCACACTGGGGCATCCATGGAGTGGGCAGGAGCACGGGCTGCAATGCCAACTCCCTGTGCAGAGAAAGCAGCTCTCTGCCTCCTCCTCCTCCTCCTTCTCCTCCTCCTCGCCTTCCTCCTCCTCCTCAGCTCCCAGCCTCCCCGGCCAGGCAATGCACAGTGCAGCACATGGCTTTCAGAGAGCACTGACAACGTACAGCACCCCAGTGCTGGTGTGCACTGCTGGGAACTACTGGCAGGAGAGGACCGGTCGCATCTCCACTCTTCTCCTCTGTCTCCCACAGCAGCACGTTCTCAGCGTCAGGAGCCCCACGATGTGGCTGCTCCTCCTCGTGCTGCCTTCGCTGCTCTACGCTGCCACAGGTACGTGGGTGCGGTGCGGCTGCTGCTCGAAGTGGGGAGGGCCGTGGACCGTCTTCTGGGGGGCGGAGGGGGGTTTCAAGGACAGCTGTGTCCCAGGGTTTGGGTGTAGAGCCCGGCGCACTCACGGTGCTGCCTGCAGAGAGCCGAGCCGCGCGGAGGAGGAATGCTGGGTTCGAGGAGTGCTTTCTGTGCGGCTGCTGATGCTGCTCCGTGTCGTGCTCCTGCCCAGACACCCACATATTATAACCCCATAGATAGGTAACCCCAGAGACAACCACAGATTGTGCCTCTGACCCTTAGCTGGGAGAAAGCAAGCACGGAGCAGAGCAGGGGAGGTGCAGGGCAGTGCTAATGCTGCGGTCTGACTGGGGACGGAGTGGTGCACAAAGCCAAAGCCGTACAAAAACCAGGTGCTTTTGTGGGGAGCTGGGAAGGGGTACGCCAAGCACCCAGGCATACTGTGGTATTTCCGTTGAGGCTCATTTGTTGTGCTTTGCTTTTGTCGATGGCAACGCAAACTGTTCCTTCTCTAAAGGCCTGTGGGAGGGGAGGAGAGGGTCGGCCTCTGCCCGGTGCGCAGTTAATTACCGGGGCGGCTCTGACAGCAGCGCTGGGGGCACGGCTCAGCCAGCAGCAGAGCTGGGTCTCAGCCCCGGTGGGATGCTGTGATGCTCAGCATGGGGTGGCCGCATCCTGTGCAGCACCAGCAGCAATGGGCTCTCCTTGCAGATAGAGGTTATGTAGATGTAAGTCAAGCTGCTTTGCTGCGTGGGTTAGCTCCTAGAGTATTTACCTTCTGGATTTCCAGAATTTCAATACATTTCAGTACATTTCCGAGTGCAAGGAAGGCAGAGCAGGACTTTGGTTTGGTTTTGGAATGAGTGGGCTCCCCAGTGGAAAGTTCTCACCCTGTGCCTCTGGTACTCACGCTGCAGCCTCACAGAGCTGCGTGCAGACCCTGGGATGCAGCTGCACGATGAGGAAGAATGTGGTGTGTGTGGACTGGGGCTGAGCAATTGGCCTCAGCTGTGGGGCTGCCTCTCTTTGGCTTTGCACTCTATTTTGGTCACAGCCGTTTTATGGGGCTGCGTGGGCTGCGTTTACAGGCCTGTGTGGCCCTGCAGGGATGCAGCAAATGCCAAGATCAGCCCCAGCTAAATTTGGCCACTTTCTCTCATGGCTGGCTTTTCCCAGAGTTGGGCAGGGGGTGCACAAATGGTGCCTGTTGTTCTTTGTCCATTTGTTTCACCTCTTGCCCATCTCTCCCCGTTTGCCTGATTTCTCCCTCACACAGTAACTGGTTCCTCCAGCCCCAGGTTGGTTAGTGCAGAACAGAACCCAGGGCTGGGGAGCATCAGTTCCACTGCGACCTTCAGCTTCCTTCAAAAACAGCATCTGCCTCTGTTTATGTGTGTAAATATATATGTGGATAAACTCCTCTCTCTCGGTATTTACATAGCTCCGTATGCAAACACTCTCCGCAGTAGGGACTGTGAGGTCCTTCAGCCATGTCTCTGTCCTGTCAGGTCCTGTTTTGTGCCAGGTCAACACAGGAGCAGCTCCTGCACTTCACCATGGCCAGTGAGGCTGCAACCCGCTGTGGGATACTGCTGTCCCCCTCTTAGGACTTAGGTGGTGAAGGCTCAGTGTTTGCTGATGAGTGTGTGTGCACAAGTGAGACAAAGTGCTTTTAATTATAGCATGCCCCATTAGCCATTAATAGGCTGACAGCTGAAGGAAATGTTGAGTGACAGGCTGGGCCCCGCATGCAGCCCTGCTCCCTCCTGGTGCCTGCCTGCTGCCACTTCCCAGCGCCTGATCAAAGCAGGTGTGGAAACGTTTAGCTGGATCTGAGGCATGCCTCTGCCAGGGATAATTGCAGGATGCTAATGAACGGGGCCCTGGAGCTGGGTACCTCGATGGCTTTTACAGAAGGGGCTAGGCAGAAAGGAAGCCTGAGGCAGCCGTGCACTGTGGTGGGACAGAGGGCTGGGATAAGGCATTGGGAGAATGTCTGTCCATGGAGGGATGTCTGCCTGTGGGAGAGTGTCTGCTGTGGGCATCAGGGAAACCCAGAGGGAGAAGCGCCTTTGCTGAGGGTTGGAAGGCGGCACAGGGACCAGTGGGTGCATGGCAGGATGTAGACCCCCCAAATACTGAGCATCTCCTCTTCCCTCTGCAGACCCTCTTCTGACTCCCTCCAGGGATGTGTACGTGTGTCCCCTGGGGCAGTTTCCCTGTGGCAACCTCTCTGTCTGCCTGCCCCAGGCACTGCACTGCAATGGGGTGGACGACTGCGACAACGGTGCTGATGAGGAGAACTGTGGTAATTAGCAAAACCCTAGGAAGCTGGGAAGTCCTTGGGCTGGAAATGCCAAGAGCTGGGACCATGAGGGCATTAGGGCAGAACTGCAGCCTCTCCTGGGAGCAATAGCAATGGCAAGAATCATGGACAGTGGTGTCCTGATTCTGGCACTGTAATACATGCCAACATAACAGATCCCGTCTGGGACCCTCCTGGTGCAGGAGACCCATTCTGTTGCAGTCCTTGGGGTTGTGTGGGCTGTGTGCAGAGGCAGAGGAATGGGGGGTTCTGTGCCAATTGCTGGAGCACATGGCTGCAGCAGATGTAAGGAAACAAAGTGAATTTCCTTCTTTGCATGATATGCTGTGCCTTTTCTCAGGGTTGCTGGGGAGCAAAGCATAAAAGAGCCAGAGACTGGGCTAACATGCCTGCTGGGAGCTGTGGATGCAGTGCCTGGCTCAGGACAGGCTTGATGGGGTGGGAGAAAGAATGGAAGGAAAAGTTTACTGGGGTTGCATTTGGAGGTACATAGCATGGTAGGATGAAGCTCACTCTGACCCACACAGCCAGCTTGTGGCTGGAGCCAGCTTGCTGTCTTCTTCCTTTCCCACACCCTACCTGGGGCTGTGGGATTCTACTCCCATCATACAGAGCTGCCGGGCACTGTGGGAGGCAACCATGCCTGACAGCCCTCCTGCCCACAGTGGACACCACAGGCTGGCTGGGGGTGCTGGGCGACATGCTGGCTGGGAACAGTGGAACAGAGGACGAGGTGGACACATGCTGTAAGCCACCTTTGGAACTGCCATCCCTTCCCCACCACATGGTCACCCCCATTGCCCTCTCAGCATATCCCCTCTGGTCCTGCAGTGCTGGAGATGTTCCCAAAGCAGTGCCGATGCTGGGGAAGGGCCATGGACTGCACTGCACAGAACCTCAGCTCTGTGCCCTGGATGTCCCCCAATGTGACACAGCTGTGAGTACCACAGGGTTCCCCCCCATCCCAACACCACTGAGCCCCCAGTGCCTCTCACGTATGTGAAGTGAGAGCAGGGAAGGGAGAAGAGTATAGAAATCCTCACCCGGAGAACAATGAGCAGGACTGTGTTAATGAGCAGAAGCTGCCTTGCAACGCACTTGTATTTCAGGGGAAAGAGAGAGTCAGGGCTCCCTTGTCCTCCTGTGACTGAGGCTCTGAATTTGATTTCTTTAGTATTTTTATCACTGGGTCTACTTTTTGTTCTTTTTTGTTGTTGTTGTTGTTGTGGTTTTTCTTTTTCTCTCACTTTCCTGGTAGGGACCTAAAGAGAAATAAAATCCGCGTTCTGCTGGACAACCAGTTCACCAGGTTCTGGAGCCTGAGGAAGCTGTGAGTACTGCCTGCTCTGTCCCATGGGGTTGCACAGAGGAGGGAAGTAGCTTGGCTCTGCTCTGCTCTACTCTTCAGCTCCATCGTTTGCTCCCTCTGCTTTGGAGCTCTGGGTCTCCATCAGACATGGGGCACATCCCTCTTTCCCAGGGACCTGCAGAATCCCTTAAGAAGCAATTCTCTTTCAATCTGCTTTCTGTTCTGTATTATTATTATTATTATTATTTAACAGATTCTTGCAAAACAACAAGATCAGTGTGATCTCACTCAAGGCATTTGCTGGACTTTCTCAGCTTAGGATGCTGTAAGTAAGAGCAGCCTCATGATGAGGCCCGGGGGAGTGGGGTCGTGGGATGTAGAGCTCCTCACGCACAGCACAGCTGCTCCTGCAGGAATTGTACCGAGCTGCTGTAAGCTGGAGTGGAGGGGGGGGGAGAGAAAGATGAACAGAGCTGAGGCACCTCTAGCTCTAACTATGCCCTCCTCAGCCCATTATTCTCTGAGCAGGGCCCTGTGCTGGCAAAGTGACCAGGGATTGTCCCAGGCATAGGCAGTGGGGGGCCCGTGAGCTGCCCCACCAAGACAAGAGGAAAATGCTTCTCCTGCTCTGTCTGCAGGTTCCTCAGCCACAACAGGATCTCCCGGCTGCTGCCCCGCACATTTGAGGACTTGAACCGCCTTGAGTGGCTGTAAGCTCCCCTCTGCTCCAGGCTTCCTCGTGTGCATTGTGACTCCGTTTCCTTGGGGGTGGCACTGACCAGAGCAGGGGCTGCCCAAAGCCCTGAGAGTGATATGGGGTGGAGCAGAGATGCTGAGCTTGTGGCTCTGTAGTGGGAGCCAAGCAGTTCTCTCTTGTAGAGAAGAATCTGCTCCTGCTGGACTGCAGAGGGCAGTGGGTATAGAGCATGCACAGTGCTGGGCATGGTGCAGGGCACCCTCAGCACCAGAGCTCGGTGTGAGACCTTCCCTATGTGCTGTTGGTTCCGTCTCCAACCCCCACAAAGTTCTTAAACAAAAAGGACAGCCCATGTCATTCTGTCCTGTTTGCTTTCTTAGACTGCATTTGGTCAGAGCTGGGTTGCAGAGGCTGCTTTGCAGGGTGCCCCCCACAGCACGCAGTGCTGCTCCCAGCTTCCCTCCCGATGTGTCACAGGACCAGCTCAGCCGTCCCTTAAATCAAAGAGGGAAGCAGAACAACGAGCAGCTCATGCAGGGTGGTCTGTGGAGCACACAAACCAGAGGACTTCAGAGAAGTCAGGCACAGCCCTGAATTCCCTGAAGGGTGTTTAATTTATCATTGTTTCACAGCAGAAGAGAGGAAAAATCCAGCAGAGCCTGACTGTGAGGGAATCCAGGCTCTGCAGCTGGATCTAACTCTTTAGCTGGGCCAAGAGCTAAGAGGAGGGGATGGGATGTGGGGTAGCCCCCAGCCCAGGGATGGGGCCATGGGATAGGCTCCCAGCACCGCACTCTGAGCTGCCAGAGTCCCTTCCCTGCTTTCACCTTTCTTTCCTCCCACCCCCAGGATACTGGACAACAACAGGATTGCCCAGATTGCCCCTGCCACATTCTCAGGGCTGAGGTCGCTGTACTTCCTGTGAGTCCTGGAGAGCCCTTGTGGGTTACCTCAGTACCTCCTGCACCCCTTGACCATGCCCTGGCTCTGGGCTTTCTGGGATGCCCACCTCCTGCACTGCCAGAAGCTGCTGGGGGCAGCGTGGTGCTGCAAGTGGAACCCCAGCCTTGGCCAGCCATTTTCTCTTGTGCTGCGTTGTTTGTACACCAGACAGGCTCAAGCCAAGCACTGCTTATGAGGCCCACTTCCAAGAGGGAAGAACAGGATAACTGTCATGTTGTGGCTGCCATAAAAGTAATCTTGAAGTCACTTAAACATGATTGCAACACCTTCTGCACCTCCGCAGTCCACTGTGCAGATCAGGAACTCTGGCAGCAGCCTGGAGTCAGTGTTAGGGGAGAAGTTTTGGCTGTCAGAGTGGAAAAAAAAGTGCATGAATGAGCACACATGCATGTATGTATGCTCACATATAACTGGCTGCTTTAAACTGTAATCCTTGAACATGCAGCTGCAAGGGAAGAGCCACAGCTACAGCTGCTGCTGTGAGCTTGCACCATCTCTACTGGAGATGTAAGGGCTGGAGGTGGTTGTAAAAGACCAAAAGATGGGATGTGGATGTATGGTGCTGAGGTGGCTGGGAGCCACCAGAGATCCTGGGGGTCTGGTGCAGAGTGACTGGGACAGCAATCACTGCAGATGTGGAGATGGCTGGGCTACAGGGCTGGTGCAGGGTTCTGGGCAGGAGGTTCTGTGCCCCCAGAGCTCTGCAATGCCCAGTTGGCACCTGGTGTCCTGGACCTGTCCCAGATCTGTTCCCAAGGCTGTGTGTTCCCACGTTGCAGGCAGTGGAGCAGCTCAGTGACGCAGCGTGTTTATCCTTCTGCCTTTTTTTAACGAATGAAACAAACTAATAAACTGCGGTCACAAAAAGTGCACTAAGAAACACTGCACGCAGGCATGTGCAAAAGGGCTGAGAAAAATGCCAGAAGGATTCCAAGCTATAAATCCACATTTACTGCCCGTCACACTCGGCTTGTTCACTGCTGGCTTTGGGCACATTTCTCCCTGGGATGCACTAATTCACTCACTGGCTGTGACCCTTACCTTTATCCTTACATCACAAGGAAGGTCAGCAAAGCTCTGCACTGCAATTAAGCTGCATGCACCAGGTGTTTGCCTGAACTGCTTCATGCTGCAGTTCTGGGGTGCAAGGCTCCATCAGTCAGGGAGGTGCTGCCAGCTCATCTGGGTACTGCTGTGAGCAGCCTTGCAGTGTGGCCATGCACAAGCAGAAAGTCTTAATGGAGTCCTATGTGGTCCTGTGTTAGCAGCAGGCTGCATCCTATGTGGGTGGGCTGCACTGCAACTTCACTTGTCCCTGCTGCCTCTCCCCAGGTACATGCTGAACAACTCCCTGGCCAAGATACCTGATGGTTCCCTGTGCACGGAGACACCAAAGCTGAGCTGGCTGTGAGTACCTGGCTGGGGCAGCCAGGGTCTGGGTATTTCTCCTAGGGGCACTGGAATGAGGCTGGGGAAGCAGCAGTGTGATTGCATTCCCTGCAGGGAGCTGGAAGGAAATAGGATCCGGGCGGTGCGTGGGGGCATCTTCCAGCAGTGCCGTGAGCTCACTGTGCTGTGAGTACTTTAGGGATCCCCCTTCCCCCTGGGGGTGCATGGAGGTGGGAGATGGGCAGCAGTCAGCTGGGACCCCCCCTCTGTTCCAGGCTGTGTACCAGGTGAATGGTTCCACTCTGCTTTTGTTAACAGCATTAGTAGTGCAGTCAGCTTTGTGGACTTGGCCAACAGTGCTCCCCAGAGCCTTTTGCAGGGCTGGGTACTCAGTGGGGCAGGGAGCTGCAGGCAGGGGCTGTTGTGATCCATGGGGTCAGAGGCAGGGCACTGCATGGAAAATGTTTCTTGTGGTGCATGAGCAACAGGGCCTGCAGCCCTGAGCCTCCCGCTGGCATCCAAAGCCCCTAAAAATATCCCTGAGGAGCACATAAAGCTCACACACTGGCTCCGTATGTCAGACAGCAACAAGCTCTGTTTAGTCCCCTCCTGCCTGAGGCTGAGCAATGCTCCAGGCTCTCACACAGGTGCCACCCCAGCACTGATGAAGGCAAAGAATTCACCTTTGCCCCAGACCACCCCCTCCTTCTGGGTAGAGCTTTGCACAATGCTCTCGGCTCCCTTTGAGCTCCCACATGCTGCCTGCTTTCTGGTCCTGCTGTCACCATTCTCTGAAGAGGGGAAAAGCAGCTGCCTCACGGGCAAGAGAAGATGTAGGTGCAATTGAAGTCCCCGTGCATTTTGTTCAGTCGTTGGGGACAGGTCTGGGCACTCCCTGAACACCTCTTCCACATCCATGAGGGAGGTGATAGCAATAGGACAAGGGGCAATAGTTTTAATCTCAAGGAGGGAAGGTCTAGATTAGATGTCAGGGGGAAATTCTTCACAGAAGTGATGAGGTGCTGAAACCAGGATGCCCAGGGAGGCTGTGAATGCCCCAGTTCTGGGGGTGTTCAGACCAGGTAAGATGGAGCCCACCCCAAGTAATTCTATGATCCATAACTGTGAGGATGAGCACTTGGAAAGTTCTTCTGTGTCTCCCAAGACAAAGAGATCTGACTGTAATGCAGCCCTCCATAGAGAAGCCCAGACAAGCATTTAATCCCCTAGGTGCACACACCTGAGTTATTTCCCCAGTGAGAGCTTCCAATAGCAAACAGATTCCTGAAAGCCTTCTTTACTCTGACTTTATCTTCACCCATCTCCCCAGGGGGGCCCAGCAGAGCCAGATGCCCCAGAAGCACCTTGAGTGCTCACAGCCAGCCCTGTGCTGGAGTGCGGTACTGCTGCATCTGTTCTCTCTTTCTGGCTCAGGATTCTGCGTAGGAACAGACTCCGATGGATCCAGAGTGGGGCGTTCTCAGGCCTGAGCAGGCTGGTAGAGCTGTGAGTGCATGGCCATTGTGCCCCCGAGCACTGGGCTGGGGCCCTCACTCATGTGGTTGTCCCACTGCCTCCCTCAATACTTCTCTGCACCACATAGTGACCTTTCCCTCAATGGGTTGGATGAGCTCCCACCATCTCTGTTCCACGGCCTGGCTGCCCTGCAGCAGCTGTGAGTATGGAACACTGCTCCCCTGCATCAGGGCTGTGTGCTGCCCTGGGGTGGGGAGCCCTGTGGAAGAGCCAGGAACATGGCCCCTTACCCTCACTTCCAGCTCCTTTGAGCACATCCATGGGGAAGAACAGCAGCACCTTGTTTCCTTCCAGGAACATCTCCTACAATCCCCTGATAGAGGTCTGCCCCAGCCAGTTTGAGAGCCTGCCCCAGCTGCTGTCCCTGTGAGTCCCACAATGCCCCAACCCTGCAGTGCCACTGTGGCCCCGCACTCAGTGGCAGCGCCCAGCCCTGCTGCCTTCATCCCGCAGGAGTCTGGAGGGGCTGGAGATCCCCAACATCCACAACGTGACCTTCCGTGGGCTGGCCAACCTTTCCCATATGTGAGTGTGAAAGGAAGGGGCATCCCACACCAAGAAGCCCCCCTGGAGCAAAGGGGGTGGCACTGCAGAGGAGTGCATGTTGTGTGAGGGTGCTGTGCAGCCCCAGGCACAGGTGTGAAGGGTGGGCTCTGCTGGCTGAGGTGGGCACTGGGAGCCAGGGTTAAGCAATCCCATTCCAGGTCTTTTGCTTAGGCCCAAGATAACGGCCTGAGAACAGCAGAGATATGCAGGCAAGATGGGCATGGTGAAAATGCAGCCGAGGAGGCAGCTGTGAGTGCTTTGCAAGGAGAAAACAAGAAATCATTGATTTTTCTGCAGATGCACATTTTAGAGTACCTGTAATGAAAGACAACTGTACACCTTCCTTCCTGTAATTGGTCAGTTTGGACTGCAGATGTGGTACATTTTCTACCTGACTGGCTAATAAGCAATCATTTCTCTCCTTTTATCTATAATTAAGCAGAAATGAGCCTTGCGTGGCAGTTTTGTAGTCATTTTCTAATGTAGAGTTTTGCTAAGCTTATATGGAATTGCCTTTTATAAGGCTTGAAAAGATTAATCTGAAATAACATGCAGGGGAAAAAATCTGAATCCCTGCTAATGGAGGCTGAGAGACTCAAAAAAGGGATTGATTTTTAGAATGTTGGTGAGAATCACAGGCTGAAGGGAAGCACTCCGTATTTATAGCCAGCAGTGTAGAACAAGCACAGGTTTAAGTGTGTGGCACTTGATCCAGGAAAGCACCGGGGTGCCTCCAGGCTGTTTTGTGAAGGATACAGGCTTCTTTAGCATCCAAAGCAAATTGTGGTGACTGTGCAAACCACAAACCCTCTTGTGCTCTGCAAGTCCCTCTCCTGTCCCAGTTGCAGCTGCAGAAGAGTGTTCCCAGGTGCTGCTGTCCTCCAGTGGAGGTCCTGAGGCTTTTGGCTGCAGTGTGAGGGTCCTGCTGGCTCTTTTCCACCTAGATGGGGAGTAGCATCCCAGCAGGGCAGGGCTGGGAGCAGGATGGCTGTGCAACAGCCATGGCAGCAGCCAGCACCTTCCCCCTGCAGCTACTTCAAGAAGTTCCAGTACTGCAGTTCCGCGCCCCATGTGCGCAGCTGCAAACCCAACACCGACGGCATCTCCTCCTTCGAGCATCTCCTGGCCAACATCATCCTACGTGTCTTCGTCTGGGTCATTGCCTGCATCACCTGCCTGGGCAACATCTGTGTCATCTGCATGCGGTCCTGCGTGGTCACGGAGAGCAGCGCACACACCATGGCCATCAAATCCCTGTGCTGTGAGCTGGGAGGGGCCAGGGGGCGCAGGGACACTGATGCAGTGGGTGGTGCTGAGCATGGTGCCTCCTTCTCACGATGCTTTGCCTCCCTGCAGGTGCAGATGGCCTGATGGGCATCTATCTTTTTGTCATTGGTGCCTTTGACCTGAAGTACTCGGGAGAATACAACAGGCATGCACAGGGCTGGATGGCCAGCATGCCATGCCAGCTGGTGGGCAGCCTGGCCATGCTATCCTCTGAGGTGTCTGTGCTGCTCCTCACCTACATGACCCTGGAGAAATACTTCTCCATTGTGTTCCCCTTCAGCTACCGCAGAGCCGGCAGGAAGCAGACTGCCACGGTGCTGGCTGCCATCTGGCTGCTGGGCCTCTCGCTCAGCATCGTGCCGCTGTGCTGCAGGGAGTCCTTTGGCAACTACTATGGGAGGAATGGGGTGTGCTTCCCTCTGCAGTCTGAGCTGGGTGAGCGGCCCAGTGCCAGGGACTTCTCCACCACCATCTACCTGGGTGAGGCCCTGGGCAGGGATGGGGATGGGGTGTGGAGCACGGGGTCAGGGTAAGTTGAGGCTGCAGTGATGTCTCCACTCTTCTCACTGCTGGAAGTGGGCACAGCTCTGCTTTGCCTTGGCTCCATAGGACATTCTCAGAGCAAGGTTTCTCCCTCTCTCCAGGCTTGAACCTCGCAGCTTTCATCACCATTGTCTTTGCCTACACCGGCATGTTCTACTCTATCCGCATCACCACTTGCAGAACAGCAGAGAGCAGTGTCTGCCCCCGGGATGTGGCCATCGCCAAACGCTTCTTCTTCATTGTCTTCACTGATGCTCTCTGCTGGATCCCCATCTTCCTGCTCAAGCTGCTCTCTCTGCTGCAGGTGGAAATCCCAGGTGATGTCTTGCAGCAAGCCTGCTGCTGCCCACCTCTATCCCCAGCTATGGGCCTCTTGGGGTGGGTGCTGCCAACTCCCCCACCCAAATGTGGGCTGTGAGGGGAAGGGGGGGAGCGTCACTCATCCCTGGGTGGGTCCTGGCAGAGGACAGCAGTCATGAACCCCTGTAGCTGTGCCCCTGCAGGTGGCTTTGCCCCATTTTGCTGCATGCATGGGGTGTTCCCCCCTGGGGGAGGCTGGCTGCCTGATGGCATTTCCTGGTTGGAGCAGGCACCATCACATCCTGGGTGGTCATCTTCATCCTGCCCATCAACAGTGCACTCAACCCCATCCTCTACACCATCACCACGGCTCCTTTCCAGGAGAAGGTGAAGGGCTGCCTGCACACCCGGCGCTCAGAGCTGAGCTCCCGGCAGAGCTTCATGCTGGTGGTGCTATAGGCAGGCAGACTCCACCTGGCACCACCAGCAGGCCCTGGCACACCGGGCACTGCCTGCACAGCTCAGCTCTGGGGGCATCTTCACAGTTGCTCTCAGGTTCATCTGCATTCTGTGACCTAGAGATGCAACCAGATGGCTCCAACCACCGCACCCACAGCACCACATCACCGCACTGCTCAGCTCTGCACAGGGACATCAGCCCACAGCACCCACTCACCACCAGATTTCCTGCATCAGCCAGCAGCTATCGTTAGTACTTTATTAATTAACACGGATAGGAAGAAATCCAAGTCAAACAATCTGTTGCGTTGCATATTTTACAAAACGAGAAACAGCCCCTTAAATACAAAATACACATCTTTTAAGTGAGCATCACCTGGTGCTGAGCTCTACCGCTGCAGTTATATATTAATATTCCAACTGTACAAGTATTTATATAGAAAAAAAAAAAAAGAAATGTTTAAAAAAATAATAGGAGGAAAAAATCACTCCTTCAAGAAGTTACTTTTATATATATATATATATATATATAAAATACATATATAAAAACAGAATACAGGCTGGGTTTGTTTGTTTCTTTGTTTGTTTTTAACCAAAAGAGAGACAGCCATGATTTGTTATGGCAAAACCAGCACTGGGCATTGCTCCTGCCCATGGGTCGTGTTGCCTTCCAGTTGGAACGATGTCAAGTAACTTGGGTCCCTGCTTAAAGGAGAAACCAGGTCAGTTCTGGGCACTGCAGGAAAGGGGAAGGGCTGGCAGGGGGAGCCAAGCTGGTTGCAGGGTGTGCTGTGGCCGCTCCGCACACCTGTGGGGCACAAGCTCTGCTGCCTGCAGTTGCCCAGAGAGATGCAAATCCACCTCCACCATGCTCAGGAGGTGTACTCAGCCTGGCCTTTGCAGTTGGGTTATCACTATTTGCTTGCTTTAGTGGAAGCAGATGCTGTATGTTCAGCACCCCACTGGTGGGAATGCTGTGCCCCTCATCCCTCTTTAGTTGGGGTGCACTGAGACCCTCCAGCTGTCACAAGGAACTATGAGCTGCAGTGCTGGGCACATCCCTCTTCCCTGCTTCCCATCTCCTTGCACCACTGCCCCAGCCCCCTTGTATTGCTGCCCCTTCATTAGCTTCTCTGTGGCTGTTCTGGGTTTCTAGCCTTGTCCACCCCCCTCCAACTGCTTGACACTGGCATGGAAGGATGGCACCTGGCTTGGCAGCATGTCCATCCAGCCCCCACTGAAACACAGTGTAGAGGGGAGCCTTTCAGTTGAATAAAACCAAGGCATTGGATCAGACAGCTTTTTCCTTTGTCTCCTATGAAATTTAGCACCAAAGGTAATAGCAGTAGATTCCTTCCACCACTTGACAATGGCTGTCAGTAATAAATACCTATAGATACCTACATGTAGTCCCCTCCTCCAGTAAGAGCATCTTTCAACAAACATGTTCCCAGCCCAGCTTCCTGCCTGTCCCCACACTGGGTGACACTGCACATGCACACTTCTCCCCTCGCCACCCAGTCCTCACCTCCTCACACAGCACTGTGACCTCTGGCCTTGGCTCCACCCTTCCCCTTCAGCTCTCACACCTCTGCTGCCTCCTTCTTCACTCCATACACTCTCATGGAGCAGCTCCTGGTCCAGCTCACCCTGGACCATTGGGCATCACCCCAAAGCCCCCTCTTTCCTTTCCACAGGCAAGCAAGATGCTGTTTGTCCATCTCTCCTGCAGAGCCCCTGGGGTCACAGCTCCACCACTGCAGGCAGTCAGCCCTGTAGCACACATGGAACAGGACAGATGAGCAGCAGTAGGCATGGGGGATCCAGCTGCCCCTGTTCCTCTAAGGGCTGGTGGCAAATGGTCCTGCAGTGGGAACAGAGAAGGGCTTTGCACAGCTGGGGCAGCCCATGGCTCTCTGTTGGGGGTAGGGGGAGGGGCAGGCCCAGGTTAAAAGGAAGCATATAAATATGTGCCCATCCTAGTGGCTGGTTGGCTTCTCACTCCCCTCTGAGTGTCCCAGCCCCATTGGCTGCAAGTTCATGGTCTGACAGGATGCAGCATCTTCCCAGTTCCTCAAATCTTGGTCTCAGGGCCATTGGGACTCAGTGCTGGGAAAGAATCTCGGATCTTCACCAGCTCCATGGCACAGAGGTGACCAAACACTTTGTTGTACCACTCCGGTGATCGGCCCCTGGGAAAGGGAGCAAGGCAGGGCAATGGGTAAGCAGGCAGGGCAGGCCACGAGCAGCACCTTGTTGCTTGCTAGCCATGATGGCCTAGGATGAACAAGGACTATATGGCAGCAAAAGGAGCGTGTCCTTCCCCCTCATCACTACAGGCACACAGCAACATGCAGGAGCAGCTCCCACACCTCCACCACCACACATGGATGCAGAGGAACTGCAGTGATCCCAAGAGTTTCTCATACCTGAGGTCAGTCCTGCAGATGTGTGTCACTTTGGAGCGTCCCATGCCACTGGGCTCGATGAGATACTGCGAGGTCAGCACCACTGCTTTAACGCCTCCCTCCACCTGCAGCTTGTCATGTTCCACTGAGATGGAGATGAGCAGGCAGGCTCCTCGCGGCAGGTCTGTGCGCCAGCACCTGCATACAGAGCAGCACTCAGCCCTGTGCTGCACCACTCCACACAGCAGAAGGCACCACACAGGGCTGGGAGAGCCCATGCTGCCACAGCCACACCAAGCCCAAGAAAAGCCAGTGTGGGTCCTCACCTGAGCACCACACAGTCCCTGTGCGGGTGGGGTGCCATGCTGTCTGTCACATAGTGATACACCTCCATGTCCTTGTCCAGAGCCTCCAACACTTTGCTCTGAAGCAGGTCCTCGTCCCAGAGGTGACGCTCCCGCAGCACCCGCTGCAGCACAGTGGAGGGAGGAGCCTCAACCTCTGTGGAGACCTTCCACAAGCGCAGGGGGTGCCCGTCCCCAACCTGCTGGGGCCAAAGGAAGAGTCGGGCAGGCTGTCCTGGGAGCCCTTACAGCAGTCCCCAATCAGTTTCACCCACTGGGTCCCACTGCCATGGAGCAACACTGATGATGGGATGGGACAGAAGAGCAGCTTAGGGTGGTGGAGAGGGGTTAATAGTGATGTGCTGGGCTCTGAACATAGAGCACCCTCCACTTCAGAGCTGTCCCCATCCAGCCAGGACAGGGACCAGTGATTCCCACCCTGCAGAAAGGAATGGGCACCAATGGCTCATCAGGTGCCCACAGGACCTGTAGTTCACAGCGGTTACTTTGTACCCAGTTCACCTTGTAACTCCCAGAATCCCACCTGAAATAGCACTCACCTTTTTGCAGGAGAGTTCTGTGTTGAGGGGCCCTGGGCTGCTCAGCCATCCCTTGAATTTCTCTGATGACTCCTTAAGCAGGTTCCGGACACTCTGCTCAAAGTAGGAGTGTAAATCCTTGCCTTCCCCTTGACACACAAATTCAGACAGGGGCTGGGGGTAAGCATCTGCTGCCATGTAAGAGCTGCTCAGTTGGAGCAAGATGTCATGGGAGACCTACAAAGCAAGAGTGCACAGCTCGTCAGGCTGGGAGTGATCCTGGGCAGCCAGAAAACTGCAGCTCCTCATTGAAGGACATGAGAAGGACGGATGCAGCCTCCCTGGGCACACTCCCTGCAGCCTGTGACCAGCTCCATCACGAACAGTGCTCTGTTGGCCCTATGATGCCCCAGCCTGACCCACTGTGTGCCCCCCCCCACCCTGCACTGATCCCACAGACCCCAGGAAGGCAACAACAAGCTGAGAGCACTGCAGCCACCCACCTGGAAGAGCTTCTTGCAGTCGGTGATCATGTGGGAGAGCCCCTGTGTTGCAGCCATGTTCTCATTCAGGTCTTTCTGGTCAGGCTTCCCCATAGTGCCCCTCCTGTGCATCACCCTGTGAGATGGCACTAGCTGAGAATGGGCACCAATTCCCAGCCCCAACTCACACCACCCCCAGCCCTGTGGTACAAAGCAGATCAGCAGGAACAGAGCCCTTACCTTGGTGAGGTGCTTTCCTTCTTGGACACGTTGAGATGGAAGAGCGAGGGTGCCAGGCACACGGCCAGGTTTCCAGCAGTCATCTGGTTCTCCTCAGCAGAGGCAATGTCACTCAGGAAGTAGAGCAGCGTCTGCAGCACCTCGCGGTTCTCATCCGGCATCAGGATGACGGCAGCCTGCACCGCCTGCAGCTGCTGCTCCTTTGGCACAACTGAGGGCAGCATTTGCAGTCAGCATCCTGTCCGCACATTAATGGACCACCACCCTCAGCAGTCCCCCAGGGCACGCCCCATGCCTTACACTGATAGATCTGCAGGAAGGTGTCGGTGAGCTTGCTGGTGAAGATGGGCTCCGGAAGGTCACGGAAATACTGCTTCAGCAGGTCTGCCACGTCATAAGCTGACTGCCCCTTGTAGTTAACATTGTCAGGGCTGGTCTCATTCATGTGCCTGAGTGCCTGGATCCGAGACTTCACCCCTGACTTACGGAAAATGCCAACCTACCAAGAAGGAGCAGAGCCATGCTGGGATGCCAGGTGAGCCTCTACGTGGCACCTCACCTCCTCACAGCGCACATAAGGGATGGCTGCAATGACCCCACTGGCATGAATATCCCACAGAGAACCCCGTTCTCCTCATTCCCTACCTCAAAGTACCACTAGCAGTTCACTTTTTCTCCCCAACCATAGCACTGCAGACAGCAGCTGCCCATGCTCAGAGCCCCCCATTGCCCACGGCTGCAGCATCACCTGGTCCAAGCACTGGCTGCGGATGTAACGCATCGCCTGCTGGATGCTCTGTGGCAGTGGCTGCCCCGTCCTCTTCACGTTGATGATGGGTGGCACCCCAAAGACCGCCTTGTCTCTGTAGTCGGGGACTTTGCTCCGCTTCATGAACTTGGGCACAGTCCTGCAGGTAGGATTGACATACGGTCAGCACAATCAAACAGCTGCCTCCTCAGCAGCACTATCCCACGTGCTCCAGCCTGTATCCCCCCCAACAGCTCACCATGTCCAGACTTGCTTGTGGGGCACAGAGTACTTCTCCATGATGGCCGTGAGCCGCAGCAGGGAGCACTTCTGAAGCAGGTTGAGCTGAGCAGAGGACTGACGGTTGATCTCCAGAGAGGCAGAGTTCAGGCTGGGCCGGTGGGAGTTCTGGAAGCTGTGCCAGCGCAGCTTTCTGTGGAGAAAGGTGGGCATTCAGAGCCTTCCCTCCAGCACCTGAGGTTGCAAGCACTGCAGCAGCCAGGCTGAGCCCAGCACCAGCCCGAGTGCCACAAGGGCTGCTTCCTACCCCTCACAGAATAATCAGGGCAAGTGCCAGAGTACAGAGACACAAAGAGAGATTTTTTTATCCTCTTAAAGGACCACTCCCACCCCGACACTCGTGCCACAGCAGCATCCTCCCACCTGCATGCTGGCAGAGCTGAAGGAGGGCTGGACAGGGGGCAGGAAAGGCTCCTGCCCAGCTCCTGAGCTGCATTCTTGAGTCCAGCAGGACATAAAGGACGTTCCCAATTCATGAGAAAAGCCATCTCTATACATTCCTCTCTGCCCTGCTCACGCTGCCCTCCCACATCAACGCCACAGGACTGGGAAACACAGAACTCAGCAATGCCGAGAGATTTCTCAGAGAAAGCACGAGGGAGCGCTGCCTTCCGAGAGATGAGAGCCGAGATCAGCCAACACCAACCGCCCCGTTACGGACAGCGCCGCGCACCGGGAGCAGAAGCGCAGTGCGGCCGCCAGGGGGCAGCCGCGAGTCGCGCCCGCAGCCCGGCCCGGCCCCCTCAGCCCTGGTACCTGCACGGCCGGGTGAGCGACGCTCCCACGCCCGAGTCGCGGCGCTCCCGCATCTCCAGCTCTTCGGCCTCGTTCAGGGAGTTGCCCGTGCTGTCAAAGTCACTGGCAGAGGTGCCAACGTCTGACATGGAGCGCTCCTCAAGGTGCAGGTTGGAGGGAAAAGTGGGCTCCCCTCCAGAGTCTGTCTCCTCTTCTTCCTCCTCCTCCTCCTCGCCTCCTTCCTCCCCCACCAACTCGGGGGAGATGGCTTTATACCAGAGCTCCACTTTTTGCTGCAGTCCCCACATGTGCTGCAGGATATCGTCCAGGTTCTCGTAGGTCACCTCCTCACCTCCCTTGCAGAGATCCTCGCTGCTGCCAAACTCGGGCACGTTGTCGTACACACTCACCCGGCTGCCCAGGGAGCTGCAGGAGCCGCGGCGGCGGCAGGCGAAGCCCTGCGGGGAGGATGAGCCCTCCACACTGCTGCTGCTGTCACAGCCCCCCAAGAGCCCCCCAGGCTTGGCTCCCGGCTTCCAGCTGCTCAAGGAGCCGCTGCCCAGAGGGCACAAGCTCTCAATGGAGAGGGATTTGGGGAAGGTGCCCGGCTTGTGGTCCCTGGGAACATAGACCAGGCAGTCCCCACGGCACGCCTGCTGGTGCTGGAACTGCCCTGCAGCCCAGTCATCACTGGGCTCCGTGGCTGTCTGATAGGCCTCCAGGTAGAGCCCACTGCGTTTTGGGTCAGAGCTCACCTTGCCTGAGCCCACCAAGCGGTTAGTCCTGTATGACACTGAGAAGAAGTGTTTTTTGCCATGGAAAGAGGCAGATACTCCTCTTTTAGAGGAGCTGGACTTGGTGGCTGTGAGGTCCCCATTACCTTTTGCACAGTCCCAGCTCGGATTGGCCATGACACCACAGTGTGGGACATCCTTCTCATCTGGGCTGGCTTTTTCTTTGTCCTTCCTTCGGAGCGACTCAATCCTCTTCAGGAAGCTGCGTGACCTCCGCTTCTTTGGCTTCTCCTTGGAACCTTCGCTGTGATTCAAGGGCTGCTCAGCTAAGGAGCAGCTGCTGGGGCTGCAGGCAGGCTGGGTGACAGCAGCACTGCGACCGGGGGACTGGTCAGGTGGCGTGGCTGAGACACCGAGCGTGCTGCCCATGCTGGCACTGCTGTGAAGGGACACAGCCTCTGCGTTGGTGCTGAGGTCAGTGAGGACACTCTCATGGCTGGACGCCTGCTGCATGCTGGAGGTGGGGACCTCGGAGGCCCGGGAGAGGACATCAGCGGAGCCCACCCGGGACCACCTCTTGCTGTCCCGCTGAAATGTCCACCGGTCACTGATGGCACACAAGTCCTCGTCCTCAGAGTCTTCATTCTGTGGGTGGTAGAGCAGAGGGGGCCATCAGACCAGGGACGCTCAGAGTGTCCTTCACCCTGCTCTGTAGGGACAAGCACCTGAACAGTGAGCACAGCGTGCCCCTCATTACACACACAACAAGCCCACTCAGGGCTCAGGGAGCACAAGGAATGGTTGTGCCCAAGCTCAATAGCTAGGCTGCACACTGAAGAAGAGGTAACATTCTTGTGCTACCTCAGAACAGCTCCCTGGCAGAAATTGTACCTCTAACAGCACAACATCAGCCCATGGAAGCTCAGTGGGTATAACCCACCCCAGCAGCCCTTAGCCTCTCCCAGCAGCTGTCCATTTCCCTGCGCCTCTTCCACACTGAGCCCCACCACACCACTGCTTTTGCAACAGCTGCACCACAACCGGCTCCAGCACAGCCCCTTCCCCTTCTGCTTCTTTGTGCTCCAGAGAAGGGGATCCGGATATGGGAACAATGTCCCCACGCGGTGGTCTTCCTGCCATTCTGCAGGGCAGGTGGGGGTCCTGGGCGCAGGGCCATGGTGCCCCAGCTGTGTGTGTGTGGTGATTATGGGGACAGGGGATGGCTGCATCCACTGTGAGGGACAGCCTCTCCTCAGTGAGAGTAGCAATGGTGAAGGAGGTGCAAGGAAGGGCCAAGAAGCTCTATGACCTCAGGTCTGTGCACTGCAGGAGCCCCAGCTCCACACAGCTCCAAGGCTGCTGCCACCACCACAGCGGCAGAGGCCCAGCCCTGTGTCACCCTGCTCAATGAAACACCATTAACAGAAGCACCAGGAGCTGAGGGGCAGAGGCAGCATGGACACACATGAGGGCAGTCAGCAGCTCCCAGGGCTGCACCCATCCTTGCAGCAAGGACAAGGGGAGGGAGCACCATGAGCAGCTGTGTGCACCGACCCAGGGGCAAGCACCAGTGTGACCAAAACCAACCAGGCTTGCTGCTCCACCAGCTTGCACACATTCCCCTTGAGAGTCCTGCACTTACCTGTTTACGCTGAAAGTGGACTTCCAGCTTCATGGAGGCACATGTGTTCAGGGTCATCAGCCTCCTGCAAGAAAACAAGTAGACGCTGTACCCCAGCTGTGGCTTCCTGCTCTGCTCACAGTGCTTTCTTTCTTTTTCCTTTTTCTTCTATTTTTTGTCTCAGAGCTGTTGTTGTGCCTGGTCACCTGTCACCCAGCAGCTGTGGCTCCAGGGATCAGGCGGACGTGTAGAGTTGGAGCAACTCCAAGCACAGCACACAGCCATGGGCAGGCTCCTGAGCTGCACCCTGCCTGCAGGGAAGTCCAGAGACCCTCTGCATCTCCTTCACCCCAGCACAAGAGCCATCACATGAGCCCTTGGCACAGCAGCAGAGAAGTTTAAACCAACCACTCCAGCACGCTGGTGGCACAGGCACTTGGTTGTGGGCCAGCAGGGATTTTGCCAGCGCAGCCATCAAAGCGGCACTCAATGCTCAGCTCAGGCACCAGGACATCCCAGCCGTGCCTCGGTGCCTGCACCTCCCCGCCCCAGTACTGTGTTTGCTCTCACACAGCAGCAGCTCCAGCATCAAAGGGTGCCCAGCTCCCCCAGCTCACAGCACCCTGGGTGTGTTGGGGTGTGAAAGGACAAATGCAGGGACAGGGAGGTCACCAAGCTGAAGCCAGCAGAGCAGCTCAGAGCAAGCTGGGGAGGAATGCTGCTGCACCAGCCTGTCCTGAGCCCACCACCTCTGCCCCTCCGAGTATCTCTCAACTACAGGCTAAGGTTCCCTTTCTTTTCTTTACACAAGTGAAGGAATCTCCAGTTCATTCATTTTATTTAGCACTTTGTAAACGCTTCTTAATTAATGGCCCTTCTGTAATTCTGCTGAAAACTCCCAAACATGAACACAGTTGTGCAGCACAGCCCCCTGGGAGCAGAGGCAGCGTTGACCCTCTCAAGGCTGCTCAGCACACCCACCTGCCTCCAGGAGGGCACTCAGAGCTCTGTGAGTGATTACTCAGGGAAAAAAGTAACTTTGTGAAGCAATTACTACCCATGGGTCAAAAACATGACTTCTGTTCAGAACTCAGCCTGTGCTCAGCTCAGGGTAAAGGTGGCCTGGTGTGTCTGACAGCCACCTGAGGAGGTCTGCTGGGTACAGAAGCACCAAGGCTTTGGAGATAACATCCATCTGCTCAAGAAGAGCAGGAGCCTGAGCTGGCAGTAGAGCACTGGCATTGCCCTGTCCATGCTGTTGTTGGGAACCAACCATGCAGGACAGGGGCAACCTGCTCCCAGCCCTCAAAGCAAAATGCCCTGTGAATGCCTGCGGTCTACCAGGCAAAGACAAAAGGACACAAAAGCTCAGACAGGGATGGCTGCTCACCCCAGCACTTCACAGCCTCCCCAGCCTGCACTGTGCACAGCACCATAGGCACAAGATGAGCGCTGCAGCCAATGCAAGGCAACAAGCAGCCAACAGCCATCCTGCTCCACACCGTGTTGCTCTCCAAAGCATGTCTGGAAGGCAACACTGCTCACGTTCTCAGCGTGGGGGCACAGATGTGGTGACTCGGCCCAAAAGTAAAAACAGGGCTGAGTCACCCCCTCCCCCCCAACCAGCATGACACACAGCCAGACGTGGGTCCCTCCTTGTCGGTGTTTGCCCTTGGTCATTCAGAGCTCATTTCTGAAATGCCACATCGCTTCCTGTGCCAGAAAAAAAACCAACAACAACAAAAAAACACAACCCAGTGGCATCTCTCGGGGCTATTTTCAACCCTGCACTGAGAGAGCAGCATGTCCTTGTGGGAAATGTCCCAGCTCCTATTGCCAGGCGCTGAGTGACCGACACCATTCTGTTAGCAGGGCAGCCCTCAGAGCAACCAGAACAGCATTTACTGCAGGAACGAGCAAAAGTTTACAAGCATGATGCAAACCAGTGTTGCACAGCTGACAGCTCCTAAACACCCACAGCTCCCAGGGACCCACACACAGGGCCAGCACACAGCACCTCTGTCTCATGCAGTGCCTCTCATTGCACAAATGCTCTGCAAATTGCTCTCTGCATGCTTGCTCTCTGTCACAGGTGGCACATACCCAATGACCAAGTACAAATCTGTCTGCAGACAGAATTTCATCCACAGGCACTTTGACCTGGATCAGGCTCACACCACAAACCACATGCAAACCAACACAGAGATGAGATTTCCAAACATCACCCTTGCAAAATCAAGCAACAAGATGCCTCTCTCCTATGGCTCTTCCCCCAGACCATATGTGCGTGCGGCACGTCCCAGAGCAGCCAGGAGGAAGGAGAGGAGCTCAGGCAGCAAGTCCAGGTCTCCTTGCACCACTGCTCAGTGTTACAGCTCACCTCTCACCGATCCATTTTCAGCAGAGCTCCACAGCCTGGAGTTACCCACATGTGAAATTACAACAAGGCTCAAAAGTCAAACAAAGAGAACTCCTGGCTAATATCTGCTCTCCTGCAGCTCTGCATGCTCACAACAAAAAACAGTGCAGTTTCCCTGGCACCACAGTCCACCCAACATGACGGCTGTGTGAAGCATCCGCAGTCACTGCAGGACAGCAGGCAGCACCTGCAGGGCTCAGCTTGGCGTTCTGCAGCCACCAGTTGGTTTGTGGGAACTTTACCTGCAGAGAGATTTGAGAGAATCCTTGTCCAGGAAACTGTGGTCTTTCTTCACAGCACCAATGTCAAGAGGGAACAACGAGTCTGGGGGAGAAAGGCAAGAGACTGTCAGTATGGCTCCAGGCAGCTCTGCCACTGAGAGGTCAGAGTGGGAAGGAGCAAGCAGGGTGAGGCAGAGGGCAGGAGTAGGGAGCATACAGCAGCAGCAAGGTTGGCAAACACCAGCCTAAAGAAGAAAGCAAAACCTGCATATGGCAATGACACCAGGAGCAGCCATTACAATGGCTTCCATTGCTGGAGGAGAACAGCAGCCCAACAAGAAGGACCCATGCCCACGAAGTGAGAGAAGAGGGACCTGGGTGGAGATGTTACTGCTGCATGGAGACCTCAGGCCATGGCAGGTTTTGGAGAGAGGCCACCAAAAGGCTCAAGAGCCATCTCAGTGCCCATAGAACACCACACTGAATGCACAGTTACCCCTCACTGCTGCAGACTCCCTTTGCCCACTATTCCCTCAGGGTAAAGGAAGCCTCTTGGCTCCACTGGGGAGAGCTGAGAGTTGCTAAGATGTCTGCACACCAAGAAATCAGCACCAGTACAGGGCTGCAGCACTTCCAGAACCTTTTTCCATCCCTCAAAGGTTCAAGCAAAGGCACTGTGTGCCTGGACTCCTTGGGCAGAACATTTTTAGCTGATGAGGTTTCCTAGGGCATCCTCCAGCTCCCTTCACCTCTTCAGTGACAGAGCTCTGTGACTGCTGCACAGGGCCTGGGCATGGAGCTGCGAGCCCACCTGGCTGCTAGTGCCACTAGGGAGTGCAATTGCCATGGGGACACTGAGCTCTGACAGCTGTGGGGAACAGAATGAAACTATAGGATGTGGAAAGTTTTGCTCAGAGGCTGGAGAAGGGGTAGGTCTATTCACAGACAGCAGCAGCCTCGGTCAGAGCAGACCCCTGGGGCCGGGCACACCTGCGGGACCTGAGCAGCCCCCGCACATGGGGCCGGCCCTGAAATAGGAACTGGAGCAAACAGCACCTGGTAAGGCCGTGCCCATGCAGTGAGGTCATCACCTGTGTAGGGCTGTAACTGCCCAACACCATCCACACGGGCTGAGCGCGGTGCGGAGCCGGGGGGGGCAGGCAGACAATGGTGGGCGGTGCAACCCCACAGCCGCGCATCCGCCGATTGTTGTGGCCGCCGGGCCGGGCTCCCTGCAGGCTCCCACCGTGTGATGGGGCCGAGCTGCAAAGGAGCTCACCTGCAGCACCCCGCCGGGAGGCAGAACATGCCTAGTCCCTGCGCTGCCCGCTGGCACAGCCTGCTCTCACCCACTGCATGCACCCCGACCTGCCTTGACCCAACCAGGAGCCTTGGGATGTTCCCCCACAGCCCTGCAGCAGGGATGCAACATTCCCTAACCCCTCACACAGACACGGTGTCCCTGCCCCAAACCAGACTGGGCAGCTCTCACCTTCATAAAGCTGGGCATACTGCGGGAATCCTGCCGCTCGCAGCCAGTCGCAAGCCTTCTTGGCTTCAATTTCTGAAACAAAGCAAAGGAAAAGTCTGATCATCCCACTGGCAAAAGCAACACTGCACCGCACAGCAGCTCCCTGCACCAGGAGCAGAGCAGCCGTGTCACCTGAGCCCAGTTTTGCATGATACAAACCAGAAGGAACACCAAGAACACCAGCTGGGAAGCACGTGTGAGCAGTCAGGCTCTGTGGGCTCACTGCCCACAGCCATACAGGACATCACAGCAGAATCTGCTCAGCACTGGGTGCTCTGCTAACATGGGACAAAGGGAACACAGCACAGGAGGGACAGGTACGTGGACATAGTCCTAATTCTAACCTCCTGATGAAACGCTTCGTTTCTAAGCCCACCAAACCAAACAAAGCGCTCTGCCAGCAGAGGGAGAGGAACATCTTTATTTTGAATAATTAATTCAGAGCCCATCAAAGCTCAGGGCTGGTCACTTCATGGGACTTTTGCAAACATCCTCCAGAGAAGTCTGCCAAAGGAATCTTTTCTTTTCCCTCCCATTTCCCCCATCTCTGACCAACCCCTCCTTGCTTTCCAGCTCGCTTTCATCCAGCAGCACACCCTGCTATAAGCACAGGCTTTCCAGAACAGAGGGGAATTGTAGCCAACTCAGACCATGGGATGCAGACAGACAGATCACCCAGCCACCAGAGCCCCAATGGTTTCTACAATCCCTGCCCACCCCATCCCTGCTTCCTCATCCGTGGTTCAGCTGTTCCCAGGCTGAGCCCATCCAAAGGCCAGCACTAAGTTTGGGGAAATTTCTCAGGTTTACAGAACTTAAAGGAACACACAGCCAGAGAAAGCTGCTGTCTGATGTCAGCAGTGCATCTGTTTGCTGAGATTTACAGTTCTTGTCACAACAAACAGTTGACCTCAAACGTAGAAAATGTGACTGCAGCTCCAGATTTCTGCCCATCCCTCCCACAGAGGCTCAACCCAGAAAACACTGGGACCAAGCCTGATTCACCCAGAGTGCATGGCAGTGAAACTCTCCAATTTCATCACCATCTACTGACAGCTGCAGCTGAGAGCTCCGCTTGCATTTACAATCACAAAGATACTGCACAAAAGCATTTCAAAGGACAATCCAAGCAGTTCAATTAAGGACAGAACCAAGGCAAAACCGTTGACCCGAATGCCTGAGGCATTTCAGGGAGGAGGTTTGGAACAAGTATCCAAATGTGGATCCAGACAGCTCAGCTGCCTTAGCTGTGTGCTGAGCCCCAGCAGGACTCGGATCCAGGGGTCTCACTGCAGCCCCCATCTAATACCATGGGGTGGGTAATGTTGTGTCCTCATAGTAAGGAACACTCCTCCTACAAACAGGAGCACTCTCAGACCATTTTGATCACCTGTGTCTCTCCTTCATCCCACACAGCTCCTTGACAGCTGGCTCACCTCAACCTGCATTCCTCCCTGCCCTTCCTACTCTCAGAGCTGAGCCACTGACCACAGCACCCAAAGGTTCAGGTGTCCCCAGTCGAGACAAGGAGCACAACCCTCCCAACCTTCTACTGCCCCATAGGAACCCCCCTGCCCACACAGGAGGGGTTGGGTCCGGCACTTCCACCCCCTGAAGGAGACGACAGAGGAAAGGGAAGCCAGCAGCAGACCGTGTGCCCACCCAGCATGCAGCAGTGCCCAGCTTACCCACACCAGCAGCAGGACGGAGCTGGTAGAAGAGTATGGCCAAGGCACCGGAGGGTCTGTTCAGCTGTGCAGGTGGTGCAGAGATGCCGCAGCCCTTCACACCAACCCTGAGTGCTGGCAGGCAGATCCACAGGCTGCTGAGGGCTCAGCACCCACCCCCACTCCTCAGCCACGTCCCACCTCTGCCTGTCGCCTTCCCAGCGCCTGCACAGAGCCCAGACCCTGTCTCATAGACTGGCACAGAAAAGGTTTCCAAGTATCCCTGTCCGGGACAGAGGCGGCTGCCGGCTTCCTCCTCCCACCGCCCTTTCCACAGAAGTACTTTCCCAAGGAAGTGCAGGAAAGGATCTTTCCAAGCCTTGATAAGAATGGGCAGAAAACCACTCATAAGAATGTCACAGGCTTCTTGTGAATGGCCTGCAGGGGATGTGGCAGCAGTGGGACTATGGCCAGATGCAGTAACAGGGTCACCCACCACAAGCCATGTCTTCAACCCTCCCCACTACCCTCAGCCCTGAGCTTCAGCCTAGACACAGCAGGCTGAGAACCCCCAAGCCAGTAACTGGCAGCCGAGCACCTTCCTGCAGCCCTGCTAGAAATCCCATCCCCACTACTTCAGGGATGCACGCCTGCATGGACAGATATATGCTGGTGGCCAGGAGCCATCGGAGCAGGAATGGGGACAGGTTCCCTACCGAGCTGCGTGCCAGCGTGGGTTCTCTGATGTCTAATACAGCTCATCCCTGCAGCTGTCCATGCAGAGGGTCTCCTTCCCTCCTCTTCTTAGCAGAGGGCCCTCACCAGCTTGTAGCAATTTAGTATCTTTGAGATCTGTCTTTTGAACACTACGGAAATGATCGCATTCAAATTGTATGGCAGGAGGAGCGGGGACACGGACAGCAAACAGCGCATAAACACAGCGCGCTCACTTCCTTCAGGGCAAGGTAAAAAGGAGCTGCATAGAGCTGCTTTCCTATCAGCAGCAAACCCAGCTGGGAGGAGGCACACACGCACCAGCAGTGCTCCTGCACAGAAAGGACACAGCAGATAACATGGAGTAGAGAAAGGCAGCAGCACTTCCATCTTGGATGTCACAGACTTCTGGGGAGGGGGAAAAGGGTTGCCTTGTTCCTGTTATTTTTAGATGGGTTTCCTAAGAAGACTTGTGCAACCTTTCCCTCACCCTGGGAGTGCATTACTCCAGCTGTCAGTACCAGCAGCACTCCAACCTGCTGCCCAGCTTCACACAGATTTGCCAGAGTAAAGACACACAGAGCTGCTGGCGAGCGCCTTGAAAGCAGCTCAGCAGGCAGACAAACAGCCCCATTATGGCTCCCACATCAGAGGCGGCATTTTGTGAGAGAGGAGCCCTCAGCAAACACACAGACATCCCCATAGTGGGAAAGAGCTCCTGGTGTTGCACGACCCTAACAAGACACCAGAGAATCCCCTCCGAGCACTGCATCTGCCCTTCTCCAGCAGCTGCTATGGGGCATTTCCCAAGGAAAAGGCTTATATGCAGGCACCATCCCTACCCCAGTGACCTTGTCCTCAGCAATGGGGACCTGAACGAGTCTCTGGGGACCAGACTGTAGTGACACAGGGGCCGCACTCACAGCTGTGACAAAGCATAGGGGACACAGGACACTGCATGGAAGATCTGGGGTCGAGTTGGCAACTGGGGCCTGGCTGTACTGCCCAGTATTCTGAAGGGAAAACTGAGAAGGAGAAATGAAGAGAGGCTCTCACTCTGCTGGTGAAAGGAGAGCCCGCTCACATCCTCCTCCTGCCCAGCTCCTGCAGTGTGGCATTTCACTGACCGCAAGGACTGTTTGGGAGCAGAAAAGGCTGTTCGGAGCTGGCCTTTCTGCTTCCAGTTCCCCAAGGACACAGGTACCCATAGCAGGTGTGGATGGGAGGGAAGAAGCCCAGAAAAGCAATAACAGGACAGAAGGTCTAAAACAAGTGAGCTGGAACACTGAAGGCAATCAGAACTGATAGCAAAACCACTTCCCAGGACCCCTGCTCAGCACTTTCACTTTACCATAAATGATAAAAAAAAGAAAAAGTAGAATAAGTCAGGATCTGAATTCCCCATAAAAACCCCACGCAGCCCATTATAGTGTGTGAAAAGAGAACCACAACATCAAATTGCCCATATGACATAATGGTGAGCCGTGAAATCCACTGCCAGGCAGACGGAAGCTCAGCACTGCATGGGGAACCTCTTCTGGGTGTGTTTGCATGTTTTCTTTACACCCCAGTTTAAAACAAACTGTTGCCAACAACACTGAATACGCAGAAACTCAGCTCTGTTCTCAGCCCCTAAGCAGAAGTTCCTGCCTACTTTTAAAGAAATAACAGAAAACTCCAACACTCCACCTAAGCTGTGGGTTGTGCTTCAACCACTTACACATGCAATAACCATTTCACATGGGAAACATACACTGCACTGCAGAAGGTGTCGCAGCCACGGGCAGCGCAGTGCCACTGGAGGCAGGGGCATCCATCCTGCCTGCAATACCCAGCTCTGTTCAACAGGACCCAGCCTGGCACTACCCACACCTCACACACTGTGCTCTGCCCATGCCAGTCTGGGGGTATGGAGCTGGGCAGAGGAGCGGAGCTGTGGGCATCCCCCATCCTGCACAGCACAGTACACAGTGCCAATACATAGAAATGATCAGCTGTTCATCCCTCCAGCTCTCCATAGAGCCCAGCAAACCACAGACATTTCAAAGCTGTGAGCACAGGGAGGGTACGGAGACAGGAATATCCCAGATGCAGCGGGTTTCCATTTCTAACCTTCACTCTGCGAGGAGGTCTCAAGTTTTGGGAGCTGCTCCTTGTAACATCGCCTGCGAGGAATTGTTCAGATGCCTCCAGTGGGTGCCAAAATACCCCACGTGCTCCAAGAGGCACTCAGCACTGCATGGGCACTGCTGTGCTGTGTGGCACAGTGTCCCAGCTGCCTTGGAACCCCATCACTGCCCTGGAACACTATGGACAAGCAATGCAGGGTGTCAAATGAGCAGAGGGGATCCTTGGGGAACACTGCTGCAGGAGGCAATATAGAAATCACCAGCCTGCATGCCACACCCACATGTGCTGTGCCCTAAGCCTTGTTCATGCGAACGGCCACCAGGACAAGAGAGCTGCAGCAGGGAAGAACATAGGGGGTATGCAGGCTGCAGGTACAGGATGTGGGCACAGACACAAGCACAGGATGGGACTGTCTGGTGGCTTCTCACTGCGCTTTGGGGCCACAACCCTCACAGCAGACTGGAAAAAGATAGATGTGTGTGAGGTGAAGTGGTCACTGCGGAGGTGATAGGATAGCACACTCAGTTCTCTGCAGGCAACCAAAGATGTGCTCCCCATGAGCATTTCCACCTCTCGCTGTGTTCCAGCCCCAGCCTTGGACCAGCTCTGAACACCAAATTGCTCCGGTACAGCGGAGAGCTGAGGGAAAAGCACGGCACCCAGCTGGGCAGAGCAGAAAGCAGAGCTCTGCACACTGCCTCCATGCCCCTCTCTCACTCAACCTCCCCTGTACCTGGGGAGAAAACCCATCATGGGGCCAACAGATGCCTGTAGGTGTGCTAATGCAACTACTGCATTCATGAGGTCCCAGCACTGCTTTAACAGCTCCCCAAAGGCTGACGATCATATCAGACACTGGTTTCTGCCAAGAAACAGATAAGAGCACATAACCATTTTCTGCAGCCTGTGCACTCTGTTAGGAAGAGAGCAGATCAGTGCCTCCCTCCTGAGCACAGCCCCTGACAACCCAGCCATTAACTCACTGACCGTGTGCTGTCACAAAACTCCGAGTCTCTCCCATCTGAGTCACGCTGGCTGCTGGGTGTTCTCATTCCCGATACTGGAACCCCACAGGAGAAGCAAGAAGCAAACAGCTCTGGAGATGCTCAGCAGCACAAATCCTTCTTGCCCACCCTGTACCCCACCATTTCTACAGTAGCACAGTGCCTTCCTGCTGCTCATCCTGCAGCACTCACACACTGTTTGGACAGGCAGGCGCCGTCCCAAAGCAGAGCCCCATGCAGTGTATGCCTTCACCTTGACAAAAATAGGATTCCACTTTTCCATTGCTCAGAAGCGTTTCAGACCCAGCTCAGCAGAAAGATGCCCTTGCAACCTCCTCCCAGCCCCTGCACACTGTGCAGCTGCACTGCCATCACCAAAGGCTAGCAGTGAAGGCAGCATTGCTCTCACCTCTGCAGGGAGCCCACAGCTCAGTACCATTGCCTCTCCAGCCACTGAAACCTGCAGAAACTCCTCTGCAGCACAGCATGTTCTGGAGCCACCTTCTGCTTTTACATCCCAGCATTAATAAAATATTTACTTGCTTAAGACAGGAGGGAACCTCCTCCTATTTTTGTGCATTTATTGAGAAGAAACACATGGATCTGTTATAAACTGTACAGAGATGCATTCATTCTCGTGGGCTTCCTACTCCTTTCTTTGTGCAGCACAGAACAGGACTGGGCCCCCTCCACAGCCCTGGGGACACCCACTGGAGCATAGCTGGTGTCTGTGTCCAACTGCCACTCCCTGTCCCAGACTGGAGACCTCCCTGCAGCTCTTCCAGAAAAGCAAACTGCAAATTGTGGCATAGAAACCTGCTTCAAAAGTGATGTTGCTCACGCAAACACAGGTCTGCATAACCCACGGCAGGACTTTCACCATGCCCATAGGATGCTTCCCACTGGGAGCACAAGGGGATTAAACCAAAGTCACACATCCCTATTACTGCCCAAAGCACACAGATGCTGTGCTGGGACCCCCTAGCATTGCTATGGCATTGGTCACTGGCACAGCTGCACGGCAGTTCCCAGGGAGGAATTTCCATTTGCTGCAAGCATGCATCCACCCTGCTCAGCAGCACAGCCCTTTCCCTCTCCCAGCCCCCCCACTTCCTGCCCTCCTTTCCTCCATCTGAACATGACATTTCCACAGCAGGCAGTATGGGATGGGTGCATCAGTGCTACTGGCGCTCCCAGCCAAAGCCCGTTCTCATCCCCACTGCCAGGCAGCACTCAGAAAATACTCTGGCACAGGCTCAGGAAACAGTCAGAGGTCCCCAGGAGCTGGCAAACCACAGAGTCACCACACTGCCACCAGCCTGGCCAGCTCAGTGAGAAATGAGCCTGAATGTTAAAGAGGCCGCAGCTCTCCTATGTCTGCAGCATCTTAAGCAGAGAGGTTGAGGAAAAGCCACACACTGTGCACACAGGGCACGCAGCCCACTCTTGGTCACATCCATTTCCCCTCCGCTCCCCTTGTGCACGGCCACACCCTGAGCCTTGGTGCCCTCCTCTCATTGGGGCTAGTGGGAGCAGCCCTTCAACCCATGGGAGCCACAGAGCTATTTGAGGGGAAAAAGAAGAAGGAAAATCCACTCTTCTTTTCAAGAAGGGAAAGCTGAACAACAAAACAAACTGCACCTCCTAATCCTTCCTCCAGCCCACAGCACAAAAGCCAAAGCAAATTGACTGGAAAGGAAACGTGGCTTTCAAGAAATCTCTTGACAAGAAGGTCACCTTGCAGACTTTTCCATTTCCCCCCAAACACACTCCAGGATGGAAAGGCAGAGCCAGGTACAGGCACTCACCACGGCAGCAGCTGTCAGTCCTGGCTTTGTCCATCGGGAACAGAGGCTGAGGCACAGTGAGGAGCAGCAGCATGGCCAGCAGCCACCCCGGGCACCCTCAGGAGGCACTGAGGGGGCAGGCAGGCAGGCAGCTGGAGGTCCAGCTTGTTCCATGCAGGCCTAAGCACCACACTGCTGAAACCAGCCCCTGGCACGGCCAGCACAGACAGCCATCCAAGTTCTCTTTGGGAACAAACAGGGCACCTACAGCTGGGCAAAGCGCTCAGCTTCAAGGAGGTTTGGTGGGAACAGGAGGGGGAGAGCTAAGGAGAGGAAAAGCAGCAGTGCACACACACAGAGACGGATGCTGCTTAACTGTTTCGAGCTCTCCACAGCGCTGCACAGCCCTCCCACGCTGCGACTCACCGGCAGCAGCTCAGGGGCGGTTCTGTCCCTGCATGGAGTGGCTGTGAGATGCTGGCAGCAGTACCACCATCACCACTCCTGGCACAAGCAGACAGCGGCTGCAGCGTGCCACAGCACTGGACAATGAAAGAGCTTTGGATCAAGCAGGGTGAGCTTCTCCCTGCAGTCAGCCAGCAGGAGGAGTGGTGCTGGCAGTGCCACCAGGTTCCCGATGGGCACTGCTCAGCCATATCACCACTGGAGATGCAGCAGCTCTCCTCAGCCACACCTGTGCAGACAGCCTGGAATGAGTGCAGTAGGGTTCAGCTCCTGCTGAGGGAACCACAACCCATGGGAGAGCTGGCAGAACCGAAAGAAAGGGCTGATGCCATTGAGACATCAAAGAGGACCAAAAGTATTGGGAAAAGGGTGGTTCAGGGACAAGAGGAGTGGCAGCTGTCCAAGATATATAGACCTAATTACCAAATATGCTCCAGTTCCCTGGTTGTGCTCACTAAGTCCACAGCACTTGGCTTTGCCCCATGCCTTCCTCCATCCTCACAGGCAGTGCTCACACAGCCCCACAGGCTGCAGCCCAGGGCTCAGCATGCTCGGAGTGAGCAGCTTTGGTTGACATGGGATTAGGGTCTGTAATGAAAAGCACATGCTCTGTCACTGCATTCTCCTCATTCAGTACATTTGGCACAAATAGGGAATGAGATGCAAGACTCCCTCATTTGAGCAGGACCAAAGTACAGTAGGGGACAGTTAAGATCCACATGGAACACATCCCTGGGAGCAGGATGCAGGAACTCATGCATATCACAGCCTGGCACAGATGCCCACAAATCACAGCAGGGAAATGAGGCTGCCATTTGCAAGTGGCTCCATGGACATAGAGGCATCTCCATGGCCATCCAAGCCACCAGCGACCACGTGCAAAATTTCCACCAACACAGGAGGAGCCCGAAACCATTTCAAATGTGATCTCGCGTCCAAACGATGTGAGGAAGCACTGGGATCCAGAAGCAGAAGTGCCACTGCCCCTCTGTGCTCTGAAGGAAGGGGCCAGGGCTGCCCAGGGCTGGCTCACAGCATGCTGCACCAGCACTCCTCAAGGCTCCTGTAAAGCTGTGTCAATGCAGGAGGTCACTGAAATCCCTGAACTGAGAAGTCTCATCTAAATGGTGCTGCTAAAAGCAAGCCAGCAGCACACAGCTAACTGGTGATAAGCAACAGCCCTATTTACAGTGCCAGGGGCCATACGGACTCACCCAGCTGGAGCATGCCATAGGCAAAGGTGGGCGATGAGCTCAGTGAGCTCTGCACTCAGCACAGGGACTTTGCTCCAATTCTCCTCAGGAAAAGCCTCCTCTGTGCCCTTCCCTGCCAGACCTTCCTGTCACTGCTGCTCCCACGGCGCCATGGGAGGAAACCAGACAGCTATTTCCAGGCACAGCAGAAGGGCAGGAGCTGCCTCCTGGATCTGCAGCCAGACAGCAAGTGGAGGTGGGAGATGGGAGCAGGAGCACGGGTCCCAGGGAGGGGGAGTCTGGGCCCTGGGGGTGTGTCTGTGGGTTCATGCTCCTCCTCAGTCTGGTCTTCTCCTGGCCCATTTGAGGTACAGTCAAATCATCACTGATATTTCATCATGTACACCCCAGCTCAGCTGGTAACAAGCAGTTTTGATTCAGGACAAACCCTCCACCTCCTTCCTTTCATATCAGCCCATTTATTCCCCATCTTGCTCCCAGTACCTGGAGGGAAGCACAACAGCTCTCATACCCACTGCATATAGCACTGCAAAGCTATGGCTTTCCTCCTGGTACCCAGTAGTAGGGCAGAGGCCAGTGCTGGGCAGGGCTCCAACCCATGGACTGCAGTGGTGACTTTGCACTCTGCAAAAATCTCCCAAACCAGAACCCCCAGACCACACTTCTGAGATTGGCAATGCAAGCACAGAGTCACCACAAACACATGGAGGTCAGAATTAAATCCCAGAGCAAAGGTGGGACCGAGCAGCACAGAGCTGAGATTCATGGAGCTGCGCAGAGCCCCACAGGTACCCACTGACCCCATCCTCCTTCCCATTATAATGAGATGGCAGAGGCAGAAGCCTGAGCTCAAGGCTTCCATTTCCTTGAGAAGTTCACAGAGAGCGACCAACAGAACTGCTGAGGAGGTTTTAAAGGATGTCACAGTTCTGCAAACAGACAAAGGAATATATTTTTTTAAAAAAAATACAGACATCTTGCCAGGAATGTAGGGAATGTCAGGGAATATCATAAAACAGGATGCAAAAGCTGGCCTCAAGCAATGTTACAGGCTCATATGCTGGCCTGACAGTCAAGATGTTGAATCCCAATGGAAGAATAACCTTGTGTCTGCAGTGGGAATTGCAGACCTGGCTCATCCAGCTGGTCCTATCATTGGGGAAGCCAGTTCAGCCCGGCAAGCCCCACTCCACACTCCTCACACATCCCACCAGCACCAAGGCATGGTCCCACTCCTTTACGCACAATGGGAGCCATGGGGACCACTCCCAGACCCCCACACCTGCTGTAAGCAATGGGAAATAATTCTCAGCAGTGCTGAAACTGATCCGCTCCTGCAGTTCTGGTCATTAACAGCACCCTGTGGCCATCTGAGGGCTTTGGGCAGGCTCACATCTCTACCCAGTGACCCCAGCAGTGCTCTGCCTGTAGCAGCTGCACACAGCATATTGCAGCATACTGTCACTGCCCTACATGCTTCTAAGGAGCCCTGTCCATCAGAGAGCACCTACCTCAGAGCTGCAGGCTGATTTACCTGCAGTAAATCACATAGCTCTAAAAATCATCCACATCTGTTTTTACGAGTCACTGGTTTCTGAATGGTGGATGTCCTCTGAAGGGACTCAGAGCCCAGCACAACACCCACATCCCCGTGCCCATCGCCATGCTGCCAGGAGCCACGCACAGCTCCTGCATGGCCAGGATGGGGGCACAGTGAGGCAGGTGAGGAGCAGCCAATGCAGCCCAACAGGATTGTGAGGATGGCGGAGCTCAGAACCCTCAACCCAGTGTGGGGCTGGGATCGCAGCTCTCCTGCTCTTGTGCCAAGGCAAGTTTTCTCAGTTCCCTGTATTTCCTTCTCTACAATCAGAGGATGAAACGTCCACGAACCTCATAAAACACTAACCGTTCCACCTTCTGACACCGCTCCCCTCCACCCTTTTGACGGGCTGTGACCAGAGCACAGAGATGAAGTTGAGGACTCCTCCGTAGCCCCGCTGTACACCTCAGCACGTCCCAAACAAGCAGGGCCCCACAGCACGTCTCGGAGCGGCGGGAGGAGGCAGCGTGGGGCCAGGCGGCCGCGGCAGTGGAGGAAGGAAAAGCGTCAACGTGCAGATCTCTGCCAGCGATTGGCGCTGCTTCCGGCAGCAGCTTCGCAGGGCTTAGTTAATGAGCAAACATCTGTGGCTTCACATCCCGTAAAGGACATTCACAAAAAGCCCCTCCATTCATGAGCAGAAAGAATTAAAAAATAAAAAGGGCAAATGAGCGCTCCCACAGATGAGAGCAACACAGAGTAAGCAGAGGGACAGCAGCAATGGCACAGCCCCGCCTGCACTGTGGGCAGCCCTCAGCCACCAACTCCAGTGGCTGTGCTGGGGGTTGGCTGCTCCCATCACCAACATGGGATTTCCATCTCCTTGCCACCACAGCACACATCACCCATCATTTGTTCTAGTGGGGAGCAGACCGGCCTCCCGTCTCACTAATGCACACAGCTGTCATCTTTGCGGCAGCTGTTTGAGGAGCATATCACTATTTTCCTTATTTCCTATCTAACCGTCCTGCTGGAAAACCCTTGAGTCAGATACAACAGTCAGATGGTGGTTTGGCAGTTACCCGTCAGGGACAGCTGCAGTGTGAGCACCCATGAGGCACAAAGGGGAGAGGAGTGGGCAGCAGGAGCCCAACCCCAGCCCTAAATCCAACCCCAGCCCTGGCACTAGCGGGCACTCATCCCCAACCTACAACAGACCTGCCTGAGAAGGACACAGTTGCTGTGGGGCCGGGAACAATCCCTGTCACCCCAGACAGCATCACCTGGCCACATTCACCGCCTCCCCTGGTTCCTTTATCTTTCACAGCTCAACAGCAAACCTCATACCAGCAGCTGTCTTTGCACACAACCCTGGTGTGCAGCCAGAATGTGAACAAATGGAGTGGGTGACAATGTGGTGCTTGTGAGCGCTTTGCACAGCTTCCTGTCTCCATTTCAGCAGCTGGCACTAATCATGGGCCCTAGGGTCTGATCCCACTCAGACATATGGAATCCTGCAGGCACGTGCACAGCTGAGAAATGGCACCAAATCCCATCTTCTAGATGGAAGAATGAGACATACAGGAAAAGCTGACCACCTCCTACCAAAGGCACAGCCCACCCAAGCTGGTACCCACCCCAAAGCAGCTCATGCCTTCCCAACTCACACACAGGGGCAGCCCACAGTGAGCCCCCCAACATCCCAGTGCTGCCCCCCAGCAGCAGTGCTCACAGCTCAGCTCCATCACAGTGCCTCATTGCCACAACACCCTGCTGGGGGCTGCCCGCCCCACGGCATCACCATGGCCCCAACAGCCATAGGCCAGCAGCCAAGGAGAAACAATGAAAACCATTTACAGGGCAGGAAGCTGCATCTGCTGGATGAAACGCTATCTTCAAACAAGACGTGTTTGGATAACTCCAGTTTCATAACTCACCTCTTCCGATGTTAGGAAATCACAGTAATAAAAAGAAAACAAAATGGGGGAGAAGAAACTTGGCATGGGGAACAATGGGAGAATTGCTCGACCCCAACCTGCTGCATCTTACCAAGGGCAGCTGCAGCTCCTGCAATAAGCTCTGGTGACTTTGCACAAGAAGAAACGTCTGATCAAATATCAGTGGAAAAAGAGTTCAATCTGTTCCGCAAACACTGCAAGCACAACACGCTTTGATGATCCGACCTATTACTTGCCTGCTTTACGTTTGTTTTTAAAAAGAACCGAAGTGACCATGAGGGCAGCAGGAACACAATTAGACAGAGGTTGCCAACAGCAAGGCCTGGAATCTGTGCTCTGTCAGGGATGTGTCCATCACCTGAGGGGTGGCAGCAGGGATGGCAAGTCCTCTGCTCGGCATGGACCTTCATTGGGCAGGGCAGGACAGCTCTGCAGTGTTGGCAAGGGCAAACTGTGGTGAAGATAAACCCCTCTGCCTCATAACTGCCTAATGCTAACCAGAAACCTTCACAGGTACCAGAGAGAATAGTACTTAATTGCAGTGGGTCCCTGCTGCTCTGCAGCAGAGACATCCATAGGGCAGGTCAGCAAAAGCAAGAAGGGAATTCCAAAGGGCCTACAAAAGGCACCGTGTGCTGAGGGGATGCAGCACCTACCTGGACCACAGAGGGTCCAACACAGATCAGATTCTGTTCTGTCCCACTCAGTCTGACCCAGCTGTGCAACGTGCCCTGGGCACCCCCAGTGAGCAGGGCAGTTACTGCAGGGTCCAGCAGGACGGGGACTTGCAAGTCCCCCTCCTTCCCCTACCTCAAACAATTGGGAGAAGCAGCCAAAAGCTGAGGTCACCCCACTGGGTTCTGGCTCCCTCCCCATGCGCCTCCTCTCCGCCCCCTCCTCAGTCCAAATATAAACTTGCTTACAGGAAATGCCTTAAAGAAAAGGCACCTCCCCAAGTCCTGAAGAATGCCCAGAAAATAAACTGTCTCTGGACATTAAGGAAATGGCTTTTTTTTTTTTTTCTTTTTTCTTTTTTTTTTTTTAAATAACACTGCAAAGCAGAGTTAACCCTTTCAGAACCTGCAGGAGCTCAGCCATCACTGCCCCAGGCCGCCAACAGGCCTCAGGAGCTGTGCTCTGGATGGCAGCACCAGTGCATCCTTTGCAGAGATGTCTGTGCACCACCAGCACCAACACCAGCAGGGCTTGAGCAAAACCAGTCCTAAATCCACAACCCAGGTGCAAACCCCTCCATCCCCTGAGCACCCACTGAGCCCTGTCCCGGTGTCCTCCCATTAGAGCCTCCCCAAGATTTGAGCTGTGCCACCTCATCGCCAGCAGAGCTGTTCCTGCAAGGTGGGATTCCCACATGGATCCTGGGCTGAGAGCACAGCAACACGAAGGGCAAAGCAGTGTGAGCAGAGTTGGGCCATGTGCAGTGCCCAGATGGCTGCACGGTGCTGTGTTTGATCTGGTGAGGAGCACAGCACCATGCAGGGGCTCCAGAGGCACAAACACAGCTTTCACAACAGCATCCCTGCACAGAATACGAGACAGAGATGTGGAAACCACACTGCCAGAGGCTGCTGCCTCAGAACAGCCATCCCAGCCCTCCCAACAAGCAAAACAGGGGAACATGGGCACACAGCTGCAGTGGAGCAGCAGCAATGCTGGGGATGCCCCAACATGTGTGCAGGCAGTGGGTGTGGAAAAGGAGAGCAGCAGCTCAGCTTCACTTGGCTGCAAAGCACCACGTATGTCTGGAGCACAAGGCAGAGCATCAGCAGCAGATCCAGCCCACAGGCACAGATGATACATACACCACAGGAACCAATGGGGCCACATAACCACGGAGCAAGAAGTGCTCCTTGCTCCAAATTAGCAGCAGAAGTTCAAAATTAGAATAGTTGTAACTAAAGGTATAAAGATTCAGAGATTTATGTGTGAATGCCGAATGCAACAAGCAGGATGAAATAAGGGCACGCTGGGCTGAGGGAGGCTCACAGACCTGGGGCTCAGCCTTGTGTCTGCTGGGGAAAGGCTCTCGGGGATGGGTAAGACCAGGAGGAAGCAGAGTTCTGAGCCAGCACTCTCCTATTTTCAGGGATGCTTCAGCTCTTCAGACTTTTTCCAGAAGCCCAGTATTTGCAGCTGAGGGAAGGTGACAGTTTCCACCTTCTCTCTGTGTCTGAGCTGCTGGCATAGCCCTCAGGGCTCCAGGAACACACTCCTACAACAGCTCTCCTACTCCCTCACAGAGCTGTGATGAGGGCTGACACCTCACCAGGGGCCTGGGCATGCACTGCTACACGAGGTAATGGGGCAGGCGGTCATGCAGAGGGCTGATGGGCAGTGATCTGCCTGGGAGAAGGAGGCCAAAACCCCGATGTTCCGCTCTTGCCCAACGATGCTGATGAAATGAGGTCATGAGTTCTGAGTCACCCAGAGCATCACCATTCCTGCAGTCTTGTGACATGGCGGCTGCCACAGCCCCAAGCTGCATTTTCACATAGGAGAACGGAGATGCTGGCCCATAACCCCCCTGTTGCCAGCTCCTCAGCTGGTGCTGAGCAGAGGCTGCAGCACAGACCCTCCGTGCAGACACGTAGCAGTAGCACAGCAGTGCTGAGGAAGCACTTTGATGCCTTTCCTTGAAGGCATGGGGGGAGCTTGCCTCCTCTGTGCTGCATCAGACAAAGGGGCATTCAGAAGCTGAACTTGTGCCCTTGATGGCAGTTAAAATGTTCTTGTGAAACTCATTGGAGGGAAAAAAAAAAAGTGGGAGAGGGAGAACAGAAACCCCTCCATCTTCCTTTGCAAACAGATTGTGTTCAGACAGGAACACACCTACAGGTCGACACATCCTCTCTTGATGCTACTTGCCCAGAAGCACTGCTGGGAGCATTGAGGGTGCACACACTGCTGGGAGCATAGGTGCAGAAGCACTTCATGAGAACTGAACAACGAACATCACAGGCGGCTGCAGCCAAGTCCAGCACAACCACTGTGAACAGCTCGAGCAGAACCCCACCTGCAGTGGTCACACATTGCCCCTCCCGAGATAAAGGCAGGAAGTCAACGTGTGGCCAGGCAGTACTGAACTCTGTGGCCAACCATGAACAGGGTCACAGACAGCAGCCCCCAGCTGCTCTCTGCAGCCTCCTGTCCCTGTGGGTCAACACCTCCAGGCTCTCCTGAGCTGAGCACAGGGACTGTGCAGTCACACTTTCACAGCAGGATTACCTCCAAACCTCCACTTGGCTGCTGGACCCAACATGAAGACACCCCCTGGGCAGCTCAGCTGCTGCATCCCTCACAAAGATGGGGGGACCTGCAAAGCTCTGAGGGAGGGAGGACCCTACAATGCTGTTTGCTCCCCAGGCAGCTGTTAACATTTGCTCAGCCCATGACTGGCACTGGTGATGAGTGCCCTTTTCTGATAAGGATCCCTGCAGGGACTCACAAACAGCCCCATGTGGCATGGGCAGACAATCATTAACCAGGACAGGTAGTTCCTGACAACAGAAATGGGGAGGAAGAGCATGCAGAGACAGGTGCAAAAGGAAACCAGCAATGCAGTGAGGGCAGCATGGGATGCAAGAGCACATGGCTCAGGAGTGCACCCAGCATCACCCTGCTGCCCTCCCCAGGTAGGCCTTGGCCCTGATGCAAACCTGAGCAGTTAAGGGGGTCAGAAGAGGTGGTAGAGCCCTGATCCCACAGGGAAGTGAGCGTGAGGCTCAGAGAGTGCTCACAAGCAGCTCTGTGCTGCCCACACTGCATGGGAGCCCCAGGATGGGCAGCAGCAGGAGGTGAGTGCATCTAAAGCATTTCCTGCTGGAAATAGGAAAAGGGGCCTGGTTCTTTAAATTTCTGTGCCCAGCCCTGACAGCCAGGCAGAGTCAGTACTGTTACTGGAGGTGACTTTCAGAAAGGCTCTCGCGCAGGAGGATTATTGCAGGAGGTTATTGCAGCTCAATCATTAACTGAGAAGCAGACCCCTAGCTCTGCTGGAATGCGGCTGTGCCAGCAGTGCCGTCCAGAGCACAGAGTTAGTGAGCATGGAGCAGCTCTGTCCCCACTGCCAGTGTCATACAGAGCCACATAGAGGCACTATCAGCAGCCTCCTTGTGCCATCCCCTTCCCAAAGGCCCAGGGCTGCCTTCTGCTGCTTGTCCATCAAGGTCCCTCCACCACTCCCATCAGACAAGAGGGAGAAAAACTTCAGGCTGAATTTTGCATTCACCCTTCTTTGATTTCTGGGCAGAGCCCCCAGTTGCTGCTACTGCTGCAGGACCTGCACACACAGCGTGGCATGGCAGGTTCCAAAAGGCATCTCATTACATTGCATCGCATCTCATCTCATTGCATTACATCTCAGCCTTGGCCAAAACATTCTTTTTGCATACAGAACAGCCACCTCCACAATCAGTCCTGGACTCTGGCACTTTGTTTTGCCAGATGCGATGGGCAGAGGGACAGAGCAATGTCTCCTTCCTCAGGACAGACCCCACATTAGCCAGAAGCCCCTAGCCAAGCACAGCCCCTTCAGGGCCACCTCAGGCTCTCAGCAACTACAACAGGAGTAATTCCAGCCCTTCAGCCTCACCACATGCTGCCTAGGTTTGGAGGATTCCACTCCCACATCCATCTGAATGCAAGAGCCCTTCCCAAACCACATACATGGCTTCAGCCCTCTGCTGATGGGCAAACTACCTCGCACCCTTCAAGCAATAAATGGTGTAAAGGAGACTCAGTTCTCCCTGGTGGTGCCTGACCTTGTTCCACAGAAGGCACCACTCGGGCAAATAGCAGCCTGTTTTTCCCTGTTCAACTTAAACAGACTTGGAGAGCTTTCAGATGTTATCGAAATTTGCACAGAACCCAAAGGGAAGCACCACTGCAGTGCCCTCAGTCACCACATTTCACCCTGCTACAAAAGCACGCTGCTGGCAGCCTGTCCTGTGCCCGCACTCAGTAGTGGACATTTGAGGCAGTGCAGACCAGGAATGCTTAACAGAAGCATGACTGCACTTATTCGGTTGGTCTTTTATTAGAAAAGCATTTTTCAAAGGACACGTGAGTACATGAAGGAACACTCACACCTCCTCAGAAGCTGCATTTCACACCTGCACTGCGCTGAGATCGGATGTTTTGTCACATATGGAAGTCATCGATGAGCTGTTGGTAGAATGATCTGATATATGTTTTCCCCCCGATGAGCTGAGGAGGCCAGGGGCTGCGCCGGGCCATCGCTCCTCACACAGCTCACGGGAGAGGGGCCGACCCGGGCACAAAGCCGCAGTGCAGAGCAGCTCCAGAAGCGTTTCAGAACCGCATACAGTTGAAAGGTAAATAGAAAAAAAAGCACGTTCATTGATAAGAGTTCACGTATGCGCACGTAAAAGAATGCGGGTTGCTGCCAACAACACCCCAGAGCACGCTCTGACACCTCTAACCGTATCGGGATCTGCACAAGAAAAGGCTTCTGTCCCGAGCACCAAGGAGCACAAAGCACAAAACCAAACACGAGAAGGCTGATGTTTGAGTTAGCCGCAAACAAACAGCCGGGCAGCTAGCAGCGCTGGTACAGACCGCTGCCAGTCAGCCACACCGCCAGCTCCGCTCCGAGCTGAGCCACCACCGCGCTGCAGGGCAGCCCCGGGCACAGCATCCCCCCCTCCCCCCGGCACAAACCTGAGGGAGTCGCGAGGTTCTGGGTTTCCTTCGGGCTCTGCTGAGCCCTCGTCGGAGCCGCGCTTCCTGCGGGCAGAACTGCCGAGCGGACGGACGGGGGCGACGGGCACAGCCCGGCCCCGCAGGCTGACGTGTGCCGGAGCTGCGGCCCGGCGGTGCGAGCGGGCGGCCGGGGGCCGGGGTCCAGGTGTCGGTTGCGGAGCCGCAGCCCCCTCGGCCCCTCCCGACCGCCGGGCCAATAGCAGCTCAGCACGGCACGGCCCCCCCCCCACGGCCCCGCCCTCTGCTCTCCATGGGGTCGCGCCCCGCAGCGCCGGGCTCGGGTCACCGCTTTGGGTCCCCCTGCGTGCTGTGCACCGAGACGGGTTGAGGGCTGTCTGCGGGAGGCTGGAGGGTAACGCGAGGATACGAAATAAAAAGCTGTATTTACTGTATAACGCTCGAGGGGATAGATTTGTTTGTGGCTAATGGAAGGAAGAAGGGTGGGAGGTCGGGAAGAAGCTGACTGAGAGGAGCAGAGCTAAGATAGGTACGAGGAGAACACGGACTCTGAGAGCGAGGGCTGATGGACGGAAGAGATCAGGTATTTGGTTCCGAGAATGGGGCAGGGGTAGCCCGGGGACGGGGGGACGGGGGGGGGGGGGGAGTTGGCAGCGATGGGGAACGACCGGGTAAGGGGTGGGCTCAGAGTTACGTGGGTCAGAGCCGGGCAGAGGAGCCTGGGCGGCCCCGGGGAAGCGGTGACGGTCAGTGGAAAAAACAGTTTGGCTCCGAGGAGGATTTCAAGCATTTTCCACTCATTTACCCATGCAAACCGGGAAGGAGGGGGCGGCGGAGAAACAGCGAGGCGGGGACTCTCCCAGAGACACCGAGTTCCGAGCGAAGGGGACAGCACACGACACAGAGCCGCTCACACCGGGACAGCCACACCGAGACCAGGGCGATCGCTGGGAGGAGCGGAAGATGCGCGCCGCACCCCCGGAGCGGAGCGATGAATGGGCCGCATTCACAGCCGGCGGTATTTATAGATCCCAGCGCACGGCCGAGGGATGGCGGAAGGCCGCCCGCACAACGAGCCCACTGTGAGCGTGCACGATGTGTGCTCACACACGGCACAGGGTCCGCACTGCGCCCGTGCGAGGAGAGAGGGTGCGCCAGGTAACACCGAGTGGGATGTGAGGAGAGGGACTGCCCGGAGTGGTCCTTGGGCTCACTGGGAATGGATCTGAAGGCATCCAACGAAGGCCCTTATAGGCTGCCCGGGGCCGATCCCTCACCCAGCCCTGAGCAGCAGCGTGTGCAGCTCAAACCACAGAGCTGCCATAAGATATGGCCAGGTAACATCCTCTGCTGCCCACACTGCAACCCAGCTCCTGCTGCCTCCTCAAAGTCCCCCACTCTGGGCTGGAGACAGTGGGACAACCAGCCGCACCATGTGCCAGTCTCATAGTAACATCCATGGTTTGAAAGATGGATCACACTGAGAGACAGCCTAGAATAGACCAACTATTGGCATCCCAAGGGACCTGCTATACTATTCCACAGTACCTGAGCATGTCACAGGCCTGCAGACCTTGCCAGGAACCAGCCCAGCAAGCAAAAAGCAACACATGGGTATGGTGCTGGCAAGCAGCAATTTAAAATTAAGCACCTAAAAGCCCCGAACTGGGATATCCCTTGCAACGGGAAAACAGCACCCCTATGGCCCCAGCGAACAGCACCCCTCCTGGCACTGCACAGCACTGCCCGGCTGGGTGAGAAGGCAGGAGAACAAATGAATGGGGAGGGAGAGAGGGGAAAAAAGCAGTGAGTCCATGGGAAATGCATCCTCACTCCCTCTGACCACCCACCATGAGACGAACACTGTGTGTCCACAACAAACACATCCTGAGCATCCCTGTGCTGCCATTGTCTGCTCCTCTTTTTTTTTCCAGCAACCAAAGTAAACAGTGCAGAGAAAGTAATAATAATAACAATAAAAATTAAAATTCTCCTTCAGGTGTCTAAATAAAAACGGACCACAGAAATGGACAGAGCAGGAGTGGGTGCCCATGCATGGAGCAGCCCCGTTTGTTTCTGACTGACTGCAGAACAGTTTCTTGCTTCTCTTACCCCACTGCTGTAGGAGCTGTCATTGCACCGTTGCCACTGCAGCCTCTCAGATCTCCATGTGTGCCCAGCACAACAGAACTGTCTCTGGGCACAGCACCCCACCCAAGGCCCCACGCTGGGACTTGTGCCAGCACAACAGATGTGTTTGCTCTCCTGGAGAACAGGCAGGTAGGACAGGTGGCCATAAGCACAGGTCACCAGGTGTTACTGTTCAGAGAGGCAGCAGCATGATGGGGAACCAGGCCCTGCACGGTGCTGGGGGACAGATCAGTGCAAATGAAGATGGAGTTGGTGTCACACAGCAGGCAGAGCTTCACCAGAGCCAAATTCCCCAGCTTGCAGGGGAGGAGGGCGAGAGGGAGGAAAAGAGGAACTCAGAGACATGTGCACAACAGCATCATTCATAGGAGCTGATTCTGCGTAACAAGGGTCCTGTGTCTGGCCCGGAGCTCAAGGCAATTAAAACAGCAGCCACAGATCTCAGAGAAACAGCAGGAATTGATCTGAGGAATCCGGATTATGTGACTACTGCTGAACCGGAGCAAAGAGCCTTCAGCTCCCACGAGATAAACAAGCTGGTCAGCAAGGAGCACCCGGCTCCAGCACCCACCCACCCACAGAGCCACCTCCCAGGAAGCAGAGCAGCCTCAGGAGCTGCCCCTGGCTGTGCGCAGATGGGGTTACCAAGAGATGGGGCTGAACGGGGCCCTCTCACCCCACACACTGCCTGCTCTGCCCTCGCAGCCATGTGCAGAAGTAGCAGAGGAGGGTGCAGTGCTTTGTGAGCAGGTGGTCACCGCAGATGCTCCCTGCATCACGTTTGTTCCTATAGGGAGGATGCTGATGGGGAAGAAAGCGAGAATGGTTTATTGTTCTAAAGGTAATGGTGGTGGGTTGCAATACTCAGGAAGTGGTATTCATTGTGGCCCAGCCTCAGGATGTACACATGGGGCTTACCACAATAAGTGAAAACAGACACAATGCCGATTAACCTAAGAAAGCCCTCCTGGTTCCAGGCACAACTGCAGCCCCGGGCAATTTTCAGGCTGCAGGTCCCCAGAGCAGCCTGCAGGGCAGCAGCACCATGCATGGCAGCCTACAATGGGTGCCTGCATACGGCCAGAGTGACACTGATCTTGGCAAGTTCACAGTGTCCTCACCAAGCTGCTCCCATTGCATCCATTTGGGATGCTGGCACAGCTCAGCTGCTCGGGAAGGAGCCGCGGGCGCAGAGAAGCAGTAGGTTTGCTTCCCACGAGATAACGCGCACACAAACACCGCCACGATCATTGTAAACACCCTCAAACTCACCAGCACGGCAGCAGAACCTCTCCACACCCGCACGTCATCTGCCCTCACATCCGCGGACACCGAACAGAGTCACCGAACGGGCACAAATACGCACCAGGAGGAAGGTGGCCCGCAGCCTCTCCGCGCACCGCCTCCCCCATCCCCTCCTCACCCCCTCCCGCAGCCCCGCCCAGCACACAGCGGCCGCTACAACCACGAGCGTTCCGCTGCCCCTCCGGGGGCTGAGCCGCCCCGGGAGCCCCAACCGAGAGCCCGCAGAGCCCGGAGCCGCCCGGTCCCCGCTGCAGCACCGCGGTAGCACCGACGTCGGCCTCCTCCCGTTATCCGCAGGGAAGGAGGGAAGGGGCGCACGGGCGCAGCCGCGCTGCCGTGAGGTTCTCCGCTCCAACCCGAGGTTCTCTCCAGAGGTTCTCCGAGGGGAAGATCTCCGCGTTCCGCGGATCCGCGGCACAGCGGCCCGGTCTCGCACTCACCTGCCCGCCCGCGCCTCCTGCAGCCGCACGGCAGCAGCAGCCCCGCGGAGCGCACGGAGCCCGAGCGCGGCGGCTGCGCCCCGTCCTCGTCCCGACTGCCGCCCATGGGCCGCGCTCGACGGAACGCCGCCCCTCCCCGCCGGGGATGCCCGCGGCCGGGCTGTGAGCCACAACCGCAGCCGCCCTCGCAGCCCCTCCGGGCGGCTCAGGGCCCCTCGTCTTCCCCGGAGGAGATCCGCCGGCAGCGCGCAGCTCACACGTTCGTACCAAACCGCGCCGGCGGCGCTGCAAGGAAAACCCTCGGCCCTCCCCGTCCTCCCCGCCTCCCCCCCGGCAGCCTCCCGTTCCTGCGGCGGCGTTTCCTGCCCCTCTCCGCTTCTGCCGGGAGTGGACACCGGCCCCCGGCTGAATGCGTCCTGGGAACCGGGAGAACCCAGCTGCCTCTGTGCCTCCTCCCCAGGGGATGGGGCGGCACTCGCTGGGGCACCGAGAACATCGCGTCAGGGTTGAGATCCTCGTCATTAGGAGGGGAAGGAATTAACCCGACTGGACCGGTCCGCAAACATCTCACACCTTTCATTTTCCATCTGATTTGTCACACTTTGAAAAGAACCACACAAGCTCTACAGAGCAGCCACACAGGTCTCCGTGTGCACCACGCAGTGCCTTCCCCCGACGGCACAGCTCCCTCCAGCAGTGTTAATGGACTCCCACAGACACTGCAACCATTACCTTCCTTTGCGTTTATAATGCATCTCACACGTAAAAGCTCCTTCCAAAGAAAAAACCCCGCGCAGCCAAACCTTCCTTCCAGCTTTCTACACTGTCATTTTAATTTCAGAGAAGTAACCGTGCTCAGAACTTCCCTCTCGATTCCTTTGGTCTCAGAGAACACAGAAACAAACGGCCTTCCTTGCCTGCAGCTTCCTTCCAGCCTGTCCCAATGGCTGCTTACTGCCGCAGAATTGCTCCTCAGAATGCCAGGCACAGATGTGCAGCCAGCAGCCACCCCAGCACGGAGCCAACCCTGTCTATAGCAGCTCTTCCCTCCGTCCTTCAGAGAAAAACACCCGATCCCTGATAGGATCCTGCTGCTCAGGGGGGGAATCTGCATTCTGTTAGCTACAGGAAACAGAAAACTTCCAGACCCTGAAAGGAGAGCCCCAGAAGGGCTGGGGGGAGGCAATGGGGGATGGGGGGGAGGCTTCCTGCAGCAGCCGCTGGATTTCAGTTACAGAACGTTTTATGGGCAGGAGGGGAACAGGGACCAGGAATGGCTCTGCTTCACGGTGCGTCTCCGACAAATACTTTCCTCAGGATCATATATTGGAAAAAGCCAACTGTGGCCAAATTGCTTTCGATTTTCTTTTAAAGTCCTTTTTCTCATGTTTCCGTGCTGTTCCTCGGGAGTAGCTCCCTGAACACAGCTCACCCCCTGCCTGTAGCCTGGGATGGCAGCAGTTCAGTCAGCACTATCCACATTTCTGCCCTAAGAGCAAAACAGTGACAGGAGAGCAAACAGAAAGGGCTGCGCATTGCTGCAGATTGAGATAATGCCACAGCCCTTCACCCACCCACATCGCTGCCAGACGGCCACTGCTAAGGAACCAAACCCTCGTGGGGGCTACTGGTGTCAGAGGAGAGTGGGCAGTGCAAGGACAGCACTGAAATGTGCCTCCACAGCAGCACAGATGGCATCTGCTGGTGAGCATCCCAGTGCTGGGGGACAAGTGGGACACGAGCAAACCTTGGCTGTGCCCAGAAGCCCCATCACAATGCCTGACCTGCCTCAGGGGGGAAATTAAAGCAATATGGAGAAATACACATCAGAGAGCTCAGCCGTGCAAAAATAACTTCCAGGTTCACAAGGAGGCCAGAGAGGAAATGCTGGAGATTGTCTCGAGCTGGAGCTCCACTCTGAACATGTGATGGAAGCAGCACAAATTGCAGCTTGACTCACAGTGCCCTGGCAGGGGGTTTCTCAGGGTGCATATTGCCATTTAGGAAGTGTCTCTCCTCTTCTCAGAGGCACTGGGATGGGTCAAAGTGGATCTCACCCTGCACACAGCAGAAACCTTTTGAGGGGTGCACAGGAGTGGAGGCTGCAGTGAATGGAGACGAAGAGCAGAGGAGCAGTCCTAAGGTAGCCCTAAGTCTGACCCATGGGCAGGAGAGAGAGAAGGAGAAATGAAGCCTCCCTTCCATCACATGGCACCCAAAAACCAACAGTAATCACATTCGGTTCACTTTTCTACTTCCTCTCACTTCAATCACTGCCACACTGTTCCATTTTCTGCCACACAGTGACTTCCCAGTGCCTCACAAGCTCCCAAAAGGGGCTGGGCAGGGGATGCTGCCCCGTGTTCTGCGTGTGTGGGTGAGCAGCCATGGTCCCGTACTAGGAGCATCAGTCTGCCCAGTCTGCTCAGGGATGGTTCATGAATAGCAAGGGAAGGGGTGGGGGAAGGGGGAGGGAGGGTGGGGGCGGGGGAGGGTAGGGAGGGGGAAAAGAATAGCTCAGCTGTGACAACACATCAACAAGAGCTAAAATTAGCAGGTTATTCCTGGAGATCCAGATGCTGTGCAAATTCATCCGTACTATTTCACATAGGAGCAAAAGTTCAGCAGAATCCTTCATACTTGTTTTCTGTATGATTTCAAGCTGCCTATTAGAAGAAGTGCACTTCTGAAACATCTCAGCATCACCACCACCTGATACAGTTTTTATGGTATTTGGGGATGCTGCCCGCTCACTCCTCACCTCCCAGCAACCAGATTGAGGTCACTGCTTGATGACATTTGCAGAGCATGCTCCAAAACCTGCTTTTCTAGAGGTCTGCTTCTGCTACCAATAAGATTTTATATGGAGGATGGAATTTTGGCGTGCACGGGTTGTGTGCAAGCCTTTCCTTTCTGCTTCGTGCAGAACAATACGTGGGAAGTGTAGCTAATGTCGGAAAGGAAGCAGGGAGCAAAGAAGCCAACGAGGAGCCGGGCTGCGGGGTCGGTCCGCTTGGCGAGTGAGGAGCCGGCGCGGCTCCCGTCGCGTACGTGGATGGGTAATTACAGAACAACCCCACCGCCAGGACATGGGCTTCCCCGGGCACCCACCGCAAAAAGTCCAAAAGCCATCCGTGGAGGCACTGGGGTCTCCTAAGGGCGCAGAATTGCTGCACCTTTAAGAGACCCCCAGGAGCGCTCCTGGGTACGGATGGCAGCGTGCTCAGCAGCCGCCCGCCCCATCGCCGAACCCGGCAGCGGGAGGTAACAGACCACGACTCAGCTCCATCCCCACCGCTCTGTGCTCTGCGTGGCACTGCGCTCCGCGCATCGCGCCGGTAGGCACCGCACCCCGCTGCTGAGCAGGGCTGCTCTCACCGCGGCCCGGCCCGTTGCTGCCCCACGCTGGCGGCCTCTGGCGCTCTGAAAACCAACCGCTGCGGCGAAACGCAGCGCTGGCAGGAGCCGGCAACACACGTGGGTCCCATTTCTTCTCACAGCCCTGCCCAAACCACAGAAAGTTGGTGCCCAGAAGAACGTCGTCTCAGCTTACCTGCATCTTTTTTGTCTTCTAGCCGTGTAAAGCACTGCGAAAAGAAAGAAGAAAGGACGTTCATCACTTTGTTATCTTCTTCATTGTCACATTCATGGATTCCTATGATTTGTGCTACTCGTGCAGTTGGGCTCAGTCTCCACATGCAGTGGTCTCAGGGTCACAAGCGGCAGCACGGGATGGGGCCCCCAGGAGGTGATGTGAGGCTCTGTGTCTAACTTTTGCTACAAAGGGTAACAAATGCATACGAGCTCCAAGCGCTGCAGCCATGAGCTGGGCACGGGGCTCACTGCGGGCACAGCATGGCCATGCCACAGCCATGCAAAGGCAGCAGCAGCAGCCACAGCATAGATGTGTAATGAGACAAGGTTGTAGGCTCAGCCTCTTCCACACACATTGTAGGGTTTGGGTGAAAAGCATCACCACAGTGAGCACAGCACAAGTGCTTCTCTGGGACAGATCCTCAGCCATGTGGGCAGGAGCGCAGCTGCTGCAGCAATCTGCTGTTTTAAGGTCTTCCTCCAGGAGAAGAACAGTGGGAAGGGGCTCTGGTCCCAAGCATTGCCATCCCCTGGGATGCTCTATTGGAGGCACAAGGAACAGCTGGAGCAGAGAGAGAGAGATCCCAGGACATTCAGAGCTGCCTGGGATGAATGATTGCATGGTTCGGGTGGTGTGGGGTCACTAGAACCTCTCTCCTTTAGCCACAGCCTCCAGGAAGCGATGTCCATGGAGGCAGTGAAAGTAGTGGAAGGCTGCTGGAAGGAAAGAAGGGGGCGGGAGGAAGGTCCTGTCCTCAGGAGACTCCATCAAGCCCCCTCCCATCCCCTCTGTGCCACCTTCAGCACCCTCTTCCCCCCAGCAAACCTTCTGCCTGGCCGTAGCTCCACCTCATTTAACCACAAAGCTTTAATCCCACTGACAGCCCTGCACTTTTCTGCCTCTTACAGAAACCCTTCTCCTCATCACAGACGTAGGGAAAGAAAAAGGAAAGAGTAAAAGGAGAAGGCTGGAGCAGAGCCCTCGGCCTGCACGAGGCCATCAGCAATGTTCTTACCACAATGGGAATGAGGAGTGGCCACATCCTCCATCACATCCTCCTAGCTCTGCTGAGTCCAGCACTGCAGGGCAGCACTGCTCTGCTTAACCTTATTTTGGCAGCTTTCCTTTCTCCCCATGGCCAAGAGCTGGGAGGGAACATCAGCCCCATCCCCCAGAGCTCACCCAGGTGGGACAGAGCACAGCCCTCCAGCACAGAGTGCAGCCACCACACACCAGACAGCTCCAGAGCCTCTTTCACCTGTGTGATGCCCATGGTGGGGGTGAAGTAAGGACATGGGGAGATGAGCAGCTGGGGCTGGGCAGTGAGGACAGGCCCTGTGCAGGGAGGGCCCTGCAGGCAGCACCCACTAGCATTGGGAGCGCGGATCTGCTCCTCTCAGCTTGCAGGACAGAGTCTTCAGTGCTGAGCTCACAGGGATGTAGAGGGTTAAGGGCTCTGCTGAGCTCTCTGGAGACAGCAGGGACAAGATAGCTAGTAATGCTATTAATGAATTTCACAAATGTCATTTTTAGACTCAACAGACTCAACTATTTTGAGCTTTGCATTGGGAGCCCCAGGGAAGAGTGCATTCCACAGGCACTCAGCACACAGACCCACGCCTGACAGCCCTGTGTGCAGTGCTGCCTGCAAAGCAACTGCAGTGTTTTTTGCAGGCTGATGCTCCCCAAATCCACCCCACCAACACCTCCAAACCTGCCCAACAGTGCAATGACCCCACCACGACAAACAGGGGGCTTTGAGTGGTGCATTGCTAAACCCAAATGAAAAACAAACAAACAAACAAACAAACAAACAAAAAACTTGATGCCAAGAGAACAACTGCTGCAGCAAATTAAAAACCCCATGGCCTGAACTGCACTGCTTCACTACCACAGCCACCTCCACTGGGTGGTACAGCCAGAGCTGAACCAGAGTTGGTGCTCAGTGTGACCCAGGGATCCGGGTGTCATTGCTGCAGCACGGCCATTCACAGTGTGCATGGGGCCAAGGAAGGTCTCTGGCTGTGGGTGCTCAGGTAGTGAGAAGGGAGAGCTTTGTGCTGTTATCAGAAATAGCCAGCAAGCAGCTGCCTACCAAAAGCAGGGCAATGACTGCCCGGAACAGCAGAGGCACCACTTGTTGCTGCCAATGATTTGCAAGGGACCTACGGGGAAAGCAGCGTGGCTCCCATGCCCTCTGACTGCCACGTCCTGCTCAGAGCAGAGCCGGGATGGGTGTCAGTCATCCCAGCCCCAGCAGAACACAGGTACACACAATCATTCACACACTCATGCACACACACGCAGCACCCATCAGCTCAGCACTTTCCCTGCAGGCGTGAACACTGTGTCCCCCACAGCACACACCAAGCACCGCGTGACCCCAGCCCTGCAGAAAGGAATCCAGCAGGTTGAGGACGAGCTTTAAACACGCAGTTCCTTACCTTGGCTCTCCTGAAGCACGCCCAGAAGAAATCCAGCAGCGGCATCGTGGGCAGCGGGCACAAACGGGCACTACATGGCGGGGCTGCCACCGGGCGCGGGTTGAGCCCGGCTCAGCGCACCCATGGGCGCTGCAGGCAGCGGTGGGAAGCGGCGGCAGAGGGAGGGCCGGCACTGAGCCCTGCCCGCGGGGCGGGACGTGGATTCAAAGGCTGCACCGTTACGCTGTTGGTCGGGAACGGGCTTGGATTGCAGTTGGAATTCCCTGAAGATTGCGCGTTTTAAAAAGCGGCAGGCTTTCCTTCCTGCCTCCTCAGCGCAGCATTCCCATTCCCAGGCAGCTGGAAAGAGAGAAGGAAAAGAGAGACCCGCAGGGCAAAGGGAACAAGAGCTCAGTGTCAAAGGCGCACGGAGGGCCCTGGAAACCCAAGCCCAGATGGTTTGCATTTCCCTCCGGCCCCACTCCAGCTCAGCAGTGCTCACAGAGGGCTCCCGGCGCTCCCAGGTACTGTTCAGAGCTGCCCCAGGTACCCCCCGGACCCACACAGCCATGTGCAGCGATCCCCATAGAGAGAAACGTGAAGGAAAAGGTCACCAATTCCAGCCCAGCACTTACTGTGCCTCTATTCACAGCTCCTTATCTTCCCTCTGCAAACATTTCTACAAACATAGCATTTGTTTGCAATAAAGCCCGTAATAAAAGTGCCACAAACCTCCATGCAGGCGGTGGGTGTCAGATATGCAGCCCCTGGGCTGGAATTAGGCGGCTTCTGTGCACTTCAGAAATAAAAAGCCAACTAGTAATTTAGGAGAGCATTTCAGAACAAGCAGTGACAGCAGGGCTGGGACATGTAGTCGCTCTCTGTGCCCCGGGGGCACTGCACATCCCTCGGCTCTGGCAGCACCACATGCCAGTGGAGGTCCTCCTCCAGCACTGTTTATAGCAGACCCAGCAGGTGCTGCGGGCAGCTGAGCCCCCGCCAAGCGTCAGCTGGGGCTGGCGGGTGCCTGTGGGCTGCTGGTGGGGGGCACTTGCCTGGGTGCTATGACCCCAAGCTGCCCTGGCCTCAGTGCAGACATTCACATGCTTCCACCCCTCACCCTGTGCTGAGCACAAAGCCAGTTGGTGGAGGGACGGTTCCTGGCAAACACTGGGCTCCACTCCATTTGGTTTGTGCTCAGGTTTGTCATTCTGACCTTCCAAAGGAAAAATTAAATGTTCTGTGACAGCCACATAGCTTTACATCACAGCTGGGGTGACCCACCAGAACTGCTCCATCAGGGCTGCATGAGGCACACCTCACCTCGCACAGCGTTCTGCTGCTGGGAAGTCCTTTCCACGCTTCCTCCACACAGAAAAAGCAGCACAAGCAGAATGCTGTCTGCCTCCTTCCTGGGACCTGGCAGACAAATCGCAGGGGCTGCTGCATACTTGTGCTGCTCCTTTCAATCCAGTCATCCCAAAAGCATCCAAGCAATGTCCAGTCTGGGACCCTTCTGCATCGCAGCAAGGCGTCATCCTTGGTCAGCATAGGCTGTGAGCACCAGATCCACTGCACAGTGCCTAAGAATGGCACCCAATGCTTTGCAAAGCAGAGCAGCGAAGGCACACGGGCTGCAGTGGCAATTCAACCTCTTCCCAACATTTCTCACCTACCTGCTCCATAGGTACCCCTCATACACTGGGATAAGTAAATGCCATTTCTATTCCCCTATTTATTCCCCTATGGACCTCTATAACTTTAAGCCATACAGAAGCAGGCCTATGCCAGGGGCTGTTCCCATCCCATCAGCAAGCAGTTATTGTCACTGCTTTGCTCAGGAGCCTCCTGGCAATTCTCTAAACAGGTGCAGGTTGGCAGCTCCCAGCAGTGCTCAATGGCAGCAGGAGCTCCTGTTGCTGCTCAGGAGTATCAGAAGGTGCGAGTGGGATGAGAGTGGGATGAGAGCAGCTAGGAAGTCATTGCCATGCAGTGATTTTCCACTTTCTGCTACGTGCAGGCATTTTTCAGAGATCAGGAGGAGAGCAGCCACTCACAGGGCGGGTGTTTGCCCTGTTAGCATAGTGGGAAGAGCAGTTCTTTTATTTTAATGATGCTGAATTGACATACAGGTGCTGGAGGGCTGCAGAGGCTGCACCAGGCAGGTGACACAGTGCTGAGCGCAGCACGTCTGGCTGCAGAGCAATGCCTGCACCCTCTGGCAGCAGCTTCACCCCCATGCCAGGCCCTGCTGCCCCTGGGGCACAGTGCTGGGGATGGGGCTGCTCCCAACCAAAAGTCCAACTCTGCAACGATGAGCAATACAAAACAATATAGGAGCCATTACACATGGGCACATCCAGTCTGGCTTATAAATGACATCCGACACAACAGCCCTGCCACAGACACACACAAACAAAAGTGTCATTTGGCAATGGTGAGTTTGAAGGCAAGTTATTTTCAGCAGGGTGGCTGCTGCTTCTACTTTAAGGAACGCTGGGTGAGCTATTAATACAGCACAAGGGTGAGTGCTGTGACCAGAATGAAAGGGAATGCCCTTCGCCTTCAGTTCAGGTTGCATGGCTGGCTGAACCCAGCAGATCATGGCTCAGCCTGCAGCATGGTGGGCTATCAGTGAATACAGCCACAGCCAGCAGGACACAAGCACCCAGCCCTGTGCCAGGCTGAGCACTGAGCATGGCACCACTGCACTCAGTATCCCCAAATGCATAGCTAGGGCTATGTGTTTCCAGGAAAGGGAACACTTGTGATTGCTGAATACTTTGGCTGATGCTTACAAACACTCAGTTCAGTATATACACAAAAGCCAAATAAACTTAGAGGGCTGATCATCACAGAACTGCAAAGTTCCCAGTTCTGCTGAATTGAGATGATATTGCTGGAAGACCTCACAGTGGTGTTGGTGTGACAGCACATGACGCGGGCTGTCCTCCTGCCGCATTTCATCAGAAACAGAGCAGCAATTGGCCAGGAACCATTTAGGCCGTAGCAGATCCTGGCAGGAGAAGCACCCACAATACGAATGGGCAGCACTTGTACATGGAAAAAGTATCATCAGCAAAACACTGACCAGCAGGTTCCCCTTCCTTATGGGAATCAGGATGGATTGGGTTGGAAGGGACCTCAAGGATCTTCAAGCTCCAACCTCCTTGCTGCAGGCAGAAATGCCACTGCGCTGCTGCAACATTAACCTTCCTGCAAGCAGAGCAGTGCCTGCCCAGCCCGAGGTGCTGCTAGGGTGGTGATCAGCAGCAGCAGGCTGAGAATGTGCACAGCAAACACAAAGCAATAGCCACAGCCTGCACTGCTCATAGCCAGGCTGCACTGCCTGCACTCTGCTCTGCCTACAGCTGCCAGCACTGAAAGCAACCCAGCAGCTAAATGTGAACGCAGCAGGAACAGGGACACGTTTGTCTTTGGGGCCCTCCTGGCTCCACTCCACGTAGTAAGCGAGCTTTACCTCACCCACATGGAGCACATGGATGCGGCGGCAACTGCTGGCTGAGAGGAGTGCTGCTGGACTTCTGGCCCAGTTTGGGTTTGTGCAGACAGCTGAGAAATGCCTGCCAGGTGCAGCACTGCTCCTAGTATGATGACCTTCCATGTTCAGCCCTTCCCCTTTGGCCCCATGCAATGGGCTCACACCACAGTGACAGTGGGCCCTGAAGGCTCCCATGTGCATCCCCAGCACCTGTGGTCACATGGGGACCATGGTATCCACGGCCATGCCCCACAGTGTGCCAAGGGCTGGGTACTGCACTGAGAGAGAGAATGCTACTGGCTCCACACCCATGGCCTTTTTGAGCCACTGAAGACACAGAGGCAGGGCAGGCGCTGAGTGCACTGGGGAAGGAGCAGCCAGCAAGCAGCCAGCTGTGCCCAGCCGCAGGAGGGGGGTACTTGCAGAGCTGACAGCAGCCAAGCACTGCCACAGCCTTTGGGAATGCCACAAAAACCCAAAGGGAACTTCAGACAAACGCCCACACACAAAACATTGTTATGGAGCAGCACATTCCTTCCCTCCCTCAGCCCCACACAGCTGCAGGAATGCTGCCCTGAGACCCACGCTGCCACTAAGCTGGGCTGGGGCACTGCCCTCTTCTGCTGTAGCACAGAAAGGCCCGGTGGAGAAAAGGGGAAGAAGAGAACATGCAAAGAGCTGCACCACCTTCTCACTGCAGTCCCAGAGCCCTCCCAAGGCAGGTGCCCCATCCCACAGGACACTGCAGCCTCATCCAGAGCGGCCACAACTATGGGGATGCCAGAGTGCTGTTGAAGTGGCAGCAGCCACAGCCCAGCTGCATTCATTGCCCTGAGTGAGGACTGTTACAGGGAAAGGGAGATCATAATTAAGCACGTGGCATAAATTCTGAGACAGCAATCCGACGTGCCTGAATAAGACTTGGAAAGAACCAGAGAGCACTGAGCACGTGAAACTATCAATTCCCATTGAACCCCCCACGTTTACTCTGTCTATCCTAGCAGAGGCCATGCTCACAGTGCGGACCCCTCCTGGTACAATGTGACAGCAGCAGCTGCAGGACAGCGGGAACAGCAGCAGCTCCTCCTACAGGAGGGAAGGGCAGCATAACACCGGGGAAAGAACCCCGCATCTCGGGGGTTGCATTAGAAACGTGATGTACTGCCACCAGCTACGAGCAGCTGTGCAGCCAAAGCACCGGGAGCACAAGGAACAAAGCTCACACCACCCCAAGCAGGCCACGGAGCCGCAGACACAGCCGTGCCCAACAGCAGCAGGCAGCGCAGGGCAGGGCTGCAACAAGGAAGGCACAGAGTTCTCCCCCTGCAGCAGCCTAAGGACTGCCACAACAGTCCCCGTTTCAGGCTGGAGTGACGACAGTCGTCCGTATCCAAAACGCTTCACTTGTGCTGCAGCACCTCTCCACGGTTTGCTCAGGGAACCACCTGCTTGCACAGGGCAGGCGGCTCCCACACAAGCAGTGGCTGAAAAGAATGTTAAAGAACAAATTACAGTTTTGGCTTCTTAGTTTTCTGGTCACACAAGACAGGTAACCACCAATCAATTCTCAGTCCAGCGCTTGCTGCACTGACACTCACTGCTTGCTCTCTGCTATGCTCACAAGGGCCAAGATCTTCAGTAGACTGTCACCCTCAAGAGGAAAGGCCAACCACTCTCAGTAGAGGTTTATCAGATGCGATTACAACATTGCAGTGGGCAAATTATTTATGAGCCCCTCAACAGAAAGCTGAGAAGCAAAGTCAGCTCAGTCTGATGGTGAGCTGCAGCAGGCAGGGCTCCCAGCTGAGAGCACCAGCATCCCCCACTGAACAACTGAAAAAACACCAAACTTGAGCTATGATTTATTCAGCTGGAGACACAGAGCTCAGGGAAATCTAGCTCCCAACCTGCCCCCTGCCAGCTACAACTCTGCAGCAAATCTTAAGCATTATACATCCTGCTTTCACAGCTTTAGGTGATGGTTTCCACACTGAAAACTCAGCGTGTTATGAGGCAAAAAAAGCAACCTCCACCTCATCACCAGTATCTCCCTGCTCATCCTTTCAGATTCACAACACTTCTGAAGTCTGTAGTGATCCAATAAGCCAAAAGACCTGCGTTACAGAACAGGCCACCACCAGACTTTTAAGTCAAAATCAAATAAGGAAAAAGCTGGGATTTGGTTTAATTCCTCCTTAAAAGAACCTCCCTTCTTTTCAAAGAGGTGCCAGATCAAACGCAACTCCTATTATCTTTCTGTTATAACACCACATTAATTCACAAGGCTGGACATTAAATACTACAGAGACAGAACTCTAAGGGTTTCCCCAAACACACAGTAAAATTCTTATGCTGAAATGGGAGTTTTTCCTCCAAGAATCCAACTTGAGCAGTCAATAGCTTTTAATGTCTTCCTCCTCTTGAATAGCTGAAACTTCAGAAAGCTCAACCAGTGAAAGGAAAGCAGCACACTCTAAAGGGGAAAAAAATAAATCACATTCCTTAAAAGTAATAATTTAATGGATGTTTAAAAGAATTCCCACCTTCATTTGACACTTGAGTATATGAAGCACTTAGCTCCTCCAGCAGCACTCACAGCCCCAGCAGGCACACAGCCACCCTCAGCCCCACGTACCTACTGCTGCCTTCCCTGCAATAATCCAGAGCTCCCAGTTACCTGATCTCTTCCCTTCCTCTTCCCCACACTCTCAGTACATATAATAATGCCATCCCAACTACCAAGTATTTGTAGTGTTTATAGGAGAAACAGCACTCTTCTCTATAAATATATATTAGGTGTATTTACACTTTAACAGGACCCACTTACATCAGTTTCAGGTCTCTTTGCATTAGTACAGGAGAAAGAAAATCCAAAGCCCATTTTCAGAAAGAAAAAAAAAACAAACACCAAAAAAGACATTTTAACAGCAGCTTTTCCACCCCCGAAGCATTCCAAAGTTCCCCCCTGGGACTGCTTACTGAGAACAGCAGGCAACATAAAGAACTTCTGTACAATCTTCAGCAAGCAATGCGCCAGCTCTCACTCAATCCCTATGCTGAAATATAAATTAGACACTTACAATGTTTGTGCATGGTTCTCCAGGCAGGAGATATCCTACTGGAGAAGGAAACCTCCCCCTCTCCTTTTATAAAAAGTGTTGGGAAAGAAAATATAGAAAAGTTTCTCACATTTCATTTAAGGTACAAAGGAACAATCAGCAAAATTTGCTTGCATTTCTGTGGAAACACCAACCAGGTAAACAACCAAGTGAATGGATGGTACAAGCAATCAAGATCAGAATTTGTACCCTATTCCATAACAGCTACCAGCAGATTTATTTTCCCTTCCTCCAACCAACTCATTTTAAAACTTTTGGAGCCATGCCCTGGTTTGGTACGTTACCATCTGAATGCTTCACCTATCAAAATCTCAACTTCTCGAGATGCACTCGGTGCTCCCCAGACACTTCTACTTCCATTTCTAGTCGCTACATAAAGTACTAGGTAGGCCCCTCCTGCAAAGCAGCCTTTGCTGTTTCCCCAGGACTTTTTAATCCAGAGGAACACGAAAAGATTCATAACTATCTACTTAATCTCTCATTGGATGTATGGATTAGTCAGTGTAGCCACAGAGTTCAAAACACTTGGCTAAAACACACCTTCTTGACGCTGAAGCGGGTAAAACATAAATACAGAGAACATTAATAGGAGCAAAGGCAGTCCCTTCTGCCCAACTCTAGTTAACAGCAAACTGGACCCAACTTATTTTTTGCTGAGATCTGATTTCAAAGTGAAAGCTTACAGTCCTGTGATGCATTTTATACACATTTCACTATTCTGTCAGTGATTGAAAAAGAACAGGAATCAAACACATTCTTCCTTACCCACCCAACACATAACAGCAATGTAAGGCATGTTCACCCTAGCAAGAATCCAAGCATAAGCAAGAACCCTGCCAGGCAGTGTGATCCTGTTACTTCACCTATCAAGACTCCTGAAGTTCCAAGATCTCTCCCTCTGTTCCTCAGGCAGAGTATTCCCTGTCACAGTGTGCATTTCTCATTCAACACAACTAAAGAGCAGGGTTAATTAAACAAAAGACTCAATAGCTGGACTTCCGTATCTTTCAAGAACACGCAATCAGTCTTGCAGTTCTCTGGCTTTATCCCACAAGCAGCCTTTTTAGACCATCTCCATATTTAAACTAACAAGAGATAAAGCCAATGATCATCTGCAGTGTTGGTGTAAAACTTCAGGCTGTGTCACACAGTCTCCCGATTGGGCATCACTGAGGTGTAAAGGTGAGAATCATCCAGCTGATAACGAAGTAGAAGAGGAAGATGGGGTACACTACGAGTGCTTTGCGGTGCGGAGGCTGGCTGTCTGCCAAGAAGGCTGTAGATGCTGGTGACAGAGAGAAAGAAAAATACTTGAAACAGCATGGAACTAAAACATTAACATCCACCGCAGCTGTTAAACTTGAAGATCTTGACTAGAATTAAGTTGAAGGACAGAAAACAAAGTGAACCACAGCTCAGTAACAATGGTCTCCAACTGCAAATTAAAATGTTATCATGTAGAAACACAGATGCTGATTAGTATTCTAAGATTCAGCCTAACAGATTAAGAACAAGGGAAATAATTCAAACACACCTGTTTGAGATAAGCGTTCTTTAAAGAGTACTTATAACAGAAACGATGAAATGAAATAGCTAGCATTTCACATAAAATTTAATACTAATTACTGTCTTCCCTCCAATGGCAATTTATGCCTTACCATGAAAAAATCAACAGGAGTGCATTCAAAGGCTGAATCTCTGACAACACAAGGGTTGGAAGAACTGTTTCTGCAGTACTGCAACGGCCTAGGAAACACCTGAAACTACAGAAACCCTTTGGCTTCATTCAGCAGAATGCAAGCAGAGCTACTCCTTGAAGCATTGTACTACTCAGCGCACAGAGCACTGTGGTAACGCTCATGGGTACTTACCTAACGTTGACCAAGCAAACATAGCAATCACTACAATCAGGCGTATAATGAAGCTGACAGTGCCGGAACCTGCCAGCAGCACCAGCCTGCACACCAGCATTGCCACCGTCAGGGGCAGGATGCAGTAACCCAGAACACACAGGCTCTGAAAAAAAGATCTAAAAAGGAGGGAGAAAGGTAGTAAGAGCACAGCACCTCCCCAGATTTCATGCACTGAAGCACTGTAACTGTTCCTATAAAACAGCACTCACATAGTTCCTCCAAGAAGCTTTGAGTTTAGTGTGATGACAACTGCACCAAACCAGATGATGACGAAGACCTCGGCAAACTGCGGCCCTCCATCTTCCTTGCTATCCGCTGATCTCCCCTGCAGCATCCTGTTGTAGACAACAGATACAAGGAGTCAATTGCAATTGTTGACTGAGCTTTTGCAAACCTACAACAGAACTCAATAGGAAACTGGAGATGTTGATTCCTAGTAAGACTGTAGACCAATTAGTCTTATTTTTATTTTTGTTATCCTCAGTTTTATACAGGAAAAGAAAATGACTGCTGCCCAACTGAAGGCACTTCAGTCCACTTGTGTACTTGTATTGAGGACTGTGTAAGCACACACTAGAGAAAATCACAGACAAAAGCCAGGAAGATGAACACTAAAAGCTTGGTAGCCTCTCAAAGCAGGCAGAGCACTGCTTGAGAAGAGTTATGCCTTAAGGAAAGCTTGTGGCAAGAACTGCATGCAGGAAATGCAACACAATGCATAGAAAAGCAAGCATGCATAGATTTGAAGATTCAAATTACACGGTATGTTTCTGATCAAGTATTTTACTAGATGTTCTCTGGGCATTGAATTATGCGGGTGCCCTTTACCCAGACAGCAGATGTCAAAGTATCTACCTTACCCGAGGCACATAGGATTTAATAAAGCACCAAAACACTCCTGAGAGCCACAGTCACCTCCCACTGATGAGCTATTACAACAGCCCCTCATTTCCATCAGTTCTCTCCATAGGATACACAATACATACACAATAGATCTTAAACACAAGTTTTGGCATGCAGATTAGGGTCAAAGAAGTTAGCCAGATGCATTAAAGTCAAGAGCATTGTGAATCAGGATATTTTCAGTATGATCTTTCTATGATTGGAAGCACCTAAGGGGCTACAAATGTCCAAAATGTATTTTATAAGTCTAAGCAGGCTGTGTTTGTAGAAGACTAGAGAAGCAAAGAGCATGATCCTGACACAGGTAAAAAGAAATCCCGAGGTTCTGATACTCCCAGTGTAAAGTAATAAAACAAATACAAATAAATCTACCCTCTGAAAGTACTTACAGAGCAAGTGAGACACAAAGCACCAAAGGCCCCCAGAGATCCCCTGGGGGTAAAGAAAAAAACAAAGTCATAAATATTACAAAATGATATTTTTATGTCAATAATTAAGTACCCTTTTCCAACTGCAGTAGCATCATTTTCATTATCCCTCCTCACAACTTTCCTATTAAGCCACACTCTATATGTCATCTATGGAAAGCCTGCTAACTATAGAAGTTAGTACTTCTACATGTCCTGATAAGTGCCACTTTAAATCAGCTTTGCTAACCCTCTGATTTCTCTCTTCTGCCATTCAGCACTCTATGAGAAGAGAGAGAACACAGAAAACACTTCTGAATCCCCATTCCAGAGAATCCCACAAAGCATGCTGGCAAAATGACTCTTCACACATTAGACAACCATCTCATACATACAGTCTCTGAGGAGTGCGCTGCTCTTTTTGGGATACATGACATGGACAAATTTCTTCCCAACAGCCTTCAGATCTCTCAGCTGAAATAGAGAAGGAAAGTTACAGACCTCAACCAAAAGCAGAAAGATAAAAAGTAAAGCAGCATTCATAGTAAATCAGAACAGTACCCAACCAAAATATTCTGGTAGCAGACTTTGCAATAAACAATGCATGTATTGTATGTACACTACTTAAGAGCACAACAGCATTGCACCTAAGAACATCCAATAAAGAAAAATGATTTCTTTGCTCCTTGTAATGCCCTAATAGGATAATAGAATGGTGGCAAAGTCTTTGGCTATAGTAAATGAGAACGAGCCCAAACACATCAGCCACTGATACAGAAGTGAAGAAAAAAAGCTACTTAACTTTGGAAGGGCTCAGGTAGGCAGGGATCTTCAGCAAGAGATGCCCTCACCTCACCTGCCAGCTCTTAAATGAGGGTTGGGAAGGGGTGGATCGTGGACCTATCCCTTCCACCACTCAGGTGCTCTGCATGTTCTTAAGCTCCCCTGGGCTGGCTCAGCCTTCCCACCAGGTGCTTCATCACTGCTTCAGGCCTTGACTGAACATTTCTACTAAATCTCTCTAAGAGTATAAAGTTAACTAAAAATCCTACTGATTGGGATAGTCTCCTCCCAAGTTCCATATGGTTTTATGCTTCCAATGATTTTAAGATGGGAGAAACTTTGAGGCTATAATTCAACTATTTGTGACTAATGTATATTTGCATACATTTTACATAGGTAATTCTATAGGAAAAAAAAAACAACAAAAACTACCCACAACACCCCCCCCCCCCCCCCGAAAGCTTATTTAGATGTACAGGCTGAGTAAAGGCATACAAAGAATACAGGTTTTGCAGAGCAGTTGGCCAAAGAGCTCACACAGACTCACAATGGTATCCCTGACAGGTTCATCCAGCGTGGAGTAATCTTCCTCTGGGGAGTTGGACCCAACAGGAACAGTGATCTCCCCTTCCACTGGGATATCCTCAGATATCGACACATCTGCCAGCCCTGCAAACTGAATGAGCCGGGAAATCTTTAGAGTGAAGGAAACTCAGAACAGCTCACATTCATTCCTGGTGCTTTATCAGTGGAATTAGGTGAGAACCACTGCTCTGAGCTTTAAGGGAAAGCACTTATACACCACATCCAACGACAGAGTCCAGCCACTGCCTGACATAAGCATGGGCTGACGTGATGCTCCCAGGTGACCAGCTGTATGCAAACAACGCATTTCTGTTCTCTTCAGTAACTCCATTAACTGCTGCTTCTTCCCTACGCAGCCAGCAGTAACTAAAGGAAGCAGAAACCTCGTTTATGCTCGTTCACAGCGTCACACAGACACGTCTCCGAGCACACGGACCCCACAGAACCAGAGAAAAAACCGCAACACTGCGCACAGGGCCGCGCTCCGGCCCGGCAGACACTGAGCCCACAACGGCCCGCACAGCACACAACACACAGCCCCGCCCGCAGCTGCTTCAGAGTGGAAGGGAAGCCCAGTCATCCCATCCCGCCCGGACCCACGGTGCTCTCTCGGCACTGAGCACGCCCGGCGCTCCGCTCCGCTGCGCTCCGCACTCCCCGCCGCGCTCACCAGCGGCTCGGTCGCTGCCGCCGCTCCACTCCCCTCCGCCGCCGCCATCTTGGCTGCAGAGCCGACGTGGCGCCGCGATTACGTCATCACCCCGCGCGGCGCCTCAGCGTCACGTGCCGCGGAGCGTCCGTAGTAACGAAGCGGCGCGTCTCCTGGCCGGCAGGGGGCAGCAGCGCCGCGCACAGCGGGGTCGGGGCTGGGGCGGGGGTCGGCGGCCCCGGGAGCGGCCCCGCAACCCTCGGGCCCTGCGGGGGCCTGCTCCGTGCGGAGGCGTCGGTGGGCGTTAGGAATTACTCCTTACGGCGGAGCGGCCCCGGCTCTGAGCGGTGCCCATCCCCGCGCCCCCGGAACTGCACCCCCAGCGCCGCGCCCGGAAGCGGGGGTCGCGGTGCGGTGCGGGGATCCGGCCCGGAGAGCAGGGAGCGGAACGGGGCGGGGTCGGGCGGGGCCGGGGCCGGGCATGGCCGCGCTGCGGGGCCCCCGCGGCGGGGGGAGGGCGCTGTAGTCCGCCCGCAGCCCGCCCTCCCCGCAGCTCCGCAGCTCCCAGCCCGCCCCTCCCGCAGCGGCATCCCGGCCGTGCCCGGCGCGGCCCCGCGCAGCCATGGGGCACCCACCGCTGGAGTTCAGCGACTGCTACCTGGACAGCCCCGACTTCAGGGAGCGGCTCAAGTGCTACGAGCAGGAGCTGGAGCGGACCAACAAGTTCATCAAGGACGTGATCAAGGACGGCAACGCGCTCATCGCCGCCATCCGCAGTGAGTCCCAGCGGGGCTCTGCCCCCAGCCCTCGTGCTGCCCCACGGCACTGCCGGGCAGCTCCGTGCGGTGCCTGCAGTGCTGCCACTGGGATAGGGAACAATAGAACAACGACTGGTTGTTGTCTTCTATTCCCAACGCACTAAACAAGAATGCTTTTTCTGGAATATAATTGCACACAGCTGCTTCTGCAGCGTGTATTTACTGCTGCTCTGTCCGCACCACCTTTAGGAGTGCTGTGCCTGCTGTGTCCCGGTGCCCACGCAGGGCTCCCAGGCTGCAGGCAGGGCTGAGCTCCCCCGCGCTGCGTTGGTGTAAGGACAGCAAGGCGTGCATGGTGAAGGTGCTCCATGTCCTTTAGAGATGGAGCACAACCAGGTCTCACAGGTGCCTGCATGGAGCCTCACCAGCACAACCAGCTTCTACAGTCACAGCATCAGAGCATTGTAGAAGCAGCAGAACTCAGCCCAGAAACAGCCCGTAGTTCTTCTCTTTGTGTGTGTATTATTTGGTATCCAACCACACATAGACTCCTGTACCAGCTGTGAGAGTCTGACTTGTTCAGAAGCACTGAGGCCCTCTGATCCCCAGAGCAGATCTGCTGTGTCCCAGCCCTACACCTACTGCCCTTTGTCCACGCTTTTCCCCTCTGGGACCAACACATGTACTTTCCCAGTGCTGTCTCTTGCATCCCATCTGTTGTTACAAAGACTTAAAATAGAGCTGAAGACACTGCTGTTAGTGCTGTGTATGCATCAGGTCAAGGGAAGACAAAAGAACCTGCAGCACAGGGTGTGCTTACGTGCTGCTTTTGGTTTGTGTTAGCAGGTTTAGCTGCTGCTCTTTTGTTTAGAGCAGCTCAGGGCTCAGTGTTACTGGGGCTGAGTCTGGCATAGCCCATGTGTGCCCATTTGGAAAACTAAGGCTGGCATGGCCCAAACACCAGCATCATAACTCAGTGGGATGCTGATTTTCTGCAGAGGAAACTAAAAATCTCTGTTTAGACCAGGTCAAAAAAAACCAAAACCACCAGAGAAACAACAATAAATCAAAACCCAGTTTCTCTCATCAGACCTGTCTGCTCTCTGAAGGCTCTGAGCTATTTAGGTTTTGTGTGGGAAGGTTTGTTATCAGTCACCGCAGTCTTACAATTAATATTTACAGTGAGAGGTAACAGGTTTTCTCCTGTCTGTAGTTGGCAGCTAACACTGAAACGTAAAGAAATCAGTGATAAGGGTGGGGCTGAGAGAAAGGTGGGAGGGGACTTGTGAGGAGGAGTGGGATTTGGGGCAGTATCCTGTGCATTACACACATCTGTGACAATCAGAAAGAGTAACACAGTGGAACAGTGACACAGGAGGCATAATGACAACAGAAGTAGTGCAATGGAAAGGTGTTAGAAAGGAAAAAGAGCTCACCAGCCTCTGAAGATCTCAGCTCACAGGGAAGCCAGAGATCCTCCCCCAGTGGCAGTCAGCCCTTAAATGAAGTCTGAGAGGTGCAGCCAGGCTCCACCCCTTCTGGTTTGCACAGCTCAGTTGCCTTCACCTGTGCTCCCAGAGCTGACTAGGTCGTTTCCCCAGGTGATCAGTCAGTGGTTCAGGCTGGGACTCAGCAGTTCCCATACAACATAGTAGCATCCACATGGTGTATGGAGAGAAAGGTACGCTGCCTTGTGTGGGTCTGGTGGGCATGAATGACCTGCTGCCAGCAATCTATATGTAGACCCAAACCCTGAAACTGCCCAGAGCTGTATTTTATTTTCCACTTGCTGAGTCATGGGAAGAACAAATGAGTGTGAGTCTGTGTGGGGTTCTGCAGAACCCTGGTTTATGGGCTGCTGCTTTGGGCTGTCCTTGGTACCTGGTGCACACGTCCTCTCCTTGGTTGTTTTCTTTGCAAAAGTGCCTGGCAAACTGAAGGTGTATCAGCCTGCTTGTTGAGTGAGGAGATCTTAACTGTGTTCTGACAGAACCTGAACATGAGAATCCTGCCTGGTGTGAACTTTAATGTGGGCCTCCAGTATCTGAAAAGTGCTGTTTCAGTGACCTGCATTGGGGGTTTTTGGACTTTTCACAACAGGACTGAACATGCCAGGTTAAATGCCTCCAGCAGGGATGTCCTGGGGGTGGGTGTACAGCTGTAACAGAGCTCCCCACTGCTGGTGCTCACGTCCCAGTCCTGCTGCAGGGCAGATGAGCTTTGACACTGAGGGGGTGGGGGCAGAGATGTGAGCCTGGTGGTCAATGCACTGAGCCCCTCCAGCCTTTCCAGGGTACGGGAGAGCAGAGTGTGTTGATGTTCTCCCTCATCCAATACTGACCTGTTACTGAAGAACAGCATGTGAAGCTCTCCTGAGCACCATGCAGCTGCAGGTCCCACTGTCTGCTCCTGTGCTGGTCCCACCACTGCATTGCTGCTGCTGTGCTTCTTTGTCAAAGGGAAAAAAGAGGGAGTTATCTGTACATAGGACACCCTGAGATGGCAAAGTAGGAGGTGGTGCCAAATATGAAATAGAACTGACTAAAGCAAAGCAAAATATTGGGCAATTGTAATGTAATGAATTTGGACTTCAAAGATAGCAAAAAAGTTACTTTGAGACAAAACAAGAGATATTTTTGTTGCGGAGTTGGCCATATCCTTCCCTATTCATGCCAGAAGTGCTCAGAGCTGCTGGAAGTGCCAAGTGGCTGTTTCAGTCCCATGTGCTGCCCTCACACCGCAGCACACAGTGGGATGCCATGCACTGCTGCAGCCCCGTCCCCGTGTGTGTTGCAGGGCTGCCCTGAGCTGCAGGCAGGAGGAAGGACGAGGAGCTCCGATGCACCACCTGCATTTCTCCTCCCTGGGAGTGCCGTGTTGCTCTTCCCAGCAGGTACAAGGTGCAGTGCTCACCATGCAGGTGTGGAAGGCAAAGAACCGTGTGTGCGGGGTGGCTGCTCTGCCATGCACATTTCTTCCTTGCAGTGCCAGTCCCTGACATGAACTGTGCATCAGGAAGCTCACAGCTAGGCAGCCTTGTTATCGTAGCAACACATCATTTACATCATTTTCTTTCTGTGGCTCGGTAGGCTGCCTTGTTTTACTTTTTGTTGTTGTTTTGGTGGGGCTTGCTGCTTTCTGCTGTGTGTGTGTTTGTTTATGCAGAAGCATCCATCTTCCCTGGTCTTTGATCTTCTTGTGCGATTACATATCAAGTGGAGTTTGATAAATGTCAAGTTGAAGCTGTTTTTCTTAATTGTGAGTGCTACAAAGGTCTAAGCTGGCTTTTGAAGCTGAAGAGCTTTGAGATCTCATGCAGATGTTGCATACATGCTTTTGAACTCCATTTTTGCACAGTGCATAGTTTTGCAAATTACTTCTGAATCTGCATGCCAGCTAAGCAGCTTCTCCAGGCAGTGTGAGTGTTTCATTCTGGAAAGACAGCACTATAAAGGAACACACTGAGGTGTCTGTGCATGCAGAGCACATGGTAATATGTATCAGAAGAGAGCAGGCAGGTGTTTGTCTCCATAAAGTAGCTGTTGACATCCATTGGTTCCATGCAGCAGCCCCAGCAGCACTGCTTGGCGTGGAGCTCTATGTCAACAGAGCTGCAATGCCATCAGAGCTTTCAACAGATCCATGTGCTGCCGTAAGGGACAATGATTGAGGATTCAGTGCTTTGGAGTGCAGAAGTGTCAAGAATTCTAAATACTGTAATGAGATTAAAGCAAACCTGGAATGCCTGTCTGATTCCTTCTGAGCTCCCTGTGCTATTTCATGTGATGTCTGTAGACAAAGGCTCAAACCCCTGTGCTGAGGTTTCTGGAAGTTGCATGGTGTCTTTGATCCTAGCACTGCTTTTTGTCTATGTGTGGACATGGCTGAAGCTCCCATGCAGAAGGGAGGAAGAGGAAGGTGCTCCATGCCTCATGTGCCCCTCAGCTGTCCCTCAGCTGCTGGCACATGGAGTGCTGGAGCTGTGTGGGCAGACATAAGCTCTGTGCTTGGGTGTTGAATTGCTGGTAGGGAGATACTCTGCACAAAGTGTGAGCCAGCATGTGCTGCCTTAATGGGATGTGCATGGAACCCTTGTGTGTGTTCACAGAGCCCCAACATGAGGGTTCACTGAGCCCCACTGTCTCACAGAAAGCCATTCCTTCAGCTGCCCACTGCACTTGGGGGAATCTGGAAGCCAAGCAGGGTTTGTGTAAATAGTTCACTGGTCAGGTAGGTGTGAAGAGCTGCCGTGCATCCAGGATCACTGTACTGATTAAACATGGCTCTGTTCTCCTCTCCTCTGCTTGCATCCTTGCACTTGCCTGTGCTCAGGCAGCACTCAGCACCTGAGCTGTGCACTGAGCTGTGCGGGACCAGACCCGGAGTGATGGGCAGGGCACTGGGAGTGTGAGCTGGCTCTGCTCAACCTGGCCTCTCTGCCTTCCCTGTGTTTGTCATTACAGCAGCACAGGGATGCTTTATCAGCAGTGATAAAAGCAGCTTCCGAGGAATGTGTTTGGGATTCAGAGCACTGCAGGGAGCCTGTCTGGAGCTGCTGACAGAGCAGGCAGCTCCGAGTACTCCCGCATGAACTGCATTCAGTCCCGTGTCCAGAGCCCTGCCTCTTCACTGCCCTCAGGCACATAGCTGCTGTTTGCCCCCAGTGCTTTCTCTTTGGTCTGTTACTGAAGCACAGAGCTTCCTTGGGATGTCCCTGGGGCAGGAATGGCTTGCTGCCGTGGGAACACCTTCCCCCCTTTCCTGGAGTGAGTTACCATAAGAAGTTCATGTCAAGCTTTTCCTGGACTTCAGTAGGGGAAAAATGGCTTGCTGGAAAATTCAGCACTCTCCTCTATAAGTAATATCTACTTCCATTTTCCTGCTCCTTGCTGCTCTTCTTTAGCCAGGGCTGCTCAGATGCCCACTGGCACATACTAAGAATTCCTTCCTTGCTTGGTTATTGCAGCCACCACTTTCCAACACTTGTCCTAACCCTAACAGGAGGGTTTTCAGAATCGCATGGAAATTACTATTGATAACTTTAACTTTTTTCTCCTGATTTCTCAGCTTTTATTGTTTAAAAAGATAGGAATCTAGCTTAAAAACAATAAATTACATATGGGACATACATATGGGACACCTCTTCAATCCAGCAGTTTACACTCTATAAACTAAGGGTGTCGAGGACATACTAATTCAGCCAAGGACCATTCTTTTACCATATATCTCCTCTGCCTTGAAGAACACAGGAGCAGAATGAGAGCCTTCATACAGCTTTGAAGGGAGCTGTGTGCTCCTGAGCACCTCTGTGTAGCAGCACTGGGCAAGGCCACCTTCCCCCTCCTGCTGTGGGGTGGGATGGCAGCAGGGGCAGCATGCACAGCTCAGCACATCTCGGGCTGGCCGGTACCTGTATGTCTGTACAGTGTGCTGCAGTGTTGCTACGAGCAGGGGGCTGAAAGTGCTTTGGCTTTAGGTCATTGATGTGGATGGATGTGTGTAAAGATACCCACCACACCTGGATCCTCTCACTGAGAAATCTCATTATTTTTTTCCTATGGACCTATCTCTGCCTTCCTGAGCACAGTGGAACTCAAGCCCTAGTGCAATGCTAAAGCAGTGCTCAGCATTCAAAGTACTTTGTGCATCCATAGCACAGCACAGCAGCTCACGTGCCACTGCCAGCTCTCCCTGCTAAGCACTTCTGCTCCTGCACAGTGTTCAGACAGGTGGAAGAAGGGGACTCCCCACAGCCCAGCAGGCAGCAAAGGAGCTCATTTTCCTGGGATTTAGGTACCGTGCACAGAATTGGAGGTCACAAGTTGGTGCAAATCTAAAACAGATATGCCTGATCAGGAGCTAACTAACTAAGAAAACAGAGCAAGCCACCCCCAGAACCTAATCTGCAGAAGCAGGCAGGAAGGAAAAGGAGCATGCACAGTATCTGCATACTCCAGGAGTGAGGCAGAACTTTCCCTTGGGCTGGAGTTCCTCGCTGTGCATTTGTTAGATTTCATTCTGTTGCTGAACCCAACGGGTTGAGCTGGGCAGCATCGTTCCCACACAGCAGCTCTGGGCAGGGCTGGTTGCTGCTGGCTGCAGGCACCTCCTGGGGAGGGTTTGGGGTGGGAAGCAGCAGGCAGCTCTTCCTGCCTCTCCCTGTCCCCTGGTGCTGCAGCACAGATGCTGCTGGAGCGTATTGTGGTACAATGTCGTCCTGCTTAAAGCAAGCCTACATGCTGTATTGTGGGGGGCTTTTCCCAGCCTGAGTCTGTACCCCAATCTACTTCCATGCAGGGAAGCAGCACACACTGCACAGGGAGCTCAGCCAGCAGGCTCACAGCCACCTGTTTTCCTGGGAAATGGGGATGATTGTGGTGTGAGAGCCCTGAGATGAGCTGCATGTATCACCACATGAGCAGGATCACAACACTGGGGAGCTTTCGTGTGTTTAAGTGTATTTGCTCTTCTACCACACATCAGACATCCTCACAGCTTTTCTTCCATGTTCCATTGCCTTTCTTGGCCTGTTCCTTGGAAGGATGTGGGTGTTATCCATGTTTTGTAACGTGTCTGAAAATCCACAGCTCGCAGCAGCGCTACTGCTGACTAAAGCGTTTCCTCTTGAGTCACCGTGTAAAGACTCAGCTTTTCTGCCTTCTTCCTTGAGAAATGTTTTGAATACTTTGGTTAATAATTCAGTTGCTAGCATGCTGGTAACTACAGATGTGGCTTCCTCATTTGCCTGCCAGCTTTCTGCGGGTGGCTTCAGCAGCGCTGCGTGTGCAGCAGGGTGCTGTGCTGTGCCGTGCTGCAGGAGAGCAGAGCTCCAAGCTGCTCCCTGGCACATCCCCCAGGCCCAACGTGTGCATCTGGGCCGGTTTCAGCAGGAGCTGCTGCTTGCACAAATGAGATGACCGTGGCCATGGGTGTCCTGTGCCATAGATGTCCCCATACTGTGGGTGTCTGACACACAAAATCTGTGCCCTGTCCCCAGAATGTCTGTGCAGTCTGGAGAGCCCTGATGTTCAAAGGCAAAGAATGGCTAACTTTTTCCTATGAACAACTAGCTCTACTTTACAAATGTTGAACACCCCAAAAAGAGAATGCTGGTGAAATTCAGCAGGCACCAATTACTAAACATGAAATAAGGGTTTTCTTTTATAGGAGTAGCTGATAATTGTGAAGTAAAAGGCTTTGGAAACTTCTTTTGGTGCTATGGAGTTCTGTGTGGTTTCGCCCCGAGCTGCAAACTACTCACTGCTGTCAGGATCCCTCCACTGGGAGATGCCACCCTCAGCTCCTGCTGGGTTTGTGTTTCTGGACATATTCAGAAAGACACTTTGTAGCCGATGTCCTTTTTGTTACTGAGTTCTCCATCCAGGTAATTGCACAGTCACGGTCATGTGCTGCTTAAGTGGTGATAAGAACAGTTGGATAGTCTGAGATAAAGCTTCAACATGGAAAGTAGAGCAGCCTTCATGGCAGCCTCTGAACTGCTCTCTGCAATGTTCCCCTTCCATTTTTGTCTAGTTTCTGTTCCTCCGGCCAGCACTGATTACGAAGTGCTGAGCCTAGATCTTTTTAAAACAAGAATAATTTCATTAATCTTACTGAACGGCGCAGCTGTGAAAACAAGGAACAACAAACAGGACCTGTAGCTGTGCTTTCAGGCTGCCAGGCAGGTCCTGCAGGTCAGCAGCAGTGGCTGCCTAAGCAGGCACCAAACCCGAAGGGGAACCTGCGGCATTACCCAGAGGTGGTGTGTGGCTGTGGGAGGAGGGAGAGACAGTTCTCAGAGGTGCCCCATCTCTGCTGGGACCTCACTGGTTTCCCAGTGTCCCAGGGCAGGATGCTGTTTGTGGCTGGTGCCCGGCTGGGTGACATGGGGTACAGGCTGCAGACCCTGCCGCATTGCAGGCCATGGGCAGAAAGCAGCCGCACATGAGGGCTGCAGCTTGTGCAAGCTCTGGGCCGGGTTCCTGCCTGGCACTGCTGTCAGGGAGCTCTGTGGTCCCATCAAGGTCTGAGCTGTTCTGTGTGATGGGAGGCAATGCTGAGGTGGTTCGTCCCCCTGGTCACAGAGCTTGGGCTGGGACGGCTTCGCCGGCGCTGCTGATCATGAGACCTCCCTGTGGGGACTGCTCGCGTTCTGCCCCGGAAAAGAGCCTCTTGTTTTCATGTTTGTTTCCGCTGTTCTCTCACTGCCTGTACAGCAGGGAGCTGCTCCCTGCAGCTCTCAGTGCACACCCTCCTGCTGCCCGCTGCCTGCAGCTGGTGGCCAGCCCTGTCCTTCATGGCTCTGCCTGGAGCTGCCATCAAAAGTCATACCTGGTATCCGCAGGGCCACCTCCCTTCAGGTTACCCTTGACTCCGCTCTCTGTTGGCTCTGATTGATTCTGCTCTCCCTGGCACACCATGTTCCCTGCAAAGAGACTGCTCGGCACCACGACGCCCTGTCTGCAGTGCTGGGGAGGGCTCAGAGAAGGATGGCAGCAGGAATGCAATGCATGGTTAAATGCCAGGATCAGTAGGTATGAATGTACACCCAGTGGAGCCTGCAGTCAGCTCCCACTGCACCCTGCTCCCACCTGCCCACATGGCCCAGGCCTCATAGTGGCAGCAGGAGCCAGGAGCTGACACAGGCAGCGTTGGCCCCTCCTGACCCACGGTCAGGATTTGCTGTTCTCCTTGTTGCAGAAACAACACCCCACCTTCATCTTGAGCTCTGTGCCTGCAGAGCAGCAGCAGGGCAGCATTCCTCACATGTTCAGGCTCTCAGAAGGCACTCTTTCATTGCTCGAGTTTAATAAACTCCAGAGAGGGGACAAATAATTTCCTTTTCTACTGTTTCTTTGGTTTAGACAGTGTGTAGTCTGAAATTTGTGCAGGGCTGGGGTTAAGACCCCACTGAGAAGGAAACATGGCCACTGCCCCTTGGTGCACTACGAAACATGTTTTCTTTCACATCACTGTGACTCAGGTGAAAGACAAAAGGTATGTGTTGCCTCAGCATCGGGCTGTGCTGACCCAGGGCTTTTGTGCTATGTGGGTTTGGTTGGGATGAAGCTGCAGGCAAAGGGGGCAAACTGCACTGAGCACACAGCAGCAGGACACTCATCATCTGCTCCTGTGATCCTCTGGGGCCATAGGAGCTCATCCTGAATGCAACCCTTGTGTAAACGTGGGGTTGAAGTGAGTGAGGGTTGTTTTGCCTCTGACATACAGGGTGAAGATCTGGACATACAGGATTGAGATCAGCTGCAGTTGTAGCATTTCTTAATGCACATTTCCATGTTTTTGCTGATTTCTATGGCTGCTAACCATCCTTAACCTGCATTTCAGTGAGCCGTGTGTTCAGCCCTGGCTACCTCATGCTTTTTTCCTGTTTTGCTGAAGGAGCTGCTCCAGCTTTGTGGAACAGCTGGGTCAGGTCAAAATGCCATAAAAATGCCAAAGGTGAAACATTGTTCTTTCAGGAGTCAAGCATTCACAGCCAAGTTTTGCCTCTTGCTCGTGGTGAGCAGCATTAGTTTGTGACTGCTGCCAACGCAGCAGAAGTAACTTTGCAGCAGCAGTGATGCTGTGGTGCTGCTCTTTGTGGGGACAGCAGTAGGAACATGTGCCCTGTCAGGCCAGGGAGCAGCCCGTGCTCGTTTGCATTTTTAGGGGGTTTGTTCGTTCTCTTGTTCAATTGCTTGAACTAATCCGTTGCCCATATCAGAGCTGGCAGCTGGGCGAGCTAGGAGGGCTCCTTGGGAGCTGGTTGGGAGCAGCCTTGGGGCTGTGGGAGCTCTGTGCTGGGTTATGCTGGGTTTGGTCTCACACCGTGTGGCTCAGGTTGGCCATTTGTTTCTGGCAAATAGAATAACCAGATCAGCATTTAAAGAGTGGCCTTTGTGAAATGTGAATCCCCACAGATCCAGAAGGCTGCAGGACACCTGCAGAGAACCTGCCAGTGTCAAAGCAGAGCACTGTCTGCTCAGAGATGGGCCGTTTTCATTACCTGCCTATAAGCATCTCTCGCGTACCAAGCTCCGGAGTGCTGTTTCCCTATCAAGGCACTTCTGTGCCTTTGGGACTGCCTACAAGGCCATCCGGAAGAGTTTTCTTTCTTTTTCTCATCTGAAAAAAACTCAACATGTTTTAGTGCTCAGGCAGCTGTAGAGCACTGTTCCTGACTGAGTCAGGGCCGATTACTCACTGCCTTAATGACACATCTGTGCACAGCCAGGGCAGCTCCATTGATTTCAGAGCTGAGGTATGTTGGTGGGACGACATTTGGGGATTTGGTGGACTCACTGCATGCTGTGTGATGGCAGCAGCTCTGCACAGTGCGCCGGCTGGCAAAGCCATGCTGCAGGCAGTGCTCTGGGCAGCAGGCCGGGCACATGTGAAACCTCCGCTCTTGGACCGCAACATGGATGAACTCCTTTATAACTGCAACTCCCTGCAAAATTATTCAGTGGGAGTTACTAACAATGGAGACATTCTCTACCCTGCAGGGCTTACAGCCCTCTCTTTCTCGTGGTAGAGTGCGTATGTCCGTGCAGGGGCTGCACTGGGTGCTCATTCCCTCCCTTTGCCAGATGCTGTTGGTCAGTGCTGTCCTCTGCTGAAGGTTGGACCCCATCTCTCCTAGAAGAACAGGTTACTGTGGCCATGGCTTGTGAAAGCTGGCACCGTGTGCTGAACGCTACAAGGATGGGGAGTCCTAAAGGATTTCTGATTGAAGTCATTTTGCTGTGTTTCCATGGAAACAAACTGTACTGAGCCAGCAGGGCCCTTAATGCTGACATGAAGCCATCAGATGTTCTGGTGTTGTACAGGATGAGCCGTGCCTGCTTTCTGATGTGCTGTCTTGTCTTGCAATTACAGCACCACGCTCCCACATCTCTCTGCTCCCTGCACACTGCTGGGGCCAAGCAGACCCTGGGGCTATCACTTCCAGCTCTGTGCAGTGGGTGTGAAAGGCTGGGAGTGGGCAGGAGCTGCACGCTTGGCAGCCGTGTGTTTGCATCAGAGGGGAGGAAAATGAGGGAAAGTGCAGATGCTGTGCCTGGGGGCCACTGTGCATCATGGGTATGGCCCTCATGCTGCTCCTGCTGCGGCTGGCTGCCAGCAGGCACTTCTGCAGATGGGGCAGGTGCCAGAACCATCCCTGCTTTCATTTGCCAGCGAACTCCCATCAAAGCAATAGTAGTTTTCTTACTATAAGAGTAACCAGTGCTGTCTTTATAGCGTATATGTAGGATTTGTCAGAAACCAGTGTTCAGCCAAGGCTCCATACGTGTGTAAAGACAAGTAATATTGGTCTGTAGGAATCTGGTTTCCATTAAGTGATCTCCAAGAGCCATGCCAAACATTAACAGCACTGCTTCTCCCTCCAGCTGATTCAGTTCCTTCCTAACCCTAGTTCTGGTGTGATTGCTCTCTGTGCAGAATCCATCTACAAGCACTGGGCGCCTCCTGCCTCCCTGTCCCTGTGCTCATGCTCTATCCAGGGCACCATATAGGCCGTTCTCTGTGCACCCCTCACCTTCTTGTATTCAGAAAACATACCCATGCATGGAGCCTTGCCTGGGTAGCAGCTCCATATGATGGCAGTGCATGCTGGCGATGTGGTGACAGCCACCACTGCTCTTCTTCTTGCAATGGCTTTTGCTGTGTGGATTCCAAGTGGATCACAGCAGCAGCCTAGCCTTGATTCATGTTGGGGAGTTTTCTGTGGGGATGGAAAGCCACCAACACTGTTTAAGGGAAGTAAATCCCTATGCTGCAGAAAAAGGAAGAGAACAGGAACTGGTACCGGCGCTGTGGTTGTTCTTGAAGCACTGTGCTGCCTTTGCTCCTCTACTGCAGGAAAGAAATCAGTTGTTGGGAGCAACTGGGAGCCTCTAATGCCGCTGGGAGCTGCTGGAGCCTGCTGGGAGCCGTGGGCTCTGAGGTGTGGCTGGGATGAGGTCCGAGGAGGCGGTGCTGGTGCTGGGGCCAGCGGTGAGATGGGGGCATCCCTCCAAAAGAGAAGAAATTCCTATGCCGAATGAAACCCAACGGTGCCAGATCCATTAAGGGGCTCTGGCCTTTTTTCACTATTAAGCTAACGTGGGATATGGTTTATAGCCTGTCCACCTGGCTTTGCTTCGTCTTGAAGCTTGGCAAGTAAAACTCCAGGCGAGACAGCTTTTTGAAAGGAAAATGTAACTTAAATCAGTTATATGGTTACTTCTTTTTTTCTTGTTTGAAACATATTACGTTTGGCTTTTTCAAAACCTCTACTCCTGCCCTACCCCATTCCAATTAAAAAGGCCAAGGAACATTCTGATAGCAGGGCACAGCACTGTGCTGACCCCATGAGGGAAAAGTGCAGCGAGTCCCTCAGTCCAGGTTAGGGCTGGGGTTGGGGTTGGGGTCAGGGTTAGGTTCAAGGTTAGGGCTGACAGACCCAGCAGATGTGGACAGCAGTGGGAGGTGCTGGGGCAGTCATGGGCTGCCAGCGAGGGAGGCTGTTAGTCATGGGCTGTTAGCAAGGAGGAACAAAGCTCCGCCTGAGTAAGGAGTGAATAGGAGCCTCTGGGCTCGGCCTCAGCGTGTGAATGAACTGAGTGCTGCGGGCACTGAAAGTGAACTATTTGCGGAGGTTTTCCACCAAATTAATGACATCATTCTGTGCCAGAGTTCACCCATTGACGCTCCCAGGCTCTCCTAGCAGCTGGTTGCTAAATAGCCACATTCAGGCTTGAATCTGCCCATTGAAGGGCAAAGTTCTGACCCTTCTGAGCAAAATGCTGCAAGTAGCAGTGAGTAGCTCAGGGCTGTGCTGTGCCTCCAGTTCTGTGTCCTCTTCCTCTCTACAGGGCAGAAATGCAGGTAGTAGCCCGGACTTTAGCAGAGACAGTTCCTCTCTGATTTATGTCACCTCTTGTGCAGAACCCTCATTTTTGGCCATTCTCTGCACACTGACATCTGCTCCTTCAGCTCTTCCATCTTTGTAACTTCCTGAATTTCTCAGAGCTTCAGCCCTGGTGCTCCTCCACCGAGGGGTCCAGTCTGGGACTGCAGTCCAAAGTGAGGGAAAACAGCCGTGTAAACCAAAGTCTAAAATGATTCATTTGCTTTTGTGTTAATGGCTACACCCTGTTGGCTGTACATAAGGTGAGGTCAGCCTGTCTGTGCCTCAGGTGCTTGCTGTTGGAAGGAGACTGCACTGGCAGCACTGATGCACGGCTGCTATCCCTGTACCTGTGGCTGTGTCCCTCTGGTTGCCACCCCGCAGGTTGGGGCTGCCCTGCATTCATGCTGCCCCGTTGGAGTGCTTCTGCCAATGTAATCACAGCGATGTAAACAAAGGAGCCACTCAGAAAGCTGCAGAGCAGCCACACAGGATACAAAGACACAAAAGAAATGTCTCTGTTTGGCTGAAAATGTCTCTGCAGAGTCCAGAAATAATTGGGGCTGAGCTGAAGCACCTCAGGAAGTGTCCCTGCCTGGGGCTGGGAGCTCCCTCAGCAGCTGCTGTGATGTCTGACCCCCGGGGGCTCTTGGTTTGGGTCCTGAATTTTCCTTGAGACAATTTGTGCCTCTACATAAAGCAACCAAAAGCAAATTCATGGTGACACTGAGTTGTTTTTAACCACATCACTATATGATGTATTTTTCCATTCAGAGTAAATTTCCTGAGGGTTCTGTATAACCACCGTAAGAACACAGCCTTCTCTCTGCCCTTTTCCAGGTTACTCCTCGGCAGTACAGAAGTTCTCCCAGACTCTTCAGTCATTTCAGTTTGACTTTATTGGTGACACCCTAACAGATGACGAGATTAATATTGGTGAGTTTTCTTCTTTCTGATGCAAACTATCACCAACTCTCTTTAGGAATATGTCTGTGCTGATGGTTTCTGAGCCGAACCAGGTCTGGGTTCCTCAGCCCAGTGGGCAACTCACATTGACTCTCCATGGTCCCACTGTGCCCAGCCAGCACTGGCATAGTGTGCTGCAGGGAGCACGCTGCTGTCCCCTCCCCTATTGGTCCTGAGACTCCACCCATGTCTCCAGTGCAGAGGGAGCATGAGGTGCTTGGCCCTATGTCCTCAGCCCAGTGGGCACTGCTGCTTTTGCTGCTTGGCTCTGCAGCAGGCATCTTGCAAGCCAAGAGCAGCCCCACGCTGCTCTACAAAAGGCACCAAGCTGCAGACTGCTGGTAACAGCATACTGTTGGATGTGTTGTTGAGTGGGAAATAGTCCCTTTCAGCATGGAAGGGAAGCCTGTGGCACGTGTGTCTCACTGCTCCCCATACATCTGGTTTGGGATTAGCAATCCAGAGTGTTTCCCCCCTGCCAGCCCAGCACACTCTGTGCACATTGCCAGCTGCACCCAGGGGATGCAAGGAGCACCCTACACACAAGGTGTTTCAGAGTGCTCCTACTGCTGTCTGAGCTGTTGTGTTGCTTTAGGGGGGCCGGGGCAGGAGGAAATCTTTCACTGCAGTGGAGGCTGTGGGGCACTTCTTAAATAAAGGCATCTTCTGTCAGGCTGATGGGGGCTGCACATAGGACATGCTGATGTCAGGTCTCAGCTGGCGCTGGAAGGGGAAGGAAGTAGAGCCTGCTCTGCTGGTTGTGTTATTTAAAGCTGCTCAAAGCAAATTATGGCGTGCCCTTCAAAATCTAATTCCCCTTATGGAAAGTTGCTAGGTGAAGCCTACTGGAAGTGAGTCAGCTTCCAAACCTAAAGGAAATAGAGGTGCTGCGTTTCCAAACACATCTGGGTAATGCAGGGAGAGCTGTTGCATTGTAAAGAACCCTGGGGGAGCAGAGGGGTTTAAAGCAAACAGCTTTGTGGGGAGCAGAGAGGAGAGGGGATATAAGACAGTTGAAGGGGCAAAACAAGCATTTTTTCCCTATTTCTGTTTTTGCTGGGAAGTATTTGTTTTACTTTTTTGAGAAGAGGGCCCAGATCACCTGGTATGAAAGATGTCTGTGTTGTGTTCCTGCTCTTACAGCAAGCTTGTAGCATCTGCTCAGGGCTGAGCTGCTCTGCCAGTCTTTCTCATTCCCAAAACATGAGCAGGGTGTTGGCACCTCCATAGCAGCTCCAGAAGCTGTCAGGTTGCTGAAGAACACAGATGCATGTAAACGTAGGAGCTGCTCTGATGCACAGGATATGGGAATGAAGCAAAACATGACTGAGCTCTTATCGCCCTTCAGGGAATGTGTTTGATCTGTAAATACAACTGGTGCTGCGCTTTCTTCTTTTCATGTAGGCAGACACAGCTGACACCCATGCACCCAAGGCAGTAGCTTTGAGTGCTGTAGGTTGGGACTCCAGTGCTGGCACTGCAGCCAGAGCTGTGGCTCTGCAGAGTGGGAATGCATTTGGGGGCTGCTCTAAGGCTGCAGCCTGGCCTTGTATTCCTGGAGGGGAAAAATGCACATCCAGCAAAAAACTCTAGGCACTGACATTTTCCCTATAACTCTGGAGCTGGAGGCTTTTCCGCCCTGTGTAAATTCCTTTGCTCAGGCTCCTTGCACTTGGCTCCTGATGCCTGTGTGCACACCTTGGATTTTATGCAGCTGTGAGTAACCAGGGGAAAGTCCTGCCAGCCCTGCAGTGGGACAGTGCTCTGCAGGGATGCTGCTGCGTGGGGCTCTGAATCCTTCACGATGGAGCAGAACTCAGAAAGCACTGACTCATCAGGAAAGCTGTGCTGTGCGTTGATGGTGCCAGCTGAGTGACTGCATCACGAGGCTGTGGTTTCTCTGCTCTGTGTCTGCCTCAGCAGCTGTAGATTGAGTCCTGTAACTCTGCAATTTCATGCTGGCTCACTGCAGTGCAGTGTTAGGGCTGCTTCCAGCAGGACTGGTGCTTTTCCAAAGGTTTTGCCTGTGGATGTGGAGCCCTCAGCTTGCAGATATGGCAAAAAATGCATCCTGTCCCTTATCTGTGGCACAAGCTATTGCTGCGTGTGCCTTTCTGTGTGTGTGGCTATCCATTCTGAGAGCTCTTGCTGCTTCCCTCCAGAGCTCTGTTGCAAGCTGCTCTGCTGGGCCACCTTTTAGTTAGTTCTCAGATAGTCTTTGTATTACTTTGCATACTTTGGTGTGAGTAGAGTCTGAACTGCAGGCAAGGGGATTCCAGTATATATTGCAGAGAAGACGCTGCTGTATGCTGCTTGCTGATGCTGATGCTGCTCCCAGAGCTGGGGGCTGTGCATGGGAGCATCTCCCAGCAGCACGGCCTTGCACCCGTTCCCTCCCTCCCTCCCACGCAGTTCCCAGGTCTGCTCATGCAGCTGGAGGAGCCCTGGGGCTCTGCACACCGTTGTGCCATGCACAGGTAGATGGCTGCCCAGAGCTGGGGCTTCTGCACTTCTCATTTCAGTGATGTTACTGCTTACATGGTGAGAAGGGTTTCCTGTGACAGCTGGCTTCAGTCTGCCCCGTTACCAGTTCAGCTGCTTGTGATGCTCTGCCCTTTGAAGGAAGGGAGCATGGCTGTATGTTCCATTCCATAATGGCTCCTTTTCCTGGAAGGCACTCTGCTGTTCCCACCTGCTCTGTTTTTTTTCCAGCAGACTCCACAAATGTTGATTTTTCAGTTTGCTGAAGGAAGGGTTTCATACTATTTTTGTTTCAGTTGAACTCCAAGAAAAATGCTGCTGCCTCAGATTCTTTTTGTTTCATTGTTGAACACTGTGCGGAGCGCTGTCAGTACCTATAACCTTTTCAACAGCTGCTGCCCTTCCTTCCTCATCACAACGACTTTGTGCTTTTTGTTGCTGAACATAATCTCTACTGTTGGGGTATTTTTACATCTTGTCCCTGCCCAGCAAAGCCCCCACAGCTCTCCCAGCTGTGCAGTGCTCGTGGCTCCTGGCTGTCCAGCAGCACAGGGCGAGTTCTGCTGATGGCTGCAAGGATGACCCCAGCACAGGAGCTCTTCACACCTTTCAGCAGCCTGTCCAGCACTGCCACACTGACTGTATCTTTGTTCTCCCTGCAGCTGAGTCCTTCAAGGAGTTTGCAGAGCTTCTCCAGGAGGTAGAGCTCGAGAGATCGATGATGGTAAGCTGATCCTAACTGCCTTCTGGTAATTGCTGCCTGGTTGTAACTTGTAAGTGCTGAATTATGACTGAGCTGCATCACACAGCTCCATGTAAAGCTTCTTGTCATGGAGGAGCTGCAGCAGCAGGACACTGTGTTTGCAGCCCATGTCCTGAATATCAGAGGGAAAAGTGCTGGATGGGATGGGGATGGGAGTTCCACAGCAGCACCCGAACCTCTTCTGCGTGCCGTGCAGCTGCTCTGCTGCACAGCCCAGCACTGCCAGGCTCACTCTGGGTGCATTTCTAGCTTCATCCTCCCCAGTGGCAGTTTGTATTGTCCTGCTGTGCCACTGCCCTCCCTGCACGCAGCTACTGCAGGAAGATTTGTTCACTGTTGTCATGTGCCCTCTTTGTCTCCAAAACTCCTCAATACGGAGCTAGTGTTGGCTTTCCATTTCGCTCTTAGTTCCAGGAAAAACACGAAGGTTAGGCTTGGAGGAGAGCTCTTACAGCATGCCAGGAATTAGCTGCTTGGCGCTGTTTGCTCCTGCCTCGTGCAACAGTGGGAGCCCATGCCAGGCAGGCTGGCTGGGCCGACACGTCAGGAGTGGTAGCATCAGAGGGACACTGCTACAATGCCCTGTGTGCCCATGGGTAGGGAGGGCAATGGGAGGAAAGCAGTAAGAGGCTGCAGGAGAGCAATGTTATGTTTCTGTATTGCTTACAGTCCAGGTAATAACTCCTTTTGCCATGGGTAAGTGAATGGAAGGGATAATTTCAGCAATTATAGATGCTTTCACAGAATTTAGGTGACTTTTCCAATTATTCTGGTTTTGCCTTCCACTTGCAGGACCAGTCTGTTTGCAGTAGTTCTCACAGGATGTTTCATACTGCACCAGTGCAGTGACACATTCCCTTCTCTTCCCCTGTCCCTTCTGTAAAGCATGGGAGACCAGGGCAGGCTCTCCTTTTTCACCAGCTTGATGCGCAGCAGCCGTGGTGCTGTCATGGAAGCAGGGCTTGTACAGCAGCATGCTATGCTAGCAGGAGGGAGCACAGCTGTGCTGTCTGAACAGAGGGTTCCCAGCCTGGTTCTGGTGCTGGGCCTGCAAGGGCACCAGGAGCAAAGCCTGCCTTGACTGTGTGCTTGCAGTTGGCACCATGCACATCCCAAAAGGCTCCACCTTCAGCAGGTTGGCCCTAGGGATTTATTGGGAGTAACAAGGAATCTGGGGGAGAGAAATTTGGTTCACCATGTGATGGTGCATGTGCATGTGGCGGGGGAGGGGGAGGGGGGAGCGGGGAGTAACCCTTCTGAAAATTTCCGGAGTTCCACAAAACTTCATGGGCTGTGGTTCATATTTTTTGTGCATTACAAATGGGAACAAGCGGATACAGGAGGTTAAGACACTTCACCTGTGGGCAGAGCACAAGTTTTCAGCCAGAATCATTTAGGAAAGATCGAGGAGTTCTTGGCTTCCAGCCCTGCTCAGCCTCTATTTTGGAGCAAATGAATCTGTGTCCTGTAATGACAGTGTTTCTTTCTCTTCATGTTAGGTACAGAATGCTAGTGATTTGCTGATCAAACCTTTGGAAAACTTCCGGAAGGAGCAAATAGGTTTCACCAAGGTAAGACTTATTTATTGCTCTTCATTTTAAAGTGGTTTGTTCTCTAGTGCTGTGTTTGAATTTCTTTCTCTTCCTGCCTTTCGTTATTTGTGAAAGCAATCGTTGCACCACATGCAGGCTTTGTGCTTTCAGAACCTTCCTTGTCTGATGCTGGCACTCAAATGCTGCAGCGACTTTTACTCTGATTTTTCAATCCTAAGAGGCTCTGAAACCTTTTCCTGAATTCTTGGGTTCTCTTCTGGCATAATTCCAGCCCTGTCTCTGTCCTGTGTGAGAAATGCTTGTTTCGAAGTGGGATTAAAAATGATTCCCTGCTTCTTTCCCTTTTCTCCCTTCTGTTCATTTAATGCTACTGAAAATGAAATGCTTTCCCCTGATAAACTGGAGTGAGAAGGGGAAGAACAAGCAGCAGAGGTCAGCAAGCAAAACTTGAGTGCTTTTGGTATGAAATATTTAAATAAAACTTCTAATGAGTCTTTCAGATGGATGAAGCTTTTAAAGAAATAAACTGAAGAAAAAATCAAATACTGCACATGTTGAGCAGGAAAGATTATTTTTTCCCTTGTCTGCTATCAAGAAGTCCAGGTTCCACGTTACCCAGAGGCAGCTTGAAATGGAGCTGGCTCAGAACCAGCTCAGAAATGGAGATGTTTTGGAGAACACTTGGGGCTTGGATTCAGCCCAGCCCATCTGGAGTCTTTGACTTTGTATAAATACAGGATTTAAGAAATGGTACTCGATCACCATCCTGCCCTTCAGAATCCCCCCATACAACTGCTGCATTTGTGAAACATGCCTTGGAGCAAGCGCAGCAGTGGGAGCATGGCAGGGCAGCAGCATGGCCATTGGAGTGGTTCACAGAGCACCTCTGGGCCTGCAGGCTGTGCATCTGCATTGCAAACACACCGGGCTGAGAGAAGCTTCCCTCTGTCTGCCCTGCCTGCATCAGCAGCGAGCTACAAGTATTTACAGAGACATGGGAAGGGCTGGGGGGGACAAGGTCAAGCTTTTTCTCCCTTCATGTTTATGCAGCACTTAAGTCAAGAGGGCAACAGCCTACAAATGTTAAGATGACAGTGTTAACATGGCTCTTAGGCTGCTTCTGCTTGGGCCAGCCCTCACCATACTAGTGTCATTTTGTCTATGACCTAGAGCTCTCCTCCAGAGCCATGCCCCCTCCCCACTGCAGGGAAGGCTCAGGGGCACACAGGGCTCAAAGCTCACGGGGCTCAGGGCATGCTGAGCTCAGGGGGCACACAGGGCTCAGGTCACACAGAGCTAAGGCTGCTCATGCTCCCCCACAGCATGGCCAGGGCAGGCGGGGTCCTCCCTCCATCCCCATGCCTGCCAGTGCCATGGCCTCAGCCCTCCCTGGGCCGGGCAGCATGCAGGAAGCCGGGCAGCTGTCGTGCAGGCCGCGGATGTGGCAGGCATGGCTTGTGCCATCTGATTCGTTTCCCACATTTTGGCAGAGGCGCCTGATGTGAGATGTTTTCTGTTCTTTGTGCAAGATGCTGAACCCAGATAGGAAGAGCGCTTGAATTGAGTCTTTGTGATGACTGTGGCTGGAGAGAAGCCAGGCGGTCTGACTGAGACATCTGAGCCTACGTTAACCCATTTTCCTGGGGATGAGCAGCTTCCTCCTGCCATGTGCAGTGCTGGGGGCAGCTCTGAATGCCCAGCAGGACCTTGTGCCCTGCAGGCTGTGGGGCTGTCACTCCAGCTGTGAGTTGCTGGTTGAGTGTTTGTGCATAAGAGCCAAGGGCAGCCTGAGCTCAACCATTTCCTAGCCCTGGCCTGGCACCTCATTCTGTTCAAAATTAAGCAGCAAATAGAGAACAGCACTGGGCAGGACACAGCTGGCATCAGAGGGGTGCAGGCTTTGCGGGGGGGGGGGCAAGCATGGGACTGCCTGTGTTCCATTTCACATCAGGTTGTGGTGTGCCTTTGGGTGGGATCACCTCTGCTACAAGCAGATCAAAGTAGGGTGGCTTCTTGGACTCAAGTGCTGGCAAGTCTCAGTGGGGAGATGCTGCCCTTTGCTGAATATTCATGAGGAATCCATTTGTGCTCATCTCTCTGGATTGTGCTACAGTCTGGCTGGTTCTTTTATTGTGCTCTTTCTTTTTCTTTTTTTTTTTTTTTTCCCCTTTTGTCTTGACTTGCTCTGTTCAGCAGCCAACAAGCTCTTAGAAACCTTGGCTTGGAAATCAGGAGGGATTTGTAGTACATCCTCCTGCTTTTCAGTTATATGTTAATTAGCCAGAGTGCAAGATGACTGGCTGCCCACGTGGCTTCTCCCAAAGGGCTGCTGCTGTAGGAAAAGCTCTGTATGGCCCTCAGGCCTCCTGGGCACCTCCCATCACAGCGTGGGGTCAGTTCACCATCACCAGTGCATCTGTGTCCTGCTGCTGGCATCAGCATCCTCCCACTGCAAGCCTGCCTTGCTGTTCCAGCCATCATGGGTATGGGGTGCAGCTCTGGTTTAATGCACATGCTACAAAACACCATGAGGCTCAGTGACTCCTTGTTACCAAAATGAATGTAATCTTAATTTTGTGGCTTTGTTAGACATGGCACCTAATGGCAGACAGTTCCAAAGTGTGATGATAGAAGTGATATTTTCTGCTTCATGACAGCTTTTGTGTCTGTCTGGCTTTGGATTTGCTTATCGCCAGCATTAGCCATGAGGTGTTGTTTTGTTCTGACTCCTTCCTGGCACTGGCTCCTCAGCTCTGTGCTTCTCCCATTGGGTTTCACTCTCAGTGGACTTTTCTCCGGGTTTCATGGCTGGGTTTCCTTACTGTGTGGCATCCATTAGCTAACACAGAGTTAGGTGCACAGGGGATGATACCAGAAGATACACTCAATCCTGGACAGGGGCCTCATCATCTCCGTGCATCTGCCATGCAGTAGGTGCAATTACAGGCTTTGCTGGTTCCAGCCAACTCTACGCTGAGCTGCTGAATGTAAGCAGGAATACGTAGCCTGGTGCCAGTGCAGGCATTGCTGCGTTTTGCTAATTGTCAAGTAGCAGTGTGCAAGGAATAGAGAAACAGGACTCTTGTGGAGTGAGAATTCCTCTCCTGAGGAAGGCAGCCAGCAGCAGTGCTTGTCCAACCTTTGTCCGAGGTTGTTCGAAGGAACTGGTGCCCACTGCCATGAGTCTGAGTGCTGGAGGCGAGCTGCTCCCCCCACCAGGCTGCAGGGAGGCTGCCAGCCCTGGCCTGGCTGCTGAGTATGAGTGCCTCCGCCCATCCCTAACAGATGCCATCCACAGAGGATGACATGAGGAACTGTGTGCTGCCTCCCAGGGTGTGTAAGCTCCATATGCTCCAGTGAACAACTGAGTGTGTGCTCATGTCTTCCCACCAGAAAATAGCATTTCTTCCAGAGGGAAGACAGCAGTAGCTGCTGTGAGCAAAGGGCCAAGAAAACAGATGGTTAGTCAAGGGCTGACTGCGCAGAGCTGGAGCACCAAGTGGGAGCCCCACATGCCCACTGTGTAGGACATCCCATGTAATAGTTTATGCAGGTGGAAGAGGGAAGCAAAACTTCATGGAAGAACTAACCAAAGGAAGAAAAGGAACTTTATCTGAGAATCACATCCCCAAACTCAAGCACTGCTGAATTCATGAGCAATCTGCCTAATATATAATATTTAATATTTAATGGCCTGTTTCTAGGTGGTATTGGTATGTTTGCTGAAGTGGCACGTGAGAACAGCATTTCAGGGCTTTCAGGAGTTAGCTGTGGGAAGATACCATTAATTCCACAATAGGCTGAGGTGTCCTAACTCTGCTTTCAAAAGTTAGTCAGAGGGTTTGGGTATCCTCTGCATCCCCTGCAGGCAGCAGTCCTCAGCTGCTTGGGCTTGGCACTGGGGCTGCTGTCTGGCTGGACATCCTTGATTTTAGTGGTATGATTGCCTCTCAGCAATCACTGATGGTTCACCTTCTTACATGAGTATTTTTTAATCTGGCTTCTGCTGGTGGTTGATTCTTTCCTGTGGTCTCGCAGTCACTTTAAGACTTCAACAACCCGACAGGTCCTCAGCTCAGCTTGTCCCTGGGTCCTCTCTGGGCTTAATCCTCGGTTTTCTCTTTTTGTCCTTGTTCCAGACATTTACCTCTTAAGATTTGTCCATACAAGCAGATCTTTTTTGTTGTGGTATTTCCTTCTTAGAGTCCTTCTTAGCAAATCAGTTCACACTTCATACTTGCGTGCTTGTGTTTTGTGTGTTTGAGATGTGAAAAAAATCAATAACAACCAGATCATCTGCAGCAGACTTCCAAGCTGTGGAGTCTGATCACTGTTTATTGTACTGTTGAGTGCAGCATTCCCCTGCACTGCACACGCTGAAATTTGTGTGAGTTTTGACTGCCTGGTTGAAGGTCTGTGTTTCCAGCACTGCTAATGAAGAGATGATGACTTCACCCCCACGTGTCACCCATCTCATCTTCTGCTTTTGTTCTCACGCATTTCAGAAACACATGATAAAAGCTTCGGAATGGAAAATTGCCAGGCTCCTAATAAATCTTTTCTTATCCTGGGCATGTCTTTGGGATTAAAGTGCTTACCCAGTTGGTTTTGAATTATGTGAGCAGCACAAGAGCAGATTGTGAATATGTTTTTGATGCGCTAGGGCATCTCAAGTTTACCTGACACTGAAGTGATTGAGAAGGGGAACAGTAACTCTTCTATGGTGCTTTTGCCACAGTGTTGACAGAAGAAAATATTTAGAGTATCTGTGCCATAAAGTGTTGCCAGAGCTTGGTCACAAAGTATAACTGAATCCAATGAAAGCAAATACCTGGGGAAAGCAGCTGGATGAAAAGTGACCTTCTGTTCTGATTCCACCAGAATTTTTCCATGGGAATGCTGAATGGCACTAACAGATCTTGTTATTGTAGCATGTTCTTATGTGAAAGACACAATAACTGGTCCTGTTTCAATTCCTGCATCTACAGGAAAGAAAGAAGAAGTTTGAGAAGGATGGTGAGAAGTTTTATTCCATGCTGGATCGCCATTTGCATCTCTCTTCTAAAAAGAAGGAGTCTCAGTTACAGGAGGTGTGTATGGAGTTTTCTTCAGTCAAGTCTAGTAACAGCATCAGCAAAATATACCTACAGCCTATTCACGTGGATGAGACCAGGGATATGGATGTGGTAGTTCGCATTGTAGTAGCAGTAGCAGCAGTAGTGGCTTCATGCATTGCTGTCACAGGCAGGAGGGCAGTGGCAGAGGAGAGCTGGTGTCCCTTTGAGCTGCCGCTGCCAAATGTTCTGCAGCAAGAAGGGAAAGCCCCAGCCCATGTCAGGGTAGTTGGATCAAATCACTTACGTCTGATCAAGTTACAAACGCCTCTGCATAGCAAAATTTGTATAAAGTGTGGTAACATAGCATGCCACAGTGTCCTACCTTGTGCTGCAGCTCTGGAGTTGCTGGTTTCAGAACCTAGCAGGATTCAGGAGGGGTCAGGCCACTGCTGTCCTCACCAGCAGGGCTGTGGGTGGAGAAGGAGTTTATGTTAGAATAACAAATGTGCTTAGGGAAAGCGTAGTCCTTACGGAGAGGTGTGAAGTTCTGATCTGTTAATGAGAAGGGTAGGTCTGAGAACAACAACCAGTGTTTGAATCTTCTGATTCCTGTGCCAGTGTTCAAAACTGGAGACAAACACACAGGACAGGCATTTCCTGAAGTAAGGGCAGAACTACTTCTGGGCTGACAGACATATGCTAGACAAATCATGGATGGATGTGATTTATTTTTTTCTACCTACTTACCCTTTTTCTTTCAGGCTGATCTCCAGGTTGACAAAGAGAGGCACAATTTCTTTGAGTCCTCCCTTGAGTATGTGTACCAGATCCAGGAAGTACAAGAGAGCAAGAAATTCAGTATTGTTGAACCGGTAGGAGCTCCTTTTACTTTCAGCAGCTGTTGTTGGATGCTCAGGTGTACTGACTCAGTGACAGTCACAGAAAGGGGTGAGCTACCAGACTGAGTGTAGGCGTGGGGATTCTTGTGGTGGAACAGGAGATGGACGCTGGGGCTGCTGCTGCTCCAGTGGTGTTTGATGGATGACTGTGAAGCCACAGACCTGTTTGTCAGGTATGTCTGTCAATCCTGAGCACAGTAGATAGGCTGTAGGTGGGACTTGTTATTAATTGTCTTGGATGCCTTGTGCTTGGTAAGCAGTATCAGTCTTCTGAGGTGTGCTCCTCTGTTAACTCAGGCTGTGTCCAGGACCTTGCTTTGGTGCTGGTCTCACAGACAGGCTCTCTCTGCAGGTTTGCTTCTGCTTCCCGAGCAGTGTCTTTCATTTTGGGTTGTGTTTTACCAGGGCAGTGTATCTGAGGGAGACAAACCTAGGTATTAGAAATACTGTGGTCAGTAAGTCAATTCACATCCCTCCAAAACTGCAAGAAAAAAATAGTAATAGTAATAGTAATAGTAATAGTAATAGTAATAGTAATAGTAATAGTAATAGTAATAGTAATAGTAATAGTAATAGTAATAGTAATAGTAATAGTCTCGTGAGGGTTGGAAGGGACCTTAGAGATCATCGAGTCCAACTCCTGGGATTCGAGCCTCTGTGCTGCAGAGCGGCATTTCTACCACTTGCACCACAGGGGGATTCGAACCCCGGGCTCTGGTGTTGCAAGGCGGCATTCCTACCACTTGCACCACCGGGACAAAAATGTTTGTTTATCTAATTTCTCAAAGCCTGCATCCTGCCAATCTTTCCTCTGATTAGAAACTTCAGAAGATAAGTTTAGTCTGTACCCTTTCCCTCCTTTGCAGGTGCTGGCTTTTCTCCACAGCCTCTTTACTTACAACAACCTGACGGTTGAGCTCACACAGGATTTCCTCCCTTACAAGCAGCAGCTCCAGCTCAGCCTGCAGAATGTACGTTCCTGCCCAGCTGGAATGGTTTTTGTTCATGTGACTTTTATTCTCATTTGTGTTTTATAACTTTTAGAAAATATTTGCCATGCAGAATACACTTTATGGTTGCATTGTGGGAAGTACAGAGACACTTATTTCCTCCTTACTTCCCATGTATCATCTGCTCTCCTGCAGAGGAGAGTCTGCAAGTGCTGGCACTGTGTTTTTCAGGGACCCCAGGTTGTGTCCAGAGGAGGCTATCAGCATCATATCGCTTAACCTTGTGCATAAACAAGCCTGAGAATTCCTTCCAACTTCATGAGATTGAACTTGTACATTCTAAAAAGGCCTTCGATTTTCATGTTAATGATACCTGCTTACTAAATGCTTTGGTAACCTTCTCTGCTTGACAAAGTATATTCATGGGGTGAAGGATCCGTCTCACAGTCCTTTTATCCTCACGCTTTTATGGCTGGCCCTCCTTCCCATGGAGCAGCAGCCATAGGTCTGTGCCAGGCCAAGTTTGCTGCTGGCTTATTAATTGGTCTGAGCTGTGTTCTGTAAAGATGCCTCCAGTTTGTACCCTGCACTGACACAACTCCTTAGAATTCATGCCATGTAGTGTGATCTTTTGAGGAATCAGCACCCTAAGTTTGTAGGAGAATGCACCTGTTGCCTAAGGAACAGTGCAGAGCATTCAGGTACTTCCTCCTCTTCTACCCAGCCTTAAAAAGTGCCAAGATTCTTGTATTGAAAGAAAAGTGTCCTCCCAGTGATGACTCTTTACTGCTGTTTTAATGTACGATGCATTAAACCTTGTCCCTTTAACTATCTTTGGAAGTTCCGTGTTCTTATCACTTCAACTTTCATGTGAATTTGTGGAGTTGGGGACAGATATATTTCTGCCAGAGTACCTAAAATTTGAGGCTGAAGTTTTAATCAGAAAGACACAATGACTTTTTTCTTGCTCAGACTTACCTCTTTGTGTTTTCCCTTGCCAGACAAGGAACCATTTTTCCAGCACGCGGGAGGAGCTGGAAGACCTGAAGAAAAGGATGAAGGAAGCCCCCCTGACGTGCAAGCTCCCTGGGCAGCCAACCATCGAGGGCTATCTGTACACTCAGGAGAAATGTAATGGCTTTATCTGTGCTAAGTATGTTGCAGGGGCACTTAGCCATGCTGCCGGGGCTGTGCTTGGCACCCAGCCCACGGGGAGTCTGTGGGCTGTGCCTTGTGGTGACTGGGGAGTTGCAGCTGACAGCTTTCCTGGTGGTGGCACAGGCTGTACCAGCCATGTAAACAAGGAGCTGTTCGGATAAAATAACATTAGGATAAAATGAAGTCCTTGATTCCATTCTAACCAGAGACCTGGAGCTCTGGCAGATTGCAGCTTGTCTGCAGTTTATCAGAATAAACATGCTGTCCTGTCCAGCTTCCCCTCTCTGATAAGAATTTCATTTATAGTCCACCTTGGTGTGCAGCTCTGGGATGGTTACAGGGCTGCTGCTTGTAGCTTTTTGTATTGCACCGCTTGCTTCTGTGGAGGTCCCTTCAGGGTGACATTCTGGATGCTGAGTTGTTGGTATTTATTGTCCTGTGTAGCTCACCTCAGGTGAAGCACATGCTCTTGCAGTGAGTCAGCTCTGCTGGTGCAGGTTTCACAGAGCCATGTGCCTTTGGTCCCCACATTCTCTGCAGCCATCCTCCGTCCCTGGTCCAGGCAGAGAGGAGACACTAGAAGAGTGACCCTGTTTGAGTTTGTCTCCATAAGTCAGTCTGGGCATCAGAAAGGTGCCGCTTTCTGCATTGCATGTATATGTAGTGGCTCAGACAGACAGTGACTCTGAGCGCATGTGAGCAGAGCTAAAGCACTGTTCAGTGATGAAAGTTCACTGCTGGCAGCAAGAGTTGTGATTCAGTACTGAATTCAATCAAATTCAGTCTCTTACCAATGGCGACAGAAGCCTGTATGCAGACCTGTGGCCTCTTGAGTCAACAAATAGATGTTATTCTGTGAGCAGCTAACTTTTGTATTACATATACAGATGTACTTATGTGTATATTTTTATGTCCTTGACCTGTAATTGAAGGACTCCTGCTTCCCTGTGTTCCCACAGGGGCACTGGGTATCTCCTGGGTGAAGTATTACTGCCAGTATGAAAAAGAGGCAAAAACCTTAAGAATGACCCCCATGGACCAGAAGCCTGGTGCTAAGCAGGTGAGTGCTTTCCTGGCCCAGTGCTTTGCTTTTATCTTCAGACAGGGTATAGCAGAGCCTTCCAGACAGGGCTGGAGGTTGTGTGTATCTGTATGACTTCTGTATGTCCTATGCAGACAGGCTGTGAGCCTGCAGCCTGGCATGCTCACAGCTGCCTGCAGTTGTTAGCTGAGTGCTTCTGAAAGCACTCTTTCTTTCCCTTTGCATGTTTGCACTGTCACTGATTTGCAATTTTGATTTCTATTTACTGGTAAGGATACAGTTAGGAGAGGAGAAGAGGGCCCAAGTTGTTGCTCTGTGCAGTAGAGTTCAGCAACAGCTGAAGAACCCAATTCTTTCACACTCTACTTTGTTTTTCACCAGCAAGGGATATGTCTGGGAGTTCCTCACAGCTCCTGCAGTGCAGGGGAAGGGGCAGGGCACTTGGATGGGGCTCTGAGCACTCTGAGTACAGCGCAGTCCGCCCACCTGCCTCTACCATGGAGCAGCATCCCGTGGGAGCACCGAGTCATGCGTGCTCTCTGCAGCGTGTGAGCTCATGGGCTGTGTTCTTTGGCAGCCCTCTGTGCAGTGCAGCAGTCAGATGAAATGTGGGTTTTGGAAGCCCTTGGCAGAGGGCAAAGAAATGTCCAAACTATGCACTGGAGGTATCTGTTGTCATGTGTGCTATAAGTGTGTTTGCTGAGGCCTCTTGCTACGGGGAGGCTTACCTTGTATTCCTCACTTCCCAGCTTCTTGCAGTCTGGCACCTCCAGGTCACAGCTGACTTCATCTTCAATTACCACAACAAAGAGAGCTCTTAAAAAACAAACAAAACCCAACAAGGGGACTGTTCAGCACAGCCAATAGATGGACCTGGCCATGCACAAAGCAGGTGTGGTCTGGAGCGGGCTGTCCATTCTGCGGGGCTCCCCTGGCTCTGCTCATCCATGTGGATCAGAGGCTGTGTGCCCTGGCACTGATGGGGGTGGCAGTGCTTCCTGCATTCTGAGTTTCACATACACCGCAGAGTGCTGTATGGCTGTGCCCAGGGCCTTACTGTGAAGCACTGGCTGAACTGTGGACTGAGGGTGCTGAGGAACCTTCCATCCTCTCCCGTGGCTCTCTTAAGCTTGGCTTCAACTTTCTTTTCCAGGGCACGCTGGACCTGACACTGAAATCCTGTGTAAGGAGAAAGACTGACTCAATAGACAAAAGGTTTTGTTTTGACATTGAAACTAATGAAAGGTGAGATGCTTCGTATTTAAGTGGTCTCCAGGAAGGTCAGCGCTATAAAGCTGGAGGAATGCTCTTCATTAAAAACTGATCTTTGCTTAATGTTTTCCTTCTGCCCCTGGGTAACTGCATAGGTCTGGGACCATCACTCTGCAGGCACTCTCCGAAGCCAACCGAAGGCTGTGGATGGAAGCCATGGATGGAAAGGAGCCGGTGAGTGTTCCAAGTTACACACTATGGATGTGCTGTCATGCAGTGTCCTCTGCTGGTGGGAGGAAGATCAGTAAAAATTAGCAAGCTCAGCTTTACAGGTCTCTCTTCAATTGCTGTTGCTTATCTGAAACACAGGCTATCAGTTCAGTACTATACACTTGTAATTGGATTTCATTCTGTCTGATCTCAGCGCGGCTTGCAATAAGAAAGCTGTTTTTTCCCTCTCTTAAGGTTTGGTACGTTTTTGTAGTTAACTGCAATAGCCAGACTTCCTAAGAACTGTGACCTCGTTGTCTGAAACAAACAGCACTTCTATTAAAGCTCACTCCCAAATCTGCATGACAGCGTTTTTATTTATACCTGCTTTTAGCAGTGTTTGCAAAGGGTGAGAGCAGCCGCCCCGCAGACGCTCAGCAGCGTTCCTGTGGCTGCTCTTATTTCCTTCCTTTAATGTGAGCAAAGCACAAATTCCTGCATTTTACTGAACCTCCTGCAGTGTGATGTGCAGTGTGGGAAAACACATTTGCTTGTGGTTTCCCCCTGGCTTTTGCAAGAGCCTTTCCATAGGAGAGGGCTGGCAGAGGCTGCATGCCGCCCTGCTACTGGGGCTGAGTGCTGGCTACTGTGGCTGTGGGACGTGGGAGCAGCTAGGTGGGATGTGGGCACCCCCCGCTGTGCTGTGTGCCTCATGCTTTGGGCAGAAAGCAGCCTGGAATGATAGGGAGGGTTGGTGTGCTCAGAGGGCAGCTGAGCAGGTGTCTGATGCTCACTCATTTTACACGTTACTGGGTACAAAGGAGTTTTTATTTTCTATCAGGAATATAATCTACTGTTTGTTCCTCTTCAAATAAGTACAAAAGGCATTTTTGTATGTGGTGTAGAAGGAATGAATTGACATCTGGAGTAATCTTATTATAAAGCACAAACAAGCAGAAGACCCCTGTGTGCCAGACTGTTCATCCACCATTTTCACAGGGCACCTGCAGGGCAAGTGGGAGTTCTCATTCCCTTCTTTGAGGATTTGGAATTGAAACAAGTGCTTCAGTGAGCTGTAGGAAGTCAGCAAACTCATTTATTCCGTAGATAATAGTATCTTGCTTAATTGTAAACTGACTTCCCTTGGGACATAGTCTTGCTCTTGGCGATGACGTAGGAGGGGCTGCATTTTCTTTTGAAATGATGTATAAAATGGTATTGCATTATGTTTGTTTCTTTCTCCACTCCATTCCCTTTTTCAGATCTACCACAGTCCCATCACGAAACAGGAAGAGAGTGAGTTATTTCCATTTCAATTCCTCTGAAATACTGAAGCTGTCCTTAGGCCAGGCAGTGCCTTTCCCTGCAGACATCTTTGGTTTCTGCAGTGGGCAGTGTAATTCCCAGCATGTGTCATTTCTTTTTTTTCCTGTTGGTGCCTGATACCAAGAGCAGGTAACAAAGAGCTTCCTCAGACAGCAACATGCAGATTTTATATGCCAAAAGCCAGAGGGGTGCAGAGCTCCATGTGTACCCATAGGCCCCGGAACAGCAGCCTAGTGAGGGGTACTGAGGACACCTTCCATGAGAGAGGCTATGGCAGGACCCAGGATGGGATGCAGCTCCTTGGCTGCCCATGGTGTTGTCGCCACAGTGTCCCTCCATTGATGCACAGTGCTTCATGGGCTGAGTGCAGGCAGGCTGTTGGGACTTAGGGCCTGCTGTTATCAGCACCTGATTGGCTTACTTGCATTATCGTAGAGTTAGCATTATCAGTGACATAAGCCCTAAACCAAACATTACCTCAAAGTCAACATTTCAGCCAAAATTTAACTGGAAACCCAGGTAAAATGGGACTGATTTTTGAACCACAGGAGTATGAATGCAGAGTTTTCATCTAGAATTTCATATTCTAGAAAGCTGTCTTCCTAACCAGCTGAGTCATACAAGTAAGAAGTTACAGTTCATCTATAAATGGTCATTCTGCCTCTATCTCAGTGCCTTAAGACAGGCACTGATTAGCTGGAGCGGGGTGGGGGGTGCTGGATCTCAAAAGAATTCAGCAAAAACTGAGTAATTCCTCATCAAGATTTATTCCATAGAGGCACAGCCAGCCATGTGCTGAGGCTGTGGAGTACATAGGGCTCCTGTGGGGACTGCATGTAGGGCTCTGGCAGTTGAGACCTTTTCCTTTGTGCTTTAACAGTGGAGCTGAACGAGGTTGGCTTCAAGTTTGTGCGGAAGTGCATCAATGCTGTGGAGACAAAAGGTAACGAGCCCATGGTAGTATCTGAGTGCAGGTTGGGTGCAGGCTACCATGCAGCACACAGCTGTAGAGGTTGGGTGCAGGCTGCCATGCAGCACACAGCTGTAGAGGTTGGGTGCAGGCTGCCATGCAGCACACAGCTGTGAATCTGGGTGCAGGCTCCAGCAGATGGTGCTTTTGGACAGACTCTGGCTAACACTTCTCTGTTGTTCTCAGGGATTTCTACAGAGGGCGTCTACCGAACTGTTGGCAGCAATATTCAGGTGCAGAAATTGCTGAATGCCTTTTTTGGTAAGAATTGATTATTCCATGTGTGTTGTCATATTTTTGTATTATTTGAGCAGGGTCAAAGAGAATGGGCTTTCACAATGGGATGAATCAATGGAGAGCAGCTACTTGCTCCTCCAGCACCTCTCCTGTTTTTTGGAGCTGTCTCTGCAGCCTGCTCCTGCTCTTTCCCTTCTCACTGCATTGGCTGCAGGTGCTGAAAGCAGCAGGTGATGGCAGCAGTGACCCTTGCATGGTGGGGATGTGCCTTCTCCCCTCCTCTTGCAGAGGCCTCAGCAGATGGGTAGAGTAAAGGCTGTTCTCCAAGTCACTGCTCTCCACTGTGGCAGGGACAGCCCTGGTGCTGCTGCACTGGATGCCCACGTGCCTTACCACTACTGTTGGGATGCACTGTCCAGGTAGATCAGTGCAGGGACCTGCCATGCACTATTGAGTGGCGGCAGGGGGAACAGTTATTTCCATGGACCAGTCAGCATATGAACTTCTGTAGCAAACTTTCTGCGCCTTAAATCTTGCATTTCATCCAGGTGCTTTAATTGCTGGGCGGTTGTCACACTTGGAATCAGTGGTGCTTGGAGCTCAGCAGCACTTCTCCAAGCTGGGCATTCCTGGGGTCTGCCCAGAGCTGTGGCCTCTGTTTGGTGCAGGTGGGCCTGACACCCTGTGCCCCATACACCATGTGCTGGGAGGGCTGCAGCACAGAGCAGGAAGTGTGCTTGTGTTCTATCTGTGTGCCTCGGGCACATCCAGCCTCTGTCAGCTCCCTATGTGGACATCTGATATTAATGTAGCATTCAAAGGCTGGTTTTGCATTTACTATTGTTGTTGTTTATTAAAAGTGCTTTGTGCTGACATGAAGCTGTACTCAGTTCCCATGGAGCCAGCTATTCAGTTACACTTTCCTGATGACTAATTACTTAGCCTCAGATTTTATTGCTCCTGGATTCTCACCCTGCCTGCACACAGCTCTGCATTTTTCCCTTCTGACCCCCAGCTGCGTGTGGCTTTTCATTTTATTTAATATTCACCACTCGGGTTGACCAGTCGCCATCCTGCTGTGTACAAACTCATGATGCAAAACCCAACAACACTGAGCAGAAATAGCTGTTGCAGAGCAACTTCTTCCTGAATTTGAGTGAGGAAGTAGATCTTCTGTCTCTAGTCCTATTCCTTTTTTGTATAAGTCACACAGCCAGCTGCCCGTCTCCACCAATGCCCTTCAGCTCACTGTACCACAGAGCAATGGGGTTGGTCAGTGCGGGTGGATGGAACATGAGGGGTGTGTGCTCAGCTTTGCCTTCTCCCTCTGCCTCCTCCTCCCCATGCAGTGAGGGGGAATGCTCCCAGAGCAGTTGCTGGGGAGTCCTTGGGGTGAGGAGCTGGAGCAGACAGTTGGGTTATTTGGGTACAAAAAGCCTGATATTGGATCCGTGGGAATGCACTGTTTCTGGGTCTTATTTTAAAGCCATTTTGTTCTTCCTCCAGATCCAAAATGCCCAGGGGATGTGGACCTCCAAAGCAGTGAATGGGACATCAAGACCATTACCAGCTCACTGAAGTTTTATCTTAGGTAACGCTGCAGATCCCACTGATCTGGGCAGTCTGGGTGCAAAGAGAACTGCCAGGTCTGAGAATCTGGCCAAAGGAAAGGGGAAAAAGAAGCAGCAGAGGCATTGAAAAGGGGAATAGATCCTTTTTCCTTTTCTCTTTATGAGAAATATGCCTGTTGTGGCAATGCTATATCCTGCAGTGCATCTGGGGGAGGTTGCCACTGGGAACCAGCAGGCTGGTGAGTGAGCAGATTTGCCCCCAGTCCTTGGAGATCAGTCATGAGGTCACGCTGTCCTCCCAGAGCTCAGTTTTCTGTCTGGTCGTTGCAGGAACCTGTCGGAGCCTGTCATGACATACAAGCTGCACAAGGAGTTGGTCCTGGCTGCCAGTAAGTACAGCCCCCAGCCTGAGCCCTCGCCACAGCAGAGGTGGCTGCCTGTGCTGATCCCTGCAGGGTACAGAGGGCTCTGCAGACATCCATGGCTCCTGCACCCCTGGGTGTGTCCTGTTGTGCACTGGGGCTCTGGCTGCTCCCGGGAGGAGCCACACAAGCGTCTGCAGAGGGACTCAGGGCAAACACACCATGACATTAATTACATGGGGTCAGAGCACTGCAGCATGCCTGCCTGGTGTTACTGTGCTCAGAGCCAGGACATGCTTCCTTTCTTTTCCTTGCTATTGCAGTACGTTTCTCTGTGACAGGGCTGCATCCTTTCAGAGAATCTGGAAAGCCAGGACATGCCGACTTACCTGAAAGCAGATGATCACAAGTGCTCCAGAATTGTTTCTCAAAAGTATGGGGATATTTATTTTAAAAGCAGTGAGGCAATGTGATGTGATGCTGTCAAGCAGAGTTAGGTGATCCTCTTAGTTCCTGAAATTTGGTTCACAGTGTTGAATCCAAAGCATCTACTGGTACAAGAAGTGTGTTTTCATTTTGCACCTCTTGGGACTGAGTTGCAGCCAACATTAACAGAGGTTAGCCAAGTAGCATAGGTAAGCCAACAGGACATAGCCTGTGCTAACCCAGCTAGTCCTCAGCTGTCCTGTGATTCCGGCTGTTTCAAATGAGCTATAGTATTCCGAGCTGGCTGCACCTCAGGCTGCTGAGAGCCAGCACAGTGTGGTGGGGAGCAGGGGGATACAGGGAGTTAGTCATGCTCTCAGCATGAAAGTGCTGGCATTTGGAAATTCGTGGCACACTCAGAAACATTTTGTATGAAGGCATCCTTTGCAGCCCCATGTCCCCTTGGAGTCAGTAAGACGCCAGCAGAGATGCCCGCCTCTCCTCACTTTGGACCCCTGGAAAATTACTAACACTTGTTCTTTCTTGTAAAGGAAAATTTTGCACCACCCACTGATTGTGCTCAAGTCCAAGATTTATTAGTTTCAGCGCTGATTAAACCAGTGGTGGCAGAGTATGTGCAAAACCATAATCCCTTTCTTTCCTCCCTCAGAACTTGCACCATTAAGCTTCCTAGCCACTGAGATCCCACACTATTCTTTTCACATTGAGTATTTGATTGTTTCTTGATTATTTATGCTTCTGAAAGTGACCTCTTTGGGTCAAGGACTCCATTTTTTCCACAGTTCATTTTCCCATGTTGTCGTGTTGCAGCTCTCTTGGCCAAGGAGATGCCCAACAAATGGGCCGTGGGGTTCCCCTGGTACAGTGTGAAGGGCAGGACCTGGCCATGCCCAGCCCATCCCATGCTCAGTGGAGAGCTGGCCCTGAGCTCCCTTTCAAGCTTCATTTCTCCCTCTTTCCATTTCACTTTGTTTCTCACGATGATTACCCTGTTACTATGTAATCTTATTTTCCTTCTGCTTCCCATCACTGGTTTTGGCCAGCCAGCCATATGTTGCGTATGGAACGGCTCACACAGATTTGTTTGTGCTTACTTATCTTTTATGTATTTACTTTAAAAATCACAAACTTTTCTCTGTGTTACTTCTCTCCAGAATCTGAGAACCTGGACTACAGGTTGGGAGCCATTCATGCCCTGGTCTATAAACTACCTGACAAGAACAGAGAGATGTTAGAACTCCTCATACGACACCTAGTCAAGTAAGCAGATGTTTTTCTATAAGGCCAAACTAAGAGGAATAGTGGAATCAGCAGAGCAAGCATTTTCTTGTGGCAGGTTTGTAATACTGCATCCACCACTGTCCCCCTAGGAATTTACATTCTGACTGCATGAGTGGTGTGATGATCCCTCCTACCCTCTGCACTAAGTGATATTCCTCTTTCTGCTTGCTGCTTCCATTCCCTTTCTGACAAACATGAAGTAAGGAGCAATTCTAACATGGAAATACCAGCTGGGAGATGGGAGAGCTGTAAACGTGTTGACTCTCAGTCCAGTTAACAAGAACATTAGGTCTGGGGTTCAGAACAGCCATAAGACCTGTGCCTCTGGGCTGCGTGTGAAGCATGCTTTGGTTTTATCTGCAGCTCAATAGCCTGAGCCCTTTGAGCAGCACAAAGACTTCAGCATACAGTTGGCATGAGCTGGCAGTGGGTGCTTGGTGGTGCTGGGCAGCACCGCTTCTGCTTGCTTCTGCCAGTGAGTAACTGAAAGCATCACTTACTTGATGATGATGGCACCAGCACCGTGCTGGGAAAATGGGAATTTTCCTGTGATGTCATCACACAGAATGGGGAGGCTTGGTGCAGGAACTCTGCCTTCTCCACCCCATGGGGAAGGGCTATGCAGCAACTTGTGTGTGGGTCAAGAAAGAGCAGGGCTTGCAGAAGCTGTGGCTGCTGAGTGAAAAGGTTTGCTTTGAGTCCTTGGAGAAGCTCCTTTCAAAGCCAGACTGCTGCAGAAATAAACAGCTTTGGGATTTCCACACCCTCCCACTCAATGCTAAGCTCTTGGTACTGTGCCCTCCGTCAGGTGAGGAGTGCAGGTGATGCAACCCTGCTGCAGTCTGCTTCCAGCCCTTCACATTTGTTTGTTTTTGAAGCCTCTCTGTGCATGTGGCAGAATGAGATCATCTGCCTTGCAGTCTGATGAAGCTAACACTTGAGTGATGGTGTCAAAGTTTATTCTTTAAAGTGCTTATGTTTAAATTCTGTTCCTTACCCCCTTTATGCTCACAGAAACCTCTCTAAGGAGAGCTACAGTGCAAATAATTCATTGAATCTCAGCATCAGAGCCTCTCTCCTTTGGCATTCAGAGCAGAGGCTGGCTGCTTTTGAAAACACGGAGTGTCCATCTGGGTGGTTAATGCTTTGGTCAGTGACCGGTGTGCTCCGCAGGCTCATGTGTTCCTCCCAGACTGAATAGAATTCTGTTATGTGCAAACTGTGCCTCTTTTAGAAGGAAGATGCTGTGGAAGTTTATGAAATCCTCCGATGTCCTCCCTGCGTTCAGAGAGAGAAAAAATTAAAGCCAACAGTCAGTTTGGGATAAATAGGATATTCCAAATGGAATGATTCCTTTCGTGTCTGTGTTGCACAGCTGGCTTTTGTGTGCAGAATTAGGAATCAGACATTGAAAAAGATGGAATAGAGCTGCTGTCAGCACGTTGCTCTCCCACAATGGTCCTGTCTGCAGATGGTTCACATCACAGCTATGGACACATTGCGTCCATTGGGTGGGAAACAAATTCTGATGAAACAAAATGAGGAGGAATGAAGCACTGATTCTTGTCGCGTCTTCTGAATTTCTTAGAATAAAGATCCATTTAGTAAAATGTTAAACAGTTACAGATGATTCCTTCTCTCTCACCTCTCTACAGCGTGTGTGAGCACAGCCGAGAGAACCTGATGTCACCATCCAACATGGGGGTGATATTCGGACCGACACTCATGCGAGCGCAGGAGGACACTGTGGCAGCAATGATGAACATCAAATTCCAGAACATCGTGGTTGAGATTCTCATCGAGCACTTTGGGAAGGTACAGGGCAGTGCTGCCACTCCCCACCTCCATGCCTGGTGTTGCTGTGGCAGCAATTTGGAGTTTGGCTCTGTCTTTTGTGGTCCCCTTAAGGGGTGGCATTTTTCCTTTAAAATATGCTGTTCTGAAATGCTTCATAGGGAAACAAGCAGCAGAGCAGACATTCCTCACTATTCCCTGTAGTTCTGAAGGAAAACTGTGAGTCTGCTGGGTTTTTTGCTTTTCTTTTTAAATAAGATAAGCGTCTGTATTGAAAGTACTGTTCTCTACCTGGAGGTGACAGGACACAATGCTTTCTTGTGCTGAAGCCAGGAGACAGAGTGCAACATAACTGTCAGGGACAGGCATGATGCAAGACATGGCACTGCCTGCCATTACAACGGGAAAAATACCAAAGCAACCAAGTATGGGAAGGTTGATGAAAATAGGGCTGTGCAGACACGGGTGTGGGGTTGGGGATGGACCTGCTGCTGGGGCTGAGCTGTTAGAGGAAGGTTCAGCACCCAGCCTGTGTCCGCTGTGCTGAGGGCAGTGCTCCAGGTTCCTAAGTGTGAATTTGGTCCTTCATAGTACATTAAATTACAGTGTTGGAAGAATCCCTTGTGACTTGAAGGAAGGGGAAGATTGATGGCATCTGTGAGTGAGGGGGTTGCTGGCTGCCCAGTGATGGCAGTGGATGGCAGGAGGGGAATGTCCTGCTGGGGAATGGAAGAGGAGGTCAGAGCTGAAGGAGCAGGGCTGTGCAAATGGAGTCAGAGACCAGAGAGAGACCAAATGGATGGTGTGGGTCCATTGTGGTGCCTAGGTTAGAAGTCAGAAAAGTGGATGAAAGAGCTCAGAGGGACTTAGGAGTGTCCACACACAAAGTTCATGAAGGTCACATACTGCTTCCCTTGTGGGTTACTACAAATGTTTTTAAGCTCTCACAGCAAAGGCTTTGTGTGCTGGAATGCTCGCAGTGCTCACTCTGAGCTCAGCCTGTTGTCACTCTCGTGCCACCTCTGCTCAGATTGAGTCAACACACGGTTCACACTGCTGCCTCCAAGAGATTCAATCTTTAATTAAGCCAGATATCACTCTGCTTGCTTTTCATTTCTTCAGCAATAAGGTGAAGTTAGTAACAGTTATTAGATGGAGCGTGTAAGTTCATTGTTGGAGCTGAAAGCGTCTTCAGCTCACACATATGCAAACACTACAAATGAGCCCGGAGAAAGAGAGATATTACTTAGACGGTGCAATATGAAGTCTAAGGACAAAGTAACTACTCATGAAGTCTTTGAGGATAATTACTCTTTCTGCAGTTTATATATCAGTGCCGCAGCTAAATTAAATCAGTCGATCCCTCTGGAAATGCCTCTTCGCTGTACAAACTTTCTAAACGCGAGGATCTGTCAATATCTTTGTACCTTCCAGTTGTTTAACTTGGGTTTTTATTTGAAAGGCAGGATCAAAGGAGAAGCTGCACTCGCATCTTAAAAAGAGCAGTGTGGTGGGGTTTGAGAGTGGCTTCCCAATGGTGAAAAGCATCTCGTGAAAGCAGAGGTCTGTGGTACTTCTGTAGGCACCAGGGAGCAGCAGGTGGTGCCATCCCCACTGCGGGACACACTGCACAGACCTGGGAAGGGAGAAGGTTGGAGAGCTTAGGGACTTGTGGTTTTCTGGTGTAAATTAACAGCCTCTAAATTAACCCCAACCAAATAGGTGTCATATGAGCAGTGAGAAAAGGAGATAGAATGGCTAAGTAGCATTGTTTTAGTGCCAGTATTTCATCTGAGGTAATTTGAGGGTGCCACACACTTCATTGTAAGCCAAGAGCCAAAGTGGTTTTGCTGTTAAATCTCAAACAATGCAGCAGCTTCTTTGGGTGTTTGCTGCAGATTGTATCGCCCGGTTAGCATGGAGAACTTGACACTTCTCAGAACATATCAGATTCAAAGCTGACTTAATCTGCTCTGAGATAATTTACTGCTGCACATTTTCTCTGTATTGTGATCTCGTTGTGCTAATTAGCTCAGTACTGCTGTGGTGTGTAGCAGGCTGCCTGTTGCAGGAAGGCAGCAGCTGTGCAGGGCTGTAGCACCCAACCCTGAAGCATGGGGCTGCCACAGCACCTTCCTCCAAGCCCTAGGAACACCGCGTGGTCTGGTGAGCACCATCTGAAGATATCTCTGTCCTTACAGATCTACTCAGGCCCCCCAGAAGACAACGCTGCCCCCCCAGTACCTCCCCCCAGGGTGGCTGCCCGGAGGCACAAACCCATCACCATTTCCAAGCGCCCTCTGCGGGAACGACCTGTCTTCTTTGGGGCTTCTGTGGAAGAAAGTGGAGGTCAGTTCTGCTCAATCTCCCTCACTCCTGTTTCTTTTAACTCCTTTCTGGGAGCAACGTAGATAATAACAAAACTGCATTTACAAAGGCAGCAGCATGGCAGACAGTGAGTTCTGCTGTTCAGTGAGAAAGGAAAGTAAGAATGGTTATCAAAGGTTGCATTGCCTCACAATTCAAACTGTCACTGGTAGAACAGCCCTCTGTTGCTGCCTGTCTGTATGTCCACATTCAATCCTAACCCATCTGTCTGTCTCTAACCTGTCCGTCCGTCCCTCGGCTCCACAGCAGACCAGCTCAGCCAGACCCCCAATGGCAGCGTCACCACGGAAGCCCCCAGACCACTGCTCCGCAGCCGCCTGCCTGCACCCCGGCTGGGGGGGGAGGAGCTGGGACGGCCTCCAGCCGAGCTGGAAGTGGGCAAGCTGGTGGCCAGGCTACAGGACGGAGGTGTGAAGCTGTCCGGCAAGGCTGCCAATGGTGTGATGAACAGCCCTGCCCTGCAGACGTCTACGCTCCATGCCAGGAGACCTGCGCCCCGGCCGGGTGGCTGCAGCAGAGATGGTGAGCAGTACACCTGCATCATGGCCTCAGCAGGGCAGAGCGGGGCCTCTATGTGGTTTATAAGCATTGTATGTATGCATGATAGGTATAAATATTGAGTTTGGGGCCAGATTTGGGTTGGTGCTGTCCATTCCCTGAAGGAAGGTACTGGTATGTCTGTGTGGTTGTTGTCCCCTTGCAGTGCCAGCACACAGCTTACCATGTGGCACATGGGGCTGTAACTGTGTGTGTTTGGAGCTGAGCTGAGGTCCTCAAGATGATGGTTGTAAACAAGAAATACTGCTAGTTCTGCCATTGCCAGGCTTACTTGTGTGCTCTCCAGTGCTTTTTAGATGTTGTCATCCTCCAACAGCTTCACAGCTCTGTATTTAGAAAATAAAAGTGGGTCTGCATGCTTGTCAAATGACTCCCACGTACAATAAAGAGAAAGAATAAAAGGCCTGGCTGGGTAGCACAAACATAAAGTTCATCTGACTAACACTACTGGCTTAATTTAAATTTGTTGCATAAGTGGTAGGTGGAAATCTGCCTCTGGAAGAGTAAGATAGCTTTTGAAATTGGCTTGTACATCAGCTCCATTTAGTACTTACAGATTTGATGTTTTCGCATTATCACACATAGCTTGGTGACAGCATGATCTGAAGATGCAGCGCAACAAAATGGGCTGCTGGTCCTGGGACAAATAAATAGGGGAACACTGAATTAGCAATAAAGTTATATTGCAGCTATACTGACACTTTAAAATCAGGGCTGGAACATTGTATCACACTTCAGTGTGGACAGCTTGGGGGTAATTCTGATAAAACTGGAGAAGCCAGCAGGAAGGGTTAGAAAATAGGCCTTTTGTCAAGATCTTCCAGTTATACAGCTCAGCAAAGAGGAGGTTCAGGATCAGCATTTACGAATGCAGGTGTGAAAGAGATGTGGCTAAAAATTTGTCCTGCTGAGAAAGTCCTAAGGGTCCTGGTAGGTGAAGGGCTTAACACGAGCCAGCAGCGTGCAGCAGCCCAGTAATGCATCTTCACAAACACCTCATCCTCTGCCGAAGCTTCACATGCAGTGTCTGTGATCTGCCTTGCAGGCGAGTACAACGGTATCCCCAAGCCGCGGCCCCATGGCGATAAGCCCGTGATAACACGTCCCCCCATGAGACCTCCAGACCCACCGTGCAGGGCTCCCATCCCACAGAAGCTGGAGCAGAGGCCGGATCTGATAGCAGGGACAGCAGAAGAAATGCCTTCCTCTGTGTAAGCCAGGGGCTGGACAGGCAGCATCATGTGGGGCCACAGCTCAGCTGTCGGCCCCAGGGGTGGGAAGAGCATAAGGGGGCATGGGGCCACTTGGCAGCAGGAGCTGCTGCCATCTACCAGGAGTGCTGGAAGAGCAGAAGGAAAAACACCACACTGGTTTCCAGCACTGTTGGTGTAGGATGGCTGGAGCTCATGCACGTCCCATTCAATGGGCAAGGGTCTGAGTCACTTTGGGAAAGCTGTGTGAGAGCTGGGTCAGGCTCTGCCCTTAGGGCACAGCTGGGGAGGAGTGTGGCCATAGCAAAAAGCAAACACACTGCAGGAAAAGACAAAGCTCTGAGCCTTGTTGGGTGTAGCTCTGGGGCTGACTTTCCATCATCTTCTCAGTTACTTCTCCCTGCAGCTTGAGCTCTATCCCTGCCTGCTCTCAAAAAGAGTCTCAAATGAGATGTTTCCCAAGAAAGAAGAGATCCTGCTTGGATCTCCATTAAGGAATTGGATGCAGTTCAGCTTCATTATCAGATTTCTTCAAGTTTTAAAGAGAGAGAAACACTGCTGTCCCTCACTGAGATGTGCTTCTCCTTCCCCTGTTATCCTGTGGATTCTCAGGCCATCCTCCCTGTATGCTCACCTGATGCTCTGCCAACAGACTTAAGCTCCAGGATTTGAGGTAGCTGCCTACACAGTGCCTGTGGTGACAGGAGATGGCAAAAATGTTTGTCATCCTGGAAGTCTGCCTTGCTGCAGCCCCTGCATTCTGCTTGAGAGCCCCTTGTTTGGCTGTGTGATGTCCTCTGTCTTCACTCCTTACCCAGAAAGGTGCTGTCAGTTTCAGCTCCATGCTCGCAGGGCAGGAATGGGCTTTGCCTTTTCTTCTCCTGAATTACTTATAATTTTTCCTTTCATGAGGGCAGTTGGAAACTTAATATGAAGCACATCATGAGTGGAGAGGCCATAAAAAGTGACAAGTTCACATTTACACCAGCACATAAATTTTTGAGCAAGAGCATTTAAATAAACCGTAATTAAAAGTGATGAAGGGCTGCCTGATCACAGCAGCGTGTGGGAAACATGAAGTGCATCCAAGAGGAACACAGAAAGGCATCACTAAGAAGTGACTGTCTTCAGTGTCTGCTAATGCTCCTGCTCCTTTCCGTGGCACAAATGCTGATTAGTGAATGGCCTTATCGAATAATTGGAGTGACCTCTTCTCGTGTTCTGTTTGCAGAGTGGCCTCCAGGACCAAGTTCTTTGAGACAGCATCCCGAAGAACCAGCAGGTGAGCCTGCACTCACAGGGCTGCTGTGCTGCAGCAGTGATCCCACTTGGGGGCACAGAGCCATCCCCTGGGGACACCGCACAGTCAGCAGGAGTTGCTCTCAGCTGAAACACCAGCCTACACAAACAGCCCAGAGTGCAAATCCATTCCAAGCAGAGGCTGCATGAAAAATTAATCATAAACCCACTAAGCAGTAAACATGTCAATGTGTGTGGATTTAGATTAGCGTTGTCCATATTGTTCTTACATCTCAGTCTTTGTGGAGGGCACAGTGGGGCAGATCATGGGAGAGATGAGAAGGGCTGGGAGATGGCAGCAGGAGGCAGCGGTGGGACCCACATGTGATGTCTGTGCAGGGTTTAGATCCACATGCCCAGATGGATTCAGTGGGATGGTGGGGTTACAGGCACCATGGTTTTGGGCAGTGTATTTTGTTTAGAAAATATCTGCTCAAATAATCCCCAGTTTTTTGCTCTTAACAATAACTGAGCTCTGCCAAAAGTGCTGGTAGATTTGCTTGTCAGAATTAGAAAACCTGATAGGAGTCGATTGTCTCCAATATCAGCAGTGATTTCTTCACTTGGAAGATAAATCATTGGCCTGACTGCTACACATCACTCTGTTTATTTGCATTCATTCTTTTTTATTCTGTTTTCTTTCACTTTGTTGTACTCAGTTCTTCGTCACCACAAGGCAGGATCCCAGGTGATGAGAGCTGAGACTAAAGGTATGTGTTGGTAACAGTTATCAGCCACAGTCACATGGTGGTCCCTCAGTTCAGCAGATGGGGTCGTGAGAGTCCGGGAGGGGGGAAATGGGATCTCAGGGAAGAGGTTGGGAGAAATGTCCTTTCTGCTGGAGACTTTTGACAAGGGAAAAATCAAGACTCGGCGTGCTGCCTGCTGTCCATTGATGGGCATCACTCTTCAGACCATCCTGCTCTGCTATTCCTGAGCTCCTCCTTGCTGCAGTCAGGGAAAACACAAGCACTGTGGAAACAGTGGTGCCAAGACCCAGGGTTTATTCTGGTTCTGGGTTTGCCGTCACTGATGAACGTACAATGCTGCATGTTTCCATGCTTGTTTTCTTCTTTCAGACAGTGCAACCATCTCAGCCCAGCTAGACCAAGGAGATGTTCTGTGCTTGTGAAATGGATGCGTCACAGCTAAGACTTTCCCAGTTCAAACGACCTGGAGAGCAGCTATCAAACTGGACGATAATTTCCGAGTGTGCTGTCAGAAGTGGCTCAAGAAATTAGGAGATAAAAATGGTCAGAAGACCATTACTACGTTTGTCTTGAACTGTTCCCAGTCCTTTTGCCATTGCTCCCTGCCCAAGTGAGGGATGCTTGCCTGGTGCCTCTGCAGGTGGCAGCAGTGCTGGGTGAGCACCAACAACCAGGCTGTGAAAGGGACAGCAGAGCAGGGAGCTCTGTGCACCTCCACTCTTATTGGGAATTGACCTCAGTGAATGGACAGACATCGCAAAGTTCAATATGCTGATTCCCAGTGCTTGGGTGCTGGGGAAGAACAACTGGAAGTTGTGTCCTTGCCACAAGAGGCTCACCCATATGCTGTATTCTCCTCACTCACGAAGCAGGGGTGTGTTTTTCCACGTGCATTACTGGCAGCACTGCTTGCACTAGGGCTGGCAGGGCAGCAGTGAACTGGAGGGGAGTGGGGGGATGCAGCCCTGCTCCTCCTGCTCCCATCTGCAACTGGAGTTGCTCCCCATAGACCCAGCAGAAGTCTCAGTGCTCGTGATTATTCTGCTGGGCCAGCACAGAGGTGGGGAGGAACTGAAACTCCAAAAATATGGGTCAATGCCTGAAGTTTTTCTATGAGGAACACGGTTTCTTATTTGCTTGTTACTTTAATTTCCAATCCAAGAGATCTCTGGTCTCTTTCCCTCGGCTGCAGTATTGTGTTGATGCCTCTGGTCTGGAAGGGGAGAACATTCCTCCATCCCAGGACCTCTCCCAGTGCCTGTATAGAAGTCTGTAGCTCCGGCCAATGTCAGGGCTCAGTGCTGAGCCGTAGCATTTCCCCGTAGATAGACAATGAGCACTTCCCTGCTTTCTGTCAGCAGTCCAAAGGCAGCTTCTCTCTTTGCAGTAACTTTCCTTGGGTGCTTGGAGCATTCCCAGGGCAGTCACCAAACATTCTTGTTTGTTCCCCAGGTGCTCCATCCCCCCCAAGCATGGCACAGCTGTGCAGGCAGGAGACTGTAGCAGTGCTTTGTAGTGTGCAGGTGCTTTCCTTCTGTGTGCCTCTGCCTGCTTCCTTACTGAATGTGATGCTGGCCTTCGCCAGGCACACAAGTGCTGTGTTGATGGTGCTTCCATCCCCATGGGCTTCATCACTGCCCCCGCTGCTCACTCCTGTGCTCGTACTCTGAGCAGTGGCATGTAATAGTGGCTTTAAAAAAAAGGCATAATGTCACCACCTAGATTACATGCAGCAGCATCTGAGGGCTGCTCCACGCTAAGCTGAGCCCTCTGCTGCACCCTCTCACAAGCAGACAGGGGTGAACAGCATCAAACTGGAGTGCACCGCATTTCTGGCCACATGTCCACCCCCAGAGCTCAACACTGAGTGCCCAGCGTGGGAGTGCCCCTTGGGAACAAGCAGCTCCATCCCCAGAGGTGTCACAGCCGTGGTGTCACCCAGCAGTGTCAGCCCATCACCCCCCTCCCACTGCCAGCAGCCCCTTCTGATTTGAGGACCCATGGGACAGTGGTGGAGTCTGAAAAAACAAAGCCAAGTCTTGTTTTCATCCTCAGCATTGTAAATGGTGAGGAAGCAGTGTAGTAAGAACATGTCTCAGTGTCCTTTTAAATGTGTTTATCACGCATCTGTGCTGGCTTCTTTCTCATTAGCAATGCAGAGCCCTGGGGACTCTGTGCTGCGCTGGGAGGCGCAGCCCCTGCACTGTGCTGTGGGACCGTGGGCCATCAGCCCTGCAGCCATTTGGTCACATAGCAGTGTAGAGTACTTCAATGTTTATAAAGTTTCCATGAAGTTAAATGAAGTCCGTGTGTGGTTTTTATCCTTCTACAAACAACGCCCGAACGTTGCACGAACTGCCAGCCCTGTTGTGCTGCACAGATGGGGCTGCAGTGCCTGGGAAGGCAGCAGGACAAAGAGCCCTATGCCCAGCACTGCTCCTGCACTGCCTTGAGCCACTCACTGTGCCTGGTGGCCATATGGCCCTGTCCCCCTGCAGGTCCCTGCCAGTGCTATGGCTGTGCTCACCATGTGCAGCTCCCCCGGGGCTGTGGTTTGTCCATGGCTGTCCCAGTGTGGGTGCACTGAGCATCACAGCTGCCTGCAAGCGCAGGGCACAGTGACCAGGAGTCCCTGTGTTCCTGCTATTACCCCATGTCAGCCTGTGCGGTGGTTAATGGGACAGCAGACCTGTGGGCTGGCTCGCCTCAGCCCAAATTGCTTCCAACTGCAGCCCTGCAGGGCGGATTTTTTTCTCCTTGTTAGATTTTCATTCCAACAAGCACCAAAAGCATTTGTGAATGTCATTACTGCACTGAAGGGCGCTGGCCAAGTCCAGTGGGAACATTCTGAAGCCACAGTCTTTGCTGTGCTGCAGGGGATGTGGGGGGTGAGCAGCCCCCATTGCAGCTCCTCAGAGAGGCATGGGCTGTGCTGCACACTTTATTGTGTTTTCTTACCTTTAACCTCAGGACACTGTTCAGCTTCCTCTGCCAGCAAACACCTTTCCACGCAGGATGGCTACAAGCTCAGCAGGCTGCTCAATCCTGCTGCATTACTAAAGGGCCCATCCGCAGCTGCCACTGCAGCAGCAGCAGCAGCAGCAGCAGCAGCAGTGTATGTTTCAGGTGTGGGCAGAGCAGAGCATGGAGGGCTCTGGAAGCACCACCTCAGGGTAAGAGGCAGTTTCCTTTCTGTCAGTTCTGGGGTTGGATGGCCAGCAGTGTGGTGCTGTGTGGGATGGGAAGCACAGGTCCATTTTATCACAAAGTTACAGAGGAACGGAGTTACAATTGCTTATAAAGATACTGAAAACAACAACAAAGGAGGAGGACATGGGGCTTTATTAGCGCCTCGTTTCAAGAAATAACATTAATCAAAATTTACTTTTAAAAGGCCCTAAGAGACGTATATGAAGAGATCAGTCAGCTTATGGGTAGAACAAATAACAGCTCAGATAATTAATAGCAAAAATCTGACTGTGAAAAACAGCCTCTGTGAGTTACCCAACACAAAGCCTCATCCATTTAGAAATTACCCAATTATTCTTGGCATCTTCAACACCTACTATTTGTCACACCAAGCAGCATTTCTCATGCACATAACTGAAATGAAAGCCGAATGCAGCATACAGCAGAGCTCCCACAAGCAAAATTCTGCCTTTATTGTACTTTGAACAATGACAGATCTGAAGTTACAAAAGAGCTGAGTGTGGAGCAGGGAGGGCTGCCCAGGGCACAGCATGGGCTGAGGGTTCATGGGGGTCCAGACGTGGGCTTGGGTGTTTCATTGCCCCCAGTGTAGCATAACAGGTTCTGTCTTTGTCCCGAGCCTGGATGGGCTCCTCTGGTTGGTTCTGACACAGACGTTGTCACTCAGCCCAGTGCGGTGATGTCTGTATTGGGGTCACATCCTGCACTGCATCTCCCAGCAGTGCAGTGTCAGCGCTGCCCGGTCCCAATGGCAGTGTGCTGTGGGTCTCTCTTCAATGTGTTTGGGGCAGATCATAGTTCCAATCAAGAAAAACAACAAAGAAGGTGAAAATGGTGGCAACAGTCCAACTGATGTCTTCTTCTAGAGGCAGAATTTGACCTCAAAGACCATTAATTTGGGCTAAGTGATAGAAAAGGCAGCAGTGGTGCAGTGAAGTTACACCCCTCGCAGAACGAAATGTGTGCTCCAACGGAGCTGCAGGCATTGCGGTGGGCGGAGGTTGGCACTCTGCAGCAGTCACAGTGGGATGGGATGGATGGAGGTACTGCAGTGCCGTGCAGGAGCCCCAAGCTCAGCTCTGCCTCAGCATCCAGCAGGTAGTGAACCAGCAGTGGAACTGAGACGTGTCTGTGAGTCCCCACTCCTTTTGGTTATCCCATGGAGTTTACTCCAGGACTTTACTCAGCAATGGTGAAGCAAGCAATTGCAAAGACATTGTGTTCAGTTACTGCTGCTGCGAGCACAGCTGTGGGCTGGGAGTCCTCCCCAGGAGAAAGGCACCAGCAATGGGCTTTTTGGCTTGTTGCAAAGGAAATAAAGTGTATCAATATAGAGAACTCTTTTTATTACAGAGACAAGTTAACAAATAAACCAGCATTAAATTGCCACAGAGCACAAAATACCCAGCACAGAGAGCAGCTTATTATAAATTTACTGTGGTTTTATGTTTGGTGCAGATATGTACTTTGTGAATCGAAAAATGCAGGTTTTCCTGTTGTTTTCAATAGGAATGAACAGAAGTCCTCCTTGCTTCCTCAAAGCAGCGGCCACAATGCCAAAACACAGCTGTGGGCAGGTCAGAGCCCGAGCTGTTGTTCTGGAGGCCCACACCTTCCCCACATGTGGCACTGGAACAGCATTTCTGCAGCCTTGTGCTGAGGATGGATGGCCCCATAGCACTGTTCCCAGCACCCAGGGACAGATGGCATCAGCACCTCAGCTGTGGCTGCTCCCATCCGGCAGCAGGAATCAGAGCCATTCCAGCAGTCATGACATTGTAAAAACATATTTCTACTTCAGAGTGGTGAGAAAATAGACACAGTCCCAGGATCCTGCCCTGAAGTGCACAGATGTTTTGTGCAGCTGAAGAGAGCAGAGATAAAGGGTGTTCTGCTGTCCCTTGGATGCCACCCTATTGGCCAGAGTAGTGGAAGGAGAGCTGCATGCTGACACTGGGACCCCCAGTGTGCTGCATCCATGCTACACAAGGATGGGCTTTAGAAACCTGGGCAGTGCAGAGCCCCCCCAAAATAAATCAAGAGCTTCTGTTGCTATTGGCACATGCTGCCTCACCACCAGATGAATACCCAAGCGCACCCAGTGTGCAGTCAGAAAGAAAGCTCATTACAGAAAACAGGTACCTTCAGCAGTGTAAATGGGGCCATGCCTATATATATGTACACATATGTTTAACATATAGTTTGTTACCAAAACATCTCAGGAGAGATCCTCACGGCAGTGGCAGCTGTGTGGCTGTGGCAAACAGCACTGCTCCAGCTGGAGGGTGCAAAGCCATTCTGTGCTCTGACAGAGCTCAGCTCCTCAGGACTGACCCGCTGCTGTTCACCTGCCCATGCATGGGGCAGGATGTTCACTGCCTGGGCTTAGCTCCATTCCTCCCAGAGCTGAGCAGAAGGCTCCTCCCAGTGTGCAAGCAGTGATGTCACACCAGTGCTGGGCTGTGCTACTCCTTAGCTGCACTGTGCCTTCCCAGGGAGCCCAGGGTCTGAGCTGGACCTGCACTGGGATGGAAGCTCAGCTGGGACCCTCAGGTCAACTGTAACAGGATGAGGATGATAGTGAGATTCTCTTCCCTTTATTAAAGCAAAAATAGACAAGAAAATGCAGAAGAAAACACAAAGTACAGAGATAAATGGCAGGACCTGGACTTTGGTATTTCTTAAACTGTTTTTGTGGGTTTTTGTTTGTTTCCAGTTCCTGCAGCAGCCAATGGAAATAAACCAAGAGACCGTGTTAATCTCCCCCTGGCAAATGCATGCTTGGGTGCCACTGCCCCCAGCTTTCCCTCCTCCAGCATCACAAACAGCCAGTGTGGGGACAAAGCACTGCAGAAATTCACTTTGAAACAGCTGCAGGGCACAGCCCAGGCCCTGCACACACACTGGGGTTCATGTTGGCAGAGTCCTCATAGCACAGAGCAGCAGGGAGCACAGAGCAGAACACAGCCGGGGTCACAGCCTGCTGCACAGCCCCACTTCCTTCGCAGCAGCAAGTGGGTGTATGCAAGTCCCTATTTAGTCTGGTTTCTTCCCCATGTCACAGCAGAAAAATACCCAGCAGGATGCATTTACACTCATTAACTAATGAAACAGTGCTGACACGAGCTTATGCAAAACATAAAGCTATATGAAGAGGCTATTTAGAACAATCATAAACATCCTCCTGTTGATGACAGAGATCAAGGCATTACCAAGCCCATTATTCATCATTCTCTTCTGCTAACAGACAGAAAGCATTCGAGAACAGAACGGTACACCAGCAGGGCCTTCCATTGACTCATCTCAGTGTATGAACAGATCATACCGACACTGAAGGTGCAGCAATAGAGGACTGCTGAGCACACCGGGACCTGCAGGTTGTGCCCACCTACATGGGGGGATATCAGGAGAAAGAGCACAAACAGAGCCACACAAACCAGGAGAGGAGATCTCATTACAAACGTCTGTACAGAGAGAGCATTGGTTCAATAGTTTTGAGTTGGTTTTCTCCACCTCCTCCCTCAGTGAAAACCCTATAGCACGACTGAAGAGTATCTGTAACATTAAATGCTTGTTCCTGCTGAGAGCTTGCAAGGAACCAGGCTGTACCCATGGGCTTTGCCTGCAGAGCTGGAGGTTATGCTCAGCTCTGGACAGGTCCCAGAAGCAGGAGAACCCGCACAGTAGATGGGAGGCTGTGTATGTGGCAACCAACAGGCTGAACCCAGATGCCTTTGTTTTTAAAGACATCTGGCGCACAGCTGCTTGAGGTTATGAGGGGGCACAGAGCACAGTACACCTGTCCCTGCCCCACTCCCTCTCACATGGAGAGCTCTGCAGCAGCAGGAGCAAAGCAGTGTCTGTGTCATGTGAGCACAGTCTGCCAGACAGATCTTGGTGCAAGCTGAGGTCTGTCCCACATCCCATATCAGCAGAAGACATCAGAATCAAACTGATGTTTCTCACTCCCAATGATGCACCCACATTGGCTGTCTCATCACTCCATGTCCTGACAGTTCTGCGTGAGCACAAGATGATGCCACCACCGCCACAGGTTATCATTGCAGCCATCTCCCAAGGTCAGGGCTAACAACCACAGTCACAGATCCCACAGGGCCAGACCTGGCTGCTTTGCTCCTGAGGAGCCCATCTGCTGCCACGGAGAGCAGCTCAGGCAGATGGCAGACAGGTGAGAGAGCTGAGATGCCAGCTGTGCTGACACCTGGCATGTGCAGAGCAGAGGAGGAGTGCAGGCAGGGGTTCAGCTGCTGGGAGGTCTGAGGTCCAAGAGGTGTCAGGCACTTGTGGAGGTGGCACAGCTGTGTCCGAGCAGTTTGGGATGGGGATGGGTGTGCTGAGAGTGCACTGCTGAATGGGCAATATCCAGCTCACCTCAGGAGAGGTGCCCAGGGGGAAAGCAGCAGCCATCACCAATGGAGCCTTCCAAAGCCCATCCTCCTTCCAGTAGCCATGCATGGAGCCAAGCAGCATGGGGCTGAGCAGCCCTGCACAGTGACTGCCAGGAGTCTTCCAGCTGTGGAGGGGTTCTCTCATTCATCAGGTTGCAATTCATCTCTTCCCCTCAGTTGCTCTACTGCAGTATTCAACACATCTGCTTCCCAGCACCATAATACACATAATAAGTCCCAGAGGAGGCCTGTAAAAGTTCCCACACCCAACCTTAGAGGGTCAGCCTGTGCCTCACCTTGTTTTGGTTTACAGAAATACAAGAGCTGGTGGCACATCTCCCATTCTCCCATGGCCCCGGGGCACTAAAAGTCACTGCAGAAAACAAAGGAGCAACCACCCCCAGGTGCTGCAGGCAGGACGTCCTGACCCTGGCCGGCATTCAGTCAGAGGTACCACAGGAAAAAGAGAAATTGAAGGAACCCCAGCAGGGAGGAGTTTGCTACTGTCTGCCTGGCGGCACATCATCTCTTTGGAGGGGATTCCCCAAGGCACTGCAGTACAGTAGTGCAGAAACGATAGGCAGAAGTGGCTGAGATGGAGGCGATGCAACGGGGAGTCCCTCCAGAAGATCACTCAGCATGGAAGTAAATGGGTTTCACTTTTCCAGACAGGATCTTGGGGACCTGCACAGAGATGATCTCAGCCATCATTTCCGGATAGTCCACGCTCACCATATGGGCCTTAATTAAAAGATCAAATGTAAACTGATGCAGATCCTTGGCAATCTAGGAAAGAAAGAAAGTTTGTTAGGGAAAAATTCCCCACTGGGTAATTTCTGTGGGAAATTAGGATGTCAGCAGGAGAAACACAGCAGGGCTGTGCCAGGGCTGCCCCCTGCACATCCAGGAGCACATGGATCCAGCCAGGGCAGTGTGTTGGATTGCTTCTGGAGAAAAGCAGCACACAAGTGCCAATAAAGGAAACTAAAGAAGCAGCTGCGTGTAAGAACATGAACACATTGTCCATGTCTACAAGGGCGGTAACACTGTTTCCCAATGCTCTTACAGGTACAAGATCCCTCCCTGCTGCGTTCCCAAACTTCTGTGCTCCAATTCTATCTGCTGACTGCTAGCTGAGCCCAGGCCGACCCCGCACTGCTCTCTTACAGGATGCACGGAGTCCAGGACCTTGGTGAGCTGGTAAAATCGTCGAGAGCAGGAGGTGGGGTTCTTCCTCTTGCAAGCAATGATCCGGTCGAGTTCCTTAATGTAGTTCATGCGAAGTTCATCAAAGAGCTTCTGGTTCTTCAGGCCATCCACTGGAACTGGAGAAACAAGGAAAGGAAACAGTCAGAGTTGCCCCAGACATGGAAAGAAGAAGAGAGCCATAGCAAAAGTGAAGGAGTGGTCAGTGCAGAGCATGAAGCCCTGCATGTCTGCTCCCTGCAGCCTGGGTCTGATGAGGGGAGGACACAAGCACTCACTAATACTGAAGAAGAGCAGAGCCTTCATGCAGAGAAACTCCTGGGGTGTGATCTGAAGCCACCCAAACTCCTGTGAGAGCTGCCGCATCCTGATGCATTGGCTGTACATTCTGGATTTGTGCATCCGGTACCTGCGAGGAAAAGGGGCACAGGGGTGGAGGGCAGCTCGTGCTGTGCCCAAGGACACTGGCACGTCCCTGGCACCAGGACTGAGCTCCTCCTTGAGGGTGCAGACAGCAATAGGCCTGAAGGCAGGAGAGGAGGGCTTTCCAAAACATGCCTGAGTAACTCTGTGTGTCTGAGAATGGATGGCTACGTGGCATGGCTGGGTTTGGGTGATGCTCTGACTCCCTGGAAGCAGCAATTCACCCCATTTGGTTACACAGAAGGGAAACGAAGCTGACCTTCTCACACAGCAGGTGTGCTCTCACTCACTGCTGTACTTTGTTACTGTTTGTAAGCTCTTTTGCCTTAGTGCTTATAAAACCTGCTCAACTCAAAGCTGATGGTACACCAGAGGGACATCACCAGGAGCTGGAGGAGCTCACAGCACACGTTTATCTCTGCTTCTGCAACCAATCCAGCCTGCTGGAATCAGATCCCAACCCCACTCAGGATCCAGGCAGCACTCAAGCCCCTCACACCTACACTATGGGCTGGTGCTGCTAAGGGCACTGAGAGGGAATAGAAAGAAGGCACAGGAAGACACTGCAGCTCTCCTCATCACTTCTGGAGACTGCTACCACTCCTCTTGGCTTGGATCAGCTCTCAGCTCCTAACTGCCTGGCTGCACATACCATAACTGGGAAGTACAGCAATGCCCTTGCCTGGTACTTGTTTCTCACCCAACGTGACCCGGGCAAAGGGCAAAATGCAGACTGCTGATGTTTGGCACTTACTCATTGAAGACCAAATCTGGAGCAAAGTAAAGCATCCTGGAGTTGACATTAGTGAAAGATCTCCAACCCATGGCAAAAATCATGAGACCCATCCAAGAATACTGGATTATGGACATCTGGTCATCCACATGCAAATTGCGAAATCCTGTTCAAAAGAGAAGCAAAGCACAGCAGAGGGATGTCACAAATCAGTGCTGAGCTCCAGCAGTTCCTGGAACTGTCCTCATGCAGAGGCAGTCAGATGCAGAACTGAGCCCTCATTAACCAATAACCTCTTCTGGGTGAAATTCTGGCACTCTCAGAAGTCACCATTTTCTCATTTTGAGAAAATCACATGTTATTTCAATCAAACATTAAAACAATTCCAGCACTGTTGGTGTGTAATTATAATCTGTGGTGCATAATTACACTCCACTGAAGAGAGCATCTGTCTCTTGCTCAGAAAGCTGTCAACTGCAAATGAGCACAAGTGGTGTTTCATTGTTGCCTGTGATTGCTTTAGGTCCATACACTCCCATCCCAGCTTTCCTATCACCCGCCCAAACAGAACGGCCTGTGTGTACCAGAGTAGCAGGTACCTCCATCCCCAGGGCTCCCAGCTGCCTGTGGGCAGGACTGCCATCTCCAGGAGCTGCACACAGCACATTTGCAGAGCATGGGTAGAAATGGAGCAGCTCAGAATCAGACATATTCAACCTTAGGACGTATCTATGTTGGAATTCTGTATTTAAGTGTTAACATGCTTCACACACACACACACACAAAAAAAAAAAAAACAAAAAAAAAAAAAACAAAAAAAAAAAAACCCACAAAACCAAAACAAACAACCCCCCACACACACACTCACACACCTTTTGACATCTCCGGTGTATCTGTTCAGAGATGTACTGATGTACATTGCCTACTGATGTATAATACACAGTGGCAGTGTGCTGGAATGTCCTCCTACTCTGCACTCACTACTGTCCTCCATACCACCTGCCCACTCAGAGGGGTTTCAGAGGAGCTGTGCTGCTGCTCTGAGATGGAGCCTGCAGGAAGGAACACTGATGTGCAGCCATGAGGATGGACATTTGGTCAGTGTGCTGTATCCTCACCTTCTGCCAAAATCAACAGGCTTTGTTTTCCTCCCCTTTTAAATTGCTCTTTGAGGAGAAAAGATCTTCTCAGAGAGGATTAATAGACCAAAGATGAGCAGGGAGGGGACATCTCTGGGTGGCTGTGTCCATGTGCAGCACAGTGAACACCAGTGTCCCAAAGAACCCCTTCAGGCTGCAGTTCTTACCCACTCAGACTGGTTTTCTCCTAAGCACTGCACTATCAGCTCCCAGTGTCTCAGTTGGATCCCTGCCCCTCTCTGGAAGCCTGCTGTCTCCAGGCAAGGCAGATGGTGTATGGCCGACATGACTGCTAAAGAAAAACACAAACCTACAGCCATTATGCATTGCTGAGTTTCTTATATGGCATAGCTGAGGAGACACATGTTGATACCTTCTGCAGAGAGCAATCACTGCAGAAGTAATATTAACTTAATGGACGACTGGAAAGAGATGAAAGCATAATCTTTTTCTTGTGAATAACCATAAGGTAGCAAAACTAAGAAGTAAATTCTTTATCTTCTCTCCTGATGTACAGTGCTGTGTCAGAATTACATCTCCCTAAGAGATCAGCACTTGAGCACCTCATATGTTACCCTAACGCAGCATTTCTATAAAAATAAATGCTCATTTGTTACCTTGGAAATGTGATAGTCCAGAGAATGGGAAAAAAAGAACACAACACATTGCACCGTCACAGTTACACAGAGAGTTAAACACAGGGCAAGGCAGCAGATTTGAAGCAGAAAAGCAAGTGATGGATGGGCTGCAATACCTACAAGACCCCAATTGACACAGCAGGCACACCAAATTTTGCAACAGCTGCAACAAACAGCAGCATCTGCAAGGGAAGCTTGGCCCCGGCCAGGAGCACCTTCCTGCTGCTCCCCCACAGAGCAGTTCCTTCTTTACAGGATGCTTTCCTAGTTCCTTTGGGAACAAATTAAGACTTCCTATGTGCAGCCAGTTAAAATGATTTTTAAACCAATGCAATCGAGTGTCAATCTGAATTAACAATGACATCTTAACAACATTTCAGTGAAGGGAAAACAGGGATTCAACCAGAACTTGAATTCTGTATTCCAGTAGCTTTCTTGGCAAGCTGTGCTTAGTTATTTGTTACGGGGAAAGCATGGTTTGATTCTAACTGCCATGGCAAACACAGCTCAGAAACACTCCTGCTCATGGCAGTCCTGTCTCTGACACTCCAAGATACTATTAAAACTTTGCTGAAAGCAGTGCAGCAGCACCACAGAGCTATTAACTGCCCTAGGCATTTGGATTCAGCATGAGATGCAAGGTTAATCCTCAACTTTTAACCAGTAGTAATCCAATGCTGTGACACCAGGCCAACACTGCCCAGAAGGAGGTGCCACTGCCCCCCACCCAAGCACAGCACTCACTACACCGCTACAGGGCACAGGGCTGCTCTGTACAGGCAGCCAGAGCCGCTCTCATCATTGTTGTATCTGGCAGGCAGCAGGGGCAGTGTGGTCCCCCAGCTCCTCTCTGCTAGCCATGCTCATTACGGGCTTGCAACCTCCCAGCAGACCCAGAGCAAATCCTTCTGTTTTGCTAAAAACACTGACGTCCCACTGGTTTAAATTGGCTGAGTTCTGCTTCTATTACTTCTCCATCTGCACTGCTTCCAGCACATCACTGTCCCCTGTGCCCACTCGGCATCAGGATGCCCCACCATCTGAAAGCACATCAGACAACGAACAGCTTCAGAAACTTCTGGCCAGCAGACCATCCTTGGCTACCTGACAGGATGCTGCCAGCTGTGGGGTGGTGGGGAGCTCTGCTGGCTGCCAGCACAGTCACCCACGACCATCAGAGCCACCATCAATGACCACCACCCACCAGAGTCATTCACAGATGACCTCCCCACAGAACAGCCAGAGCATGGCAGGAGCAAAGGAACCATATAACCATAGCCTAGAGCACAGAACAGTAACAATGCCATCATTGTTTACTCCTTCCCTGGAAAATATCAGAAGGGTGACTAAGTGGTAAACTTGCTGTTATTACTGTTCAGCTCTGGTGTTGGCATGTGTCACAGAACCACCAGAAGGCTGCAGATCACAGATGGGCAATGCTTCAGCTTGAGGTAAGTGTAGCTGATAGGGAAGGCAGCAGTGAGATGCCAGGGCTCCGTGTACTGCGGTACCTAGGGGTGCTGTAGGCAGCTTCAGGAGGATGGCTGGTGCCTGGGGGCAAGCAGCGAGAGCATCCACACACACAGCATGACTGTGCAGAGCTCTGATGGAAGCCAAGGGCACCGTGGCCCCACAGTGGTCCCAGTGCCTGCAGATGGGGCCATGGCCACACAAGGACTTCCCAGCACCCACAGAACATAATGTGCAGGTGCTTATCTTCTGTTCAGAGAAGAATTCTGTAGGTTTGGTTCAGACAGCTCTGGAAGTGGAGCAAAACCACTGCAGTGAAAATAGAAAGAAAGCAGGACCCTGAGACTCCAATGAACATCATCCCTTTGCATACACGGGGAAGACGGTGCATGCCTGTGTGATGACGTGCCAGAGCACTGCCAGCATGGACAGAACTCAAAGGCCTGAGTACCTTTGCTTTCTGTCACACCATGGCCACCCTTCCCATGAATCAGCCACTAAAAAAAAACAAACCTGGTGTTGCTGCAGTCTGGTTTATGAGGAAGTTACAGGGACAGACACCTCATAGAGCACTCCCCAGGAAACATGGCTGTGCAGTACAGGTTGCAAACCACCCCCCCTTTGAGCCTTCCATGGAGGCACAGCAAACAGTGGGGTGTTAGGATGGTGGCAGGGCTGGGATCTGATCCATCTGTCCTCACCTGGCAAAGCCTTTGCCCACTTGACGACATAGACCAGCTGCCTCTCTCCGAGCTCGTTCAGGCTGCTCAGCAGGTTGGAGAAAGAGTCTGGCTGGCTGTTGTCATGGCCAGCACACACCACAGCGGGCTCGATGGCTTCCAACACGTTGAGGAAGATGGGCTGGCATTCAAAGCCACCAATGTGTGTCATGGCCATCTTAGGTGCTTGCTCCTCCGTGGGGCTGGACGAGCTGGCTGCCTCAGCTTCGTCTTGTGTCTTCAGGCTGCCCAGCTTCTTCACTTTGCGGGCTGTGGAAAGGACAAACTTTAGCATGACACAAAAGAAAACAAAAAAAAAACAAACCATGAGGTTTCTTGGCTTCCATTTCCATCGGTTTTGTTGGTTTTGCAAAAAGCAGAAGTGAGAGCAATGAGCCATAACAATGCACACAATGCAGGCAGTCCGGGGAGAGCAGAGCACCACAGGCAGCATGTATGGACAAAGGGGGATACACACTGCACAAAGAAAACTGTTCGTTCATTAATCTTACATGGGAAAAACAAGCATCATTTACATCCTCAGCCACAACAAGTCTATTATTAATTCCCAGTTAGAAATGAAGAAGAAGAATGAGGAAAAGAGAAGTGGATTAACTCAAGTGCAGATCCCAACAGTCAGCATCAAAAGGAATTCCATTCAGAGAGCCTGTGGGGTTGGGGCTGCAGGGAGCAGATGGACGTGCCCACAGCCAAGTGCCCCAGTTGTAGTACACCAGCTCTGAACTTCATGTGCTAACTTCATGCTCTGCTATAGCATGTCTTGGGAGCTCCAGACCTCCAGAGTGTTAGCAGCTACCTAACCCAGTGCCTGCAGGACAGTGCTCAGCACAGCACAGGTTGGCAGGCTGCTTGAAAGGAACTGCTTTCATACTTCACTGACTGCAAAAAGCTCTAATTAATTAAAGAAGAAAAAAAAAATAGCTGATCACTTAATTCAAGCGGAGAATTTAACATCAAACTGATTGTTCTTGGGGTTTTGGCTCCCACATTACATGATACTTATCTCAGTTTTCTTTTCAGCTGTAATTAGAAAAATAAGCGGCAAGACATAAAAACGCCAACTGAGAGAGCAGCTCTATAAATCAGCTCTGAACGCTGATCTGTAAGGAATGCCCTTTGGATGATCTGCCATGATTAAGGCAGGCTGCCCTGCAGAAAAAGGAGAGGAAAACTAATAAAATTAAAGGAGGGCAGTGGGAAAGCAAGGCTACAGTGTGGCATGATAGACTTCAGTGCTTGTTTGCGTGGGGCTCTGGGGCACCTGCATCCACTTCAGCAAAGCCATCTGATGGTCACAGTGCCTGCAGCAGTGGGGTGATGGGGAATGCAGGTGTGGGCTTAAGGAAACAAAACCAACCAAACCCCATCTTCCAAAGGTGAACATGAAGTGACAATAAGGGCTTGAGAACCTATAAAGCCAAACCTGTGCTGTGTGGAACACATGCATATCCCAATTTAAATAATGCATTTTTTTTTCCTTTTTTTTTTTTTTTTTAAAAAAACTTTCATCTGAATTGCAGTAAGAAAAGAGCAAACAAAGAATGATGCTGGCTCAGAGACTGCAGTCATAAACCAGAAGAGGAGGGCAGACAGCAGTGAAGTCAGATAATAACTATTCCTATTGGAGGAACCTTATGTTTGTGTTCTGAGGAGCTCTTATTCCACAGGGGCCTGAATTGCTGTTTGCAGATGGAGAAAGGCTCAGAGTTACAATGCAGGCAGACATCTATGGCCTTCAGCAGGATGCTCTGGGTTGGGAACTATGAGTTGTCCTCCAAAACTCAACCCTGCACACAGCAGTCTTCATGTCTGTTTTAAATTTGGAAGTGCTGGGGTGCAGGCAGGTACCTGACCTAACACAGTTTGTACACAGACTGCCTCAGTGCCACCTCCCTGGTGCAGGAGCCATCTCCATGGTGGCTGCTATGCAGCTGCTGCTAGGAACAAGAATTGAAAAGAGAGGAAATGCAAGAACACCAAAAAGAGCCGCTTCTTCCAGTGCATCTCTGAAATACTCCAGAAGCATTACAAACATCTGATGTGAGATTTCTCTCTCCAAGTTTTAGACATGTCTAGTGCTCATTAGCACTGTTACTCACTTGGTAACTGCGCAACAACAGACACCCAGATTTGATTTCCTCTTTAAGGACATCTGTTCTGTTACACCTCTGCCCCAGGACAAGGCAAGGCAGGCAGAAACCTGCGCTGTCCTTTCCCTACACGTGGTGTGAAGCTTTGGGGTTTGTTAGTAGGTACATCCAGCCTGGAAGATTCAGCACACCGTTATCAGCTCAGTGAGTCACACACAGTGCAGCTGAGATTCTCCTTTATTTTTTCATTTATAAAGCATTTTGTGAATTTGAGAAGGTGGGAAAAAAAGCAACCCTTGGATGACTATAATTATATAGTATCATGATAGAGCATTAGTCATTGCAAAATTACAAGGGAGTCCCTTATATAGCAATTAAGGAAGTTAGACACCTTTGAATGAAGAGAACTCGGCCAGCTTTCAGCCAGCACTCACTGGAGAACAGTCTGAGGAGTGCAAAATGTGTGCTGGTAACACTGAAAAAGTGCCTTTCCCCAGGCAGGACCTGGAGGTCTCAGCAGTTCCAGGCACTGTTATCCAGCCTCAGCTTTGGGCAGAACAGCAGCAACCAACAGAGATCTCATCAGAACCCGATTCTGTCAATCCTACCATTGTTCTTTCTTGCACATCGTTCTAAGTTTGGATAATTCTAGTTGATAATTACAATAGCATTGGCATAGTAGACCCATAAGAGATCTAACTCAGCCTGACCCACATTAATTTAAGAAAAATAAAACCCACTAAAATGATATGAAGTCAATACATTACTGCTGACATGACTTTTAATCACCCAAGTGATACATCTCAAAAGTAATTACGAATGTTGAAATGACACCAAACAGGTCTGCCCTTCTGAGGGTTGCCCTTGGCCCCATGTAGTGCACATGTACATTCATTCCAAAAAGCAAGTTAAACATATCCGCTAGTTATAGGGCAATGCAAGGATGGGAAAACAGCAACGAGCTGTAAGGACTGATCACTGAGCAGGTCTGCTGACAAGCTCTGCCTGCTTCCCAGAGAGCAGGTACCCAAGGCACCAGAGAAGCAGGCTGTACTTTGAGCACGTTTGGCAGCATTCTGCAGTCCTCCAAAAGCTGATGGAGAAACAGAAACCTGAGCAGCAATACAGCTCAGTGGCTACAGGACTAACAAGGTCCCCATTCACATGAAGGAGAAAATACTGACCTGGGGAGCACCTTACCACTGCTCTTACCACTGATGCTGCTGATACTGGGAAAGTGCTGTTTGCAGTACAACAAGGTGATGGCAAACTTCAAAAGGCACAGAAACAATAAAAATTAGGCAGCATGCTCTGGCATAAGAACATAATGAATGTTATCTGGGTAGCTGTAAATAAGGCTAAGGGGTTATTAAGTCACAGCCAACGAAACCCACTGCAGGGGGAATAAAAGGTGGTTTTTCAGTCAGACGAGCAAGTCTGTAATAAAAGAATCTGGTTGCTGGAAACGCAGGATAATGGAGATGAAAAACCAGAAACGTCTGTCACAGAAGTGAGTGTAACCAACCACCACAACAGCCTGCAAAACATGCTAGCATCTGCATTACTGGTAATGCTTGCAGTAAGATTGAATGTTTGTAAGGCAGGAGTTCCATTTTGACTGCAGTAACTGGAACTGAATTAGGACTAAGTACAGGTCTGACTCACACTCGGGCTTCCACAGGGCGTCAGCACGTCTCACAGCAGCCTCCAGCCAGTGTCTCATAGTGTTGTGGAAGCTCTGCACAGCACAGGAGCAGTGCAGAGCCCAGTGCTGGGGCCACAAGTAGAGCCGTGCAGCAGAAGTGCTGGGAGCAGGAGCAGTCCAGGACCTCAAACGCCATGGCTGATATGTGCTGGCAGCCCATGGGCAGGGGGCCCTTACAACCGAGCCCTGCTGTCCCTACAGCTGCATGGGCTGAATGCACGTTGTGCAGGAAACAGGCATTCATGTGCCTTCATGTGCAGCACATCTGTGCAGGTACCTGAAACTGCAGCACAGAGAGGTGCAGGGGAGAGAGCGAGCTATGCACTAGGAGGACTGGGCTAACAAGGCCAGCACCAGTACTGCTTTGGTGGCTTTTTGTTTTTTAACTTCTCTCTCATTGGCTTTACAGTGTTGATTGAGAGAGAAGATTCTGTTTAATGGATTTCAGCTTTCAGGTCAGAGTGATCTCAATCAATAATGAAATGCTTCAAAATATTGCCATTCTGTGCCAAACAGACAGCCCTAAATAAGGCATTCAGCACAAGCTCCTCCCACCATTAAAATACTCCATGCTGCAGCTCTGCTGGCCATGCCCAGCTCTATTATATCCTACAAGCGCCTACTAATTAACAAGCAGTTAAACCCAACTGGTGGGAGCTTGGAAGCATTTCCAAATGCTGCGGTTCTACTGTGGGAGAAATAACTGCGGGCAAACTCAGAGCAGGCATGTTTGCAACAATTGCCTTTAAACAGACATTCAAACCAAATGTAAAACAGGCCGAGCAGAACAGGTCAGGGTGACCCAAAAAGCTCAGGAAAAAAAACTGAGGGGAAAAAAAAAAAAAAAGAAGAGAAGGGGGGCTCAGTGTTCACATTGCTTCTGCAGCACCGAGAGGAAAGCAGCAACACTGCCTGCCCTGCCTACCAGGAGCTGCACTTCCATCACTGCTTCAGATTTGTTTCTCACTGCTGCCAGCACAGACGGAGCAGGTGGGTTCCTGTCTGCTGGATGTGAGCATGCAGAGCTGCTAGAACTGTCCTGGGGGAGAAATGACATTAGACCGGTGCTCCTTCCTGAGTTGTAAACCAGAACCTTTCCAGCAGTAAATTCTTTACAATGACGCTGCATCCTCACAGTTCTGTGTGGTACTGCACAACCCAGCAGCATTGGCCCAACACCGATACCCCTGGTGGAGGAGGGCTGCCTTCTGTGCTGAGCCTTTCATTCTCTGCTTTTCTTGTGTGAGCTGTGCTTCCCCTGCACTCAGCTGCCTGGGGTGTCTCCATCACAGGTCAGCCCCCCCAGCACATTTCTTGGGGCATTTTTATTTCCATCCTCATAGCAAACAAATCCAAAGCTGAGCCGCACAGAGGTGCTGGAAATAGCACAATTAAGTTCTGCATGTTTTTGAGGCAGAAAGAAAGAGAAGTGGGCCCAGGATATATTGAAGCTTCTATTTTGAAATGCTGATATTTCAGGCAAATAAAATGGGCCTATTTGCAGGAACATGAGACTCACTGGCACAATTGTTTGACATTCTAGGTTTTGGACAGAAAATATTGGATTTTGAGTCAGTTTTGGTGGAGCTGCATATTTGGGGACGCAGATAAGCTACAACAATGCTCATTCAAATGCTGGGGTTGTATTTCTATAAAGAAAATTGTCCCTTTCCCCAGATCTACCTGTGAAAAATCATATTAAAACAGGAGTCTGCTGTTCAAGAAGGCTTTGGTCTGGCTAGAACCCAGTCACCTGGCTGCTGAGGCATCAGTTCAGATCATGATGTTTTAAATTAAGGAAAAATAATGCTTCCTGAAACTGAAACACAGATGTAATAAGTTAACTTCTGGGTATTAGAAGTGTGCAGCTGTTTCCAGAAGTTCCCAATGCTCTGTCAGCCTCACTCCCACATTCCCTGACTGCTGCAGAAGGAGCTTAGCACATCACTCTGCCCCACACAACAGGAACCAACAGACATCATCCATACCTCCAAGAGTCATCCCTGCCTCGTAGCACTTCCGCAGTCGGCAGGAGGGGCAGTTTTTCCTCCTGAACTTGTCGATGGTGCAGTCGTTCCGGCTAGCACACAGGTACTTCTGCTTACCTAGAAACACCAGAAGGAATGGTATGTGGGTGGTGGGCACCAATCAGACCAGACGCAAAAAGAGAAATGGGCTCGCATTGCTTCAGTATCACTCAGCATCCACTGGGCTCTCACTACAATCAACAGCACTGCTGCATTTCCACCAGTGCTGTGATGCTTTACTCAGAACTGCCTCTCCTTTCTCACAGCTCTGCAGCCCAGAAGTTGGTAGCAGCACACGATGCTCAGAAGTGCTCTCCTGGGCTGCAGGGATGGCTCCTAACCAGCACAGTGAGCACAGCACAGCGAGCACAGCCTATTCCCACAGGGCTGGCTGCCCACATGCAGAGTGCTGCCACCAGTGAGCTTCGAGCAGCTGGCACTGCCTTCTAGTCAGAGGAAGAAACAGAGAAAGGCAAGAAAGTGACCGTGTCAGTGCCAACTTCTTGGGTCACTCCAGAAAACTTCTGATGGAAGTAGGGGGAAAAAAAGCAACACATTTCTTCAGCTGCTGCTACTAAAGGGGCTCACTGTCAGATATATCTGCTTGGTATAGAGATGCTACCATGCATCTTTATGTGGGGTTTACAGAGATTACCTTTTAGAAGAGGAGAATCGCTTTTGCACTGTCCAGCACTGTAGAAATATGTAGTTCTATAATGTGATGGAAAGCACAGCAATAATGACAAGGTGGTAAAGCCTCTGACTGCAGTAAATGAGGACAAGCTCAAATACAGCAATCGTGGACACAGAAATGAAGGGGAAAAGCTGCTTACCTTTGGAAGGCCTCAGGTAGGCAGAGATCTCCAGAGAAATACCCTCACCTCCACTGCCAGCCCTTAAGTGAGGGCTGGGAAGGGATGGATCCTGGTTCCATTCCTTCCATCACTTAGGTACACTGCATGCACTTGAGCTCCCCTGGGCTAGCCCTGTCCTCCCGCCAGGTGCTCCATTACTGTTTGAGGCCACAACTTAGCATTTCTGCTACAAACTAATTAGCAACTAACAACTGAAACCTAATGAAGCATAACTAAGATAAGGATGCTTTGCGCATCTTTCATAAGTTATTCATCTCTTGCTTGGCTCTTTGCTTTAATGACAGCAGCTTTCCCTCCAATGAGTCTCCAGAATGCTGCAGGTGACCATGGAGCTGCTCAGGTGCTGCTGCTGCACATCTCTGCAGTTTGCAGAATTGAGTGCCTGGAGAGCAGCTGTCCCTCTTCTATTCACGATTCCCTTCGCAGTGCTGTTTGGAGATTAGTTACTTTTGATGCCGCCCATTCCTTCTAATAGGACTTGCTGCCTGAAGCTTACAGGCTGGTGCTGGGGAGCTCATAGCTTAAGGAGCTGCTGTCCCAAAATTCTGCTGCTGTGGGCCTCACTTTACTGGGTGCCAGGGTGCTAAAGAGAATCAGAGGAAGCTACTTCATGCAGGTATCTTAGCTTCATCTTCCCACTTGCCACCAGAAATCCAGATTTCATCTCATTTTCTTCACTGCTCCATTTGCTACATGTACCAGGAAAGAACTTCCCTATCTGACTCATAATTTGTTTTTGTATCAAGTCTGAACACATTTACTGGATCGAGATTTGTCTGATATACTTCATGCCATACCAAACCCAGCTCAGCTCAGTGTATAATAGAGCTGTATGCCTTACAGCTTCTGTAGGAGCAGATTAACTGGGAAATCAGGCTATATTGAGTTTTAATGCTATTTATTGTTCTGCAAGCGTTTGCTTTTTTTTTTTTTTTTTTTTTTTTTCCACTTAAAATACTATTTCATCAGAGATTCATTGAAAGGATGAGGCTGAATAATGCAACCACTCTGAAAATGCACTGATTTTGGTTCACTTATTTAATGATTCCCCACCTCCCACACACACCTCCACAATGTCTTAACATGAGAGAAAGAAAAGAAGTGGCCAATTTCCAGCTACACAGTACTCGTAAACCTTATTGGCATCAATTATTGCTTCACCATTGTTCTCCAGGTTCCAAGAAATCATTTGCTTTCTGCAATCATGGCAATGGTGGTGCCCACAGAAATTTCCATGCCTCCTACACTGCCCATGACTCTGAAATTGCATATCTGTATCTTCTGGTTGGCACCATCCATCTCCACCTGCAAAATGGTACCTGTAACCAGTAATCATCACAGCATCACATGAAAATAATGATAAGGCTCGATGTCACAACAGACTCTGTATGCTAACATGGCTGTGCCCAAGAGCTGAAACAACAGCGTACATGTGAACTTCTAAGAATTGTTCCCATTAAAAACTGATGATGCCATCCTCAGTGCCTTAGCTGTTAAGGTTGCAGAAATAATGGAGCAAGAGTGCTTTACCAACAGCATGTGATAGCTTGCTAACCGCTCTCAATACTGTTCTCATCAGCTCCTCTTCTTATTCCCCCTCCCTTTTGCTCATTATCAGTGCTAAGGGCACTCAGAGAGGCCTCGGAAGCAGCTTGCACAAAATCCCACAGAACACAAGCACCATCCTCCCTTTCAGCAGTTCATCGAGGACAATGAGTAATATACAACTTCAGCTGAAACTGGGTTACTTTGAGTTATTTTTATGCTGTAGGTACTGGGTGCTGAGGCCATCCTCTCTCCACTTGACCTCTTTACGTGCTTGCATCAAACAAGAATGGATGCTCTACTTTTGCAGGCGTTGGCATGGAGAGCCTGAAGCTGATTTTGCTCTCTTTCCCCTTTAGTTTCCCTACAGGATTCCTGTCTCACAATGGTATCTGATACTGGGAGGCTCTATTGGCCATCAGAACTCCCACAGGTGTCTAAAAGCTGGGGCTGGGACCTCCGGGCAGAGCATGGCTGCCTCACAGCTCAGCCAAGGGCATGGGGCAGTGCCAGGAGCCACTTGGCCATCCTTCCTGGCTCCTACCCCTGTCCTGCCTTGCTTCCCTAGTCTAAACTACAGCATCGCTGCCATGATAACAGCTCAAAATCTTCAAGAGGTCAGGCTCCCTGTGATGGGCTGCACTTGGGAAGAACAGCAGCTGCTTGCACCCCACAAGGACACGGCAAAGCCAGGCCTCACACTATCCCAGGCGCCAGGCAGGACAGCAGGCCACCAGCCCAAGGGCATTCCTAGATGAGGTGACCGAGAACCCCCAGCTGCCCCTCAGTGTATTGGCCCTGCTTGCTGGCATGGCAAGGATGTGGGGTCACATCAGGTGCCCACAGCCCCACAGGCAGCGAGCCTCAGCACTCAGAGCACAAAGCACAACAAGGTGCACACTGCAGGATCTCTACCCCAGTTCTGCTTCCCTGCCAGTGGGTTCAGGGAATGCAAGACTGAAGCCCCAGTCAATATGTCGCCCAATAATCATAGCACAGTGTTTGTGGTGAAACTATGAGAGCTGGCTGACTGGTTCACAGAATCAGCTCTTTGGGACAGATACAGTTTTCTGCTATTTGTACACATAGAGTCTTGCACTGTTTATTTTAAGCTGTTAGCCATTAACAAATGGGGAAACAAATGGTAATGGAAAGACTGCTCATGTGTCTGCTTCTGCTTTATGTGAGAATCAGCTGCTTGCTCACCTTGTCCTAATGCCTGGGGACTTAAAGGGGTCCTTTTCCCCAACTGTAAAACCTGGGAGCCTGGATAACTCCTATTCCAGCCATGGATAGAGTGGACAAGGTTTGAAACATGAACCCATGACCTGGTAGGGTCCACATTATGTCACTGTCCCAATTAAGGCAGTGTCCTGAGCCAACCCTGAGCTTCTGCCTCGCTTCCCACCACGGGCAGCCCAGGGCTGCTGCTGCAGCACCTATGGCAGCTTCTTTTCTAGCCAGGACTGAGCAGTGTTTGCCACAGACATGAGCTGCTGAGCGATCCAAGCACAGCACAGACATCTGAATGAGAAGGCGCCATCAAACACAAACCAGTGAATACCGACTGGTTTCAGTAATCTTAAGTTGCCTTTTATATACAAAGACTTTTTTTTTTTTTTTTTTAATAATTTCAGAATCTTATTCTCATGTTGTAAGAACAAGCTGAAACATTTGCAGTCAACAATTCTTTGTTTAAGATAAGTGTGCTATCTTTCTGTTTTACTGAGGTTAGTACTGGAATGAATTTTTTCTCCTTCTCCTTCTGGCCAGTGACAGAGATGCTCTCTTAAATTACTGCATATCTGAGGCTCTCACTTTGCAGATCTGTAAGCACAGGTCTAAACTTCAAGCAAGCCCTCCCATCACAACCAGAGGCCCTGCTCTTAGCAAAACCAACCAGCCACACTGTCTGTGCAAAGAGGCTGTTGGCAGCTCATCAGCATCAGTTGTACTTGTCACCTGATGCCGCCTCAGGTGTGTATTCCCAGAGAAGAGCCCTCCTCTCCCCTGCTGATCCAGATATTTGCTCTCAGGCAGGTGAGAGATGAAGCTACAAAGGTAACAGAGGCCAGTGCCAGCTGCAGCAGTTCCCTACTTTGCAGCACAACTCTGCAGTACTTGTTGGCAATGCCCTTCCTCATGGCTCTGGCTCACTCCTTTTCCAGGCAGAAAGATGATTCTACTGAGCTCTTTGATGCCCATCCCTTGAGACTGCAGTTAAGTCAGAAGTGGAGGGAGGGAAAGGAGAGCAGTTCTCCATTCTCAACTGAAAATCAAGATTTATAGAGAAAGATGTGTACAACTGTGTGGTGATTTAACTAAAAGCCCATCGCTGCAGAAATTGCTGGTCCTGGTGCTCTTCCAGAAAGCAAAGTAACCTATGTAGACATCTGGAGTAAGATTTACAATTGTGAATGTGAAAACCCATTAAATACCTCTTGGATGAGAGAGATCCTCATGTTTCAGGGCATAAACCAAACTGTAACAGCTGGCAGTAAGGCCAGGCTTTCTGAGAAAGCAGATCTCGCAGCATCTCACAGAACTACAGGATCTCTTTCGCAGTGCTTCCCCATGAGAGCTCTGGCATCAATCACTGCCACAAACTGGGACATAGCAGGAGCTGAGCTGGTAGGCTGGGTACCAGAGCCACTTCTAGTTTATGTTCCCATTGGAAATGACTAAACAGGGCACAGGTATAAAATTCCTAGTAATTAATAACAAGCCACTATTAGTAGACTACCTTTGCAAAGTAGTTTTCTAAATATTCACCCATATTTACCACAATACTGAGGAATACCAAAGTGTCCATCATGATGCAGCACAACCCCTCCCAGCTTCCCCGTCTTGGGGCTGTGATCCCAGCAGTCTGAGGGAGCCAGGAAGGCATGCTGGCTCTGCATAGGGCTGCCTTCTGGCAGAGCTAGAGGGAAGCCCTCCAGGGAACCAAAACCAATGGTGTACCAGAGAGAACAATCACCAGTCAGATAGACAAGCATGGAAGCTGCAGGCACTGGCAAACTATCAGCATGTGCAGGTAACAGCTGAGCTTAGGAGGCAATCCAGTGAGAAGAGGGCTGCAAGATGGGGCTAAATGACAAGCCTTAAAATCAAACAGCTCTAGGACTATGCACAGTTAAGAAGGTATATTTGAGAATTCTTAAATCCAACAGGAGATGCTGGATTGTTGCTGTATGATGTGCAGTTGTTTGACTCCCTGGCAACAAGACAAATCTGTGATTCTTTAACTCAGCTGACCTGAAGTCAGCCTGCCTCAAGCTCCACATATTACCACGTCCGACTGCTCCTAGACCAGAGCAGAGCTGTCAGTTTGCTTGAGTGAAGTCTGCAACAGTGAGCAGCTGCTGGCTAGCAGACTCATGCAGAGTATTCACCCAGTGGCACTGGTACCAGACACCCCTGGGAAGCCCTGCACTGGGCTGCTTGGATGGCAAGGGGAGAGGAGAGCAGCAGAAGTGTCAGCAGTACCTGTGATTTCACCTTCCACCTTCTTCTCTTTCCATTGACTTCTAAGGGTAAGAATACCCAAAGGGTCATGAGAAACCAAACATTGAGGCAGTAACATCATGGTTTTGTAGTCTACTGCAGACCCAAATCCTTTACGCAATGTCAGATTAGCAATGAGAAGAAGTAATTGTAAAACAAAGTGATGGTCTTTGAAAGCAGCTCATTTCAACTCACAGCCACCTCAAAAACTGGCAAAGAAACAGTTGTTAGCTCTGATATATTTCTCTGGTGAAAGGCCAGTCCTTGCCAGGTCAACACATGCACAGTGCACAAAAGGCAGTGACAGCAGAATGCAGAGCAGCCTGGCTCTTAGTTGTCTGGGAAATTTGCCAAATCTGCTTTGGGTTTGTTTGTTTGTTAATTTAGCTCCCTGTCCCATCAAGAATGCAGCCTGTGGAGTCACAGTCCTTGCAGCTGAGGCAGCTACTTAGCTGGCCAAGATGGCCATGAGCCCTCCTGCAGTCCTGGAGAGAGGAGGAAGGTTCTCATTTCCCAGGGATGAGAGCAGAGTATGGAAAAGTAACTCCTTTCCTGGATGGGATAGCACAGCAGGAACTCCCAGAGGGAAATCTCTCGAGGAAAACTCAGTTCTGCTCTCTCTGATGGTGATTGATTTTGAAGTGCGATGTGTTCGGAGCACTTGCCTGTTTCAGGACCAAAGCTTAACTCACAGAGCCATCCAAACTGTGCAGGGCGATACCCTTCCTATTTGTGTTAGGATAAATGAAATCTGCACAACATTGTGTTAGGACAAATGAAATCTGGCTGTGCCTCTTGTTCACCAAATCTTCAGTTTTGTAGGAGAAGGAATAAGGAGGAGGAGCCCTCTGTGGGCTGTGGCTGTGCTTTGCAGCAGTGGTTTGACAGAACTTGGTGGGACACTGAGCCCCCAGTCAAAGTGGGGTGATGGACAGGTAGAGGTGAAGGCCATTTCTGACTACAGAACATGAGGCGGTCAGGGCTGCAAGTGGGGAAAGTCCACATCAGAGCTGGAGAATCTGCAGCAGCAGTTTAAGAGCTTGCCTATATTTAACCTGCAAAGCTTAAGAGAGTCTGTGAATCAAAGCAGCTGACAGAAAGAGATCAGGAAAATACTCTTCTCTACTTACTCTCCCAGAATCTTTCTCAAAGAGTTGGATGGACTCAGTGTGTTTCAGGATGGAAGTCAAATTCATCTCTTAAAAATCTTCTTCCTTTTCTAATCCCTAAGCCAGTGCATGCCCATAAAGTCTTATTAAAAACCCTTAAACTATTGCAAAATAAGTCCAGTACTGTACTGGGCAAAGACTGCGATGAAACTAAAACCTATGCATCCAGTTATTCCCTGTTCTCTCCAAGGTGATCTCTCTGTGCTGATCTTCACTTGGATCACGCTGCTTCTCTGACCTTTCCTAAGCTAACGACACCAGAATTGGGAAGGAAACAAAAGCACTGGCAAAGCTTTCCAATTTGCCATTGTAAAATATCTCCAAAAGTGCCTTAAGGTTTTCAGAGATTCACTTTATGGGCTGCAAAACATAGGAGCACAACAAAGTATTAGCTTTCAAAGGTACTCAGCTTTAACTAGGAAACGTCTGGCTGGAGAGTCACCAGCAACATACAATATTTATAAACAAGTCTGATTTACTGTCTATTCCCCAAAATAAAGATGCTATCCACGTACCCCAGAGCAAAATAAAGCCCCTCTCTCCTTAGATCTAATTACTCAGTAAGCAAAATTCATTTACATTGATTGCATGCTTTGCTGAAGACCACTGGGCTGCACCTGCCCCATGACTAGGTAGATAAACTGCCACCCATTATGCCTGTAAAACACCTCCCATGTCACTTCTGAAGTTGAAAACAACCACAGAAGCAGGGAAGACGGACAAATATGAGCAAAGCTGCAAGAAGCTGCGTGGGAAGTTGCAGCCCCAGGACTGAGCCCTGCTATCCACAGGAGCTGGGTGCCACAGCCTCCCTGCTTGTCAAGCCGTGGCTCCCTTCTCTTGTTCAGCTCCCTCATCTTCTGCTGTCATTTATCCAGGCTGTCACTGTGCTTCTCTCTGCCACTTGAAGCCCGAGCCCAGAAGCATGGTGCTGCCCCACAGCTGCCACCCCTCTGCTTCCTCAGTGCTGTGCCACATTTGCAAATAGGGCACTCAGCGCTTGCCATCCTTAAGAAGAAAGTATCCCCAGCACAGGGATTTATTCCATGTAGAGATATCTGCCACATATAAAGACAACACAAAAATCCACTCTGAAGGAACTGAAGCCTGCCCATGAAACAAAAGCAGAATGATTTCACTTCCACTTTACGTGCTGCAAAGAGCAGACAGGTGCTGCTGCTGTGAGTGCAGGGGGCAGGACCCCACCTGACACAACCACTGCTGTACCCCAGAGCAACCACATACCTTAACCCTCCGCAACACCTCGAGAAAGCAGAAAGGGGTGCAAACGCTGTTAAAATTCACAATCCAAGACCATCAAGAAAGGGAACAATGACACAGTGCATGGTTTAAGAACAGTGCAAACAGGGCAGGCTGTAGCATGCCTTCCCTCCACATCCTCCTTTGTGCAGTGCTGTGCTGTGCAGGGTAGAGCTCAGTGTAGGAGGAGCAGTGCTGCTGCATCGCACCAACAGGGATTGTTTCTTCAGCAATGTATCTGACAGACAGCCAAGGCTCCACTTACTATAAATCAACAATTACTTGCTGACTTAAACAAGCATCTGTTATTTACTCTGGATGCACAGCCAATCCATTTGGCCTTACACAAAGTTGGTGTAGAGACAAGCTTGTAAATGATTTACATGGGAAAAGATGACAACCATTATCTATTATTGCTATTGGATGGCCGTACTGTGGCAATAGGATGCTGTCCTCTGCAGCACAGCCTTGATTCGTCCCTCAACCAGTGCTGGCAAGTTCCAAGGAGCCACTCCCAGCATGAGTGATGGAGGAAGGGAAATGGGGCTCCGTGCAAAGTGCAAAACAGTTTGGACATGTAACAAGGACAATTTGTACTCAAAGGCTCTCCCTTACATTTAAGGTACTCCAAGTTTAAGAGACCTTGGAAATCCACCACACTTCACCCCCACCACTCTTGTATCTGTCCCCTTGGCTTGGAAGATTCATAAATTAAGTAAGGTTGCTGACTTTTTTCCAACAGAATGAAAACCAAACAATGTGGCAAATGCTTCAGCACACATCATTAAATGATCTCCCTGCAGGTGGGAGAGCTCGGCAGCCTTCGAGTCAGGCTGCTTTGCTGGAGAAACCCAGCACTGGGAGGTGGGAGTGACCAACCCTCCTCTCCATGTGTGTTACCTTCAGCCGCCCGCTTGAAGAACACTTTGCAGCTCCCGCAGGTGAGGGCTCCATAATGGCACCCAGATGCCTCATCGCCACAGATCAGACACGTCTTCTGAGGTGGAAAGTAATAGTCAATGGGCAGGATGTGCTCCCGGCCAGCCTCCAGCCTGCAGAGAGAAGAAAGCAAGGATAAGGGAAGGGTCAGCTAAGGAGGTCAGGATGAGCACAGCTGATGGCACTTGGAAGAATGGCAAAACCCCACGTTTCTGTGTTGTGATAAGCCAAGGGCTGATCGGGAAGAAGGCATGAGATTAGAAAGCCCTGCCTAGCTCCTAACACACAGAACAGCACACAGGGTTGTGCTTCTTGCCTTCACCCCAGGAACACATGTGACAACACATGGCAAAGTGCAGGTACTCCAACAGCACATCCTGGGAAGGGGAGATGGCCAGCACTGGTGGCTGCTCCATTGGTGTGACTTTGGCTTCTGTAAAAAGGCTTATCCATGCTCATTAAGCTACTTTGTGTGCTCACTAAGCTAGTTGATCCAACATTGTGTCATTGTTGTCACACCGCTACAGATGAATTTATCCTTTTGATTCCTAATTGGAACAGATTAGTTTTTACAAAGCCATCAAACTCAAAACCTTTTCTTTTCTCCTTTCTTAGTTCCTACTCATTCCCTCTCTGAATCCCCAGCAATAGCTGGCTTGAAATCACTTCCAGGATGCCTTCCTCATTCATCTTACTACTAAGCCAGTCAGAATTCTCTGCTGAAAATGTCAAGCACTGCTCTGAACATGTCCCAGCAGGCTCCTGTTTATACCCATCCCAGGACTAAAGGCACTGTACCTCTCCTCCTCCCTGTCACAGCAGTGCACTGGGAGTATCATCTGCTCCTTGTGCTGCAATGGCCCCCATGGCCAGAGGGATGTCCAGCTGGTGAGCAGATGCTGGAAACAAACATCAGAACCCGAAGTAAAACACATAGTGTTTACCAGCTCTGATTGTATACTAGAAATTAGTGACTGGATTGCTGAGCTTCCTATTTTCCACTCACCTGCTCAGCAGCCTGAATGACCTACTTGGGGTTTTCAGTCTGGGTGGTTGGAAACGAGGATGGAGACAGAAGGCAGCCCTTAGCAGGTACACAGCCCAAGGAAGCTCAGGGTCTTCTGTGCCTGCTGCCACTTTCCCTATCTCCCACATTCAACAAAACCTCTTCCAAGTTCTGCTGGGAAAGCACAAGGAGCCTCTGCAGCCCTTGCACAACCCAGGCATATCCCAACAGAACTCCAGCCCTGTCACATCTCCTTATTCACCTGCATGCCCAAAGTCTTTCCCTGGCAGCTGCTGCCAGTCTGCCCCCTCCCTTCTGGCACACGGTGTGATGTGCCGCACTGCTGCCCTATCAGATAATGATGGGAAGCTGCTACACAGAAGGCAAAGGATAGGAGAGGTGATTTCAGAACTGCAAGCTGATGCATGTCCAGGCAGCATGACAAGTAGTAATATTTTAAGTTATTTACTAAAATTGAGTTTCTGTAAAAACACTGGGCTTGCTGGCTGGCTTCTTATTTCCAATAGGTCACTGCCATTGTCTGGTTGAAAATATGTGTGCTTGTAGTTTCTGGAGTTTGAATACTTGCAGACAGGAGTGAATGTTATGTTAAGAGTGAATGTCTCAGTGCCAGAGCTTTTTTTGTGTAAAGATCTTTGTAATTGGAAAGGCCCTGCTTGGCCCACGGGGTGAAGCATCAACACAGATCCCAGGGAAAGAGACCGCAGTGCTGGCAGGCAGCCCCTGTCCCAGGCTAACCTGTGTGCTGTCCCCAGGGCATGCAGGCAGCTCTGCCCTTCTACACGCAGCTCAGGCCAGAAGACCAGATCTGGTTGGCCAGATCAAGGTTTAATTAAGGAAAGATATGTGTGTTATTTGTCTGTCCCAATCACCAAATTTTCCACTTGAGTTTGCATTTCCTCGGGCATTTCTAGCTGCCGGCACTGCCGACCTGCGCTCACACAGCCCTGAGGCAATGCTGGAAGGCACAGTGCCCCACACCTTCCCTGGGGCAGCCTCACAGGTCACAGCGATCCCAAAAACAGGGAATCTGTGCAATCTGTGCTCACACACAGCGCTTCCTGACAGTACTAATGCTGCTTCCACTGGGAGAGCTCAAGGACCAACATCTCCAGAAGGGAACTGCAGCAAGGCCAGCACTTCGCTCACCAGAGCAGCTGCCTGGCCATAATCTTTTGTTTAGATATTTCAACTCTGGCAATAGGAGCAGCTTCTTCGGTTCAGAATACCCATTCTCTTCTGTTCAGCTTCCAAAGAGATACAAACTGGGCTGAGGTGAGAGAGGCTGCAAATGAGAAAAAGCACATCCTTAGGAACAGATGTAGAGATTTGATTCACTTAAACCATATCACAATCTGGAAAATACTTGGCCACACAGACAGCTCTTGAAGGGCTGATGCTATTGTTCCATGTATAACTAATAGGGATGTTTAATTTCAAGCAAAGGCCAGCTCTGCTCACAACACACCGGAGCAGTGTGCTCTTCACATACATGACAGCTGTGCCTACTAGAGCGCATCCGAATGTAATAAAATCCTTAGAAGTGAAGTATGAAATGGCACAATTATTTGGCGAGATCAGAACGCGGGCTCTTCTCTGTCCTCTAATCTTGTTGTCATTTCTGTCCTTCAAAAATGATGCTATTTTATATTCCACCTTAGAGAGCTACACAGATCCTACCTACATGTTGTTAATAACTGGAACAGACATTTTATCCCTAATTCTTAAGGCATGAAACAAAACTTTTGAGTCATTTGTCATCTTTTTACCAGTAGTAATCAGCATCTGTGACTCATCTGTCCTTTCCAAACAAGCTCAATTTCCAGGGCTTTGAATTACTGATCAAATGGAGGAGATCAGTCAATATCCAGCATTGGGAGGGACCCACAGGGATCACAGATCAAACCCCCAGCCTTACACAGCACTACCCAAATCCCCTGTCAGAGCTGTGTCCCATCACTCCCTGTGCTCAGGGCTGTGCCTGAGAGCTGCACCGTACCCACCTCCCTTTGGGTCAGAGCCTTTCCTCACCACTCCTCACCCTCAGAGCTCCCTTCCAGCTCCCTCTCTGTGCTGGCTACAACTCTCCTGCCTGGTTTAGGCAGATGCAGCAAACACCTCCTGTCTTATCCCCCCCCCCAGCACTCTGCCTTACCCCTAAACACCAGCACTCTCCCAGCCCAGCACGGCCAGGCTGCATCACCACTTCCTCCTGGGCCCTGGCAGCACCACAGCCCAACCAGCATCACCATGGGGCTCAGCTCTGGCTGCTGCCATAATGAAATGCTGCTAAGAAATAAACAACAGGATGATACAAAAGCTTTGCTAAAAATGTCTCTTTCATCCTGCATTTCTTGGGATTCCAGCAATGCTGGACCTCTCCTTCAGTATCTGTTACCCTCATTCTCCTCTACATGCAATTAGAAATCTAAAAAGAATTAATTTCTCTCCCTCTGTAAGGCTTTTCTGTTATTTTTGCTGTGTATCTCAGGCAGGAAATAAGCAAAAGGGACTCACAGGAACAGCTGTTGTGGTGACAGGAGGAATCAAAAAGACCTTGGAATATTTTTGAGGCTTAATTATTTAAAGCTGCAAAGTGAGTTAGCAATTGGGGCTTGAGTGGCATGAGACAACATAACATATTTTTTAAGAGTTCCTCCTGAGAAAAGTCATATGAGTACCACCGTAGCTCCATACACCTGTGTTTGGTACTCGTATGTGTGCCCACAGGCAGATAGGGCTCTCTGATAGCCTCACACTGTACAGGTCTGCACAGAGATGGGGATAGGAGGGAACAGGCACACACTGAAAGTTAACCCTGCAGTAACTCTGCTGCCATCGGGGGTCTGCACTCGGGAAAGCTCTGACTTCCAGTTCCCATCATGTATGAAGACTGATGTTACAACAGCTGCTCCTTGGAGGGCACAACAGAGCTGAGATGTGAGATGGAGTGGCACAGCCTGCAGAGTGCTCCTATGCCTGAGTTGCCTTCACTGCCCACTGAGCTGAAAGCATCTGCCAGGAATGCCCACAGTAATAAAAAGATGCCAATTTGCCCTTTTTTTCCTCTTTATAGAGGAAAAAAAATGCAAGAAAAATGTAACATAAAAGGCAGGTATTGGAGTAGGAACTGCAATGATGGTACCTTTAATGATCTATTTTCCAACTGGTTTCTAAGAGACCTTTTAAGAGGACTCTCAGAACACACTGGCGGTGACACAGTGATGAGCCAGCAGTGGAGGACTGATGGGAAGAGTGCCTACAACCACCCCCAGCAGGAGGCAGCCCTTTGTGGGGCAGAGGGGCTGCAGGCAGTGTGAGGTCTGCTGCTCACAGTGTGCAATGCTGCACACCCAGGCTCTGCTGCTCCTCCTACACTGCAGGGCTCCAGAAAATAAGTACTGAGTATTGCAGGAGGCTTAAAACACACTAAGGCAGTTTGCACAATATATGGCAAGAGTCAGACTGCCTCAGAAACCCAAAGAAGGGAGATAGCAGAGTGCACACAGACACAACTTGTGGAGCAGTGACGTCAGGATGAGATTCCAGCCCCACCCACAACACAAGGCCAAGGTCAAGAGCTGCTCACACCGCACTCAGCCACTTCCACAGCGGAATCCAAACAGCCTCACTATCTCTTACTGCTACAGGGAGGGATTTACTGCCATTTCAGAAAGGTTCTTGGAAGGAAAATGAGCAGAGTCTACTGAGTTCATAACACATGCAAATATTTCTATAGAGTGGGAACTGTAACTCTGTAAAGTAATCATTTGCTTGTCAATGGTTACCTTCACCAAACAGCATCGGTTTCACAACACTCCCAGAAGACCAAAGACAGTCATGGGTAGGACAGAAGCCAACCAACCACTCCTTGTATCCTCCAAAGTCTCCATCTCAGCCATAAAGCTGCATCCAACCCAGCAAGAGCTGAGGCTCAGCTGCCCATCTCTCCCCATGCCCAGGTACTGTCATCATAAAGGAATACACTTGCTCTGGCACCAGCACGGCTTCTGCAGTCCATTCCCACCTGCTGTAATTAGTCCAATTAGTTAAGCATTCCACCGTGTTAACACAACACCACAAGCACTGGTTGCACTCCCTCTGTTTTTCTTCAGTTTAGCATAACAGAGCAAACACGATTTCCATCCACTTCAATTTTACATTTCTCATGCTAAAATTACTCCCACAGCTGCAACAGGACTACCCACCAGTCTGAAACGAAGACTTACAGCACTGTTCTGTGAATGGCTGTGCTTTTATGCTTGGCAAAATCTCATTGTTGCATCACCTCACTCCTTGATCAGTGCACTGTTACTGTTTGCACCCACTCGGATATAGCTGTGCTGTGCTGAACACATCACAACGTGCTGGCAGCTTTGCATCCTGCAGTGCTACATGGAAAGGTCCATCAGGCAAAAGTGCCCGTGGGGACATCAAGACCCAAACTGAGGACACACACAGAGACCTGGATGATGCAGGACCTTTCCCAGCCATTTCAACTAATGTCACATCTGAGCTACGGCGATGGTATTTGCATTAACTGCTGCCTTTACAATGGTATCTTCTGTATGTGGCATTTTCAAGAAAGACATTAAAAATAGCAGCCTCCTGTCAGTGGAACTGCATAGCTCTGCCTGGACAAGGGCTTATGAGTCACATCACAGCACCAGCACTGCTAAGAGCACAAGGGTACATTTCAGGAATGAGCCTTACCTTGCTGTACACATTCCCCTCTTGCTGCTGCTCTGGTTATAGCAGTGAGGGGCCTCAAAGCATCGCCACACTGCGCTGCCTCAGATAGCAAAGCTGCCTGGAAACTTTAATGCGTCCTATCTGTTAAAATACTTCAAAAACATGCAGCCTTGTACACTGAAATTATTTCCCTTTTTCTAAGTAGCCTTGACTGTGTTTCTGAACTGCCTGTGCTTTGTTTTCGTGTGTAATTGCTGAAGGCAGAGAACCAAGATAGCATCTCCGAGGCAGCAGAGGATGGTGCAGTGTGGACAAGAGACATGTCCAGGTGAACACATGTGGGAATTTGATCTTCCTGGCACCGCTGCGGGTGCGTGGTGCCCCTTGTGGGGGGAGAGGGACGAGCACACCCCCAGAACAGGGTCCATTGGGTGAGCACGCCCGCAGCATGGCACTGCTACTGCAGGTGGAAGCACGGTGGGGACCAGGGGAAGGCTCTCTGCAAAGCCCAGCTGCATGACTCTGCTCACAAATCTCATAAATTACTCTTTTTAAAATACTTTTTCAAAAGCCCAACCAAACTGTCCTGTGCCTATTGGTGGACACAGGAAAGTAGAGTTCATTCCCTCACAGTATCACAGTATCACAGTCTCGTGTAGGTTGGAAGGGACCTTAGAGATCATCGAGTCCAACCCCCAGGATTCGAGCCTCTGTGTAGCAGAGCAGCACTTCTACCACTTGCGTCACAGGGGGGATTCGAACCCGGGCCGCCGGTGTTGCAAGCAGTACTTCTACCACTGCACCACCAGGGCACACCTGGGAAGCCTGATCTTACCCCAACAATTCGCAGAATCACAGAATGACCTGGGTTGGAAGGGACCTCAAGGATAATGAAGCTCCAACCCCCCTGCCTGGCAGGGCCACCAGACTTCCACAATTACTAGATCAGGTTGCCCAGTGCCCCATCCAACCTGGCCTTGAACACCTCCAAAGATGGGGCATCCACAACCTCCCTGGGCAGCCTGTTCCAGGACCTCACCACTCTCCTAGTAAAGAACTTACCCCTAACATCCAACCAATTAGCTCAAACCTTCCAGACATGCCTCGAAATGAAGCAGAAAATGGAATTTGAGGTTACTAAAGGCTCCATAAAGCCTGAGCAGAGCCCCTCTCTAGTCCCAGCATTGCACGGGTGCCTCTGCAGGCAGCAGATGGCTGTTTGGGCATAAGGCTGAAATTGCTGCTGCTCCAAAGCCTAAGCTCTATCCCATGAGCTTGAGGAGCAGCATCAACATATCAGCACAGAAAAGGAGAAGATAAAACATTTGATTTCACCAAATGGAGGAAGCACCTGTACACCTCCTGAACGAGGCAGGCATAAAACAATCACAAAGTTAAAGGAGACTCACCTGATTACTGAGCACCAAGAAGACAAATAGTGAAAAAGGAGCAGTGTGAAGAAACACCAGCCCTGAGCAGCAGCTGTGCAGCATCACCCTGGTGACTGAAGTCACCTGGAATCCACAAGGACAGGACCTTGGTGTCTGTGGTTGCACAGAACCCTGCTTATTTCCCAAGGAAACAGCCCATCCTGTACAGTGCTTTTGAGTTACTTTAACACACACCACAATCTTCAGTCCTCAATTGTCTGCTGGCAAAATGTGACTACAGGGAAAATCACAAATAATGAAGTACATCTCATGCTCAGAGGCACCACCCCCTGGTCAGAGGGCTGCAGGCACACCAACACTTGGCTTTGCTCTGGGGACGCTCAGCCATCTGCCTCCAGCACAGAGATACTCATTAAGCACTGCAGTAGCAGTAAGGGGATGGGGCTGCTGGCCTCAGGAATACCTGACAAACACAGTGTGGGATGCAGCAAAGGCCAGGGGACCCATGCTGCCCTTCCACACATCCTTCACAAGCAGATTCCTCTTTGTTTCTGTACTACATGGATCTTAATGCCAGCACATTTATAACCCCAACAGGGAATCTCTGCTCACAGCACCCACAGAGTAATACTTGCGAGTCACGTCTGCTCATACAGCCACAAACAAACCAGCACCCCTCTCCAGCACTAACACAAATTGTCAACAGCGCTGTCAGCAGCAGAATACACACTCTGTGGGTGTGAGAACACATTTGCTCCCACCAAACCCGCTGCTCACAGCCAGACCCTCCCTGCCTGATTCTCAGGCAGGATTGAGGAATCCTCCCCTTCAGATTAATACAGGCACAGGAAAACCGCAGGCACATGGCTGCCATGGGGGCAAACCATGCATATGTGGGGTGTGGTCAGGACCATTTGCACATCTTCAGCATGGCCATAAGGACAGAAGCACACCGCTCTGGCAGCAGAGGGACAGGTGGAGCAGGGAGCAGTGCCTGCAAGATGGGGATGGCACAGCACAGGAAGTGCTGGGGGCTGGAAGCTGCATCCCAGCAGCATGCTCAGCCCTGTAGCACACCCAGCGGGGTATCCAGTGCAGCAGTGAACATCAGTTCACATTTTCATTTTGCTTTGAATGTTTTCCTTTTCAATTGGGCCATACTGATATCTTCCCAGAGGCTGATGCTGCTGTTTTTGTTAACAAGAGCTTTCTCCTGTTCAGCAAACATGTATCTGTTTTTGAGGCAATGACTTGACTTTAGATCTTCCAGAAAGTGTTGTACAGCTCATTTTTTATTTATCAGATGCTGGAAGAATGCTTAAATTGTGATGAAATGGGTCCTTAAAATCAAAAGAAATGTGAACATTCTTCTGTTAAGACAGGACTAAATTCACCAAAACAGACTGTTTCTCACATTAATTGTCTGCTGAAGCCAAGAAACATCACTTGTAAGCTGTAAACTACACTGCCTTATCTTTGCCTGAGGTTCTGTGCCACTGCTTCATGTCTCATCTTTCAGCCAGGCAGGAAGAAATTCTTCTGCATTTGCAGCCTGCTCAGCCCCAAGCGGGTCTTGCTCTGGACGACCACCCTGAACTGCCCTGTCTGAATACACTGGTTTCTCTCTGGATATGTGACCACTTCAGAGCTGGCTTAGCAATGCAGCAAACAACTGGCACTGACTTCTCCTGGGAATCTGGCCTCTTGCAGGCTTTAGCAACAGCTGCGCACCACCTACCATTATATTTGAGTCCAATAGATCCTAATAAACATCAGTTTCCCCATTCTTTCGCAATGAGAAAGTAGGAATCAGGCTCCACACCTTGTCCTGCTTACAACACAGGCATAGCAGCACTTCTCTTACTGCTCACTTAATGGAAGACAAACTGCCCTATCAGCTCTGCAGCCAGAGACAACGTCTGGTGGAATTTTGTCTTTATAATCCCAACCCCTGGTTATTGCCCCATGGAAGGGGTTGGTGTGCACAGGGCTGAGTCCCCAACAACTCAAATCCCAAATGCGGCTCCTGCAGCAGAATGGAAGAGCTCTGTGCCTGCCTGCTGAGGATTAGCTTCCAGGCCTGGATATTTGAAACTATAATATTTTTTCCCAGTTTTTTTTGGCTGTGAAATTATTGCTACAGAAACCAGCATCGCTAATTCTGTATTTTTACTATTGGATGAAGCTTCAGTTGAAAACGGGCAGATAATAGCAAAATCTTGCATGGAATATCCAGAAGACGAACAGCGATGAGAGCAGAAGCAGTCAACCCAGGAGGCACAGCGCTGCCCACAGGCAGCCCCACAGAGAGACGGGATGTGGGGAGGGAGTCCTGGGCACACCACTTCCCCCAGAGCACCACAGTGCTTGGGGCAGCCCCAACCCTGGTAACATCAGCACTCAGTGCAGTTGCACTCCTGTTATTTTTAGGTGTGTTTATAGCATGACCAAGCCCCTGCATAGATACAATTGCTGGGGCAGAGAGGAGGTTTGGGATATTTTGTCTGGAGGGCGGTATAGGCTGTATCTGCACAAATTCACACCACTGTCAAACCACTTGTTTTCTGGAGAAGACCTCACAACTTACACAATGGCACAATCTTTCCATGTCCTCAAAGCAGATCATGCTCTGAGTCATCTCAAAGAGAAACCATGCAAGTTATAAGGAAGGCTTCATGTTTTTGCAGCCTTCCTGGCACCCTCAGTCTCACCAGCACAGCACCCAGAGTCACATCCCTCTGCACCAGCACCAGCAGCTTGTCACCAGCTGTGCTTTGTGGCCCCACACCACACTGCAACACACATTGCTGCCTGAGAGCCCCTGCCACTACCCTGCACCTTGGAGCACTCAGGCCTGTGTTGAACATGTGCAGTGTGCTAGAAAGGACCCTGCAGGTGTGCTCAGCAGTGACCCTTGGGTGCAGTTGCCTCATAAGAATGAATGCTGGTAGCACACTGTATCCAGGGATGCACACCATGCAGTGCAGTGTCTGTCACATCTGGGAAACACAGCTCCCAGCACAGTCCCAGCAGAACATGGCTCCAGACAGAGCCTCTCCTGGCACCACGGGAGCAGCACCAACCCACATGGCCACAGTGGATGCTGAAGCACTGCGAGGCCACAGCTCTCCTGGCCCAGCTGCACTGAACAGTGCTGTGTCTGCTTTGCTCCTGTCTTGCCCCTGCCTCATGCTCCCCCAGCAGTTAAGCAGCCAGGAACCATTTTTCTTCCAAGCCTGTCTGTAAACCAAAACACAGATGTCAGATCTAATTTTAGGCACCCAGCCTTGAGAGCACTCACTCAGCTCTCTCCTCAGCTAGCAGCAAGACAAATCCACCATGGGTATAGAGTGAGGGATGGGGCCAATCTGCCCCTCTCCCTTTGACTGTCTCATGTTTCTGGAAGAGCAGGAGCACACAGACACACAAGCCATGGCCACAAATGCATGCACGCATCCGTAGAAAATCCAGAAAGAAATCCAGATCATCTGAAAAGCATTTTCATGTGGGATCACTCCAGTTAATGCACCTCACTGCCACCCGGATTAAAGCAATAACTGTCTGGCAGACAAATTTCTTTTCTCCTTTTCTTTCCTTCTAATAGGAGAACAGCACTGCATAGAGCCCACTGAAGCCCTCCCAGCAGCACCCACACCGTGCAGTCCCGACACGTGGTGGGGGGAGGAAGGAACCTTCACTGGGAATGTCTGATACTAGGACTCATTCTCGTTCTGTTCTCAGCACGCTAGCCAAGGTCAGAGAGCTTTTCCTGCTTTTTCTAACCAGCAAAGAAGCTAATGCAGCTGAAATATGTAGCAGGAATCAAACTGCTAAGGAGACAGGGAGAAACACCAGAAAAGTACCATCTTGGAAAGGCAACAGTAGGACAGCAAAGCACCATACATTCCTGCCCTATCCGAGGGGCTGAACATGTCCTGGTGCACTTGGAAAATGCTTTTGGGAAAGCTGCCATCTGCCTACCTACACCTCTGGGCATTGTGAGAGCTTCCTCCAGGAATGCGGCAGCCGTGGGCAGGTGGGACAGTGGAGGTGCCATTGAATTTATCCACAGACTCCCATGTGCCACTGGTATCCTCCAGTGCCCCCAAGCATGCCCAAGCTGAGCACAGGAGTGCCAGGAGGAATGCATCCCCTCTGGCTCCAGGACTGTACAGCATGTGTTGCATTCTGCCTTTGATGCCCAGAAAATCAGTGGGCACTGCACAGAACTGCTGCAGGGACACCTGGGATGCCTGAAGGAGACTGGAGGCCACCTCAGTAGGTGCCCTTTCTGCGCCAGCACAGACCCACTGTACGAAAACACCTGCGGAGCTGGGGCTGAGCTTCAAGATGGTTTCCATTACTGCAAAACCACACCATGTTCTGTTTGCTTCCTGACAAACAGTTTGTACTACTTCTCAGGAGTGTCAGCATCTGGCTGTGTTCTCATTCTGTAGACAGGCTCTCCCATTTACAGAGCCTGGCATTTCCAAGCCCCAGCAGAGCACAGATGACCTTGCTCCTCCTGGCTCCTGCTCAAATCACGTTAAAAGTAAAAAAGCAGAGGGTGGAGCACTCTCCTGTGGTGCTGTGCCCTGCAAATGCAGTCCTGGTGGCAGGCTGCACAGGACCAGGCTCTGCCAGGGTGAATGACACTACTAATGGTGGTTGCAGTGCATCCCTGCCCTTCTGGCCTCCAGAACTGCCCCAGTCCTTCAGCTCAGGAGCCCAATGCAGGCAGTGCTGGGGCAGGCAGGGGTCACATTCATAACCAGAGGGATTTGTGCCAAAGCACCCACTCACAAAAACTCTGCTCTCCCGCCCTATTTATTGAGAAGGAATCATAATCTATTTTGCCCAGTTGCCTGGACGCTAAATGAGCTGCTGCTCAGCAGTGCTTCTGGAATTGCCACAGAATTACCATAAACTCCTTGTAGCATTTTTGTCACTATTAGAAGATATATTGAACTTCATTTACAATCACTCCTGAGGAGGAGCCAGGGCTGTAATCATTGTTGTTAAAGCAGAATGGAGCATACGTGGGCAGTACTGTGCTAACGCCCAGGGCTGCAGGAGAGAAGCGCCACACTGGGTAAGCACACAGCCTGTCCAGCAGGGTGTTTGCCATGACAACAGGGCCACTATATTTTATTCCAACAAGCCTTCTCATAGCACCATTATTGTTACAAAATAAAAGCAATTCTGGTGCACGCAGCGTGCCATGACTGCCAATCCCAAGGCCAGCAGCACTGAGTTAAAATCCCAGTGCACCCAAGCTAGGTTCTGCCACCACATCGGCCCAGTGAGCACTGCAGCACCGCCTGACCATAATCTGCTCTGCTCTTCTGGGCTATGAGTGACCAGCTGCAGTCTCTATCCCAGCACATGTTGCCGTGTCTGCCCGTCCTGCAGGTGGTGTGGTGACGTGGGCTGGTTGCACTGCGCTCCCATCGCAGCCAGAGGAGAATGAAGGGATAACACCAAAGTGTGCACTCAGTTATTTCCATGCAGCGCAGTTCCTGAACCTTCCTGGCAGCTGCCCTGGCTCCCCCACAGGCACAAGGCATAGGGTTCCTCTCACCTCATGCTGTCACCATGCTGCCAGAGCAGATTTCTCATGGTCCTGCTATCACAGCCAGCATCACAGAGTACTGAGCACTGCCTGAGTGATGGGCAATCATAGAATCACAGAATCACTGAGCTTGGAAAAGCCCTCTCAGACCTCCAACCCCACAACCCTCAGTGCCACATTTCCAAAATTATGGAACATCTCCTAGAAAAGTGACTCTACCAACTCCCTGGGCAGCTGTGACAATGCATCACTGCTCTTTGGAGAAGAAATTGTTCCTAATACCCAACCTCAGCCTCCCCTGGCACATGAGGCCATCACCTCTCATCCTAACACTGTTACCTGGGAGCAGAGACCAAACCCACCTCACTACAGCCTCCTTTCTGGGAGCTGGAGAGAGCAATGAGGTCTTGCCTGAGCCTCCTCTGCCCCAGAACGAATCACCCCTGTTTTCTCAGTTGCTGCTCATAAGACACAGATCAGTGTGCAGCACCATCACCAAAATCCTGCCCCAAAGCATGCCGTGTCCAGGGATGCTCAGGGTGAACCGGCTGTGGGCTCACACCACTGCTCATGAGATCTGCACTCTCTGACCACCCTGGTTCCCTGGCTACAGGTTCAGGCTGAGTGGGAGCTGGTCTTTCCCTCCATACACATTTGGCTCTCAGTTACACAACCACTTGCACACACTGCAAGGATCTGCTTGAGCAGCTCGCAGCAGCAAAGGTTTCTTCCTAGAGAGTTTCCCACAGCACAGCTGCCTTTCAGTGAATGCTCATCTGATAAACTCAAAACACTATCAATCCTGGGATGATAAAATGGGAAGGTTTTTGCTCTCATCTTTATCTCTGCAGTGCTGGCTTACAGTCACAGCAGGAAAGGATCCATCTGCAAGAGAGCAGCCAGGCCCGAAGCAGCAGAGCACCCCATGCCCCAACAGCAGATCACAGCAGCACGCAACACAGAAATCAGCACCCACACCTTAAAACCAATGATTTGTACAGTCAGAATTTGAAGAAATGGTGAGACAACAAGGATGGCAAAAACTACAGGCCGGAGAGCTATTTTTCTCTATTACAAATTATTTTTAACTCTGCAAAAAGAAACTGCTTTCATCACACCGGGACAAAGTGTTCCCTCACAACCACAAAAATCTGCAATATATTTTAGGAAATTTTTGGTTTCCTTGATGCAAGAAATGGCACCGCCTCCCGCTCTCAGGGTGGTTGGAGATGCGCTGGGATTTGCACCCATCCCAGCACCCACAGCGAGCTCCCATCAGCCGTTTCACTGCGGGTTTACCCTGAGCCCGAGGCTCTGCCTGCTCCGCTGCAGCTCCGCGGTGCCGTCCTGGCACGGGCACAGAGTAGCGCCCCCCACCAGGAGCAGGCGCGGCTAAAAGGGCCGTAGGGAGCGGGGAAACGCCGCCCTTCCCCGAAGGGGTATCTGGAGCGCAGATGGCATTCAGTGCCGTGATACAATGTTTTGTTTTAACTGCTTCACGGACCGTCCCACGCCCCTCGGCCCCGAGCCAGGCCCGGGGGCAGAGACTTCCAGGAACCGCCAGCCTCGTGCAACATCCCAGGGCCGTCCGATGCCACGACGCCCGTGGACGGTGCGCGGGGATGCGATCATGCCGCGCCTCCGGGGGCTGCCGGCCAGGACCCCCCACCCAAGCTGCACATAGTGCCTAATCCCCGTCCGCAGTCGCTAAAATACACAAGGCCCTTTTAGCCTCGGCAGGAAGCACCGAAGCACCTCCGATGTTTCACCCGAGTTCTCCGGCTGGAGCGGACTTCCTTCGCCGAACTGCGCTCTGGCGCTGCGGACTGAATGCAGAGCGAAGGAGGAACAGCGGCATCTGCGTAACAAAGTAATACTGTCGAATATTGTAACCAAAGGAAAGGCCGCAGGAGCTGCCGGGGCCGGGGGAGGAGAGGAGGGGAGAAGAGCTGTCTCCGGCAAATGTTCGCTTTCCCTGAGCTGCTGCAGTGGTTTGCCATGACAGAAAGAGAACGCAAACGCCCCTGTAACAAAGCTCCACCTGTGCTCTCACACCTTTCAATGTATTATTCCTTTGATAAATTTTTCTAAGTCCTCGGACAAGTGCCCCGCAGAGCTCACCCTTTCATTGCATCAAATGCTTAAGGGAAATTGGGAAAGAAAAATCAGTGAACACACCAAGAATGAGGCTTTGGAACCAATTTCCAGGGAGTGAGAACTCAGCAATGCAAAAGCTGGAGAGCAGAGCTAGGGAAAGCATCGAGGAGGATGGATGCTGTGGGGGGGAGTGTGCCCTGGAATATTTTTGCAGTGAATGAATGAGAAAGCACAGAGCTGCACAGCACCCATGGGGCACAGACCCTGCAGTGTGAGGGGACAAAGCTGGGCAGGGGCATAGACATGGTGGCAGACAGGAGAGCTTATCATGGGACTTGGTGCCAGTGGTATAAACAGGGGAAGAAATCTGGAGCCAAAGCAATGAGAGCACGAGAAGCAAACTGGCTAATAAGGGACAATGGAAAGTGGTGTTTTTCCTTCATTCGCTCCTCAAAGCAATTTGGGAGGGTCCCGTGCACCAGCAAGTGGCTGCACAGCCAGCCCTGGGAAGGGCACAGTCCTACAGGGTGAGCACACCTAACACTAGGAAAGACAATCTCATTGTGATAAATGAGAATTAACTGATGGAAAAGCACCAAAATACAATGAGAATGGTTTGTACAGCTAAGCATGAATAAAGCAAACAAGGCCTCACCTAAAGCACAGCATCCAGATGTGGAGTCCTCAGTGCAGGATAAACATAGGCCTTTTGGAGTGCATCCAGAGGAAGGCCACAAAAACAGTCAACAGAATGGAACACCTCTCATGTGAGGACAGGCTGAGAGCCTGGAGAAGGCTGGAGGGTGACCTGATAGCAGCCTGTCAGTATCTAAAGGTGGGCTACAGGAAAGGAGACCGACTCTTTAGCAGGGTCTGCAGTGATGGAACAAGGGGAAATGGCTTCAAGCTTAAAGAAGGAAAAAATAGGTTAGATATATGGAAGAAGTCTTTCCTGGTGAGCGCAGTGAGGCACTGGAACAGATTGCACAGAGATGTGGTGGATGCCCCAACCCTGGAGACTTTCAAGGTGAGGCTGGATCAGGCCCTGGGCAACCTGACTGAGGTGCGGATGTCCCTGTTCATTGCAGGGGAGTTTGACTAGATGGCCACTAAAGGTCCCTTCCAACTCTAAAAATTCTATGAAATGAGATTGGCCTTATAAGCTGCCATTTTGCAAACAGTTCTTGGAAGTGCGGTAGAACCTCACGTGATTTTCTACCAACACTGGGTGACCCACAGGTGCTGTTTTGTGAGGACACTGTACAGGCAGAGCCCACTCTGCAGCTGCTGCCCCTTCCTGCTGCCCGCAGCCCAGCCCAGGCACAACAGAGGAGCAGCTCTGCATACCTGCTGAGGAGGCAGCTCCCATGGGAGTCTCTGTTCCTCAAAACAACAGTGCTATTTAGGAACCATCTCTGTATACCATTCTGTGCTCAGAGCAGCCTCCTCAGTCCATCAGTGGGGAACCTCTGGAAGCAGCCTCTGAGTGCTGTGTTCCAGTGGAACTTCACCCCAGCCCTATCTGCATGGCTCTGGTTGTGCATGGAAGTAAAGCACTACCAGAAGCAAGCAACAGTGACTACAAGCAGGTGTGCCCCAGGGATGGTACCTCACACTACAAGTTTGCAGTGATCTCTGCTGCAGCCTGTAGGACTCAGCACTGGTGCAATTCATGGCCTACTGAGTGAGATGGAGTGTGCGGCAGACACGGCTGCTGTGCTCTGCACTGTGCCTCATGCAACAGTGTCAGAATGCAGTGCCCAAACTCTCCTTGAGAGGGGCAAATACTTCCCTATGTGGTGTGGGAAAAATCCAAACCCAGCTGAGGGAACTGACCATAGCAGTGCCAACGTCTGCATTTACAGAAGTTAAACAAACAAACAAACAAGAACTGAATGGCGATGAGGAAGAATTTTTTCTTATGCTTTTCCCCCTCCTTTTATCAGGAGCCATCAGAGAGCGCCTTAGCACATCAGTGACTTTCCCAGCTGCTTGCAGCGCACTGCCCATGGGATCCGTACCCACAGCCATGTACTATTTGTATACGTTACAGAGCTGGCCCCAGGGATGGGCTTCAGAAACAGCATTCCTCCACACACTGCTCCTCTTCAAAAGAAATATTTGCATAATATTGCCATTCCTGAGCAGAAAGGTCAGGTTGGCAACAGTGGGAGGGAGAATCACACTTCTGCAAAAGCCTTTGAGTGCTTCCAGCACAAAGCTGGGGGATCTGCAGTGCAAAGTCCAGCACAGACGAGCATGGTGTGGGCTGCTGGCACAGAGCTGAGCATGGCACAGCCAGGGGGAACAGGGCAGTGCAGGGGCAAAGCTGAGAAGCATGGCATGGCTGGGGAGCCCAGCACTGCAGAAATACAGCCTTCCACATGGCCTCATCTTCTAGGGAAGAAGCTGCCCTTGATGTCATTGCCAGAACCTTATCTTCTCCTCCAAAAGGCAGAAATTGTTACAGGTGTTATCTGTGAGTGTTATCATGATTGTGGGACTGGCCACAAAGTAGAGTGTGTGGCCGTTGTGCCAAGTGATGTGTAACCCCAGAGCATGCACCCACACGAACTGCAACAGGACCAGAGAATGGAATCTGCAGAGAGGTTCAACCAACACACATGGGGTCACAAAGCAGACAGCAACAATAGGAAATGCCCTGTGGGCACTACAGGGTGAGCCAGGTTTCTCTGAGCCAAATGTCCCCTGAATTCTTTTATCACCTTAGTGCCCATTATGGCAACAACAGCTCCCTCTTTGCATTTATTTTAATTTAAAACAGCCTAAACCTTTTACATGTTTCTACGTTCTAATCTTAAAGTCACTTTGACCCTGTGAGCTTCAATTTATTCTGTCGAGTCAGTGTCCACTCTGTTACATGGTCACCTTACAGACCGCAGGCAACAGTCACTCAACTGATAGAGCAGAGACCAGTAGCCCCAACCCCGCAGTGGAACAAAAGCTTGGATTAAGTCGCTAATCACACACAAGCACTGCTGCCATATTCACATACATTGTATCAAAAGCTTAACGTTCCGTCAAGTTGTGTTAATGCCCGCTTTGTTTCCTATGTAACATAGCAGCGTCTCTAAACCCAGGCAAACCTCTGCACAAGCACAGGGGCAGGCAGTAATGCTGCAAACATCGCAGCTCTGACACCACTACTGCTAAAGTCCCATCCCACACCGTACCCAGATAGCTTCCCACAGCAAGCAGCAGCAGTGGGACCCCAGGGACAGCATCTGAGCGGGGCTAATGCTGCGCCTGGCTGCTGCTGTCAGTGTCACATCATAGCCGTGTGCCACCAGAACAATCATGGCACCTCAGCCCCACCAGGCAGCCACATTTTCTCAGGGCTCTGGAAGGGAAACTCCAAAACTAAACCCACAGTGCTCTATGTAAAAGTTAATTATAAACAGCCCTCTACAAGCATGTTAAGAAACAGATGTTGTGTTCAGGACTTGATGTTGCATACAGGGTAAGGCATCTAACTGCTAAAGTACCTTTACCTAACTCAGACTTTGCAAGCACTCAGAGAATCGTAGGCTGTACTGCAGCTGCCAGTTACAAAGGCATAGGAACCTGAAGTGCAACAGGACAGTGCCACTGCTAAGAGCCCTGCAGCTGGCATCCCATGTCATTTGGGGTAGGATTGCCACCAACCACCTTTGGAAACTAGCAGGGTTACATGAGGGCCAAGCAGACTGCCCTTCAACACAAGCACCTCACTGAAATGTTCCAACTTCCTCATCCCTCCTTCCTTAGCACCGCTCTGCCGGAGCTAGGCAGGACACGCTGCTTCCAGCTCCGGCCTGACTTGCTGCTGCTGCAAAGCCAGGAGAAAACAAACCCTGAAGAGAAGCAGCAGAGGGACTACATGTGGTGCAGTGAGATCTCACCCAGACATACACAAACCTGAGGGAGCAACCCAGACAGCTTCAGCATGAGCACAGACTGGTGTTCCTCCCAGCATTGTACCAAACACACAGTGGGGTAAAGCACTGCCACTTGCTCACTGTGACCACACAGCAGTGCAGAAGCACTGGGACCAAAGCAAGGTGTTCTAAAGAATGCAGGGTCCCCCCAAGCTCTACTGCAGATGTGGCTAGGCACGGGACAGCAGGGGATGGGAAGAGAGAACCACACACACACACACAACTTTGCCACACTTCACCCAATGATCCATACCTATAAGCAGTTATATTGCATGGGCTCACAGGCAGACAGCACAGCCCTGAGCTTTGCCCACTGCTCCCAGGTACCTCCATCTTCAGGTGTCAGTAATTGAGAAGCAAAACTCCTTCAGCTGCACCCATCCCAACCGACTTCACACAGCTCTCAGCAGCTTTATATGCCTCAGAAGCAGCACACTGTGCAATGCAGGTCCTGCTGTGGGCATTCTGTTCACAGCTGCACTCAGTGTGACCCTTCCTCACTTTTGTCCCATTTTTTCCCCCCAAACTGCTTCTAAGTAGAACACACAAATATATTATTGCATAGATGACAATTACTACGCTAACCCCCACAAATGTGAGCACTTCAAAGCAGCATTTTTGCAGCACAGCAAACATTTTGCAGCGTTTTGAGCACAGCAGCTCAGGTGGGATGTGTTTGCTAGGAGCTTATTTACAGGGAAAATCCCATTGTGTTCCCATCTCTGATCGCAGCGCCCAGCGAGGTGTAGCGCTGTGGCTCACCCGGGGCTGCCTCTGTGCCTACTGACGCTTTTCGGTTTCCAAAACTCAAGGAAAAACCCCTAATCGGCGTTTTCTCACTCCCGGTTCTATCGGCTCCAGCAATTCTCCGTCGGTAACGCTCTTGGCTATGAGGAGGGGATCGCTCAGAGCCGCACAGAAGTGTAACGTTTGACCGCTGCTTTGCACTCTGTGTGCTTACTGTGCAGAGACAGACACCTTTTGTGTGTGCGCGTGTGTGATTAATTCACCAAGAAAACTACTACTACTACCAAGCGCATCTTCCCAAACACATCAGTGTTTTCTTCTTTTCCGTGAATACCGCTTTATCTCTACCCAAAAAGCATCAACTCGTACTCAAACCGGAGCCGCAAAGCCCGCTAGGTGTTTGCACGCCCACACTCAGCGCCGCTCGGTGCAGAACGATGCTGCTGAGGATGGCTATCACACACCGGCGGTGCTCGGGACGCAGCGGAGCTTCACCCGCACGCAGCACTGAGAGGAGCTGCGGGAAGAACGGGGCGGCGGAACCGCGAGCGGCAGTGAGACGGGCGGTACTTACCGGACGTCGCCGTAGGCTCCGGCGTAGCCCTCTGCCCAGGGTCCCAGCTCGCTCTTGATGCAGGAGCCGGGGGCGGAGTAGGGCGCCCGAGCCATCGGGTACCACGCATCGGCGGCAAAGTCGGCGTTTTCCGCGCGGACGCAGCCGAAGGCTCCGGGGGGCGGCTCGGCGCAGGGTCCGTACAGCTGACCCTCGTCGGCGAAGAAGGAGGGCCACGGCGGTGCGGGGACCGGCGAGCCCCAGGAGCCGATGGCCGCGGGCTCGGGGGGGCTCTCCAGCTTGATACGGGCGGGCGGCGGGAGGACGAAGCAGTCGCGGCCGGGAGGCTCCTCGGGCGGAGGGGAGACACGGTACAGCGGCAGCCCCGCTGGCACTTCGACGGCCAGGGCTGCCTCGGCGCCGCTGCTCTTGAAGGCGGCCGGTGCGGGCTGCTCCGGAGGTTCGGCGGCGTCGGGACGCGGGGCGCGGGGCGGCCCTCCGGGTAGCGCGAACATGCAGTCCTCGCGGGGCGGCGGCTCTCTGGGCGCTTCCAGCCCCTCCACCGCCAGTCCCATGGAGACTGACACGGCTTTGCAGAGCTCCTTGGCGCTGTCGCCCAGAAAGTCTTCCTTGGGCGCCGGTTCGGCTCGCCCGGCCCCCGGCTCGGCCTCGGGAGGCAGAAGAGGCAGGGCTCCCGGCTCGCCCAGCAGCTCCTTCAGGTCCCCGGTGCACGGGAAAGGCGAGCCCATGGCCGGGCGGGCGGCGGCGCAGGGCTCGGGCAGCGGCAGGAACGAGGGTGAGGAGACGGGCGGCGGGCGGGGGCTCTGCGGGCACGGGGCTCCCGGTGCGGGCAGGCCGGGGCCCGGCTCGTCCCGCGGCGCCTGGAAAGCTTCGCACACGCTCTGGAAGAACGTCTGGAAGGCGCCGCGGAAGGTCCGTCCCGGCGGCCGCGGGTACATGCGCCCGATCCCCAGCTGCACCTCCATGCCCGCGGAGCGAGATTCGAGCTGCGCTCCTCGGCCGCTGCCCCTTTAGCGGCTGCTCAGCCCCGCGGTTCCCATCGCGGCGCGGGGCTCCGCGCAACAAGCAGGGAAAGTTGGGCCAGGAGGTGCTCGGGCCGGGCCTCCTCCGGCGTCTGCCGCGCGCGGCTCCTTGCAGCGCTTTTGATCGGCGGCCGGGAGAGAGGCGGCGGGAGGCAGGATCGCGCCGAGAGGAGGCGCGGAGACGAAGACCGCCCCGCGCCGTAAATTCGGTCCCGAGTCTCCGCAATGATTAATCCGGTAACTCGCGGGCGGCTGCGGGGGCCGCGCTGGGGGCGGTGAGAGCGAACCCCGGGGGCGGCCCCGCACGGCGAGGAACAGCAGCGCCGCCGCCCGCTCCACCGCCCCCGGCGCGGCCCTCCCAGGCGGATTGGGGCTGTGGCGAGCTCTGGGAGGGGGCCGGGACCGCTCCGCTCCGCTCTCCTCTTCCTATGCCTGGGTGCCGCGGAGCTCGATTTCCCCCATCCCCGTTCCCGCCCGTCCCCGGCACGCGGTGGGTGCCTCTCGTCGTTCCTCAGCCCCGCTTTGGTTGCGAATGGCGGACCCGATCATCTCTGAGGTGTCCCCGACCCGCACTATTCTGCCCTCCGGCTGCTCCAATCTGTGCGGCAGGCCAGAATTCAGGGAAAAGCGTTCCCCTCGCTGGACGCTGGCACTGCCGTCGGGCCTTAGCTCAGCCGCGCTGCCCTAACGTGCTCCTTTACCCTTCAGTATCTGCATACTGTTCTCTTTGCACCTAAAGAAGCCCGACGCCTTTTGTTGGCCAGCAGCGAGGAGGCTGCGCCCTCCGTTCTCTGCTCCGCATCAGCCATGGGAGCAGCAGTGGGTGCCCCTGTCCCGCAGGCAGTGCAGTGCTGCTCCCACGCAGTTCTGGCCAAGCAGCCAACAGAGCGCATCGGTGTAGGACCTACTGTAAACAAGACTTGAGCTCCCCTTACTGGCCCCGTCAAAACAGTCCTAAGGCCACTTTCTGCGGTAGGCGCCGTTCCCAGGTAACCCGATAGCAGAGTTGCGTGCGTCTGACATGCAGTGGAATAAACCCATTAATTCCAACTCATTTGGAAGCGAGGGGAAAAGAAAAGCAATGATTTGTTGCAAAAGGGTGGGAAACGGAGCCAGCTGGGAAAACGACAGATCATTTTCCATCTTTTAAAAGCATTTTTACAAGCCGATGAAGATGGAAAGAAGCGAAGTGAAATGCAGCCCCGCGGGGTTTGGCTGTGTCCCCGCACTGAGGGCGGCACTGGACTGCAGCCCTTGGTGTGAGGGTTGTGCGTGGGCTCCGGGCACACATGGGATACCAGATGGGTTTAACGACGAGTGACACAGTCCTTCAAGGGGAAAAGCACAGCTGAAACGCCAGTGTGCAAAAATAGAGGGAGATACCATAACACATGTGGGTAGTGTCCATGCAGACCCCCCCGGAGCTCAGCGGTCCCCCCCCAGCTGCATGTGGCTGCATCCCGGGGCACTGAGGGACTCTGTAGGGCGGGGGGGCTGGGCGGGCTGTGAGAGGAGCTGCCTGTGGGCAGGTTCACATGGAAAGGGATTTCATAGAGAAATACATTGATGTGTGTTCTTTCAAAGAACAGATACAAAGCTTTACTTGGGTTTTCTGAAACGTTAGCAGCAATATTGAAAAGAACTTTTTTTTCACCCATTTTTGCATGGGTGAATTCCTGTTACAGCCGTGTGGTGATCATGGCCTGGCCCTGCTGAAAGTTGCTCTGTGCTCCAGTAATGGTGGCACAAAACCGAAATCTGCAACTGAACCTTGCAGTGTTATCCCCTGAGAAAGATGGAGAAAAGAAATCGCGCCCAGAACAATCTACTGCTGCTCCAAAGGCAAACAGACACCTGCCAAGTGCTACAGATTCCTTCTTCCTTCTTTATCTCTTTTTCTTTCTCTTCATTTATTTCCTTCCTTTCTCTTTCTCTCTTTCCTTCTTTCTCCTGGGAAGCACTTAATTTTCTCCACATTCAAAGATTTCTTTTTACATTCTATTAATGGATTTTCTGGTGTGTAAGCATATGACTGCGAGTGCTACTTTTTAAAGGCTTTGTGTATGTTAATCTTTATAATTACCTGAAGGAGAAAATTGTGCACTGCCGTGGCACTCAGTACTTCAGCAGTGCTTTATTTGTAATTGTTATCCTATTAAATGTTGCTTTCTGCAGCATTTCAGGGTTGTTTTTCTGCTTTTATCAATGTTTTCCATAGAACTGCCCTTAATAGTGCAGCAATTGGATGCAGCATATGTTTGCATCCACCCCCCCCCTCTGCAATGGGTTGTTTTTCTGTAGGTAAGCCAGGCTATGGGTTTAATTATCAATTAGAAATGAGCAGCAGTACGATCCTGCGTTGGTAAAAATACCTTCCCTATGTGAGTCCATGCTTTGCATCCCAGGACTCTGCAGTTTCAGCTGGATAAATGCACACAGTGAGAGCACAGCAACAGTGAGACTGAGCTGTGCTTGTGTTCACAGGGATGCATGGGCATTCCAAGCTGTTGGGTGTCTGCATGCGGGATGTGGGGAAAGAGGGGGGGGACTCAAAAAGTGATACATTTCAACATGGGGCATGAGACACACATGGCTGCACTATAAGAGAAACAGCTTCTTCTCCTCTGCATTTCAGGAGTGTTTTCTCAACATAAACAAAATGTTGATTGATTAAACACATTTTAAAATTGAAAATACATTCTCCATCCTCAACTTAATACATGCTATAAAAATATACAAGACAGCACAACGTGGCTCCACACTGACTGTTGGTGACAGTCACTACTAGAGCACCTGAAATTACAACTCACTGTAAAGACAAACGGCTTCATTAAGTGGGGCACCCCTCATTACAAGACAGCAATGAATGAAATATTCCTTTCGTAACCGCACTGAATCAAACTGCATTTCAAAATCAATTAAATGTGAAGAATTTTAAGACCATTTTAATATAGAGGCGTTCTCATGTAATTAATGTTGAAAAACCTGGAGGAAAAAGAAAGTCAGAGGTGTACTTTGATATTTGCAGTATTCTTCCCTTTAGATAAGTAGAGAAGCGGAGCCCTTGGCAGTGATCCACCTTCCATCAGCACGGCTCACACAGGAGGCTATTTGAGCAGCCATTCAGCTGTGTGTGCTGAACATGAACTGCAGAAACAGACATGGGGCTGTGTGTGTTTGGGTGGGGGGAGGAACCTCAGTGCTTTGTGATGTGCAACACAAGATAGGTATCTTAATATAGGAACCCAATCTTAAAATATTAAAGATGCTTTCTCCTATCTTCTTGTAGAAAACCAGCTTGTATGTGCTTTATTACTCCAGTTACACATCTTAGAAGCAGTTTCTCCATTACTGGAAAAGAACACACTCTTCTTGCCTTGAATTCAGACATTTCTTAAGCATACCCCAGAAATGGAAGGAATTATTCCCTTTATTTCTTGTTAGGAATGCTGGAGGTTGCTATGCCTCTCTTTTTCAATGGCTGCATCACTGCAAACTTGTACCCTCAGCAGCTGCTGCTCACAGCTCTGTTACATTTCCCTCAGCTCTCACCTGGTTGGTACCTCTGTCTTTCCTTTCACTATGATCTCTGCTGGGCTCACAGTGACACACTGGACTTCCAACCTCCATCAGCATAGACCATTTGGAAACTCTACAAGGATGCTCCTGAAATCCTGACCTTTGTGGCACTGCTTACAGTGCTGTGATGGTTCTCACATGCTTGGTGGGGCCACACAGTCACAGTCCAGGGGGCCACAGATCAGGGCTGTGGGCAGGGGCTGGAACCAAACCTCCCACTTCTGCTCACTGCAGTGTGGCAATGGCTGTGCAGAGACCTAACAGCAACTCACACAGAGCACACACTTTCTCCTGACATCCAGAGAAGGTTTCTTATCAAGAGGCCTCCCTGATAAGCAGCTGAGTTAGATCTGTGGTAGCAATGGTATTGGGAGGATGATTGGACTAGATGATGTTGTAGGTCCCTTGTGAGGAAGGGATGCCATTCAGAGGGACCTTGACAGGCTTGAAAGGTGGGCCTGGGTGAACCTAATGAGGTTCAACATGGCAAAGTGCAAGGTTTTGTACCTGAGGCAGAAGAACCCCAAGCACCTGTACAGACTGGGAGGAGTGGTCCTTGAGAGCAGCTCAGCAGAGAAGGACATGGGGGTCCTGGTGGATGAAAACCTTAACATGAGCCAGCAGTGTGCTTTGGCAGCTCGGAAGGCAAATGGGATCCTAGGCCCCATCAGGAAAGGGGTGGCCAGCAGGGATAGAGAGGTGATTATCCCTCCCTACTCTGCTCTTGTGAGGCCCCATCTGGAGTACTGTGTCCAGGTGTGGAGCCCTCAGTACAAGAAAGACATAGAGCTGTTGGAAAAGGGTCCAGAGGAGAGCGACGAAGATGATCAGGGGACTGGAGCACCTCCCCTATGAGAACAGGCTGAGGGAGCTGGGCTTGTTCAGCCTGCAGAAAAGAAGGCTGCAGGGTGACCTCATTGCAGCTTTTCAGTACCTGAAGGGAACCTATAATTAGGAGGGAAGTAAACTCTTTGAAAAGGCTGATAATAGCAGGACAAGGGGAAATGGTTTTAAGTCGAAATAGGGAAGATTTAGGTTGGATGTTAGGGGGAACATCTTCACTATGAGAGTGGTGAGGCCCTGGAACAGGCTGCCCAGGGAGGTTGTGGATGCCCCATCCTGGGAGGTGTTCAGGGCCAGGTTGGATGGGGCCATGGGTAACCTGATCTAGTAAACATGGAAGTTTGGTGACCCTGCCAGGCAGGGGGGTTGGAGCTTCATGATCCTTGAGGTCCCTTCCAACCTGGGTCATTCTGTGATTCTGTAGGTCCTCTCCAACCTTGTGATTCTATCATCAGGAGCTCTGCATCAGGTAAACACATGCTCTGGAGACATTATACAACTGTTCATCCTTAGAAAGATCAAGGAGGCACTGACTTTTCAGAATGGAAGGAAGCACAGAGCACTCACCTCAACCTGCACACCTGTCAGGAGCTGCACTGTAGGCATGTGGGTAAACAAACACTGCCCAGTGCAAAGAATAACAAATACAAAAATGGGGATGGATTTATACCTTTGCATTCAAATGCCACAAGAAATTCAGCAGTTTCCTCTGACACTGAACATGACAGCACTGGAACAGGTTGCCCAAGGAGGTTGTGGATGCCCCATCCCTGGAGACACTCAAGGCCAGGCTGGATGTGGTTCTGGGCAGCCTGGTCTGGTGGTTGGCAGGGAGTTGAAACCAGATGAGCATTGTGGTCCTTTTCAATCCAGCCCATTCTATGATTCTATTTTCCTGTATGTTATTCTCTGTTTCTTTCCTCCACCAAGTTACTCATTCACACAAGACTCCCTTCAGACAGCTGTCTGGGCCTGCCCGCAGTGTACAGCTTTACAAACTTCTGCTTTAAAATAACAGCAGGAAAAACTGTTCCAAATAGTGATTAAAGTTTGTTTCAGCTTAACCAGTGATATCATCATTCTATCCTTAACACTTTAGCTTTTGTCATTGAGATGTCAGGAACCAGAAACCATAATTTCCATCTCACTTCATATTGTTCAGGCTCTGGTACAGCAAATAGTATATATGTGGTATTATCTTTAGACTTAAACATGACAACTTTTCTGTCTATGAGGTTTCTATACTTCAAATTCAGTATGCATCAACTGTACTTAGAATCATATCTTTCAGGGGATCCAGGACTTGGAGAATGATGGGAGATGTATTTCTCTTCAGGAGAAGACCACTTTCAGTGCTGTGCAGCAGGGCTGCCAAAGCAGGAAACAGTGCAAAGAGAGTAGCAGAGATGGTTGCTCTTTGGGGTTTAAGTAACACAAGCAGCAACCAGTGCTGATTTTAAATTGAGCCCTCCTGCCTAGGAGAAGAGCCCCAGTCCCATGGATGGACTCACTGAGATTCACCTCCCGACCAGAACCTTCCACCAAAGCCAATTGTGCTGTGGAGACGCATGGAGCTGTTTGGGTGATAAGAACTACTGGGCAACGATTCAGGATTGCAACTACTTAAAAACATACTTCCGCATTTCTATTGTGGAAAAATAGATTTTTCAGTTGAGGCGGGCTGAAGACATCCTGGCAAACAGCCCACCTTCCTCTGTGTCCTCCTCCCTCTGCCCCTTTCCTGCAGCTTAACAAACTAGATCTACCTTACCTGCTTTTGCCTTGTGCCATTGGCTCCTTCATGCTGTGAGTTGCCAGGCTGCATGCAGATTTGCAGGGAGAGTAAGAGTGTATAATGCCACAATGCAATGGAAAGCACAGCAATAATAGCAGGGTAGCAGCTTTTGCCTACATCAAACAAGGATATGTTCAAATGCAGCAATCATGAATGCAGAAACAAGAGGAAGGAAGCCAGTTACTCTTAGGAGGCCTCAGGTAGGCAGGAGCAGCAAGAGGTGCCCTCACCTCTACTACAAACCCTTATATGAGGTCTGGGAAGGAGTGGATTCTAGCTTAATCCCTTCCATCACTCAGGCACTTTGCATGCACCTGAGCTCCCCTGGGTTGGCCCTGCCTTTCCACCAGGTGCTCTATCACTGCTTCAGGTCATGACTTTGCATTTCTGCTGCAGAGCATGTCACAATGCAGTGCAGGAGGCGGGAGAACAACTTCCCTGCCATTGGAGTTTCCAGAGGTCTTTCTACACACTGCTCAGGGATCTACCTGCCCAACAAGCAGCACATTCCTTCCTGTGCCGTATTCAGAGCTTTGCCTCTCACTGACACTGTCAGTTGAAGCTGCTGGGAAAGCACTGTTTAAAAAAGATATAGCTTCGACAACCAGGAGAGTTCCGATGAACACTCACAACTTAACAATATTCTAAAACGCTGAAGTGCCAGGAAGAAATTCAGACTCAAGCAGCACACTCAGGTTCTTCCAGCCCAGGCAGAGGAGCGAGCAGTGTTGTCTGTGCTGCTGTTGTTTTCTGCAATGAGGGCTCAGTTCAGTCAACAGCATACAGAGAATCTTTGGATTTCAGGCTTACCCACAAATAAAGTATTTTGAGTCCTTTCCTAAGATTTTGAGAAATCAGTGGGGACACAGAGGGATTAACCTCTGTCCCAGAAGGCTGACAGAGCAGCCCTTGGAAATTTCATCACTTTGATCAAATGGGAAGACCACAGTCAGTGGTCAGTTCTGCTTTTCCCTCCCTGCAGCTTCCTTATTTGTGAGCAGCAGAATGCTTTACAACCTTTTTTCAGTGTAAACCACACTAAAGATCTGGACAGAGGTAAGCAGTGATACCATGATTTATTTTGGTTTTCTAATGGTAGAGACTGGCAGTGAGTCAGCAGCAGGGCTGGGAGCTGTGCTCCCCTTCTTCCTCTCTCATACTTAGACTCTGAGCTGTTTTCATGCACTTCTTATTGCAGATAAGTCCTGGTAAGAAAATAAATCCATTTGGATATTTCAGATTTCTTCTCTCTCGGTTGGACCCAGAGGCTGCTTGTCCAATAATCACGTAGGATTCTTCTGCCAGACAGTACAGCTGGGTCAGACGTGTGCCTGGCATCACCCATCCCTCACCCCATCCCTCCTTGCCCTCCCAGCAGTGGGGCACACAGAGCCCAGCAGGCTGCCTCCCCCGACACTGCTCAGGGCAGGGGATACAGCTATGCTGCCCAGCTGAGGCAAACTGAGTGCTCTGAGCTCAGCTGTTCTCTGGCACTCCTGCTTCCCACACCATGCTGTATTTCAGAGATGTCCTATGCTCAGTTTGATATATTTTTACATTCTGTTTTCCCCTTCTCTCAATAGCACATACTGGGGTCACTTACATCTGTGAATCTTTGTTAAAAGGTGAAGTTTAAGATATTTATTAAGGACAGTCACCATAGAGATAGCTTTGGTCTGTCAACCAAACCCTACTGAGGGTTTTGCCTTTCATTTCAGAGAGTCAAATTCAATGCATGAGGACAAGAGAAATAAATGACAATGGATGTGATTCTGTGCTATAGAAACCAACACACTCTTGGCCTGACTGCAGCAAGAGCAGATCTGGCCAGGGGTGGGCTGGGTGCTGGGGAGACCTGACCCAGCAAAACACTTCTCATTTTCAAATATATGAATAATCCCAGTGAAATCTAGGAAATACTTATATACTTCACATCTTTACTTAAGTGCTTTGCTGGACCAATACCAGCGTGATTATTTATGAAGTGCCATGAAATGTGTCATACCCCAAGAAAATACTTTTTTCTGATAACATCCTTTGGCTCGGAACTGTAACTACTCAGAAAAGCAGCAAATAACATTCTTCAGAAAGGCAGGGGACATTCCATTAAGCATCATCTCTCTAGATATAAGATTTACAGTTGTTCCTTTGTTTTGTTCCATGAACAAGAACCAGGTGATCATCAGGAGCACAAACCCACAGCTGCTGAGAGCTCAAGTGATATCGCAGTGCAGAGGAGATGCCAGGAGCAGAATCAATCTCTTTTCTTACCATTACTCTCAAGTGAAGTCAGGCAGACAGCACACAGTTCAGCAGTTCTCTTCCAATTCCTCCCTCTTACCTGAGGTGAGCTGTAGGCATAACCCAGCAGCCAGCTCCTTACAGCACTGCTGCTCTGTGCCTTGCTGCCAGGTGAGTGCCCGCTGTGTGCTGCAGTGCAGGATGCCTCACCGGTGTGCCACAGATGCTGAAATAATGAAGCCCTCTCCAACCACAGCAGCCTGCACAGGAAAACTAAAAACTGTTTTTAATTCAAAATGATACATTCAAAGAGCGCCTACGGCATAAACTGCATATCCCTCTCCACAGTTCAGGACTGGGTGATCTTTAAGGTCCCTTCCAATGCAGCCATCCTGTGATACCTTGGTTCCATGGTACTCTGCCTGGTGCAGATGCTGCTGTATTTGCCCAAGGCTGTTTGGGGTGAGAGCTTCTGTTTGTCTGTACTTGAACTTGTTGATGTTTTCAGTCAGTTGTGACTGGGAGCAGAGGATTCAGCAGTAATGAGAGCCTTGCAATCTGAGGGGAAAGAAATGTGCAGTCAGGTGAAAGACCTTCCACGTGCCCCTGCATGCTGTTGCTGAGGGAACTGCAGTGCACGTGGAGGGCTGAGGGGATGCAGAGAGCTGTGGAAGTAGTGGGGTCACAGCCCTCTCTGGCAGACAGCATGGAGGAGCAGCCTGCAGGGCTCTGTGCCATCCCCCACAGCTTCCTCTTCAATTTTGGGTGCTTCTGCTACCCTCAGATTGCTCAGTGATACACAGAACTCTCACATTTCTTAACATTTTAATAATGAAGCTATTTGTGGACTGCAAGCTCTGCCCTGGCTCCTCAGATGGATAAGAGCTCACGTGGGTGCATTAAAGGGCCTTAAAAATCATTGTTGCAGATGGGTGCAGGAAGTGATTTCATTTCCATTCGTTTTACTTCTGAAAGGTAACAATGCCTTGCAGCTATTTTTTGTTCAATATGTTCCATCCTTCCAACTTAGGGCCATAGGCTGCTCAACTGCCCCCACACCCCTCCTTGCCATCCCACCCTCACACTGTTTGCACTCAGGAAAGCTCACTCACACCTTCTGGAATGGCTCTTTCCTGAAGTGAAGGGCTGAGGAGGCAGCAAAGAGGAATAGCTGCAGCCATCTGAAATGTTCTTCTTTTCCTTGCCCACATTCATCCTCATCACCTCCAAAGAACTGTCAGCATATTTTCCTTCTCTTACAAATTGGAGACAGATTTCCAGAAGAGCCTGTGTGTACTGCAATGAAATGGCTGAAGTGCTCGGTCCATTTAATCAAAGGCAATGTCGGTGGCACTGAGAACTCTGAGAAACTTCATCCCTAGTGACACACACGTTTGTAACTTATATTGCGCTTTACACGGTTGTGTTTTTGGCAGTTTCAATTTACTCAGGAGGTAATATATGAAGTTCTGACTTCTAAGTTACCGTATGAAATGTGGTCCATGTCAGCAATGCTGACAGATCAGGTTTCCCAGCCTTGGGTAAGGCTGCTTCCATTGCTGGATATGGATTGAAACCCATGGTGAGATACTAAGGCTGATAGAGACCTACTGGTCCCACTGCAGCCCACAGGGGCAGGGCAGCTGCTTGCAGCAGCCCACATTTGTTTCATCCAGGCTTCATTACATAGCAGACATTCTGTTGCAGTTGCTTATTCGCATACCCTGAAGATCCCAAGGAAGCACCAGGCCGTCATCTTTTATCCAAAGTTTCAGGTGTTGTCAGTCTTTGCCCCATCCCAACGGGCACAGTTCTTCCTCAGCATGTCCCAGAGGCTGTTTGATGTTCTTATTCCCAGCACTGCTATTTAGAGACCCTGTAACATACCTAAATATTAGAGAGGAAAAACATGTTATGGTTCAGCTGAGAGTGCGGCTGAGGAACTTAAATTGTATTGATTGCAGTCTGAGCTGTTGTAGGAAGGTAACCGCCCATTAGAAACTGCAATAAAACCACATGTCTGTATCACGTTGTTACAATACATGTTACAGCAGTGATTGCACTGATGTAGTGCAATGTTTTACCCTTTACATGGATGAGAATAATTTAAGGAAGACTCTCAGAGGCTGAATGGGTTTGTGCTCACTGTGTGTTATCCTGCGGGACAAAAGCTGAAACTGTACTGTCAAAGCCACCCATTTTGGAGCTGATTACTGTTCATCATATGATGTTCTGGTTACTTTCATAAACTGTCATTGCAGGTTCATTTGAAGAGTCTTTTGGTGCTTGTAAACCATTAGCAGATGTCCCATCTTTATGAAACACTGAGGAATTGGCAGCTTTGCTAATAAAAAGAAGAAAGAGGGAACACAGTTGTTGTTACTGTAGCTCCTATTAAAGAAGAAAAGCCCTCAGTGCTAACATGTATTTGTAATCTGTTGTTTCTCAGCCCTTGCCACTCCCCCCCCCCCCCCCCATCCCTCTCTCCTCCTGAGGAATTTGGTTTTTTGGCCATCCAAGCCCTGCTCTGAGAGCAGAGGATAGGAATGCTATCTCTGTCCACTTGGGTCCTATTCCCATCACAAAGAGCTCTTTCCTCCCGCAGCCTTTGTGTCCACCCCTTCTGAGAGCCTTCCTCGCTGTCAACCTTACCCTACAGTCACCATATTTCTGGCCCCAGCCTCTGGTTGGCAGTTGCATCCCTTGTAGATTCAACATGTTTCTGCTTTTTTCTCACTGAACTGAGACCTTTTCCTGCTCCTTTGCACCTGGAAGCCAAGCACCAGGTACTACTTTTGGTGCCTGCTCTCCCCTCCCTCCCATCGTGGAGTCCCCCGCAGTCCCTGCCATGGTGGGCTGAATGGGGAGGGGGGGTGGGGGGGTTGCTGAGCCACAGCTGTGCAGTTCTTCCAGCTCCTGAAGGGCTAAGCTTTGTTTATATGAAAGAATTCTGTTTGGTATTTTTATTCTGTCTAGATACAGTTGTAACCTTTCAGCAATAAGTTGATGCAGCCTCATGTTCCAAGTTGCGGAGAGCCAGCCTGAAACGATCTCTGCTCTTGTTTGTGCCAAACAGGCAACTATCACTGAGCTCAGAGCCACAAAACGGCTGCTGGATGCTTTTCCTTGCAGGTCAGCCCAGGCACACAATGAGGCGTATCAGCACACACTCGACATCTCTTTCAAGCTGGTACATTCTGTGATGCCCTGCAGCACACACTCCTCAGTGTCCATCAGCGCTGCTGCAGGGGCTGCTGGCTGTGTTATGGATGTGGTGTTAGTTATGTGCATTCAGAAAAGAATGAATGCTGTTTGTAAATCTGCAGCAGAAGTGAAACCCAACGACTACGTGGGACAAAACAAAGCCGAAAAGGAAGGTGGATTTCCCTCATGTCAGGATCTCTGTCAGCTGTCTGACAAACCCGTTAGTACCGTGCTCAGGGAAGTCAAGAGATTCAGCCAACAATTTTGTGCATCCCTCTCTTTACTAGCGCTGATCATACTCTCATCAAGGGTATTTGCTTTCCTGCTCCATTAGACAGAGTCCTAAACTTGATTAGCAAAGCAAAATAAAGTAGAAACAAACCAATTGAGCAGTCCATTTCAAATTGATTACCGCTGTTCATGCTCTGCCTCACAGCTGATCTCTGCATACCTCCAGTCTGTGCTGTGTGCTGAATGTGATTTCAGCTGAATTGTTCTTCACCTGGTACTCAAAGAAAAAAGTTTTCAGCTTTTTCAGGTGGGGAGGAGCAAGTTTAGAACAACTGCAGTAAGTGTACGCCCAGGGACCACAGTAAAGCAATTGCAGCTGATTTTTCCCTGATTTCCATGGCTACCACAGGAAAAGGCAAATGGCTCTACATTTTTGGCAGCTGAAAAACAGATAAATGAGCAGGCTGCTCCTCCTTCCTTTCTTTCCTTCTTTCTGTGGTTAGTCCTTCCTTTGCATTCTGATCTCCCCACAGCACTGCAGTAGGACTGTAAGCCCTGCACAGCCCCAACATCTTCAGGACACTGCACTTCCCTTAGGACAGATGGCCCCGTGTGGCTGCCCCATCACTGCCCCATACCTGCACAGTTCCCACTCAGATGCTTTTGTCTCATGGGCACAGATGTGGGACCATCCCCATGGGTACTCAGTGGAGCTCGTAATATTCCCCAGCCCAGACATGTAGCTGTCATGAGTCAGAACTCCAGATTTATCTGAATGAGGAAATTCATCTGAACAAAGAAGGATGAGGCTGATTTAAATACAAGCAACCCTGTTAGGCCTGAAAACATAAACACATCTTGGAGATAATGAGCCATGAGCCAATAAAGAATGAAACTTGAATTAGCTGTTCCCAGTCTCTGGTGTGACCGGTGTGCAAACAAAGGGCAAAGAACAGGAAGGGAACTCTGGGCAAGGTACTGCTGTTCCATTAGCCTCTGAGCTTTGAGATCAGTCTCAGCCCTCCAAACTTTCTGGCAGAATTCACCCAGTCCTGAAGAATCTGAGACAGAGTCAGGGTCTGTAGCTGCCCAGGTAAGGAAGATTCCAAAGCAAAACAAAATAGCCTCTGCTTCCTCCCCATGACTATGTGCTACGTGTAGTATTTCGACATCATTGCAAACCGCCTGTGAGAAAACTGGGGCCGAACATCAGCACCAGCCCCAGTAGTGCTGGCCAGCGTGTGTGCTCAGGCCTGGACTAGGTAAGTGGTATGAAGCAGCTTTATTGCTGAGGAAATTAAGTCTTGAGGATGAGGTCGGTAGGAAAGGGAAAAGAATAGAACTTACTTACTTCCTCTGTCATCTGATCTCAGTAGAGATTAAACCACACAGCTTATGCTAAACAGGATCTGAGCTACTTCTTGTTCCATAGAAATTCCAGGAAGAGTTTGCATAAACCATCTGAGCAGTTCCTTGCTCTATGGGATGCACAACTTCTGGAGTGAGACCAAACAGCCTCAGAGGGCTGTCAGCTTGCTGATGTTAATTCAGAAGAAACCATCCTATATAATGCAACAAGGCCAACTGTCTAACATTTTTAAAATCAGCAATGGTCAGAACTGATATATCTTTAGGTTAGATTTAACATTTTTTCTTCTTTTTTTACTTATCTATTGCAAAAATTATCCCTCATCATGATCATAGATAGGGGTGTTTGTTCTATTAGAGCTCCTCCACCTTCTTTGCATCACAAGTGTGCAACTTAACAAAGCTCAGGGGTCACGGAGAGCTTTTCCTGTGCATTTCAATCTCCCAGTGGGCTGGGAAGTTGTGTAACCTCCTGTAGGGCTCTCTCTCACTGATTTCTAACCTGAAATGCTTTTCTTCTGAAGCTGAGGATCACCTGCCCTGCAATGTGCTCTATTTAGTGGGCACAGACAGGTGGCACAGTGTAGCAGAAGGAATCTCAGCAATAAACAGAGAAGGTAGGCAAGCTAGGCAGTGCATTGCCCTGCACCAGTGCTGCTTTGTAGCTTCCAGTCCATGAGCAGTGAGAACTTGCCTTGGAGTCATGCACTGCTATGTGTGTGCAATGAAAGGACTCTCCACAGCCAGGTAGCGAGCACTGCCTGTGCAGTACCCTGTAGTGTGCTACTTCTGGCTCCATGATCCCAATGTATTTTGTATTCCTTGCACTTGGAACACTTCTAGAGGAAAAAACAGAAAGATCAAATAGTTAGTTCATTTCACTCATAGTTTTGTTTCAACTTCCTATGTATTTTTGCACTGAGTGCTGTCAGTAGGCAGCTCCTGCTGTCTGCTGAAAGGGCTTGGTGGCTATCCTTCGCCTGCCAAAGGAAATAGCCTGGCAGCATCTTTCTGTGCTTCTTTCTAAGTAAACAGTTTTCATTTATTTTTATATTTATCTCGAAGTTTTCTGCAGATGCTTGTTGGCCCTTGGGAAGGCATGTTTCTTGCTCTCCTGCAGACTTTCTCTCCTAATTGATTTTAAAGGTGCCGGACTTGGCTGCTGAAGAGCACAGAGCAAAGTCTTCCCAGAGTGCGACTCTCCCTCTGAGTTACACAGTGTATCGCTTCATAGGGTTAGTTTTGAACTGTGCTGACTTTCAACACAAGAGAAATATTCCCCTTGCTTGCTGGAGTACTCCTTTTTTTTCCACAAGGTGAAGGAACCACACGGCTCAAAAATATGAAGATGCTGTGAGAAGCAAGAGTTGGGTTACAGGCTGCAAGCTGGCTGAGGCTGAATTTGGCCCTATGAGCAGCTCCTTTCTGAGCATTTGCACACAAAAATTAACTGATACCAAATTTCCTGGTGATTCTTAGCTAACACTGGGATCTGCAGACCTGCAGCAGGTTTCAGCAGTTGGGGAAGTGGAAAGCAATCCTGTGTCATTCCCCTCCCTTCCTTGTATCTCAGCCACTCCTATTTTTCGCATTTGCAACACATTTTATATCTTTCCAGCTGTGTCTCCTCGCACCTTTTAATTGCAGAGAACTATGAAAACAAGCTCCAGTTAGCCTGAAAAGCTCCTTGTAAGGTCATTGAGTGTTATGGTCCTTCGTCCATCTGTAGTGAAGTTCTCTGCTTTCTCAGTGCTCACGTAAATGTCAGTGTCAGAGCCAAGGCTGAAGCTCAGAAATCCTCAGCTCCCAGTCCTGGGATTTGACCTAGCTCCTCTCACAGCAATCTCCCCCTTGCAGCTTGGGACAGACAGACTGCACCACCCATTCCTGCACAAATCAGAAACAAGCAGGGGACTTTAACCCCTCCCTGTCCGCACTGCTTCAAGGAAAATGCTGCAGGTAAGCCATGCCTCAGAGGTGGGGAGCATGAACTATTCTTGTTTAACTTCGCATGTCCTGGAGTGAGCATCCTTATTTGCACTGGGGGAGTGTGTAATTATTCTCCCTATAAACAAAGAATTTAATACACCAGGGGGAATTTACTTAACTTGGGCTATGGCAGATTTATAGTTTTTAAATGGAAAGCTAGAAGGTTGTTGGCACTTGGGGAATCCTGGTTTGTTATTTCATAATCACATATTTATGGTTCCCACAGCACATTGTTTTTGTCTTGCAGTTCATTTATTGCAGGTCTATTAAGCTGTCACCGCTCAGCTTTGAGGCACTGTAATGTGATTCTATTCATTTTGTGATTGTACTTTCATTCTTCCGGGACTGTTTGGATGGAGATCAATATCAGCGCCTTGGGGAATATAGAAGGAGCGCATTCTGCCCTACGAAGCAGGCACAGAAAAAGCAAAGGCTGTGAGTGAGCCATTGACAGAGGTACACACTCCTCAGCAGAGGGCTCAGGTGCTGCCTTCTGGAGTGCACTTGCTGATAAACGGGATCCCATCTGTCAGGAACACTCAAGCAGTCATTCTTGTTGGCAACCAAGATTGAAGTAGGTGGTTGATATCTGCCTCCCTAGGATGAAAAACTAAAAAAGAAACAAAAAAGGGAAACTTTTTTGTACTTCTCTTCCAGGACAGGATTTTGCTGTTTGTTCTTGTCCTGAACTTTTTCTCTTCCTGATGGATGATCACATTCTTCATTTCATAAAAGGATCTGCCTGGTTGTTCCTGAGAAGATGGAAGTGACCCAAAGCCCCAAACTGGGCTGCCTGCAAAAGCATCTGAGAGTAAGGGTGCTTTGCTTCACAGAGTGTTGTGCTTGTGCAATGATGAAACAAAAGCTGGAGTCTGGGAGTTCTTCCAGCATCAGTTCTCCACGTGGGCAGTGAAGGTGCCTTGTGATAGCCGTGTCTCCTGACAAGGGAGAGCAGATGGGGACACAGTGATGCTGGAAAGACCACGTGGTTCCTGTAGTGCTTGTGGGACTCCCTTCACTTCCAGAGGAGCTGCTGGTGAGAAGAAGCTGTTTGTCTCTTGGCTTCTGGATCAGGACCTGAGCCCTCAGTTTCCAACTGAACCCTAGACATGCTGCAGAGCCTTATGAGACCTGAGCAGCCCTCACACCTGCTGACAGCTGGACTGCTGCTCAAGCACCATGGGCTCCCATCTGTGCTGCCAGCACATGTACGGATCCATGCCTCTACCTCCTCCCTCCAACTATTTTTTTGCTCTTTCCTTCCAAACTTGCATGTTTTTTCGTGCTGCTGATTTACCACTCCCTGCCTTTGAGCTCTGTTTTCTCCCTCTCAATTTGCATCGCGGTCTTGGGTGTCTTTGAAGCTTTGCCAGGACATCAGCCCCAGAATGCAGTACTTTCACATCACACCACCAGTCTGTGTTCAAGAAGACATTTTCTTGTCCATTCTTTCCCTGCACACTCTGCCATTCCCAATCACTACATCAAGCCCAGTCCAAGGGCTGAGCACCAGCAGGTCTCTGGCAGTTCCCAACATAATTCTCCCATTATGAGCTCATTGCTCATTAGATCCTACATATCTGCCTGCCATTTGGATGTGAATTTTCCCTCCTCCCCTGCTGCTCAAGTGTCTCTGCTGCCTTCCAGTTCTCTCTGCAAAGGCTCCATCTCCTGCTCACCCTCCAAGTGCTGTCTGGCTGCTGCTGTCCAAACCTCATTCTCATTTCTCCTTTCTCACAACAGGCATGCCCTCAGCTTTACACACTTTGCTTACAAGTTCACCTCCCTCTATCCATTTTCTCTTGCTTGTTTGTAACCCAAATCTCTTCCTCACTCTAGTGATGCATCCTCCCTCAGAACAGATGTATCTACATGTGTACACCAGAGGTACATACATTTGTAAGTAATGATTAAATCCACCTATATTTTTTTCTTAGAATCAGACCCCACAGGCACAGTCTTAAAATGCCCATTCATTAAGGAGGAAAGCCTGGTTATGTGTGTACCCTGTGAGTTAGAAGTTCTTTAACTCATACTGCTGGAGAGAGCATGTCATTCAAATAGCAAATAAAATTTTGCCAGAGCAGCTGCCCTCTTCACACAGCATTGGTTTTTGCTGTAGGTAGAAGGAAGTTCAGACTTCAAGTTCTTTGACTAGTATGAATATATTTCATTATTTGATTTGTGCCTTCTCCAAAGTCAACACAATCCAGTACTGTTCTACATCCAAACAATCATACTCAGTTCAGCCTTAGCATTTGGACAAATTAACGATGGCACTGGCAGACATTTGCCCAGAGGAAGTTTATGGGTTACAAACTGCCACTGAACTATGAAGGCCAACCAGCCACAGCTTGGAAGGCAATTTTCCTTTGTGGCAGCTGTGCTCATAATTGTGCTGACAGAATCAGCTTTGAGGCCAAGAGAAGAATGTGGACAAAGAAGTCTCAAAGAAGAGCAACAAGGAACTGCTGGTGGACAGATGTCATGGTTTAATAATTTTGTAATTTTGCTATCAGTATTCCACATCATAACATCATATAAAGCATGAATAATCTTACCGAATGTGCAACTTACAGAAGAAGACTACATCTCCCAGAGAACATCACGGTCAGAGATAAGTCACGGGACCTGGACACTATATTATCTCTCTTGCAGGCTGGACTGACATCTTTCAAGTTCTGGCGTTCAGGAGAGCCTGTGGGACCCTTCGCCGTCTTGCCTGGAGTTTTACAGTAGGCCTCTCGGTTTTGGGACTCATTCTCTCTCCTATTTTACTTGATTTGTTAGCTTAATTTCAATTATATTGTATTATATTGTGTTATCCTGTATTTCAATATAGTATTTAGTAAATAAGTGTGCCTCCTTAGATCGTTGCCGCTGTTTTCTTTGCTAATTAACTTTTTCCTTCCTTTTGGGCTAGCAGCCCTGTGGGGCCCACGCCCCCCCCTGTCACGGTAGATTTTCAGTTAACCCATGACAACAGAGAAGCCCACGGGATGCTCAGAGACAGGAACAGCGCCTCTCCTAAAGACATGGGCTGATAGCTGCAGGATGGGGGAAAGGTTTTAAGCTAGAAGAGTGGAGTTTTAGGTTGGATGTTAGGAGGAAAATATTTACTCAGGGCAGAAGACCTTGGCACTGCTGCCCAGAGCTGTGGTGCCCCATCCCTGGAGGTGCCTGAGGCTGTGGGTGGACCCTAGGCAGCCTGAGCTTTTGGACATCCATCCCATGAAAGGCTGGGAGGGTCCTTCCAACAAACTATGCTATGATTCTATAATTCTGTGATGGCCATGTTATAGACCAGGTATCTGAACAGTGTCCTGGGTAGAAGAAACATTAGCGTTCTAAAAGCATGACAGAAATTTGGAAGTCTTCTCCTACTTTCTCCTGGCAGAGCAATTCTCTCCATAGTGGTCAGCAGCAGCACTCACAGACAGACCAAATCATGCATGGAGCAGAGAGGTCATGGAGCTGGTTTTGCAGGACCCTGCCAAGGCCCAGCAAACCATCTCCAAGTCACGCATGCACCAGAGTGTTTTCATGTACTTTCCTGCTCAACATTTCTGCTCTTGCTCTCATCTGTCACAGATGAACATGAGTTTACTTGGCTTCTCCTTTCCAAGTCTCAGAGGAGACTCCTCACAGACATAATAAAATAAGCACAAGTTTGTGAAGCCATTATTTGTAATAATAAAACCCCAAGGCAGCTTCATAACCCTTACATAAGGGTTTGCATAAGCTCTCATCAGCTTACCCAAAGACTGATCACCTCAGTTCAGTGTGTCCCGTGCTGACTTACATATCCCAAACAGCTCTGCACTCATAACATGGACACAGACATATACTTTCAGCCAAAAAAGCATTTTGACATTCTCCTTAGAAGAAGAGTCTTGCTCCATATTTTATGAGTACACTCGAAAGCTTTTTTTTTCCTTCTTTCATTTGAGCAGAGATCATTTGCAAAGCAGATGCTCAGTCCAGGCATTTGTTCCTTATGCTTACGGATCTAACATCAGGACATGAATTAAAAGTTCTACTCCAGATGAATGTTTTGTGCAAGTAACTACATCTTTCATTGCAATACTTCTGGAGATCAAGGAGAAAAATCAGTCTGCTTAATCTGGAAGATACAACCACAGCTTTCCATCACACTACCACAGATGAGACACCATAACCTGCTAGAATCCATCCTGAACCAGTTACGCATCACCTAGAAGATACCATCAGGACACCGTGAATGCAAGAAATGCTGTTCTTCTAAGAGAGCTGCCTGAAGTTGGAGACACACAGCACAAGTCTCCATGGTTTGCAAATTAAATATTAGAACCCAACAGCAGTTCAGTTACTGTGCTTTCCCACTGTAAGGCACCAAGGGTATATTTTCTCAAAGTGATGATGAGCAAAACAGAAGACCGAATGGATTTGCAATGACAGAGGCTCATCCCCATCTGTGCAGTTGTGTTGATCTGAAAGGTGCATTTCTGATATCTGTTTGGCTAGGTGACATGCAGGATTTCTCACCACAGGCTAATGCCAGTCCTGAGTTTGTGTCATTATCTCCACCAGATTAAAGAGATTTGGGTTTCAGGTGAAAGAATTCTTTCATCTAAGCAGATAACAGAGCCCACTGAAAGCTGCATCTTTCATAAGTATTTGTATTACTGTGAAACAAGTGTGCTGCAACTCTTGGCGTGTTGCAGCAGATGCTCATAAACACTCACTTGCTTTAAGGTTTGGGTCCAGATAGATGCCACCAGACTTCTAGACATGGAAGTTTCCTAAAACATACTTTTTTCCCCAAATGACCACAAGTTGGCATGCTGATGACTGGTCCTTGAAAGAATGACTAATTCTTTGCATCCATGCTTCCTTTCTTCCTGTCCTCAGCACAGTAATCATTAGAATCTATATGTCCTGTCACCAGTTTGTATGGCACAGGTCAGGTGTGATGCTTGGCCCTCAAAAGGAGGTCTTTGCTCTAAGGGGGTTGAATAGCACAGTAAATGACCTCACATCTAAGTCATTATCTTACATCACGCCAGGAAGAAATTCAAGGCAGCCCAAGATTTTAGAGCACTTACAGTGACTGACCCTCAAGCAGGGTGATGCTCAGCTGTGTTCACAATGGAGCAGTCACAATGTTGCAATAAACCCCTCAGCCACAGAAAGGAGAGCCCTCAGCATCTCTGTCTTGTCTGCTCACTGCTCCCAAAGCCAAGGGCAGCTCTCTGAGCTCAGGCTGAGCTGCATACATTCCTTCTTTGGAAGCAAATTACAAACCTGCTGTGCTGCCCCAAACTCAGAAACCAGGTGAAATAAAATGAGTTTGAAAACAGCTAATATTGTAAAGGGGCCTCAAAGGGGTGATTTTGTCTCAAAAGAAATTCCAGCTTAGACATTATATCAAATTTAGGCAGCCAAGGTGCAACTGCTCTTGAATGAGGACAGCGTTTGAAGGCAGACCTCGAGTGTGAGCTGTATTACTTAGGGATGACCCTGCAGGAGATCCCTCTTCTGGGGATGAACAGATGCTGGGACTGTCTGAGACTGATACTGCAGCACATTTTATCAGCCTTAAATAAATCTAAAGCGCAACTGGGAAAAAAAAAAATAATCTTTCCAACAGTTTTTTTCTTCACATCTTCTGCTCTTTTTTTTCCTGCAATTACAGGAGATTGAGCTAATGTACTGAGACTAAGCTTCAAATGGTTTCAGAAGTGACCTAGGGGCAGAATCCTGTGCTTACATAGCAACTGAAGTCTGGCAGATGACTCATTCCCTCCCAGGGAATCACCTGGGGAGGGCTCTTTTGTTTCTCCCTTTAATACCTCTGTCTGCTCGTTGGGGGGGGGGGGGGGAGGGGGATGGAAAGAGAAACAAACCAAACCAAACCGAGAAGCTAACAAACCCAAAACATCCAAGTTAATGGATAAGTTAGAACGCTACACTCTTCAGGAAGGTCAGAAAAGCAAACAAACAAAAGGAAACTCCAAATTCCCGTGTTTTATTTATTTTGTTTGTTTGTTTTGCATCCAATAAAAAAGAAAAAGAGCAAAGTTCTTCATTGGGGTTCTAAATCGGCCCTCAGCTTGCAGATGTACTTCCTCATAAGAACAAACAGCCATTTCTCAGAGCAAATCTAACATTCATTGCTAGGGAAAAAGGAGAGATCACCAGGAAAAGTGGAAGCTGTTCCTCCTCACAAATAGCCAGCTAGGTTGGACTGTAAGCATTGTGGGTAGGGTCCCCCAAACAGGTTTGGATACCCCCAGGTTGGGGAGCATTTACAAGCACAATAATAGCAATAGAGCTAATGATCATGGAACAAAGCAAACAACTGAGGTGCCTTGACTGGAATGGGAAAGTTCAACCAGATGATGTGCTCACCTGCAGAACCAGCACCACCATCAGCACGAGTCTGTGTAGATGCTGCTTGACTTGAGGATTTCAGTGACTGTTTCCTTGGGCTGGGTCAACCTGGCTTGCCCAGCACTAGACTCAAACATGTCCAAAGGGATGCGCAGGTCAGACAAGGTGCCTCATAGTTAGACAGATGCTGAGTGGTGGAGCTTCTTTTCCTATTAGGCTGCAGTATCTCCATCAGGTTTCTTGCATGTGCCAGGTGCTTTTTCCATTGAGATTGAAACAAGTGACCCAGGTCAGAGGCAGAGCCAGGTGAGAGCTCAGCAATGTCCACCTTCCAAATGTGGCACCATGACATGTGCTTCATTCTGACTGTGTGTAATGAGTTGCTTTGGGCTCTCCAGTTGTCATCCAGCAGACAGACTGAAGATTACCCCTTATTATTCCAGCACATTTCTCTGTCTGGGTTATGGTTTCTTTTTAGTGTGAATACAGGAACTGTTCTGCTTGGATGTGCATAAAAGATAACAATCCTTTCTGATATTTACAGAGTTTAAAACTATTTCTTTGTGCTTGAAAAAATGAAGAGATGCTATTGAAATTCTGCTCAAGAATCCAATTAAATAGAGGAAATAGCCAACATTGTGTGAATAACTGGGAGTGCTTAGCAATTACTGAGGTGATTTTTCAGCATTCTGAGGCTTAATTCACTCTAGAAGTTTTTCTGTGAGATCTGGACTTTCTGAAGAGACATTCTTGTGCCTGCAAATCAGCACTGCTGGTGCTGCACACTGTCCTTGGCCTTCATCCCACCCAGACTGGGATTTTCTCTGTGTCTCATCAATGGATGGGCAATTAAGAGGGTCAGCAATCTGCAAACAGAGGATACGCTGAGGTCTTAGAACAGAACTGGTAACACAATGCAGGCAGAGAATCTCTGCAGGAGGCAGGATCTGTAGCTGCCGTTGACACTGTGCCTCATGCTGCACGCTGCCTGATCAGTTAAAGCAGTACCTGTTTTCTGAATGTGTGCTTATCTTTATCAATTACTCAGTCAACCAGGAAACATTTCAGGGCTTTCTAACAAGATGAGTCATTTCTTGCACCTCACAAGCTTAAGTTCTTAAAATTCACCGAGCTTAGATACAATATGCATTTATTTTCTGTGCAGTTACATTAGAAATCAAGATTTAAAAAAGTACCGAAACAGGAAAAACAAAATACCTTGTCACAGCCTTCTGCAAGCCAAATGTTGAGGCTGGCAGCTGGATGGGATGAGCCAGGGCCAGGCTGAACTAGATAAGCCACACTTGCAGCACGTGGATATTGCAGAAAGGCACACTTCCCAGCATGCTCCAACAGCACCGCGGACTCAAGAGGTGAAGAAGCATTCAGGGAAGAACAACTATCAAGCTGCCTGTAAATAGCCATTTTCCTTTAATTAATGGCAAACAAAGACCATTCTTAGTACTGTTAGAGAGTACCTGCTCATTGGCAGCTCACAGGTAGCTGGGCAAATACCAGCAGGAGAAACAGCAGCAGAATCACCCTCTTTTCAGCTTTCTAGAAGAGCAACAGCAGCCATGACCTGCACTTTGTGCTCTAAGAATTGTACCAGCTGAACCTCCATAGCTCATTTCCCAGCTGGTCAGCTTCATGTCCAGCTTCTGCTCCAGGTGTTGTTCTGCCCACTGGGAGCTCTATCTGCTGCTCCCAGTGCTGCTGGAGAGAGGGCTGCCCTTGGAGCCACTGGTTCAGAGTTTTGGGGACCTCCATGCACAGCAGCCAGAATGGCACCCAATATTACCATGGGGTAGCCTGGTGAGGTCACCCCAGCCCTTTCCAGGTGGCATTTTGCCCTTAAAAGCTCTGCTGGAATTTTTTTTGTTTGTTTTTTTACTTGGATGTACTTATTTTTTATGCTTGGATTTCAGCTCCTGCACAGATTTCAGTCTGTTTTCATGCTGAAATCCAAAACAAATTGATTCAGTGTTTATTTCACAAATGACTGACTGGGAAGCCCAAGCAGAATTCCCCCTTCCTCCTCTTCTTTGAGCCTGACTTCTTAACAAATAAAACACATGATGGTTATTGTGTTTGCACACCTGTGTCCGTGCACAGGCAGGTGTGGATATCTTTTCACTGTCTAAGTGTTCTGGTAGAGAATTGCTCCTGGGGGGGGGGGGCATGAAGTTAAATCCTGGAGGTATAGTGAACAAAAAACCACCTGCAGTCATAGTGGTTGGAGAACCTGCAAATGACTTAGCGGAGGTGAGGGCTGCGCAGATGGAGGGAGGATCAGCCTTTCTGCTTTCCATTCCAAGAGAATTACTCCAATGGTTTGATGAAGTGTGGAATTACACTTTTCAGCTGATGTTCCAGCAGAGCCTATAGTAAAGACTTTGGATATTAGAGAACTTTTTTTTCCTGGTTATGAGTATTTTTACTTTTCATCCATACCGAAATGCAGCTGCACAGAGCAGAACTGATTTCAGGCAGAGTAAGAGTTGAGGCAACACAGAGTCATGTTTGTAACCCCAGTTTATTCTTCATTAACATCAAGCATGTCACAAACAGCAATTTAGAGGCATTTAAGAGGGAAGTCATGCACATAATCTATCCAAATACTCAATTTCAGCAAAGATATTGGCAAAAAACAAAAAAAGGCATTTGTACCTCAACTTTATTATGTAGATGGGAATATCACTTATTAAAGGGGTGGCACAGCTTTATGATTTATTATGACCACATGACTGTAACACTGTCCCTCTAAGATGGCTGTACAGCCCCATTCATAGATTGCTCAGTATGAGAGTGTGTGTCTCATGAATTACATCAGTGTGGTAGAAAAGCTGTATTTGCTGGGGGCACTCATGGATGCGACCAACAGGTTGGGTGCAATGCGTGCAGATGGATTTCACTGCAGCGGCTGAAGCTGTAACAAAGCAATTCCATTCTGTTATTCAGATACCTCTCCAGGGCTATGAATTACCTGCCTACTGCACAATTTCTCTCTCTTCAGCGAATAAAAACCTTCAACAGGCAGTGCTATGGGCAAAATTAGCTGCCAGATTTAAACCCTCATCTGACCAAACATCATCTGTTTTGTCTAAGTCCTCCAGTCCCCACCTTATGGAAAGGAAAAAAGACTCAGCGAGAAGTAGAGGGCTGTTTTGCAGCAGAGAAATTAGGAAATATGCCTGCATTTATCTAGCTCATGAAATCTACTTTCTTCTATTTAAAAAGCTGTTAACCTCTTTCAATCTAACCCGTACTTTTTTTTTTTTTTTAACATACATATTCCTCAGGACCTTTCTGAACTTATGAAATATTCATCCCAAATCTTCTGTGTTGGGATATGAAACCAACACCTACGCTCAGATCCTGTTGTTCTGCTCAGACTCATCAGAATTCACAGCCAATCCTAACTGAGATTCAGGCTCACAATCCTGAATTTGGTTTTCCAGTTATAAAAAATACGCATTGCATCATATGCACTTTGTTTCCTAACCCCCAGCTCTTGAGTTTAGGCTTGGTATCTAAACAAAGGGTTACTTACATGTATGGAATTTAATTGCACTAACTCCATGCCAATCTATTACACTCGTTTGGTATAAATCTGGGAAAGGTTGTAAGTTAAGCAGGCAGTAACCTGAGCTCCATTCCTGGTTTTGCCACTGGTCTGACGAAATCTGTATTTTGTTGCTCTTATTATTGGTAGCTTGTAACCTTTCTTGCATCTGAATGTGACCTCAGTACAAACACCATCCGCAGATGCTGTGGCAATGACCAGAGGCTGATCTGTGTCAGACCCTTCAGACTCTCCTGGAATGCTGGCAGTGGTAGTAAACATGCTCAGCACAGATACATTATTTGTTGTGCAATCTGCCATGTTCTTTAATACAGCGAAGGCAGGAAGATGAAGCCATACTTGAGCTCAGACTGCTGCCATGGCTGTCTGTTTGGGATCACTGGTCAGTCTGGCCAGAACTTGGGTTTATACACAAACAAAAACCTCACCTTACTGTCTGTTACATGGGCAGTTTATTCCAAATACCCTGTTTTCCCTCTTAAAACAGGAGAAAAAAAACAACAAAACAAAGGCTCGTTCCTCTGAGTGCTCCATAGTCCTCTGACACAGGAGGTGCAGTGTGGTTACTGCATGACCCCTCTGTTCCCGCAAGCAGTTCAGAAAGCAGCAGCCTTGTCTAAATAAAGACAGCCTTGGCGAAGCACATCGTTCCAGCCGGTGATCACTGTCAAGGCAGTATGCGGTCACAGCAAGGCCACGGGGCAGGAACGGAGAGCAAAGAAGCAGAAAAGGCATTTTTGTTGAAATAAACATGAGAGAAAATGCAGCCCAATGGTGAGAAACACATGTAGCTACCACAGGGAATGACTCGTTACTATGTCTGAAGGAATATTTGTTTCTAGACAGGGTCCTCTCTGGAGCAGGGGTTTTCAGCCCATGGCCTTTGTGCCCTCTCTGAATCTCCAGTCTAGTTCTGAACAGAAATATAAGCAGAAAGATAACAAACACACGTATCCCCTACATTCATAGTGCTGCTGCACACAGGAGCCTGTGGATATTCACTCCCCAGAATTATCTGATTTGCCAAGAAAAATGGTTATGTTAAAGTTGGATTTCTGCTTCACTAAACCCAGAAGTGGCAGAGAGGTGGGCACAGAGGGCCCTCCCTGCCAGCCAGCTGCCAGCCCCACAGGCACAGTGCAGTAGCACAGCAGTCTCTGTCACAGTGAAGGGATGCTTCTGGCCCTGCACACAGTCCTCCTTCTGCACAGTCTCTAAACTCATTTACTTCTCTATGTCAGTACCTTGGAAAGCAGAAACCAGGTGCAACAGTTCCAGCACTGTTAGGCACAACCACTGGGTCAATACAAACTTTAGATCAGATGTAACTCCAGTTCAAGGCACCTACACATTCTGTCTGTGGAACTTATTACAGTTCATTCTGCAAATGGGCTTGCCATGCGGGCTTTCTTCTGAGCCTGTCCCCACAGAGCTGGTAATAAATGACACTTGAGTGCTCCTTCTTCTCCAGAACAAGGCTTCTGCTGCCCTACATAACGTATAGAAAAGTATAAGCAGGGTGATGGGAGATATTTTCATTAAGAAATCAGTTGAATACAGCTTTAAGGACAGGTTTCTTTACTGAGGGTGTAACACATTCTGCTAAATGCTGTTTGCATTGTGGCTTCTCTGAAATTCTCCATTATACAACACCCATGTAAGCAATAATTCTGTTAATCTCAGTCTGTGACATAGCTGTGATTTCTTACAGAAGCTACATATGACAAACGGACAACAGGAGTAATAGGCTGAACAGTGCAGTGCAGATCAAAGAGCCTTTACTCTCGCTCCCTATGCATCATCAAGTTCTTGCAGAGATGCTCAGAAGATGGAACCCTCAAGGGGTTTTGGTTCTCAGATGCCTGACCCAGAGCTGGTGTTAAAATTATCTATAAAAAAGCAAGGTCACATCATTCATGCTGCCCTACCAAGATTCAGAGCACGGTCCCATGGGGCACTGGGGGGTATGTGCAATTAGGGAAGAAAATAGAAGTGTTCCCATCCTTTGGTCAGAGAGGTTTTGTGACTTCTTTTCATAAATGAAAAATACTATGTGATAAAGGAAGTGATGTAAACAAAATCCAGTTTCTAATTTTGTGCTGGATTCCCACTTAGGCTTCTAAAAGGAACAGTAAAAAAACATCCAGCCCAAGTTCAGGAATGAACAAAGTGGAATAAAGAGGCACATACCATAATTAATCTGGGTTGAAGTCCCTGCAAAACAAGTACTAAATTCAACAGGATGAGTAAACCATTACAGTTTGGCATTTCGGAACATTGGCAACAAATACACTGCGAAGAAGTGATTCATCCAAGTAGTTGGAGAAAGGGAGCCATCTAAAGATTCTAAAGCTGCTGACCAACATAAACAGGTTACAAATTCAGTAGGTAATAGTGCAAATTGGAGAAAAACAGGGAGAGGAAGAGAGATAACAAGTCACAGTCTGAAAAGTGAATAAAAGTTTGAATGGGGAAAACATATTTGGTAGTTCGAACTGGGACATGGTCCCTTTTGCTTAATCACATGCAATAAATTGTGCCAAGAGGATAATGCGTGACATGACGGTAGGCAAGCAGCTTGAGAGAGACTCAGATGGAAAACTGAGTTCTGAATAACTCTGAGCATACAGTAATTGTCAGATCTGTGTCCTCACCAGGAGTCATACAGGCATTCGACTTGTGAACTCTGAAGAAACCCAGACAAAAATGCTGCACCCACCCCTCACTAACAGAGCCCATCAGGCTGCTCTTCACTGTGCTCCTAAGCTGATGAAAGGTGACATAACTACATCCAGATGTTCAAACGTTGCAGTCTGAAGCCTGCATGTTCATAAGTTCATGAGCTTAATCAGCATGAAATACATCATGTAGCGCTGCAAAGGCATGAGTAACTTCTTCTTCAGCTACCAAAACAACTGATGCCACATGCAAGCACTTAAAAATTATAAAATGCCTTGTTGAGATGGTAGCAGGTAACAGGAAACTTTGTTTGGTGTGCAATGCCTTTTCTTGAGGGAATTTTGCATCCCAGTATCATTTATTTCTTCTTCTTACAACAACTTCTGTGGTAAGGGAGAGCACTTGCATGAAAACAATCAGATGTGCGTAGCTTTGCAAACACCGGAGCAGGATATTGCTCCCAATGGCAGAACTTATTCACTATTGACTATTAACTGTCTTTGAGACCTGAAGATGAAAACGGTTACCTGGAAGCCTGGAATATTGCCACGAACTACAACACATGTTTTTTGCAGCGTAAAATGGTGTGGTTTCTCCCTTAGGTTCAAAAAATAGCTGTTAGTAAGAAAACTGAAACAGACTGAGGTTGTGAAGCACTGATAAATGCTTGTCAAACTCTGCAAAGCAAGGACACATCCTGAGCACCACCACACCTCCAGTTTGTGTCCTTCCCTTCAGGGCAGCGGTGTGTTGCCACTCTGCACTCCAGAAGAACACACCCAGATCTCAGAGGTCACCATCGTGTGCTGTGGCTGCTACTGGAGCTGCTGTACACGTTATGTTGAAGGACATGTCTTAGTGAGAGCTGTTGGTGATGGACGGCTGGAATGGATAATCTTGTAGGTCTTTTCCAGCTGTGGTGATTCTATGATTCTATGACCAGGTACAGAGGATGTGTGGTGTTCCTTCAAGCATTTACCAGGGAGTCCTGTGCTCTCCAGGCAGCACAATGGAAGCACCCAGGTACACTGCAATAGAAGGAGCTCATCTGGATCAGTTGAGCCAGGTCCCAGCTTGCAATCTGCAAGAAAATATGGGGTTAAATGCCCAGTGGGGACCTACCAACCGCCAGTCAAGTTTCCAGGTAGTCAGAAGGGGAATTTGGAGTCAGCATTTGGGATTACTGATGCTGGCAGAAGAAAGGAAAATATCTTACTAAGGAATTCAGCCTGGGGTAAGATTTTTTTGGGAAGAACTTTCTGTATTTGCACGCCCGGTGCATATTGATTGTGTGCAGCTGTGTACAGCAGCTGAAGCATATATCTACCTCTTGCCTGAACAAAAGTCATGGTTTTGGACAGCAGTTACTCTGGCAAGCAAGTATAGAAAGCTGACGTGACTGTAGCTGGGTGGCATAGACACAAACCAGAATTCATAGCTAATTGCTAGTGTAGATTTACCCTTTGTCCTTATTATTTTGCCGTTAAACAGACATAATAAATGCTGTCCGTTACTTAAATTTATTCTGAAGGAGTCTAAACTTCCCCATTTCGCTCTTTAATCATTTTCTGGCATACGCTTTTGTCCTTCTTTCCAAAGTGCTTGTAATAAATAAAGCTCCTGAAGCAGTTGCAGCAGTGTGGTGTGTTTGTTAGCCTATACGTCTTTTTGTCTCTGCTGTTCGTTTGCTTTTCAAACATACAGCCTTTGTACATCAGTTTAAGAACATCAGTATTTAGCAACTGCATTCTGCATCAGATGTCTTATGAAATGTCTGCTATGAATTCAACTCTGATGTTAGTAGCAGTGTCAGTGGTGCTTGTGCTATAAGGCAAGGAGTCAGGGCAATGCTAACTTATTGTCACCTTATCTTCAATAAGTGAACATGAATAGAAGGCATGTGCTCATATATGATGTAGATTTGGGGCACAAACAAAAATTCATGATATACCATTCAGGCCTAAGTTTTGCTTTTCCCATAAGTACAGTCAAATGCTTTAACAGGTTGTCCTCAGTGGCTGTGGAGTCTTCATCCTTGGAGACGGCCAGCACAGCTGGGTAGCCTGCTGTAGCTGCTCCTGCCTTCATGCAGGGGGTCTGAACTAAGCAATCTCCATGGGCTCCTTCCAGTCTCAACCACTCTGGGCCTCTTCCCTCACTTGAAAAATACTAACAAATGCTGCATGTGCTGTTTTATGTATCATTTTCATCCATTCCTTCCTTTGCTCCAGCAGCAATTAAGAGTCTTTATTTACAACATTCTCTCTTTTCTTTTCTTTTCTTTTCTTTTCTTTTCTTTTCTTTTCTTTTCTTTTCTTTTCTTTTCTTTTCTTTTCTTTTCCTTTCCTTTCCTTTCCTTTCCTTTCCTTTCCTTTCCTTTCCTTTCCTTTCCTTTCCTTTCCTTTCCTTTCCTTTCCTTTCCTTTCCTTTCCTTTCCTTTCCTTTCCTTTCCTTTCCTTTCCTTTCCTTTCCTTTCCTTTCCTTTCCTTTCCTTTCCTTTCCTTTCCTTTCCTTTCCTTTTCTTTTCTTTTCTTTTCTTTTCTTTTCTTTTCCTTTCCTTTCCTTTCCTTTTCTTTTTTTTTAAAGCATGCTGTGGTTTTTGGTTGGAAAATTAGCAGAAAAGTTCAAAAAACTCAGCTTTCAGCTGCCTGAATCATTAATGAATCTGTCCACCAGATGATGTCACCTGCATGTTCACAGGCAGATGCAAAAGAAATTCAAGGCTTTGGAAGAAATTCTTCACCATGAGGGCAATGAGGCACTGGCACAGGATGGCCAGAGCAGTGTGGGTGCCTCATCAGTGGGTTCAGTGGGGCTTTTGCTAACATGTGAAAGGTGTTGGAGCACAGGTCTCATGAGGAGCAGCTGAGGGTGCTGGGATTGTTCAGTCTGGAAAAGAAGAGGCTTAGGGAAGACTTTAAAGCTTTCTACTGATAGGATGAGAGGGAAAGACATCACTATACATGAGGGGAGGTTCAGGCTGGATACTGGGAAAATTTTCTTCTCAGGCCCAGGATTGGGCTCTGGTTTTCTGGAGAAAGATCTCAAAGAGTCTCAGGTTGTGTCTGCTCTAGATATTGCTTAGATGGTGCTGGGAAAATCTTCACATTTTCACAGGAATTGCAAATCACAGTCAAAATTCTGAGGAACTGCAAGGTAATGTCATACTCCCTGATTAGGTTCCAAGCACTCAACACAGCTAAGATTTCTAATGCAATTCCTCCACATTCTGCCAGAGCCACACTGCTTGGTCCATCTGTAAAGCAGGGGAAATACTGCATGACTCTTAAACACATGAAGGAAAATATCATAATTATTCCTTGACTGCTGTTCTTAAAATATGGGGCCTTGAGCTAATTTCCAGTCACCTGCTCCTAGCTGACAGTGTTACCATAAGCTCTCAAAGGTGCACTTGGAGCGTCTTTTGTACAGTCAAGCTAAAAAAGGCTCTGATTTGTGAAAGAAAGCAACCAGCAGCACAAGGAGAGCTCACTGAAATACCTGAGAGGATGTGAAAAACAGCCAGCTAACCTTTGCTGGTTTCTTTGGCATGATGGTGTTAAAAGCATGAGAATGTTAGTCTGGCTGAAAACAAAAGTTGTTTGATGGCTAGAACTGAGTCTTTCCCAGTGTATGCAAAGGATAATAAAACAAAACACCAGGAAAATATTGCATCTCACAATCATGGCTGTAACATCAAACTTTCTAAATAATGCCTGATGATTGTGTTCAATAGATTGAAAAACAAACAGGAGAAAAAAAAACCAACAACTCACGTGAGTATAAATAACACAAAGCTGGAAACAATTAGGAATAATGTCAACAATTAAACAGATTTTACAGCAAGAATGATAAAATAATTCACAAACTTCTACTAGCTAAACATGCTTTATGTGATTTGAGGAAACATCCCTTGGAACAGGACAGAATGGAGACCTGGGAAGCCTTGGTGTGTCAGCAGAGTGGAAGAGTGATACAGTAGCAAAGGTGGGAAAAGGCCCTTTCATCCCCCATTTAGGATATAATTAAGTTGGCATAAAGCAGAAATAAGGTAGCTGTGAATCAGAGTTCTACTCTTCTGCAGGGGTTATCAAGAACTGTGTATTCTGATAAACCATTCCTACTTTCTCCTTGGCAACATGACTTTTTCAGGACAATGTCAATATTTAAGAAGTGAATGTAAACACTGAGGCAAGAAGTTGTAAGCAAAAACTTCAGATGAGTCACTGGTGTGTTTAAGGATGTTGTGAACCTAGAGCGCCAAAAAGGCCAGTGCTGTACCAATGCTCTCCTTGGGTTCTATGGGAATTTTGGGAAACACAGGAGAAAAAGAGACAGAAAAAAGAACGTTTGTACATCCTGTGGGCAGCGAAGGCGTCAAGAATTTCTTCTTCAGTCTTAACAGTGGAAACTGTAGGCATTCATTTATCCCACTTCAAGGCAAAGATACCAGTGTCTGTCTAACTCAGCTATTGTACGGGATAAATAAAACCCTCAGGTGCTCTCCTGACTTCACATCTGCTGAAATGGTCACCAGGTGACATGAGGAACTGCAGCACAGCACCTCAGTGTGAGGGACCTGGACCCGGGGTGCCCCCCTGAGGATGGCAGTGCTGCAGCACGAGGCCGTGCAGGGATGTAGAGGAGTGGCCTTAGGATGCAGCTCCCCCAACTTCTGGAAATGAGAGTACGCCTTTACTTCAGTTGATGGCCATGGAAATCATGCACTTGTGTGGAGAATGTGCTTTACTTGCTCATCTTAACCATTACCAAGGACAAGGAAGCTCTGCTTTACAGATTTGAAGGAAGTCTATGTTGTCACCAACTGCATGGCATCATTCAAGTCAGTTTTGTTATGGTAACACAAAGCAGTGACAGCCTCCTGGTACTTCTCACCCTTCCTTCCTGTATGATCTGCAACTTTCGATTTTCACCAGTTGCCAAAAATGATTTTGTTAATGCTGCTAATTTTACTATCTGTCCCAAGCCACCCAGTTCATACTGCCTTCAAGTGATGGGGCAAGTTCCAAGATCAGTGTGCCCCGGTGGGTAGGAATGCCGCATTGCAACACCGGAGGCCCTGGGTTCGAATCCCCCCTGTGGCACAAGTGGTAGAAGTGCCGCACTGCTACACAGAGGTTCGAATCCCGGGGGGTTGGACTCGATGATCTCTAAGGTCCCTTCCAACCCGCACGAGACTATGATACTATGATCAGAAAGCAAATAGACATTTAAGAATCTCTGTACCTAATTAAAATCTCCCTAATCTTTCTACTTTTATCTGTATTTATTCTGCTAATTTTGCAGCTGGAATGAGCCTAAATACAAACAAAGCTTTCTATGCTGCCCATCCAAATGGACAAGACCAAAGGCTTCAAGGAAATATGCTGAAATGGTTAAAGAAAATATTCAGTTTGAACATCCAGATGCTACTCATCCTTTCCTATGTTGTCTCTCATACAGCAAGGCAGTGGAATCGTAATCTTCTCTTGATGGGAGTGACTGAAATACCCAGCAGCCATTTAGATTACACTGTGAAGCTCACTTCTATGAATAAACAGTGAGATCTTTGCATTCCCAAACTCCCTGCTTCTCCTTTCCTATCTAAGTGCAGTACTAGGTAGCCCACTCTGGACAAAGTGCATCAAGGCAAGAGTTCTTGAAAGACAAATTAATTCTAAAATGAATGAATGACAAATGAATTCTAAAAATGGATGAAAATTACTGCAGTGTTCCAGATAATGAAATACTTGGGGGGAAAAAAACAGTTTACTTATATAATTTTGTTTTGAGAATGACTAATACATCATTTCTATCAGCTCCAATACATGCAGGTACAAATTAAGACACAAGGTAAGAGAAACTTCTGTTCTTCCTGAGGCTCCTAGCTTGAGACAGTGAGGTTTACAATCTTCTGTGTCTCTCTGTGCATTAATGGTCTTTGTCTGTGGTTGGCTGCCCAACCATGCTGGACTCAGAAAGCAGAGTTTTGTTGTGAAGAATTTTCTTATAACACAGCATGAAGTCTGAGTCACCTGGGTCATCACGGCCCTCTGAGTCTCTGTGGGTAGTCACTATAGTCAGTCTTTAGTGAACAGGACAGCACAAGGTAAATTGCATCAAAGTGACTGAACTTTTACCAAAATAAAAACATGTGAAGGAATATTTCAACATCCACTCATCACAGTTTTCTGCGTGTATGTCACTGCAAGATGCTGCTATGCTACTATATAATTATCACGCTCATTAGTGCTCTTTTAAAGTAACCTAAATCTACTTAGTGTGCTAACTGGCCTTTCAGTTCACAGAGCTGTACCACCTACTGTAAGCCCTATAAATGTCCGACCACTGTGGTGCAATCCCGCTTCTAACAAGGGAAAGGCCACTGCTCAAAAAGCTGATTTTTTGCATTTTTGTCTCTTGCATACCCTCCCTGTCTCTGACACAACCAAGAAGAAGGCCACTGTCATCTAATCTGGTCTGAAGCACAAGCACACACAACGCCTCCTATTTTATGATGGTGTTGGCCAACACCATCAGAGGAAGATGGAGGTGGTATGGCATCAGGAGTTGGACACTCCTGCCAGGATTCATTTGGGGCTGTGTGACAGAGGGCAGAATAGGGGCAGTCTGACAGAACAGTGCCTTGTGGGAGTGTGAATGGAGCAAAGGGTGGAACTGAACTCCTCTGTGAGGAAAAATATACATTCATTGATGCTCACTGAATGTTTATGGAGCCCTGAGTGCAGCTGTTGCCACAGTGAGGCAGTGGGTGCTGTGCTTCAATGGTGGTGACAGCAGCATGGAAGACAAGACGTTGTGGATGATCATGCAGATATCTATGAGCACAGCATGCACAATCGTGTTCATTCCTAGTGAAAATGCCCAGATGATGGTGGTGACTACATTGAAAAACTTTTTTTTTTGAGCTGAGAACTTGCTCTATCAAATTGTGTTATTGTGCTTTTTTAATCTGTTCCAGTTTCCATGGGAATAAAAAGGGACCATTACTTAGTATGCCTTGGTGTGCTCATATACTGCCAACAAGCTCAGTAACTGCTCATGGACTTAGACAACATTTTTTATAGAAGCTTCCAGTCCTGATTCCCTTTGTCTGCAGTGCTGAAAAGTTGACTGTTTCTCTTGATAGCCCATTCCAACAGAGAGCACCACACTACTAAAAACCCACATCATGCTCCTGAAGTGCACTTTCCCAGTTTGAGTTTTCAGCCTTTACATTTTGTTATGCCTCTAGCAGGCATAAATAATTGCACAGCATGTTCTTTCCAGGAATGTCTCCAGTGATATATCTCCATGATAACTGTTTCATTTGTTTCAGACAAAATCCATGGAGAAAATTAATGCTTCTTCAGATCCGGTTCTCACTGTGCAATAATCAGCGCCCCACACTGCACTCAGCACAAAGCTGTGAGCCCGAGCTTGCATCAGCTCTGCTTTAACACCTGTCTGTTACATAGAGACACTCTGATTTCCATGTGTCCAGTGATGGTGAACACACTGCTGGCATTGCTGCATTCAGAAAGCTACCCTTTAACAGATGTACTTTTGTCCAGGTCTAACCCATCCAGTTCCACTTCCAACTTGGCTCCCCATGCAACATACCCACCAACTTCTGTTCGTGCTTTTGTGAAAAATAGTAAGGCTGTGTCTGAAAAGTTATCAGACAATTTGACAAAAACCTGTGTATTTGGGGTGAGAGGATGTGGGAGGAAAGAAGGAATAAGCATCTCTTCATTTTCCTCTTAAATGCTTCACATTGCATTTTCATGTTCCTGTATTCTAATCTTTGTAATAAAATCTATAATGTTGGATTTGTGTGTGCAAATAGGACAGGCTTCGTACTCCTAACTTTGCACCTCCGTTGTTTTCTTCTTTCAACTAGACTGCTTGGGCTTTGACCTTCAATCTCACCTGCCAGCTGCTGATCCCTAAACAGCTGTACTGGGGACGGCACTTCAGCTGTCAGCTACGAGACACTCTTTTTCCATCAGGATGAACTCTCTCTCTGCACCCCATGCATAAGCACGTAAGTCATCACACTTACAGAATATGGTCAAAGTAGAAAGCTGGCATGTTAGAGCACTCAGCTTTCTGACACATCCAGAAGACCACATGGTCATCCAGAAGGGAGAACTATTGTTTTCCCCTCCACACTCCACTCCCCATTACTGTTGGATGGGCAGTTATTTTACTTCTTGCAGATGGCACAAGGTAGGGGTTTTCTGCAGTGGTACAGGAGGAGGGGATGATGGTGAGGAGAGATGACTGTTTGGGTTTTTGTTTGTTTCTTTGTTGCTTCTGTGGTACTTTCCATGTTGATACAGCATGAGGGTCACAACTGCATGTTCTTCTTGGGAAAAAAAAAACCAAGGATAAGGATGACTGCCCTTCAAACAGCAGCATCAGGGACAAACATTTGTGTTTCTACAGACAGCCCACCAGTTTACTTAATAGAAGAGAAGCTCTGGGCTGGCTTGTGAAATGGATGAGGCTCAACTATTTTATGCCTTTCAAAAGGGGATAGACTTTGCTCCAGGACTTTCCAGTGTGGAACAGAAGCACAGACCTGTAGAACAAATTCACAGGAACAACAGATAGCAGAGATATATCAAGTCATTATATATACTTTTGGGTGTTTTTTTTTTGTTTGTTTGTTTTTGTTTTTTTTGTCACCCGATCATGAGATCCCACTCAGAAATTCACCAGACCTCACTGTATAAAGTAATAGGGTTGTTTTCTCCTCTTTCTTTTTACTCCTACTGGAGGAGGAACAGGATACATTTATGCACAAGGAGTTTTCTTTCTTTTATTCCTCAGACTATCAAGTTTAAAGGTAAATCAAACGCTTCTAACCCATGTGGCAGTTTTCATTTTGAATGGGATTCTGGCCCCCATTAGGCTCTTCATTTTCCTGCCATCCTAATATTCTTTCTTTGCACCTGCTCCAATCTGATTTTCAATTAGTAAATCTAATTCTAAGATAAACATGTTGGAACAATGGCACAAGAAAGGGTTGTGATACCATTTAATTGCATTTATAATCTGGCTTCTCATGCAAGTTGTTATTTCTCAGCTACCTCTGACAGAAACTCTCACATACAACATAGGAAATACACACCTCAGAAATACAGTGAAACAGCACTTAGGGAAATAATCCCCCAGAGAAGAAACAAAGAAAACAGCAATGCCGAAGTAACAATATCCATCTATTTCCTCCTCCTCAGCTTCTTGTGCCAGAATTATCAGTACCCATCAGACCTCACACAAACAAACCTATCTGGTCTGTAGGCTGTAACATTGCCTTCTGCTGAGGACACAGTGCCAGGTGATAACTTTGATCTGCCAACCACTGCAGACTCCATTCATTTATTAATTTCCTTCCCTCATACTAGGCATAGTTCTGCAACCAAAGGTCATCCAACTAAAACAATCTGGCCAGTGCCCAGCACAGCAGTGCTGACCACAGTTCAGACATACTGATGCTGAAAGTTTATGCCTTAGCACTACCAAAGCTTTTATCACTTGGATTTTTGGCTGTTACTTTTTACATCAGCTTCTTGAACAGAATGGAATATATCTTTGCCTACAAAGTTTGGCAGGTGCCTGTTACATGCTTATTAACTTCATGCTTGTTCCACTGACCAAGATCGTTGTCCATTTGTCATGGGGTTATCCCCAGACATATAAAAATAAGGAAAAAAAAAAAAAAAAAAGGAAGGTTCACCACATGACCTGGGCCACACGCTCCAGGAGAGGTGGAAGGGCAGAGAGCCAGCAGATTGCTTTAATAAAGAGAAAACACAATGGCAATGATCTGAGGAGGAATGAGAATTGACTAAATGTAACCAAATCAAACAAAAAGAAAGAGGGAAGAGTACCCAAAATAGGAATCAAACCACAACAGGGCAAGGGCAGCACATGCTTTTCTCCGCGGCTAGCTGAGATGGCCAGAGGCAGAAAGCGGCTGGGGTCCAGTCCAGCATCCCACTCTGCTTCCTCCTCACACCAAGTCCTCCCAGGATGCTGCCCCTCCTCTCCAGGAACCCAAAATGGCAGTAACATAGAACGAGAACATGAACTCTTTAACTGCCACTGTTCTGCATGATGTGCTGATGTGGAATATCTACAGCAGCAACAACAATCACAAAACCACAACATCACTCTGAGTTGGTGTTGGTTGTTGCTTTTATTAACAGCTAATTACTTAACCTCAGATTAGAAAACCAGTGGCAATGGTTGCTGCTTGACTTAGTAGCATGGCTGTGTCTGGAGACAGGTCCAGCTCAGGTATTTAACCAAAGTCATGCAATAGGACCATAGGAATGTAACTACCTCTGTGGTACAATGCAAGAACAGAGAGAGATTATGTTTTCCTTTTCCTCAGTCCTACTTTCACCTTTAAAGCAGAACTCTTTTACTTATGTAAGTTCTTGCACTACAGATCTACTCCCACTGTGTGATCAGAGTCCCATTGCTTCCTTGAAGGGAGTCTTCTGTCCTAGTCTGCCCAAGTTTCATGTCCCCTACTGATAGACCTCAGTCTTTACTGAACCTTTTCCTCTTTCTTGTACAGTTCTCGCAGAATTAATATCTAGGCACAAAACAAACCTGAAAGTGCAAATTCTTAGACCATCTCTAAGGGAATTTGGAGAATAAATCCTGAATTATTCTTTTTTTCCTTACCTTATATATCCTTTTGGGTAGGAAAAAAGAAAAAGAAAAAGAAAAAAAAGAAAAGAAAAGAAAAGAAGTCCTTCCCTGTTCTGTTGAGATAAGAACAGTTTTACCTGCCATGTAAATCACAGCATCATTTCCCTACCCTGTCCCTTCTTTTGGGTAAAGATATCCATTCTCCAGTATTCACAGTGAGATAAGGGAAATACAGCAAAATACTAATGAAAAAGATGATGTGTTTGTAAGCTGAATGCTTTCCAAAATTTAACAACAAATCAATACGTGTTATTCTTATGGCTACAGAACAGAGAAATGCTCTTTAACCTAATTAAAGCCACGCTGGGTCTACAACAGAGATGTGTGTAGTCCATTACCTATTGCTTAATCAACACACAGCAACTCAACTGTTATCAAAAACAGATTTGTGTACAAGTAACTGTGTCCAAGCAAGTCAGCTGCATCAGAATGAAGCTGGAGGAATGAATTTTGAGGAGATATTCACTGATTACTGATTTCTCCTGAAAGAAGACTTACCTATTTCATACCATCCAGCACCAAAGAGTGGAACAGCCTAATCGCCACTCTGGGAGTATGATGGGAGTTAATGTTTGAATCCAAAACAGAACACTGAATCATTGACATTTTAATTCCATTTGGCTCTGGCAAGCCCTGCATTGCCTTGCATTTAATTTCATTTTGTAATGATTATGTTTTCATGGTTACTCAAGAAGTGAGGCATAGCTTCTTCACCCAGAGAACTAAACTTTGGATGTGGTTCTTTTTGAACAGACACATTACAAGAAAAATCATGCTCTTTCTGTTTGGTATTGCTTTAATTATCTCTTTATCAGCACAATTGTTTTCTTTACTAATAAATCAATGTGTGGACTAATGAAAGAAAAGCAGCACAGGCTGTATGATGAGGGTTCAAGACACTAGGCAGTGACTGAAGAGCAAGGCAAAAGCATACATTGCTTTGGCCAAGGTTTCATAAAAATAACTCATCTGCTGTGTCCGAACATCTTATTCACGAGCCCAAGAGATCCTTGACAGCGTAGCTGGTAACTCATTGGCCTGCATTATCATTCATAGAATTTGTTAATAATGAATTGCATTTGGCAGCACCCACTACACCAGGAGGTTTACATGAATGGGTTTATAGGAATGGGTTCACACTCTTTACAGCATCTCTACAGCACACTAAGCCCCCCAAGGAAGAGTGCCCCAATGATAGAAGATGAATAGCACTGCAGAATACAAGGCAAGAAAGGGCCTTAGCGACCAGATAACTATCTATTTACAGCAGTTAATCACAGCTAACCACTCCTGACAGACACACATCCAACCTGTCTTTAAACACAGACAGTAACAAATAGTCCACCACCTTCCCAAACAATCCATTCTAATGATTTCATTGTCCTTTGCCACTGTTTTACTCACTGTCGCGCTTTTAATCAATCTTATTGCAGTTTGAATACATCATTTCTTGCCCTATCTAGCATGAACACAAAGAACAAAATATTCCCTTCCATACAAGAGCATTTTACATATTTGTGAGGAGTTATCTGTCTTTATAGGTTATGAAGACAGGTACCAGGATCTCTAATCACATAGCAGGTACCTGTGACAAGCTGCTGGACTTTTTGTCATAGTGTGCAGTCTCTCCAGCCACCTTGCAACTTCTTAGGAGAGTAGTCCCAACCAGATGTTTTAACTGAGGATTTACCAAAACTAAATTAAGACACAAGATCACTTCACCTGTTCTGTTGGCAATATTCTTCATTAAACATTGTATGATCAGTATCTTTGCAAACTGTAGGTCTCTATTTTGTACTGGGTTTGTACTCCATTATAACTCTCCATCCATCTCTGGGGACAACCATTCATTCCCCATCTCAGATCTCAGCACTTCATTCCTCCTCCCACACTCTGCTGTTCTATTTTTGCCATCTCTACTACATCCTACAGCTTCCCAATCACGCTTCCTATTTGTCAAGGGTATAAAGAACTCTAATACTGCTTTTTACCATCTGCCATGCTTTCCAGTTTCTTTAGCTGCAATGTTAATACACTTCTCATTTCATCCCACAGCACATTAAGGGAGACGCTGAATGCAGCCAATCCTAGAACAGAGAAACTGAACTCCCATTTGAAACATTTCACCAAAAATTATTGATAAATGCTTCCATGGTACTGGTTCCAAAAGCTCCTGGGCCTGATAAGTTTCCTAGTAACCATGTTCCCCTATCTTGATTATGACCATATAATTTTAAACCACTTTCAGCCATCCTTTCAACCTATCATGTCTATTTAGCACACCTGACAAGAAATACAGAAGCTTCAAAATGACTTATTTTGAGCACCTTTCATGTCAGTGGCTGTTCTCTTCCGTCGTCTTCCAGTACTCCCACTCCAGTCCTGTTGTATTTACATACAGCAAAGTCTTCATTGAATCATGGGTGATACTACAAAATTCAAAAATCAGAACAAAAAATAGAATCAAATGACAGCCAAGAAGATTACAGGGTTGGAGGGAATGTATTTTTTTATCATTGTTGTTGCTGTGCTTGTTTCAAATTAGAAGGAATTGTTTTTAGGAAGAATGGTGGCAGCTGAGCCAACAGCACGGATCTATTCCAGCCAGACATAGGCAGGCAGAAGCACACCACAGAATGTGGAATGGTGGTTTCATTCTGTCTGATCACAGCACACACAAAACTTTGTCATGTCAAAGTCCTACCTTGAGCACATGTTGTACCAACATCAGGAATGTGCTCTGACTGCTGATGAACCCAAGGCTTCATAATGCACAAAGGCTCACCACCAGGCAAGTGTTGTAATCACGGTTCGATTTTGGAGCTCTCATTCTTATTTAACCATGAAACATGATCTGCTTTGAAATGCTGTTTTGTTTCTACAGTATTTGTACATCATCCAAAAACTAAAGAAATATTTGTTTGCAGATGAGGACAGCAACCATTTATAGGCATCCTCTTGACCTCTCTGTGTTAGCTGGAGCTGGCCAGACTCTGCTTTCCAAGTTCAGCACTGGAGCACTGCATAACCCAACATGTCACATTCAGGGGACAGAACTTGTGTGATCCTATCTGCCAACAGAGCTGTGGAACTCCTAGCTTGTGAGTGAGGTTGAGCAGCTGTGATAGTGCTGAGTTCATGCAGCACAGCTGTTTGCAAAATTCATGTGTTTTTGTGGCCTTTCAGGACAGGTCACAGAGGAACACAGCGCCACCACTTACACTAAAATTCACTATATTTCAGCTTGCTGCTCTCCGCAAATGTCTACAAAAATAAGAGATTACAAAAGCTAATTTCATTGCTGTCAGCTGCAGAGGTAATTCTGTCATCAGAAATGAAAAATGAAGCAAAGTGAGACAAAGCCCAGGTCTGAAATCCTACCTAGACCTGAAGGAATGCTGTGCAACGGGGCGGGGGGGGGGGGGGGGGAAGGGCATCTCTCATCACAGAGAGCTGTGCAGCTCCTTCAACCAGGACAGCACCCCTGTGCTCTGTGGGCCAACCAGCGAACAGAGTGTGGAGGGCAGAAGCTCAGTCCTCAGACAGTCCCTGAAGCACTTCTTATTACCCATCCTTTTTATGCAAATGTGAAAATAAATATGCAGTTAATTCAAGGGGTCTGGCACATTGAATAACTAGGAAGTTTTGATACCAGACAACTGCAGCTGAACACTGACAGAATAGGAAAGGAAAAACAGTTTGGCAAAAAGGAAGCAGAAATGAAGGGAGGATCTCAGACAAATGATGCAGTAGGAGGACTCCTGTCTTGCAGTACTGTGCTTTCATGGAACTCATGGATGGGTTCCAATAGGAAGAGTGTTAAAAAGGCAAGAATATTTGCATATGTTCTGTAAGCAGCTATATGTTATTGAAACAACAGTAGTTCATTACATAGAATCAAACTGAATATTATCAAATTTATTTATCTAACATTTATTTACCTTGCCATCTTAAAACCATCTCACCAGACAGATGTAACTGTCATTCATTTGTATAGGTGTATGCAACAGAGGCATGAATAGGGTGCTGCTCTGGTTGAAGTATCTACACAGACACATACATTTATCTGTATGCATGGAGGAGCACATCATCACAGCAGTCTTTAAAATCAGGTTAAAGTGCCTTTGGGAATCATTTAACCACAGCTGATTCACTCTGGGGAATTGGGATATGTAGAAGATGTCTTATTACAGCATTGTAACAGACCAGAGAATTGTCTGTGGATGGGGGTTACAAGAGAAATTGTGTAATGGGGGAAGGAAAAGGCACAGAGTAAGGCCAGCACTCCAGATCCCACAGCAGAAAACACAGATCACTCTTTTTTTTACCTGCCAAACTACAGCAGATATCTCCGTGCTTCTGATGGAGAGGCAAAAGGGACGGTAACAGCACGGAAAGTAAATCTGAAAAAAAAGAAGAAGAAGGAAAAAAAAAAAAAAAAAGAATAACACTGAAATTCAGACCATTTTCAGATTACACTTCATAATATTCATAGTCCTAGAGAAAAGCTCTACCATTCAGCTGCACCGCACACAACTTGCTGGCAGTTCCCCCATCTCAGCTCTGTGCTGGACCATCCTTCTGGGAATGCCACACTTCATCTGAACCTCTCATGGGTGCCACAATAAGAAGAAAGCCCACACCCAGCAGAGTAATATCAGCAGTGGGCGTCGCTAAAACTGCAGGTCCAAAGTGTTGTAGATGGGCCTTATGGCTACACACTGTCTGTGCTTTTTTTCTTCTGGGAGCAATGAGAAAAGCATTTGTGCAGGTAATGTCACCTTCTTACTTTTGTTCTGAAATGACAACTGAATGCATTTGATGCCTGAAATAAGGAGCACAAATAATACTCCATCAAGGGGAAAACATATTATGGTTGTGGAGAATTCAAAAAAATAAGTGGAGATTAGAGGGCCATTAAGTCTCTTGCATTGGTTTTAATAGCACTAAGTCACAAATATTCCTGCATTCTGATGCACTGTCTTTCACCGCAAATTCTAAGTGCAGACTGTGGGACTGCTCAAGAGTAACAGAGCAGTAGGTCAGCATTCTGAAAGACCCGAGAGAACCATACAGGAGAACTAAAAAAAGTAACATTTTAGGACTATTTGTTCCACTGTTAGCAAATGGAGAAACCTCAGAGGAAGGCATAGGTGCAATTCCAAACTGCAATGGAGGATGTTAGAAATAGGGAGCCTCTTGCAGATGAGGAGCTCTGCATTGTATCTGTGGATGTTCCCACAAAGATCATGAATGATCAATATAAACCCTTTGGTGATGGTCTTAACTTTATCCAGGTTCAATCTGTGCTGTTTATTCTGGCCTCATACATCTATTCATAGCCTCCATGTCCCTATGCTTGCTTGTCCACGTGCTGCACTGTCTCATAGCCGATGCTCAGCATCTGTGACACAAAGGGCTGCACTCAATGACCTCCTGATGAGCACAGATACACCCTAACTTGCAGCCAGGGCTGCCACTGCCCAGAGCACCATGAAGAGGAGCACCTCACCATAAGGTGGGGGGAACAGGGCAAACATCTGCTAGGAGCAGTGCTGCAGCAGGAACAGCCCCCAAACACCTGTGTGAGCTCTGCCATCCCCATCCATGAGAGAGCACAACTGACCTGCATTTCACAGGGCAGGGATCACTTGGTCAGCCGGGCACAGCTGCCAGATATTGCAAACAGAAACCACTCCTTCCTTCCATGCAGAGAAACTTCTGCCTCCCAACGATGGGAATCCATCCATACATCATGGAGCACCAATTGCAACTGTTTCATCAAAACCACCAACAGACACAAAGCTCAGTACAACAGGAGCAGCAAAACTGTAACAGGCTCAGGCTGCTATCCCAGCCCACAGGCGCTGCAAGCCAAACTGCTGCAGAGAGTCCTGAACAGGCTTCATTACTTGCAAAGATGGGCTGCTATATACTGACAAACTTCCGTGTTGTGTTCTCTGGAGTGTAGTAGCACTGAGATGGAGGTTCAACAAAACCTCAGAATGATTTTACTTTCATGAAGGAATAAATCCTGGAAGGTGCTGCTGGACTGCCACCTCCTATAGAAAGCAGCTGAAGAAAATGGATCTGAGCTGCTTTACTGAATGTATCTGTCCAATTAAAGCAGCACGATGTGGGCAAAATGGAACCTCCTGCCTCTAGAGCTCACTTCTGATTTAAAATCAGCCCCACCATTCATCTGTTCACAGTGACAGTGTGATTTCTGTCTCTCAGGAGACCACATGATCTCACTGCCAGCGTCTCATTCCTTCAACACAGTGAGGTGGGAGATGCTGTGCAGCTGCATTCACTGCCCATCATCAGACACATTTAGAGCTCTTCTCCTACCAGGATTTTCATTCCTCCTTCATCTCCCTCCTTTCAATCCTTACTGCTTTGATTCAGCTTCACACCAAACATTTTTCTCCATGAACACTGCTTGGGAACCACCAGACACACCACCAAGGAGTGATGGCCAGGCTGCAGCCCAGGCTGCTCCATGTGCAGGGAGAGCTCCTGCAGCTAGCACCACACTGAGCACAGCACCCTCACCATGCAGGCCCTGCAGGAGGGTGCTGCTGGAGCAGGCACACCCTGCCTCTGCCAAGCTCCTCAGGAGGTCTCACACCCCCCCTTCAGCTCCTTCCTGCACAGATGTCTTCTTTCCAGGATGAAAAGGTGCCATCCTGAGAGGCTAAGATGCCTTGGCCATGATGCTGGTGCCTGGTTTCGTTGTTGCAGTTTCCTGGCTTGCACATATTTCCGAGTTTTCCTTCAGTGTCAATAGAGGTTTCATTCTACCTTCTGGTTTCGCTTTAATTTGATTTCTTTGGTTACTTTCCCACAGGTTTGGGATTCCTGCCCAGCACACAGATCTGTTGCATTTGCCATGGTCAGACAGTAATGCCTTACCATGATAAATACCACAGATGTACAGGACTGTCTTCTTCATGAACTGTATTTCTGCCTCTTTCCTTTGCCTATAGATGTTTAGCACAGCACTGAAGGTACAAGGCAGTTCAGGTTAGGACAAGCAAAGCATGCCAGTGGTATCTCAGCACAAATCTTCCACTTCTCTAAGAAGATCCTCCCCTACCTCAAACAGCATTCAGTGATGACTTTTAGAAGCCAGCGTAGAATTCATGGATCAAGAAGTTGCATACAGATTTCACCTTGAAGTTGCAGAGCATCCTCTGCCTCCCATGGGCCCAAAGCACCTCCAGATGGCTCCAAGGGGTCACTGCAGAACATTGCAGCATTCATTGCCACCCTGCTACACTCCACAAAACTGTCTGCAGCCCTTCTGCTGCTGCTGGAGGTGAGAAGTTGGAGCTCCAGGTTCAAATCCATTGCATCTCTATGTGTGCAGTGCCACTGGAAGAGCTAGCTGAGAAAAATAATTGTTTAATCTTTACAGGTCATGATGTTTAAGATCAATACGAAGGCTTCAGCTATAGGTTAAAAAAAAGGCAGTCGTACATTTCATTTTTTCCTTGATTGCTTATTTATGTGTTGGAATTTGCTTGGAAACCAGAGAACCAAAGCTCCCAGTAAAACTAATGAAAGAGCTAACTGTCTCTCCTCAGCTAAAGGGAAGACATCATTATATGTCTTTATGTAACAGCAGCACAGATAAAAAGCCATTGCTAAAGACAAAATACGGCTTTGCATGTCCTGAACAAGAGTTAACCATGGTGAAATCAGATGCTGTCAGAGGAAGCTGGCTGCTGACACTGTGTGATACTGCAGCATTGGCTTTCTGTTGGAAGCAATTGAAGAGCCCAAGGAGTTCATTGTATACCTGACATGAGGAGAGAACAGAAACAGCTCTTCAGGTCATGGAGCTGGTTGGAAAAATGTGCTTGGAATCTTCTAGTTATTGCTGCCCTTTGCTGTGTTTACAGAAGCAGAACTTTTAGCACCTGTAAGTAGGAAGGAATGAACAGAGGAAAGATTTGACTTCCATAATCATTTTCACCTCTTAACAGAAACAGTTCTGTAAGGCTTCAAGTACTGCCACAGACCAAGAACCAGCACTATCTGAAAGCAAGCTGTCTTCTGAGCAGCACCATCACCCAGTTTCTTTACCAGTGTTCATTCCACACTCCTTTTTATCTCTCCCAAAATCCTGATATGTGCTGGTGCCAAACCCACCCATGTTCTCTAATCACTTTCTCTTTTTCCATTCCATTGAGTCTCCTCCATTCTCCTGATCATTGCCCTGGCAGCTGAGAGCTGACTAGCCAACAAGCCAAGCAGGACAGATGCACCTGAGCTCACACCACATCCTCCCTTTCCTGGTAGTATTATCCTCAGATAATCAGTCTCTCTCACCATCACCACTGATTGCACAGAGCTGAGAGCAGCTCATTGTCTGTAGGAGCTCTGCTGTTCAGCCACGCCTGAGTGAAGGGAGGAGCTGTTGGAAAGGGACAGGGGAGGCTGTTAATAAATAGGAGTGAGCATAGAGAAGCAATATAATTCTACAAAACCCTTTTAGGGAACCAGGTTAAAGAGATGTTGACAGCCAGCAGCTGTTACACTCTAAGCAAAATAATGTTGTCATTTAGCAAATAGAAAACAAACACGGTGCTCTGAAACATCAAGAGACAACAGCTAAAAAACATCCGTTATTCATGTATTTGAGAAGAGCACTGTGGAGTTATGAAGTATTTCTGTTGAGCTGCAGTCACCTGGCATCATGAGCTGAGCAGTGTAATCTGAGCATCATCGGTTAATGACAACCCTTCAGGGGTTGGCAGCACTGCACAAGTGCAGACCCAACTGAAATCTGAGTTTAACATTTACAGTTCCATGTTCCCCTCTCCTTAAAGCAACTATTGCCTCTTCCTGGTGAACATTTTAGCTCATCTTTCTGTACAAAACAACTTGTGATGTTCAGTAAGAATATGCTTTGGGCTTTTTATTAACAATTAATTGCTACCAGAACATGACCTTGCTTGGTTGGCTTTTCTCTTGTTGAATGGGGCTAATTATGTAACTGTAGCCCCATGGACCTTTATCTGTAGGATACCAAGAGAACTGAACTGAAATCTGGGTAATGGTAAGTAAGTGAAAACAAAAAGATAACCGGTGTTTCTGTGTTGTTTGGATGAGTTTTGTTTTTAATTAGATCTGAGGTAAGTCTAATAGCCTACTGAAAGGCCAGAGGAGGATAGAGATTGGTACCTCTTCAGTGCCAATCTGTGCATAGCAAGGAAAAATACAGGTACAATATTTACTGTCTGTAGAGTTTTAATGAGCAAATAGAGATAAGCATATCATCTTTGCCTTCTATGTATGAGAGAGCAATTCTAATGGTTAATAATTATTGGTAGAAATAAATAACTGCTATTACTCAAAATAACTTTGTGAAGTACAAGATGTGCAATTACCATGCAGGCAGACTATTTTGTTTCAAAATGTTACGTGTCTTCATAGTAAGCCATTGATAGGATAAGATTTAATTACCAGACTCAGTTATTTCTTTTTTCAAGACCAAATGACTTCTGGAGAAAGAAGTGAAACAGAAAAGTGCTGTAGAACCAGCCTGTTATGCACTCACCATGAAGCCAAGAGATCCCTGTTTTATCGTTCAAATAAGGAATTATCTCAGTAAGAGGAAAGCTTTTTTTCCCGCTTAGGTATTTAAGTGGTAGAAGCAAAACCAGCTCACTTCTCAGCTCCTCGGTGCCCTTACTGGTGTTAGGTCTCCAAGTTCGTTAAATGCCCCCAAGCATCAACATGAAGGGAGAGAAAGGAGGGTACAGCACCAAAACTGGAAAATGAACCTCACTCACTCAGCTTTCCAGCATGCCCAGACAGGCAGGTCTTACTTTGATGATAATTACAGGTTTATGAAGTATCCCCCTCCTCTGTATTTCTTTTTTTTGTTGTTTTTGTTTTGTTTTTTTTTTTGTTTGTTTGTTTTTCCTTTCCTTTGTTACATAGAGCTTTGATTAGCACTTAAGTCACACAACAATTGTCCTCAAGAGAGAGGAGTTCTCTCAACTAAGATTTCTAGACAAAGAACTTCTGCAGTCAAGTGATGTCCTGCAAAACAAAGCTGTCCGAGGCAGTGAGGGAGAGGGCCTGCAGCCTGCCAGGCACAGACACTGCCCCCAGTTCTGCTTTGCCCTCTCTCTGGGATGACCCCTTCCTTCCACAGTCTGCTCACCACTGCCTTTCAGACCAAGTTGTTTGCTTTATGGCCACTGGAAGCTCTAAGTACTCAGTGCCTCTGAACAGCCAGGGCTGAAATCTTAGCTTCATTGAGGAATCACAGGTCAAAGGTAAAGGTACAGCTCCAGTCCTTTTGATCAGTGAAACAGCCAAACTGGCATGAGCCCCAGCACAGGGCATGACGTGGGATCTGGAGTTCAGACTATTGTAAGCTTCTAATGTGGCATGTGGGCACATACTATTTGCCTCCATGCTTTGATCATCCTTGTTTATTGGAAAACAAGATCATCTGATACTACCCTGCTGAAATTCTTGGAACCACAGATATCGAGCTCTTTAATAAAGGGTCAGCAAGGTTAACGTGAAAGCTTTGGCCAACAGAAGTTATCTTCAGCAGGAAAATCTCACAAGCTCCCAGTCCCTCACTGCACTCATTAGAGATACATGTCTATTTTCTGATAAGTACAAGGGGCACTTCCTCTCACAGTGCTCCTCTGACTTTGTTATGGCATCTTGTAGTGTGATGGAAAGCACAGCGATGTCAGCAGAGCAGCAAAGTCCCAGACTGCAACAAGTGAGGGCTTCCTCAAATGCAACAGCTGTGGACACAGAAGCAAAGAAAGAAAGCAATAATGCTGCCTACCTTCAGAAGGCTTCAGGTAGGGAGATATCTCCAGCAAAATGCCCTCACCTCCACTGCATCCCTTTGTGTCACTCAGCTCTGTTACATGCACCTGAGCTCCCCTGGGCTGGCCCTGCCTTCCCACCTGATGCTCCGTTACTTGTTCAGGCCGTGACTCAGCATTTCTGCAACACATCTGCTCATTGCTGTACCCTACAGTGAGCAGTAAGGCGTGTAATACACCATAGCTGCTTTTTGAGAATGCTCTGGGACAGAAGAACACATTGAATAACATGGAAACTGTTTTGGATATGAGCTGATATATGGCAGGCATAGTGGTGTATTTAACCACATCAGCTGTCAGAACGCATGTCTAATGCAACGCTTTGGAAGTGTTTAGTAATGCAACACTTTGGAAGTGTTTAGTAGTACAATACAGAAGTGACAGGATCAGTGTGCTCCAGGAATACCCCTGGTGATTTTGGAAGCACACTGCAGTAATTAACACCTCAAATGGTGCGGTTTGTAAATGGCATCATGCAGTGAGGACCTTTTGTTCACAGCAGAGGGCTCGGTTGCAGTTTCAGCCTCTTAAACGAATCATTCCAGTACTGAGACAGCTATTCCTGGGATGCTGTGCACAGGAGAAGTTTCATCTCGCAGCACTTGTGCAGTGCTCTCCTAAATATTCCTTCCGACCCTCACAAGCTGATAGCACAAACCCCAACTCAGTGGCTGGGAGGTCTGTGTCCCCTGTTCCACTCTGCTGGAAGCTGAACAGGGGAGAATGTTTTGAGGTACTGCCAGTTCTGCCTTCTTTTAATTGCAGGAAGTATCTCCTTCGTTATGGTTTTTGCTTTGTGGTTTTGTACTGTTCCTGTATTACTGCCTTTATCAGCCACTGCCATCAAAACAACTCATGTAGGTGTTAATTCATCTTGTGGTAAGAGAAGTGAAACGCTTTGCTTCGTGGTACCTCCACCATGTATCTCCCACTGCAATGCTGCCAGGCTCATTGTGGGAGCTCTGGGAATCCCTGTGTGAGCAGAGAAGGTCACAAAGCTGTTCACTGCCAGCAGCATAATCCCCAGCTATCAATGGGCCTCCAGAGCTTCCTCTGAGGGAACTGCATCTCTGGGTGCTGCTTCCTTGCTTTGCCCAGCTTGTGACACTTAGAGACTCAGGACTCAGATCTTAGAGAGCATGAAGTGGGTGGTATTAAGAGAGCAGTACCTATCCTCCTCTTTCATCAGCAAATTTCCAAGAGCTTTCAGCTACTGTCACACTGTTGTCGGGTGCCTGCAAGTTTATCTGCCTGCTGCCAGTCCTGAATTATGGGACACCATATTATACCCAATGGAAATGGCAGAAAAATTTAGTAGTGTCAGACATAATACAGTGTCACAGTTTGGACTATCTAGATGAGCCATGTGTTGTATATGGGGGTGTGGAACATCACACCTGGGGGCTGTGGACAGACAGAGGTCAAATGTGAATCCAAACCCTGATGTCAGGATGAGGGAGTCAGAAACTGGAGGAATCCATGGGTGCTCCTGGCCTGGGGACAAAGCAGAGCCAGCAGCTGGGTATGCAGGGCTGTTGCAGGAGCACTGGAAAAATGGAGAAAGACATGACATACAAGGAGCTGCTGTGGGGTTTCCTTGCGTAGCATTGGTGGGGAAAATCACGGGGGTGGATCATAACCTGATCCGATTACCTTAGACTTTTCTAATACTTATCTGCCTGGTTTGTTGTAATTTTTCACTTTCCCTGCCTCAATAAGCAGATATGCCTCTAACTGAATACTTGGGTCAAGTTCAGTTTGTCAATTTAATTTATTTTGGATACAACCTGTAGATTAAAACCTACAAGCAAAGAGTGGAAAGAAGAAAAACAGTCTGAATATGGAAGTAAGTGATCTGAATACACAGCTGGCAACCTGGACTTGGAGTGTCCCTAGTAAAACCTGCCTCTCATTACCATTTAACCTTCTCTATAACAGGCACACTGCATACCCTCAGCCACACACTCCCCTGTTTTGTGGGCCAGGTCTGACCATAGGAGGCCTTCTTATACCACAAGCAGCTCAGGTCCTCTGTTGTGTTAATTTAACATCCTTTATGTCAGTAATGTCTTGTTGGAAGGGATAAGGAAAAGAAAAAAATGAAGAACAGGAAATGTAAATTCTAGGTGATGTTTTGTATCCATCAGTTACTGCTACACAATAAAGAAAAGAAAAATCCAGCTTGATCTTCTATGGAAGAGAATATTGCTCATACTTAATAGAAATTCTGCTGCCATTAGGAAAGTGAAACTCTGGCCTATTCTTTGTATTGATTTAGGCAGCCAGACACTACACACAGTTTCTTATTTTGAAAACAATTGCTTTTTTTTTTTTCTTCAGAGAAAATAATAGGTGTAAAAAGGAGTTTGAAACACAAATGAAGGCAGAGCTAACAGTGCCACATCAATATGTGTATCATCAGTATATCTACTGAGGAATGGGGAAGGAAAAGAGTTGCAGCTGGAGGCACACAGAAACGTTTGTCTTCAGAGGGATTATCATAAACATGGGTGACCTTTTTTAATTGGCCAAGTGAATGCAGTCAGAAATCGATGTTACTTTTCATGTATAACTGCTGCTGTACTGCAGATGTTGCTATTGCCAGAATAAATAGGCAGAAGGGTTCAAGGGGACATGCCTTCCCTACTGCTTAGCTTCAGAGTTCTGCTTGGCTGACAGTTACCCTTCCAGAGGGCTATGCTCTATTTCAGTTTGTTGTGTTGGGGTAGCACAGTGCCTCTGCTCCCACCCCACTGCTACGCCTGCACAGGGCTGTACTGGCAACACCTCACTGCTGGGTGGGACACACAGTGGGCCCTGGGTGCTGTCTGAGCAATGCCTTCTTGGTGTACAGTGGTTCTTTGCAGAAAGCAGGGAGGTTTTTATTATGCAACAACATATTTGCAACAATGACAAAGTTGTTTTTCCTATGAGAAAATCAGTAATGGGATGGGGAGGTTGAAGAAAGAGTGCCATTTAAAGTGGCATTAGAGAGGCATTCGTTCTTTGTATATTGTGTTGGCAGCTGGAAAATTGCTGTGAAAAATTCTACACAAGGATGGAGATTAGTTACTGGTTGTACAAAGACAGTGATTTGTTTCCTTTTCCATTTAATAAATTTAATTTATTATTTATTTATTATTTATTATTTATTTATTATTATTTACTCTGCTTTCCACACATTTCCTGGTGTGATGGGCAGGACAGAGTGGAAAGGTTGAAAGATAACAACATCTGAGAGCTTCCAGGAAAAATACATATCTATTTCTATTTCATAATTGCATGTATTACTTTACTATTCTGCAATGAGACAGATGATTACTTTAAACATAGAAGTTATTATTTGTTTTTTTTTTTTTAAGACAAAAATCCGATTGTGCAAAGAGGCACATACATCATTTGAGCACACAGTGGGTACCTGCCACTTGGTCCCACAGGTCAAACCTTGCTGGAAAGCCTAGAGCTTAAAACTGAGCTGTGCTCAGAGGACTGCAGCAGCTGCCAGAGATGCCCACTGCCTCTGAGTCTTGCATGCAGTGTGTGGCCCCACTGCCCTTCTGCTTCCAGCAGGCAGAAAATTAGCTGTGTCTCTCAGCCAGGAGGGAGAGTTCCCCGTTGGGATAGCAAAGCTCCTTTCAGCTGTATTTATTGCCTCCCTCCAGGTTCTCTTTGGAGCCAGGAACGTTGCATGTGAGTGAGCAGCTACAAAAGAGAGCTTCAATTAAGAACTGAACTCATAAATCCATGGCAGTTTGTTTTCACCACAGCTGAAATGCCCAAATGGTTTGATTTGATATTTGCCTCTAAAAGATTAACAGAGTCAAGGGCAAAAATGACTGTAAATGAATGGCATGATGGATTCATCCATTGTTTTCTCCTAAGGCCAGAGCTGTGCCAGCTGGCCAGGAAAGGAGGCCTTCTTTGTATGGTCAGCAATGAACGCAGACCTGGGACAAGGGTGCCATCTCAGTGTCTCCTATGTCTACTCTACACTGCACCCAGCTCAGCACTGCAGCATGGCAGCTGTGTCCATCCTGCAGCACCAGGCAACAAGCACCATGGAGACCTTCCTGGCTGTTGTGCTCCTACCTCCACTCTGCATGCTCATACACAGGGCTCCTTCTCTTACCCCTCTGCTCCCCAGGTGTCTCCTGATGCAGCTCCCACCCAACCCCAGGTCCTTCTGCCCTGACTGCAGGGCTCTGCTTTGCTGGATGCTCTTCCCATGCACTGGGGAATCTTTGATACCATGGCTGTGCATGGGTGTATTTCATCCTATGGAGAAAAGACAGCTCATAGGAAAGGTGAAGTCTGCAGTTTAAGTGAGCAAAAAAGGAGTTGTGTCAAAAATGCTCAAATTTAAGCTAGCAGGAGGAGAGACAGGAGGCGAAAGGGGAAGAAGATCACCCAGTTTGCCTCCATCTTCCAAATGAAAGAGAGTGTAGGAAGGAACAAACTGTGCAAAAAAATCACCTAGATTCCTAAGCAATGCTCCTAGGAGCACTGACAGCATGAGGCAAGGAGAATTTCACCTGGTTCACTCAGTTCTTACAGCTGCAGACTTCTCATCGGCACTCCCCCCAGCTCCAAAGCAGAGCTGTGATCTGCATGCTGAGAGGAGACACAGCCCAGGCCCTCCTCAGACAGCATCCTGTCAGCATCCCAGCACTGCAGCTGCAGCCCCACCAGTGGCAGACATCCTGGCAGGCAGTCTGCCCTGTGATCGTGGCCATTGTGCTGTGAAAATGACCTGGAATTCTCTCATGGACCCAACTCCTGGCTTATATTGCAGAAGGAAAGTCATCATTGCTGCCAAAAAAAAAAAAAAAAGACAAAAGGCCATCAAACAATAGCACAGCCATAAATGAGGGTCATAAATGTGCAGATGGGTGGTAGATAGCTGCAGGCTCTCCCTCACGAACACAGTATCCGGCCTGGGAAGCAGGCTGTGTTGTTGCGTGTTGGATGGGATGTGGGAGTTAGGTCCAGACAATGAGAGGGTATCTGTGCCCATAACCATCCATCAACTGCAAGCATCTTGCAAATCTGTATCCCAAGTCTGGGAATCTGTTAGTGGTGCGCTATTCCATAGCAAAGCAAGGTTTGTCCCTTGCTGGTTCTTGAGGCTCTCCATCCACACCACAGCTCCATGTGCTGCGGGGCACATCCCTGAGCTGCCACCACTGCCTACCACTCCAAAAAGGTTGCCAAAGTTCCCAGTGCAGAGCTGAGACTGCTTTAAGTCCTGTGACTTCTCTTTGGAAACGATTCTTTCCAATATTCATCAGTTAAATGCTGAAATGTTACTTGTTTATCAGCCATAGTTATTGCCAGGTAGTTAAGAACAATTGATTCATATTAATGCCTACAAACACACTTTATTCAGCAGGTTGCTACTGGTATTGCTGAGTTTATCCTGGGCTTATTCTCTGACTTATTCTGGGCTGCCAGCTTTGGCATCTGATGTATGCAACAACAAACATGTTTAGGATTGGCTTCTGTTCACCAGTAAATGGATAGAGTGTTCCTGAAGTCAGCAGTTACACACATCCACATGGATGGAGTCAGATGGGCCCTGTGGCAAAGTGAGACCCTTCCCTGCAGAAAGCTTAAGCTCTCCTCTTTGCTGTGAGCAGACTGGAGGTGTTCTTGACTATAGGGGCTGGGTTGAAAAAAGATGTTTGTGGATGGATTTGGGAGCAAATAGAGCATTCAAGGAAGAGAATTCCATCAAAATTAATAGGTCAGCATGCTCTGCTTTAATCTCCTTCCCTTGTCCTCACACCTGGCTGTTACAGAATCAGGATACTGAGTGTGGCCCTGGAATCTCGTTTTGATATTCTCAGGTAATTGCCTTTCTGGAGTCTTTCCTTCCATTATTAAACCAAGTCCTTGTCTTTACCTGCAAAGTGTACATAATTCTGGTCAATTGCATACAGTCTGTTTTGTTACGCTAATGTCACCCTGTCCTCCTGTCCATGCCATTGCTCTCCACCTCACCCTGTGCTGCTCAGGTTTTCACACCAGCAGCTTTATGCAGTTCTTCCCAGTGAAGAACTCCAGTTCTTCCCAGTGACAGCTCCACTGTCTGGCCAAGGCTCCCTGAGTGCCTGTGCTACCTTTGCCTTGCCTGAGAGAGTCTTGAGCAATGATGGTGAGTTGTTAGGAGCAAACGCTGCAGTACCCAGATACCCTTTTCTAACAAGGGAGCAACAACTGGCTTGTAAGCACATAATTCCTACCTTTCTCTAGAACATAATCATTAGGAATTTGTAACAATAATGTGTTTGCTTGTTCCCTGACAGTATCCTGGGACTTCCAGAAAGATTAAAAATGACTTTGGTCCTGCCAAAAAAAGCTCCTGTACAGCCTCATTTCCTCCAAGTGCTGCAAGGAAAGATGTATGACCAAAATGCTGTCTGTTCTGGTTTTACTTTTAATAGTGTTGAAAGAACTGTTGGCCACAAATGGATGCCATGAAAAACATCAGGGGTTATACAGAGCCGTTCTCACTCTGCAAGTGAAGAAAAGAATTTTTCCTGCTGTATGCCCAAGGCTCTGAGTCCCATCAGATCTCCCTTAGAATGCTGGAAGGATGTGAAGCTGAGGAATGAAAAGCTGTGGTGTATTCCCCCAAATGACCAGCAAAGGGCCAGCAGCCATCGAGCTGATAAGCCTTCCACATGGGCAGGGTCATCCGCCCTAGCTGGAACACATCAGCCAGTCGATAGTCAGCTTTGCAGTTATTTCCTTCTGAAAAACACACAAAACATCCAGGCAGAAGTTCCAATCCAGCTGTTGGTTATCATTTTTCCCTCTGAAATCAGAAGGCATCATAGTTTTCATAGCTCCCATTGATCTGGGATCTGTGTCCCAGGGTGCTGACCTGAGCTGCACTGACTAGAGAAGCGCCTTTAAAAGCAAACCAACCCTACCAAAACAACCAAACCCAAACAAAAACAACTGCACAAACAAAGCAAAACAAACAGACACAAAAACTACCCAACCCTGCAGTAGTGATTGCTGGGTGCAGCTGTGGCTCTGACTTTTGCTCTTCCCTTTTCTATCAGTTCTCCGTGCTGCAGCTCTGTGTACAGCCCCACTGATCAGCTTTTCTCTGGCAGTGCCCCTACAACGCAACTGCCCTCTGCTACTGGCCCATCAGTGTGCCTGCAGGTTCTCACAGCTGCTGGGTCTGCCTCTTCTGTTAGGTCAGATCATGGGCAGCGTGAAGGGGGTACCCCAGGAAGCAGCAAAGGCAGATGTCTGTTTCCATACAGCTCTGCCCAAATCAAATGCTTTTAATGAGTGAAAATTCTTTTTGCTTCCCGTGAGCCAAACATCAGTAAAAAGGGTGTATTTGCTTTTCTTCCTCAATGTGAAAACAGAGTAAAATCAATATTCAAACTAAAGTTCATTTCATTACGAGCCAAAACACATGTGGATTTACTTCTGAAAGGGCAGGCAGAAAGTACAAGAACTGGTTGAAAATTGAGGAAATTTTGCCCTGTTATTTCTTTTAAAGACCTCCAGAGTCCTCTGAATGTTGTGCCTATTCCTAATGCCTGGGTACCGCAGGTCCATGTGACGCTCACAATAAGCAGAGCTGTGTGTGGATGGAAGTCCTCCTCACATATGTGCTCTGTTAGGATACTCACAGAATCCTTGAGAGCTCTATTGCCCTGGGAGTCCTGAAGGAACTGAAGGCAGCTTTCAGGAACACCTGGGTGTCTCCAGGACACGGAGCTGTGATCAAACAACACACTTCCTAATGAACACTGGCAGTAGGGAGCAGGAATGCTGTGGACAAACTCTTCCAAGATAGCTTCAGAAACATCTGCCCTGCTTCTCAGCTCTCATTTCCAGTGAAAAAGGGATCTAACTGAATCATTCCTATCTGTTTTTGGGCCATGAACCAATATCAGCAGTGGGACAAGTTCATCGTGCTCAGGTTTCCAGGCGTTCAGACACAGCACAGCACAGCCCTTGCCCTGCAGGGCTGTACCCACAGCCTTCTCACACTGCAGCCAGTCCATGCGCCACACGGCTGCTTGTCTTGTGTTGTCCAGATTTTCAGCTGCTGCAAATGCACAAGTTAGCAAGAAAGGCTGGAGCTGCTGCACAGAGCTACGGCAGGCTATGAGATAAACACAGGCTGTGCAAGAGGAGCCAGTTGTGAATGAGCTGAGAGGGTGGGCTGTTTGGAGATGGTCAACACATTGTACTTTGGAAAGGGGTGAGTAGGGTACCCACGAGAAACAGTCTGAGCTGTGGAAGTGCTGAGGGCCTCTGCATTTAAAACAATGTCGATTTTTTTTGCTGTCTTCTTTGTCCTGTTATTTCATGTTTGTCACCTCCAACTGATACCATTAGGGATTTCTCTGAGCATTTCTCTGAGCATAATAGAAGAGCAAGAATGTTGAGATGTGCAAAGCTGTAGGAAGGCTGCACATATCCATCTCCTATCAAAGTGGAGAAGGGTTCCATATGTAGACCGAGAAAACCTTAAAACAGCAACCAGATTTCCAGTTTCTGGTTTTCAGTGTGCTTTTGTGTAGTGTTTCCTCTCAGACAGATGTCACAACCAGTATTTCACCTTCTGCAGGGCTGCTCATTGGCAGTGTTGCAAATAAAAAAGAGCTCAAAACTTTCTGGCGCAAAAGCTCTCATATTTGTGCTGGGTAGCTGCTTACAAACAGCGCTCCATCAGGAACTCCTCTTTTTCCTTCCACGTTCTGTTGTTAGATACTGTGAAAGCATTTCTAGCCTTTGAGTCTCTCTGCTGACAGCAAATGGGGTCCCAGGGAAGCGCTGCCACCATCTGCAGGTCTGTGTCCCGTTGCCAGTGCTGCCCATCCCCGGCTACTGATTCTGCACACAGGGAGTTTACCCGCACAGCATTCCCCCATTACAGACAGACCGCTCTACTTCATCGTGCAGCCGCACGGACACGCAGCCAGAGAGAAAGAGGTACGCAAAAAAGGGAAAGGGAAAGGAAGGGAAAATATAAGGCAAAGCGAAGTTCCATCTGCGCCCGTGACTGCGCCGCCGCCTCCAGTCAGGCCGGGAAAGGAGCGCGTTTTCCCGGTGCAGCGATGCAGGTCGGGGCACCGACAGAAGGTCGTGAGCTCCCTCTGCTGGCATCGAGGCTCTCCGCAGCCCGCAGCTCCGCTGCTAATTCCTTCTGTAGAAAGTCCCAGCTGCCAAAGCCCTACCGAGAACGGCGGAGATAAAAGCTGGTCCGCCCCCCCGAGGTGCTTGCGGTCATTTCTGTCCTGTCTGTGCCTGCCTGTAAGCTTGCGCCCTCGCACCTTCCAGAGCGCACAGGAAAACCCATGATTCAGCCTCACGGGATGCAATGGAAAAACTCACACGTAGAGGGTTATGGCAGGCTGACAGAAGGAGAGGCCGTGCAGTTCCTCTGAGCGCAGTCCAGATGGGCCTGACGGCTAAGCTCTCTCTTGGGTTGCTTGCAGTATCTCGGGCAGCCTATCTCAGCTACGGTGGAATCCTGCAGGCTGTGCCCCAGCTGTGCCTTGCAGGCGGTGCAGCTCATAGGCAGCCTGCAGCCACCAGAGGCTGGGCAGAAGTCCCTCCTGTCTGGAAGAAGCATTCTCTGCCTCCTGGCCTGAACCTGCAGCAGCGCAGGGCAGCATCTTAGAGACACCAGATGCCTTCTGAACACACTCACAAATGTGTCGGTAGCACATCCGGACAGGTACAGGAGAATCACAGCGTGCAGGAGGTGGCCATGTGGAAAACCCAATTCATTTAATGGCCATGGAGAAAAGAAAGCATTCTCACCAAGCAAGGCAGAGAGATGCGGCAAATGCTGTATGACCAGGCAGGAAAGTCCCTCTCTACTCTGCTCTTGTGAGGTCCCATCTGGAGTACTGTGTCCAGGTGTGGAGCCCTCAGTACAAAAAAGATATGGAGATTTTGGAAAGGGTCCAGAGGAGGGCCACGAAGATGAGCAGGGGGCTGGAGCACCTCCCCTATGAGGACAGGCTGAGGGAGTTGGGTTTGTTCAGCCTGGAGAAGAGAAGGTTGCGGGGTGACCTCATTGCAGCCTTTCAGTGCCTGAAGGGAACTTACTCCCAAGAGGGGAGTAAACTCTTTGAAAGGGCTGATAATAGCAGGACACGGGGAAATGGTTTTAAGTTGAAGGAGGGAAGATTTAGGTTGGATGTTAGGGGAAAGTTCTTTACTAGAAGAGTGGTTAGGTCCTGGAACAGGCTGCCCAGTGAGGTTGTGGATGCCCCGTCCTTGGAGGTGTTCAAGACCAGGCTGGACGGGGCCCTGGGCAACCTGATCTAGTAAAGGTGTATGTTTGGTGGCCCTGCCAGGCAGGGGGGTTGGAACTACATGATCCTTGAGGTCCCTTCCAACCCGGGTAATTCTGTGATTCTGTGATTCTGTGAAAGTGAGCTGTGCCCTGGTGTTGAGTTCTGCAAGTGGTGAGGACACCAAAACAGAGAATATGTAATTCACAGGTCATAGAACCAAGAATTGTTTGAGTTGAAAGGGTTAAAGATTATCTAATCCAACTCCCCTGAAATGAACAGGGCCACCCACAGCTACATCAGGTGCTCAGAGCCCCACACAGCCTGACTGTGGGTGTCCCCAAGGACAAGGCATCCACCGCCTCTCTGGGTAATCTGTTCCAATGCCCCACAACCCTTATTGTTAAAAAAAAAAAAAAAATCTTCCTTATGTTCAGTTTAAATCAAGTCAAAACTTCGCTGCTCAGCTATAGCTTAGGCAATTACAGGACATTTTTGTTAGAGATAAGTCAATAGCTCTCATTCCAAAGCAATTTCTCTAACCAGGTAAGCAACAAAGGTACTCTGAAGAAGGTGGCCTTGACCTGAAACTGGAACTAACACTGGAGAAACATCAGCCCAGTGGGTTGGAGACTTCAGCTGAACAACAGTGAGTTCCGTTGAGCATGGAGCATTTCCCTCACTGCACATCCTCCAGTCTCACCTGGGCTCCAGGTGTATCAGAGCGTATGCAAAGAGGGGAATTCTGCACCCCTCCCATCACATTTCATGACCTGGATAAAAAGATGATCGTCTGACGTTTGAGGTAGAGATGGGCAGAGTGCGGGTCTGACATGGAGGGGAAGGTGGGGAAGGTGAGAGGTGTCCCACTGACCGTACCGGTACGATCAGTTCACTGCATCTCAAGCCAAGGGCATGACCAGCCCATCTCAGAGGGGAGCGGTTACCTCTGCGCGGCTACGGGCGGCTGCCTGCAGGCAGGTGGTTATGTTTGGGCCTGGAGCTGAGGGCCCTCTAGCGTTGCGAATCCTCCAGCGTACCTGAAAAGCTTGCGAAACAGACCTCTTCAGAATTCCTGCTCCTGATAACTTGTAATACAGCACTGTTGTTCATTACGCTTTGCAATTATAACTTATGAAGATGACGTGACCCTGAGCAAATCAAGTAATTACGGTCATGACACAAAATGCTTCAAGATGTTTCTGTAGACTGGTGTGAAAGCCCAAAAGGCCTCAGCCTGCCCATGTCCACAGCAAGTTGAGTGCCCTACACCCAGCACAGCCAATTCCCCGCCCTCCCCACCCCCCCGCCTCACACACCAGACGCACGGATAGTGCTGAGCTCTAGTTCTGAGCCTTGCCGCTGCTGAGCACCATGTGGGGCTGAGCTGCCCCCGGGGCACAGACATTGCTTTGAGTCTTTGGATGGGTCAAACAGCTGATCTGAAAGAAAAAAAGCAGTGATGTTTCCAGGTCTATTAGCAGTCTGCTCTGGTTCGCAGGAGGCCACAAAGAGGGACAGGACAATCTCACAACTTCATTGCCCACTTCAGCCTCAGCCTGGCTGCAGTGGGCTCAGCCCAGCCCCTGAAACACTGCCCAGCCCTCACCCAGCACCACACTCACCCAGCAGCAGCACCACCAAAAACCCCACAGTGTGTGGGGACACTGACTGCCAGAGGTGGTTTGTTCCCATCACCCACTCCTGCTCTGCGCTGGATGATCTGTAGATCCTTCATTTTGAGTCAATGTGCTTTTTAGCAGATGACTTCTGCTATCGGCTTCACGAGGTGCCGGAGCTGATGTTAATGTGATGGACAGTCTGCCTACCCAAAAGCTGCAGCACTGCTTGTGGAACGAGGAGCAGCATCGCCAGTTGCATCAGGTGCAGCACCTCACGCAGAGGCTGATGTCACTCCCAACCCCTACAGAACAGCCTGGGTAAGCTGCTTTTCCTCACTTAGATTGCATCACTGAGCAGCACCGAGCTGTGATCAGTCCGACTCAGCGGGCGGGCAGCAGGGCAGCCCAGCTGATCTCATACTAAATCTGACTGGTTATCCCAACCCGACCTTCTGCCTTTTCCACCACACAGTGGCAGTAGGGAATTTCTGGGACCTACCCTAAGCATTTGCTGGAGGGGGAAAGCCTGAACTTCAGAAAAGAGTCAGAAATTGAAAAAATGCCTCCAAAATATTAGGTTTAAACCCAATAGAGTTCAAACAAGCCCGTGTGCAGAACCATTGCTGAGAGCTGCTGCCCAGACCTCTCCTTGAGCAGCAGCAGTGCAGTCTGCCCTCGGCAGTCTGAATCTAGGGACGATGATGACCTTCTGCAGCAGGTTCGGCAGATCAGAGCTTCAGAGCTGGGGACGTTGGAGGCAGAGGGCACAGAACACACAGCGCCAATGTCAGTGTTGCCTGGAGAATAAACTGCCCCCGCAAGAGACGGCGGGGTCCGCGGCTCCACGGGGAGACGCTTTGATGGAGAGAGAACGTCACACACCCCTGCGGTGCTTACAGAGAGCGGCCCCGGACCGCTCCGGGCAGTCCGACCGCGAATCACTCTCCGTCGGCCGGCGGGGGCTCCACGAGATGCAGCCCCGGCAGAGCAGTCACAGACTCCGGGCTTCGGAGCCCCACCAGCTCCGCAAAGCTGCGCACGGACGAACTGAGTCCTGCCGGGTCCCGCACCCGCCGACAGCGGGGCCCGCACGGCGGACACAAACGGACCAGCCACCCCCAGCCCCGCTGCGCCGCTTGCCCTGCCTGGGCGGTGCGGTGCTGCGGGCGGGGCTGTGCACGAGCTGTGGATTTACATAGCACCGCCGCATTCCCGCAGCAGCCGCCAATGGGAGGCGGTGGGGTGGGGTAGGGCGGGCGCTCTGCGGTGCCCGGGGCGTTCTTCGCTTTGCTCCACGCGGCTCGGAGGATTCTGCCCACGGAGCGCGCGGAGTTCGTCGCGTCCCGTCCGGTGCGTCCCGCCCGCAGCACTGTCAGCAGAGCCCGCACAGCACCGCGCCGCACGCCCTGCCCGGCTCTGCCCGCACCGGACACAGGTGAGGCGCGGGGTCCACGCACTCTCCTTCCCACCCGCGGCGGTTCTCAGTGTTCCCTCGTGCTGCTGCCGTCGGTTCAGCGCCGCGCGGGGGCCGTTGCGGACACGAGACGAACGGCGGGGGCTGCGGGCGGAACGCATCGCTGCGTGTGAGGGAGCGAGAGTGAGAATAGCGGCCCCGCGCGTGGGCCGCAGCCGGCTCCGTTAACTTCCGAGAGCGCGGCCCGGGGCGGCCGTGCAGGAGAGCGGGGGGCGGGGGGTCGGGGCCGAGGATGCGGGTGCCGCTGTGGGGCGGCGGTGTCGCTGCGGGCCTGGAGCCCCTCGCCGAGACGTGCCCGGGCATATCCCGACGCGCTGCCGCCTTTCTGCGGCGGGGGGCGCCGGCGGGGGTCGAGCTTCGTGCCGCGGCCAGGCGGGGGTCGGGCGGTGTTGCGCGTGGGTTGGGGCGCGCCGAGACTCGGCCGGACCGCAGCTTGAGTGGGGGTGGGACAGCGCCGCGCGTGGGTGTGACGGTGTGACGCGATCCGCGTCGCTGCAGGCGACGCTTCCCGTTCTGGCCCCGCTGGATGATTTGAGCCCGAACTTCGCCGTCCCGGTCCCGGGACGCCATTCGCGTTCATTCTCGCCTCACCCCCGCACGAGGTTCGCTGCGGTGGGGCACAAAAGCAGTTTGCTGGTTGGGCGCGAGGTGCCACATCTACCCGTGCCGGTGCCATGAATGGGCGCTGAGCATCCCTAAGGGTGTAGTGAAGCTGTACTGAGTAAGCACTGATGGCAAATCAACTTGTTCATAAATGTAATTCTAATTGCACGATGGTTGTTCCTTCCTGGTATTCATGGGAGTGATTCTGACTGAGCCCATCTTTCCCGTTTCGTTCCTCAAATGGTCCTGCAGCCCCCGGTGCCCCACGGGGCAGGGCTGCTGCTGGGGGCTCAGGTACACATCCAGAGGGTCAGAGAGCAGCAGGGGAGGAGGCAGGGGCTAGGCACGGCCACATGCACTGCATGCATTCGTAATTTTTTGATAACATTTCTCTTTTCCCTTCCTTTTCATTTGCAGTTGTTATTTAGGATTTTTGCTCTCTCCGGTTCTACTTTTCAGTCTGTTCCCGTGTCCCATCTGAGGCTGTGTTAGTGGCAGCCCACAGCTGCAGCTCCTCCCTAACTCTGCTCAGTGCCTGGCCTGGGCCACCAATGGTTGCTTTGGGGACATTTTTTTGTACCAGTTCATTCATTTCCTCCTCCTTTCTGTCCTCTACCAGAATCCATTTGTTGGACACAAAATATATGACTAAATACAGTTCCCAAGTAGTTTAGTTGTCTTCAAAACTATATTTTCACAAGGAAAGGCAGATCAGAACTGTTGCAGAGGTAATTGGGCAGCTGCATGCACTCACTTCACTTTGTATCTCACACAGTGAAACTCATTCACTGCCATTCATAGTTTTGCTGTCTGAGCAGCAGCGCAGTGGCAAAGTTGGAAGGCTTTGCACACCTTAACACATTGGCAGTACATTCTGCTTCCTGTCAGCTGGTGGGCAGCAATCCCATTCCTGCTGATGTTCCTCTGGCAGTTACCTGGAGGGCCCATATGGCTTTCAGGGAGGCAGGAGGGTTTTCTTGTTTGTTCTATTGTCTCACTGCTAACGGGGACCAGTTGTTGTAGTAGTTGATTGGACTGTAAGAATAGTGCTGTGGGTTACTGGATATATGCTTCATTTACAAATTCAATATCTTGATTCTGATATTGTTAAAATAGAATAGATTCCACAGCTCTGAATCTGATGCCAGGTATTGTTGAAAGTTTCCATCTCACTCACCAATATGTTAACATAGTAGCAGCTGCCTGGTCTATGCTGGTGGTTGTGGGATGGCTGTGGGTAGTGCTGCCCTGGAGTGCCCACAGTGCGCTGTGCTGTCCCAGGGCACATGTGCCCACACTGCCGTGGGATTCCTTCTGCCTGTGTAAGTTTCTCTGTTGGTGAAATTGTTCTAAGCTGAGTCTCTCTGCGGGAGATAAGCTGCAAGGAGCATATCTCTATCTGCAAAACCTTCCCAAGTGGAGAAGCATATGTAAATATATGAAAGGAAGAGACTGTGCCAGCACAAGCTGTAGTTGCCAGAGAGTTTCTCCAGAAAAGATCCCTTTTTCATGCATATTCCTTCCGTGTACTACCACGATGCCTCAGACAGCTGGCGGCAGGCAGTCCCGCCTCCCTCTTTGTGGGTTGGCTGTGGGTACCGGAGCCCCTGCGGGACACACGCAGCACTGAGCCAGGCTCCTGCTCCTTGTCCTCCTGCGTGCAGCACATGGCAGGTCCTAACTCGGAACCTGAGTGCTTGTCCCCTGACACTGGCACAGAGGTTCCTCTTTGCCACCTTCTGAGATGATGATGAATTTCCTTTATTTATTCTATAACGTCAGTAACCTTTATGCTATTAATAGGCTGTGATCGTGCCCCTCCCGAGATACTTGCCAGATAAATTTAGCTCCCTGAGCTCCTCATCGCCCCATGTCTTCACATCCAATCCTCGCCGGCTCTCGCTGCCTCTCCTTGCAGCAAACGAGACGCTGTCGTGCGCGTGAGCAGCAGTGAGCGGTGACTCACCTTCTAAGCTTGTCCGGGGGAGACTTCATCCCTAATGAATCCCGATCGTTCCGACCCGGCCAGCTGTGCGTGCAGAGGCAGCAGAGGGGGTTGCGCCCGGAGTCGCGTGCTGCAGATCCGGTGTTGGTGGCTGCCAGCAGTGCAGGGGGGTGGGGGCTGCATGGGGTTGCCGTAGCTAAGCCGTCTCCTTCTCGGGAGCTTTGCTGGGACCATCTGAGCCGAGTACTGCCCTGGGGCTCTGAGGCAGTGCCAGACTTCCCAGGTACTCTTCAAAAGAGCATTCCCAGCACTTCCTGCTCCCGGTGGGAGCCGAGACACAAGCAGGTCATGCTCTCAGGCAGAGCACTGCTCCTCTTCTGGCTGCTGCACCAGCTTTGGAGAAAAGCTGAATGAAGAGTGCAGTGGGGTGGATTTTTATTCTGTTTCTGTCTTGTTGAGAACCCACCTAGAATATACAGAAGAACACAGGCAGTCCTGAAGCTGTGAATGAGTTGCTCTGTTTCATAGCTTCAGGTTTTGTTGCTTGTTCTGAGTGACACTCCGGTCCCAAGTACTTCCACAAGCCCTACTCAGTGGAGATAGAAATCCTGGCTCTTCTGAGGCTGGAGCAGCTCTGCTGTTAGTTTCAGCTGAGCCATGAATCCCCTCAGAAAGGCTCTGGCTGTATTTTAGCAGGAGGTAGGTGCAGTTTTGCTAGCCCTCTAAGGCTGCTGTGAGTCCATACCGCACTGAAACTTCTGCAGTGCAGGAGATGAGCAGCACACAGGGCATACCCTGTTGTCCTTGGTCAGAGCTCAGCCACCGTCTCCCTGAACTGAGTCTCCTCTCTGTTTGACAGTCTGGGATGTCCCAAAATACAGCTAGTGCAGCAGAATCCACTGACAGACTGCCAAACTGGCTTCAGTGGTCACTGTGTCCAGCTTTATATTGGAGATGACACTTTTTCTTCCACTCTGAGTAACACAATGTGGCAGCAAAAGCCCAGCTCATCTGCAGCCTTTCTCAGAAAGCCTCTCCTCTGCTTCCTGAGCTCTCAGTGCAGACTGCTGCGTGGGTGAGATCAGGCGGCCTCACTGCTGCCAAAGTGACATTCTTGGTGTATAAGAAGTACAGGCTGTCTGCTAGCCGGTGTGGAAGCTTTTGCCCAGAAAAGGGCACGGTACTCCACTAGAGTGTTGGGACTTGTGTGAACTCTGCTTTCCCTTCCTTCCTTCAGGTACCAGCACCTCCCAGCCATGATGGGCTGCCAGGAGACTGAGTACCTGGATGAGCACGGGAAATGTGTGCTGTGCAGGAGCTGCATGCCTGGGCAGGAGCTTTCCAAGGTAAATAGCCTTTGAAGAACTAGGAATCACCCACCACCAAAGTTTTCACAGTGCAGCGTGCATTCTCTGCTAATCCTTGTCAAGAGTGATTATCTTGGATTTCCATATGTTGGGAAGAGTCAGTAGGAAGGGAAGGTAAATAGTTTCACTCACATTGGATAGAAGGATGAGAAGATGGAAGCAAAAATTGGGGAGGATTCCATGCTGCCATTCTAGTTGTCCTCTTTCCTTTTTGCCAAAGAAAATCTCTGTTTCCTTCTAGTCAGTGGCCCCAGGTACAACTGCCTTTCTGCTGCCCTTCCTGGAAAGCTGCTCTCTTTTTCCTGAGCTCTCAGCACAGGCCAGGCTGCAGTGGGGGGCACCGTGGTGGGCACGGTGAGGCACTGCTGCATGGGCCTGGCCATGGCACCAGCCTGTGTCCTGTCTCCAGCAATCCCTCTGAGTCAGCCATAATGGGGCTTCCTGCCCTCTGGCACATGCTGCAGGGACTGAGGCTGCCTGTGAGCTGCTGCCAGGCAAAGTACAGCCTTCCCACTAGATCAGGTGCGAGGCTGCCTGCTCTTAGTTGTCTCCAAAGAAGAGGTGCTGTGCTCTCAGGGTTCTGAATTATCTCCTCACTTCTGTAAACAAAATCTCGTGTCTTGCAGGACTGTGGTGATGGTGTGGGGGGGGATTCACAGTGCGTTGCTTGCCCTCCCAGGAAGTTTAAGGACAGCTGGGGGCATCATGGCTGCAAGCCGTGCCTATCCTGCACCCTCATCAACCGCATCCAGAAGTCAAACTGCACAGCGACAGCCAACGCAGTGTGCGGAGAATGCCTGCCAGGGTGAGCGGGGCTGGGCTGGGCTGGGCAGGCAGTGCTGGTGGCATCAAGGGGAGCATTCAGGCAAGGGTTGGCTGGGGGGAGAGGGCTTTATTGGAAGGCATTTTTCTCACGGTGCTCAGGAAGAGCCCTGGTGGTCCCGAGCGGTGTCTCTTTAAGGACACAGCAATCAGAGCCACTAGAAGTGAGCTGGGAACTCCCAGCAGAGCAGAGTAGTGGAAGGCTTCAGTCTGAGCTGTGGGCACCAGGGTGGCCGGGCCCCAGGGGATGAGTGGCTGCAGACCACTGCAATTAACGGCCTCCAAAGAGGAGGGTGGGAACCACACCCTGAGCACAGCCTTACTGAGGACATTGTGGTTTCTGTGGCTGTTGACCTCAGCTGGTTTTTTTTAAAGGAGTTTCTGAAGCCAGGACTGCTCTGTACAGACAGCGTATGAAGGACCAAAGAGCTGCAGACGGTTTGCTTGTGAGCAGTGTGGTTTGTAACAGAGGAATGTCAGAGCTCAGGATTTTGAGTTTCTTCCCAGATGGAGTTGCTGGCTGAAGTTTTTTTTGTGGTTTCGTGGAGCCATTAATCACCACCTCCTCTGTTAGCAAGACCCAGGGAGGGGGAGGGAGGCTGTCTCCAGATGATGTCACTCCTTGGCAAAACAGCTACAGAAGCAAAGAGTAGCTCTGAGCGCTGCTTAGCTGGTGTCTGAGGGAGTCGTGGTGCCTGGAGCCATCCTGACATGCTGTAGCACCAAGGAACACTCAGCCACCTCCTGCAGCAGGGCTGGCTCTGGCCCTGCTGACAACCTGCTCTGCTCTCTCACAGGTTTTACCGCAAGGCACGACTCAGTGGGCAGCTGGACTGGGAGTGCATCCCCTGCACCAAGCAGACACCCTCCTCCGAGCCCCAGTGTAGGTGGTGTGGCTCTGGGAGTGTGGGAGGTGGGAGGACAGGGCAGGGAAGCCACACAGAGCTGGCATGAGCATATCAGAGCTGCTCAGGTGTGCTCCTCCACCACTGTAGGGATGCTATTCGCTCTCTACAACATCAAGCCCCTGTCCCATGTGGACATGTTGGAAGAAGTGTGTTCATAACATGTGAAAAGGGATGGGGCATGGAGGGTGGCCTGAAGTGTTGCAGGCTATAAAGCTCAGACTGCCATGTGCAGGTCGGTCCAGAACAAACCTGGTGAAAGTGGCAGTCCCCACCGTGCCTCCGCAGGACACAGCCCTGCTCGCCCTGACCAGCAGTGCCTTGGTCATCATTGTGCTGGTGCTTCTGGCCCTCTCCATCATTTATTGCAAGCGGTTCTGGAAGAGCCAGTGCCAGCGAGGTGAGTCTGTGCATGCCACACATCCCCCTTCTGCCCTTTCTGTTTGCACACATTCCAGGCCCCTTCCTTGCTGGGTAGAGCATTGCCTTGAGCCTTGAAAGTCAACCAAACATTCCTCTGTTCACAGAGAATAAATACCTCATCCTGCTCCTTACATCTGCAAAGTTTCTCATGCTTTCTTGTGTCTGCACAAAGATACTGAGGAGCCTTCCTGCCCTCTGTGCCATAAGAAGCAGTAGAATGTAATTTCAGTGTTGGCATTCTCTCTTGCTGGGGTGTCTCAAGGACAGGTGGATACCAAGTGGTCTTTTCAGGATGAGGGCTGGGAGGTGCTGAGATGGGAGGGAGTGCTACATGGCCCTGGCCAGGGGTGTAAGAGCAGCTGGGTATTGGAGCGCCTCACACTGATTCTTCTTTATATCCAAGTTTTCCTGCGGACGCAGAACTTCTCAGGCCAACGGGCGATGTTCCCCACCTCGACAGTGCCTGGCAGGTTTCTGTGTGAGGAGCAGATGTCTGGCCCCTGCTGCCTGGGCATGAAGAACCTCAGCCCCTGCTACAGGCAGACAGAAGGTACCACGACTCTCTGTGCTCTGCAGGAAGGGGGGATGCGCTGGGCTCCCAGTCGCACTGACTTAAGAAGTGCTGAGACTTTGTGAAGAGGGAAAAGTCTGGATAGTTCGGAGCTTCTCTTAAAAACCACATACAAGTTTTATATCAGGCATGCTCACATTGGGCTCCAGCTGCTCCCAGCCTCTGTCTAGCCATATCCTTGCTGTCATAGGGATGGCACGGGTGGGACAGAGCTTTGCAGAGGGACTCTTGAGCCTCTGTGCCAGGCTGAGAACTGAGGGTGTGTCTGGGAGGTGGGATGGGGCAGGGCTGGGTTGTACTGAACTGCCTTTTCTAATTCCAGGCCCAGTGGAAGCAATTCAGTTTATTTCAGAGGGAGAAGCCATCGGTCTCCAGCTGCCACCTGCCCAACCTGAGCTGGAGCTGCCACCGGCCGTGGCGGGCAGCCCTGTGCCCAAGGGCCAGCTGGCCAAGAGCAGCCTGGAGAGCCAGCCGCTGATGCGGGGCTGTGCCGAGCGCCGGGCCACCACCATGACCCCCTCTGACCTCAGGTCGGGCACAGCAGATGCCCTGGCCCCACTCTCTTCCTGTGCCTCTGAGATGCAGCACAAGTGGCCACACACCCCTGTGGAGTGCACCGAGCTTGACCTGCAGAAATTCTCCTCCCAGATGGAGTTTGTGGGCAGTGAGAGGTCAGAGGAAGCGGGGAGCCGGGCATCCCCAAAGGAGAGCAGCAGTACGGCACTGGAGGCTGGCAGTGGGCTCAGCATGGGCCCGACGAGGGGCATATCCACTGCCATGCAAAGCTCTGCCACGGAGAGCAGGGAGCGGCAGGTAAGCCAACACTGTGAAGTGCCCTCACACAGCCTGTGCCTCAGGCATGGGAGGTTGGTGCTCAGGGAGTTCCTGGGAGCTGGGATCACCGCGTCCAGGGTGACTGCTAACTACCACTACCAATTTGCCAGGTGTTTCATGGCATGTCTGGGAGTGGATGAGGATGGCTGTCAGTGGACCGGGCAGGAGCCCTGGAGCAGCTGATTAACCTGTTAACTCACATGGGTTAGCTTGTGATGAACCCCATTGTTAACATAATTGAAGTTCAGAAAATGCCTGGTTTAAAATAATAATAATAATAATAACAAAGCATTTACTGGCCATTTACTAGCTTAGCTCCTCGTCTGTGTTTGTGGAAGCAGTTTGCTGCTGGGGGAACATCCCTTGGAGGCTGTTAGCTCATAGGGTGGTAGTGCTGGAAGGACAAGTGCCACTCCTTTGAACCTCCGTGATGGGCCTGGGAACACTGATGGGCATTGCTGCTGCTGTTAATGTTCCTAACCTTGGAATCTTTATCTTGCCAGGTGAATGATGCCCAGAGCCTTGTGTCTCAGATCAGCAGTACAATGAAGGGTAAGTGGCTTCCAGCCTCATCTTTGTTCACTGTGTATTGAGGTAGCAGACAGACTTTTGGAAAGGAAGTGAAAAATGGAAGTGCCACTCACCATAGAAGTTTGGCTGCCTTTCGTAGCCTTCAGTCTAGTTTCCAGGGCAGATTTTCTGTAGTTGCCAGGAGTGGCTTGAGGGTGGGTTGTCACTGTTAGCAGCCTTTCCAGTACTGACTCGGCTCTGTGCTGTTGGGCTCTGAAAGCAATGTTTGAGGAGAAACCTGCTATGGCAGGTAGATGTTTTACCTGTTCAGTAGGGATGGGACTTGAATCCTGCTGCTGTTGATTTTTCACCCAAGCTGGACATGCTTTCTAACCCCACTTTGCTGTATTACCATCCGCAGGTCTCCCTGTTGCAGAGCTGCCCCATTCCTTGGTACAGTCACTCGCTTTCTTGTTGGACCCTTCCTTGAACGGTGTGAAGAACTTCAGCCATGTGGCTCTGGAGCTGGGAGTCATGCCTCAGTTGCTGGGCCGGATCTCTGGATTTGAGCAGCTTGTCGCCCACCTCACCTACTCTGGAGACACTGTCACCATCCCTCGGCTGGCTCAGGCTCTGCAACGACTGCAGCGCTTCGATGCCCTGCTCCTGCTGTGTGACCACTTTGCTCTCAGCCAGATCCAGGGCCGCCAGTGCTAGGAGAAGGCAGGGGAGGGACAGAGGAAACTGCAAACACTGTGTGTACTGGTACGGGAGAGGATCTGGTAGCCCTGTGGTCACATCATCTCTCTAACATGCATGTTGGAAGTAAGTGGAGATGGTCTTTGCACTGTGGAATAGAAGCAAGGAGGAGCATCCTTCCTCGGGGAAGAGCAGAGGAGCTGGGGAGGTTACAGTACTGTGCATTCTCACAGCTCTCGCTCCTGGGGAGGTTGTGCTCAGCTTGTGCATTTCTTTTTTCTTCAGCTGTACTTACAGCCATGTCCAACAGCACAGCAATGTCACAGTTTGCTGTGCCTGTCGGTGTGTAGTAAGCCTAGTCCTCTGTGAGCTGTTGGCATTGGGATCAGTTCTGTGAGGTCCTTGGTCATGGCACATCTCCTTCCCAGCTCCTTCCTCTGTGGGTGCCACAAGCCATGAGTGTCTCTGGAGGCCTCAGGGTATCTTCCACACCAACAGCTGATGTTTGCTGCCTTCTCCTCAGTTGTGTACTGCTCACTGACAGGGCCAACAATCACTTCTCTCCCATTCCAGTTTCTCAGAACTTTTTCCTTTGGCCCATACTTTGTTTTTCTGGATTCTTGTTCCTACTTTGAGTTGAATCTCTGTTCTCTGCTCTCTGTGCACTGGAGACACAGTCCCTGGAGGAGGACCTGCATGACTGTCACTGTGTGACTGGGAGTCACGCAGTCATTCTCAGTGCCACTGCAGCATTTGGCATGTTTAAATTCATTTCTTTTACTTGGAAAGGTATGGTTTTCTTAAAGGAGCACAGTTTTCTTAGCGTACCAGAGTACTTTGGTATGGGTTTGTGTTGGATGCAGCACTGTGCTGCTCCCTGCCCAGGGCAGTGTGTTTGCTCCTGAGTCTTCTGGTGACCACCTGTGCTGCACAGTGAATCCACGTGCTGCCCGCTCAGTGTGGCTCTGGCATTGCTGCAGGGTGCAGTTGGTGCCTGTCTGGAGACTGAAGTTCATGACTGCGACTGTGCTGTGGGAGTGCTGGAGTCCCTGTGCCAATAACAGCAGGGCAGGCTTGTTTAAAGTTGGGTTTTTTTTTCTTTCTTGTTGTTTCTGCCTAAAAATGAGTTAATTTTCTAATTTCTGGAAGTAGCTGTTAGGGAGGGAACACCCTTCCACATTTAATTTGCTCCTGATGGATTTGTCAGGGCTTGCAGCCGTTTGGCCTGTGTTTGGGCGCAGAGCTGTGGGGCTGGTGGCTGCCTCCCTGCTCTGTTCCACTGGCATCAGGAGCTCCCCGTGTCCTAGGGCTTCCAGGGGGCATTCTGATAAGTGGAGTTTGTGTCCCACGGCAGAGTGACTTGCAGCAGGATGCCGTGCCCTGCCCTAGGCAGCAGTGCCCACACAAGCCCCTCACTCCAAGATTTTTGTCCAGGGCAAATCCCAGCACAGCAGGCGGGGAGTGGCCCTGCGGGGGTGGGAGGAATGCAGGGCCCAGTCAGCTGGGGGAGATGCCCGGCACGCGCCAGGCCCTGCCGTGGCGGGGATGCCTGTCCCAGCAGGGATGCCTGCACTGCTGAGGTCATGGCACAGCAGCTGAGCCGCGCTGGTAGGAGCTCACCTCCTTGGCAGTGCTGTCTGAGCCATCACGAAGGTTCTCTGAGCTGAGGTCTTTGTGCCATGCCCGGCTCCAGCAGGTGCTATGAGGCCAGGCTGGGAGCTGGTTGCTGCAGGGTGGGCAGGAGGTGTCAGCCCACAGCTCCCTGCCAGTTGCACCGGGACAATGCGGTGCTGAGCTGTCTGCCTCTGTCCAAGGATGCATACGTGTGTCTTGGTGCCTGCACCTCATGAGCTCGGATCTTGAGCATCTCAGTGCTCTGACCAAACCATGCTGTGAGTTGATAAACCCAGGGATTCGGGCAGCAAGGTGACCTTGAGGTGCTGATGGGAGGCCTCATACTGGTGCTCACTGTGTCAGGACAGCACCCAATCATACTGAAGATCAGAGTCTGAAGTGCCTTTGGGTCAGGGACTGGCTTTTCCAGTGATATACCAGGGAGAATGAGCCTGTCTTATTTCTCTCTTTCTGCACCATTTAGTGCCTCCTGAGTCCATTTCCGTGACTTTCTTCCTTTCCCCTGATCTTGCTGCTTTTACCCATGGGGCCTGGTGGATGTCTTGGGCCATTTCTGTCCTTCCTGGTGCTGCTGTCCCCTTGCAGCTGCTGCTCACAGCCAGATGGCTGTTGGTCCTGAATGCCTGTGCCCCAGGACCTGTGGGACACGCTTGCTGTGTGCTATGTCCCTTGCTGAAGGCTGCAGCTGGCTCCGAGTGCTGCGTCTTCCTCCTTGGGGCTGGCTGTGCTGTCTGCTCCAGCGGTGCGGTGGCTGCCAGCAAGTGGCACTGTTCCCCTGCCGGGGCATCCCCGGGCTCTGCCTCTTATCTGACCACAGTGCTTGGAAAAACTGCACGACTTTCTGGGAATACAGCCCTCCCTCAGATCTGTCCAACAGCAGTATTAATAGATGTTCTGGTTTGTTTTTTTCCTCCTTTTCTCGTGTTATATGCTGTTAGGACTTGAACGTGCTCAGGATGTGGTCAGATAACAAAAGGCGTGGACAGCTTCTCTGGATGTACTGTTTTCTCTCCTGCTGTTTATATCTTCCAGAGCTGCAGTTTCGATGTTCTTTGTTTTGTGAGAACCAGAGATATCAGTCAGACCTCGCACCCTTTTTGGCTGGGGCTAACCAGGCTCTGGAGATGTGCTTGTTCTGTTACAGAGCCATCAGGGAAAGTGTTTCTGGTGCAAACACAGCCTGGAGATCCAGGCCTAAACTTTTTTTCTTCATCTGAGATTTATCTTCAGCAAGGAGATAGTATTTGATTAATTTCATAGTTTCATAGTTTCGTGCAGGTTGGAAGGGACCTTAGAGATCATCGAGTCCAGCCCCCGGGATTCGAGCCTCTGTGTAGCAGAGTGGCATTTCTACCACTTGCGCCACAGGGGGGATTCGAACCCCGGGCCCCAGTGTTGCAAGGTGGCGTCTTTAACCACTGCGCCACCGGGGCACACAATTACTTAACAAAATCAACTATTTTATCTTCATGGACATGCTTCACAAAAATGAGTTCACCTGTTTGAGCAGGAGCGATCATACAGCTGAGCTATCAGCTGTGGCTCTGGAGGTGAAGCTGGGCTGGTGCCTCACACTGTGCCTCAAAAGCTCCTTTCTCTGCCCCTTGGTGGGGACCAGGCTGTGGCTGCTACCCCCACAGCACTGCAGTGAATTAGGAATGGAGCAGGTAATGAGAGCACCACAGTGTGTGCTGCAGAGCGTCACAGGGGTGGTGGCTTCCGTCAATCGTGCCCTCATTGGGCACTTCTGTTGATGTAGATGGGCTCCGGACAGAAAAATATTTGGTTTTTTTCTTCTTCAAATAAATCAGCCCCATTCTCATAATAGCTTTTAAGGGGAACTTTGATATTTTAGCTGTTTGATGCCTGAGCAATATTGCTCGTGTTCAGAACCTACCTCTGCCACGGTGCTGAGGAGGCAGCACGCAGGGCCGGTCGCTGCATTTTAGCTGTTTTAACTTTATAACTTTTCACTTTGTTCACTGTCCCTGGGCCATCTGTTGCAGTGTGACTGTGAGCTGCCGCAGGCAGTGCTCCATGTCTTCTGCAGTGCTCTGCGATAGGGCTGCATATGGCTGCCATCAACCTGCGCTGGCAGCAGGTGAGCCTGCTCACATCAGCCACAGTCATGCAGGCCACATTGCTGGAGTCTGCAGGGCTGCTCCTCACTGCCCAGCTGAAGTCCTCAGAAGAGGGGGACCACAGGAGCCCAAAGATGGGGCCCTGAAACTGCAGCTTGGACACGGGCAGATGGCGGCCATTGCTGGGCAGGTAGGCGAACATGGATTTCTTTAGCTGGGAACCGATAGGTTTGATACTCAACTTCTGATTTTTCTCCTTAATAGTATTTTCAGCACAACAATTGGAATGTAAGGGAAGGAAGTTCCCATAGTGCTGGATTCTTGCATTTCAACTTCAGGAAGCTGCTGGTGCCAAGCTGGCACGGCTCAAAGAAAGTAGAAAGAAATAAAATAATTCAGCATCTGTATGAACTGTAGTTGGGACTGAACAATGGAAACACTCTTGGGCAGCAGGATTTCTGCAACAAACAATTGTTATGATACCAGTCTTGTCTGGAAGTCTGATCTACAGAAGAATTTACATGATGGGTTTCAGTTCGGTGCTGTTCTGAAAGCTCCTAAGCACACACTTAACAATAGGCATGTACATAAATCCTATTGAAGTGAACAAGTAATCAGTACATCCTTGGGTGCTATTCCTGAACAGGATGTGTTATCAGAATTGTACCTTCACTGTGCTGTCCCATGAGCAGGCAATACTGCAGAAAGCTGTTTGATCAGTATGGGCACACTTTCAGAAGTCTGCAAGTGCTAAAGAGAGATGCACTACAGTCTGTTTAGATGACTTAACATTGCAGATTCTGGTGCTTTTCTGAAAATAAATATCGTTCTGTAGCCATGGTTTACCTCTAGGAATACTTGGTCATTTTTATGGTGGATGTTATTTCTTCAAGGTTGTGAATGGGTTATTTATATTTTTGTAAATCCTACGTCATTAGCATTATAATTCTGAAGTTTAGTTGTTTCCATTGGGTTTGTTTCTTTTTGGGGGAGATGTTGTCTGTATTCAAATGAAACAGTAGCTGAAGCTCTTCAGTTTTTTGTTACATATGGGGTGTTTGTTCCCCACATTCCACCCAGTCGTGGTGTTGTTGGATGCTGTGTACGTGAAGTTAAATAAATCCCAGAGGTGGAGGTGCTTGGTGAGTTTTCATTGGGGTTGTGCAGGGCTGGGTGCAGTGCTGTGTGGGGCTCGTGTGTCCCTAGGTGTGGGGATGGGAGGGCAGCAGACAGCCCCCAAATGCTGCCCAAAGAGCTGCACTCTGCAGTTGTTTTTCCAGCTCCATAATTACAGCCCTCGCTAAGTCTGTTCATGCCCCTGCACTTGGTCTGCTCTTTAAAATAATTATTAGAATGAAGGATATGGTTTTCTGTTTTAATTAAAGCTATTATACTTGCCCAAACTCTCTCATGCTTCATAGGTTCTTGCACAAAAGTAGCTTGCTCGTGGTATAAGGAACACCCACCTGCAGTCCGGCTTGCCTCACTGACTGCATCTGCACCAGCAAAGCAGTGCAGGAGGTACCAGGAACTAACACTGGCATGTGGAGGAGGACAGCCTGCAGTTGTCTTGCTGGTCTATGTGCCATGTGGCAGAAGCAGGCAAGGAGCAACCTGGGACCTGACAAAGCCCTTGGGGGTGTCCAGCAAGGCAGCAAAGCCGCCCATAGTGCACAGAGCAGGAGTTCTGCCAAGGATTAATGTGGCACAGCTGCTCATTAGCACACAATGATGCCTGATTACATGAAATTATGTGGCAGTTGCAACAACTGCTCATAAGTGATCAGAGTGCATTTCCCAAACCCCTCTACTTCTGCCATCGGTGTGTCTGATTGATTCCCATTGTCCAATGCCCTCTGGTGCCATGTGGGCTCCTGTTCAGGGCAATGCCACCTGTGAGCATTAAGTCAGGCTTGGAGCAGCCCTGCACATCCCCATGGCTCCTGGAGGTAGCTGTGGCCATGGTTTCAACACCGGCTTTGCAGCAGGTAACACTGCAGCACCCAACAAAGCAGACAGCCCAGGTTCATCCTCCAGTGTGGGGGCACAGTGGTGGGGGAGAGGGGCACTCGTGAAAGAAGCTGAACAGAAAGCTGGTCATCAAATCTGTATTTTTGAAGGACAGCCACGGTGGTGTCTGCCAGCCCTTCCCATCTCCTCCACTGAGCTGAGAGAACAATCAGTTACATTTTTGTTGCTGAAAATGAAGACTTAAATCCATAAGAGCTGAATTTCCAGGCCCAAGATGCCTCCCTTTCTCTCTTTCCACACAGATGACTTTTTATTGCTCATTCACTCATTTTTTCCATTTTCCATGTTTTCCCCTGTATGTGAGGTTCTAGCATTACTTCTTCCCTGCAGGACATAAAGGCAGCTATATGTGAGTGAAAACACATCGTACAGCATATTATTGAATTACTGACTGTTGACAGGAGGTAGAAGTTGACTGGGAGACGTGGACAGGCTGTGGAAGTGAGCACAGCAATGGCTGCTGGAAGGGCTGGGATGACTGCATTTATCACCAACGCTCAGTGTCTCCCCTTATTTTCCTTTGTCTGTTTCCCCATCTGCATCACGAATCACATCATAAATGAATAAACTGCCCATGAATTAGAAGTGAATTCCCAAAAGGTAACCAGCAATGTAGAGAGCAAAAGTTTTATTTGAAATACTGCGTGTGGGCAGCAGGTGTGCAATGAATGCTGCCCATCTCAGAGTGCCAGGAGGAGGAACATGATGGTGTCTGAGGAGCTTGGCTGCTGGGGACCAAAAGGCTCAGTATTCATTAGCAACCCATTCCCATCTATAGCAGAGATGTCTGAACAACCAATCTGTATTCATGGTCTTTACCAGCTATATTAGCCAGTACCATTCAACCAAAGGATGAACATAATATTTCCACATTGTGCCCTGCAAGCTGTGAAAGACAGCAGAATATTGCATTTCAGTATGTAAAAGGCAATGCCATTCAATACGATGCTTTTTAATATAAGAAAAGGTAATCTTATTTTCAAATTGATTTTAGCTCTAGGTTTGCAAAAATTTACCCTTGAGCTTCAGAAGAGGAGTAACCTGCAGCCTGCAGCAGCAATCTGCACATGGACAGGCATCCTCCGAGGTGAGGTAGAGCAGCGGCAGCTGGCGGTACCTCAGCACCTCTCTTTCCAACCAATTAGAAACACAAGCCACAGAACTCTATAGATGTGGAGCTGTCAGCAATCATGTCTTGAAAATCACTGCACTGCTTTCAGCCCCAAGCACCCAGCTGAGCTCCTGCCTGAGTGAAACCCTCCCTCCAAGAACACACAAGGGTGGGTGGAAGCAGTGTGGGCTGCTGTGTGCACAGGGACACCTGCAGTATGTCAGAGAGATGGGAGGAGAAGGCACTTACAGACAGTACGGCAACATTAACTGCAAATCAATGAGCAGGAATTCCATTTATGTGGATGCTCTCTCTAATTGTTCCTTATGGTTTCCCATAAAACAATTGTTTGTCTCTCCAGCAGACAAGCTAGACAGTCCATCAATCCAGTTTCATAAGGCAATTCATCTGTTCTTATCTGCCAAGGAGATTTTTTATGTGGACTGTGACAGGAACAAAAGAAGTTGCTTTGAGTGGCAGACACCTGTCTGAGGTGTGGTAGGACCAACCCCTTGGTGCCTATGGAACTCAGCCTGTTGAGTTTTCATTTTTCCACTTCTCCCCATCAGTCTGGTAGGTGACAGCCACCCTTTACAGCTCAGTGTGGGCGGTGGGACCATGCAGGCTCCTGGCCTAGCAGGCAATAAGAGCCATGCCTGGCTCAGGGGCACACACCTGCATTATATGGGCTAAAGTGTTATCTTAACCCCAACTGCAGGCAGCAAAGGAGAAATCACTGCCAGGGAGTGCAGTGGTGGGACACAAAGTGCAGCTGCTTGGTCTGCAGGGAGACTTCACAGTCCTAAGGAATCTTTCCATGCTGCTTGCAGACTCCCACGCACTGCAATGGTCGGGAGCTGCTCCTGCCTGCCCCATGCATCAGCTCAGCGCAATGGAACAGAACAGGCTCTAGCACACCTTTGTGCACTGAGCTGTGGGGCTGGCAGGGAACAGTGAGGGCCTCAGGAGCACTGGGAAATGAGCCTCAGGGCAGCACAGGGACATGCATAGATCTGGAGTTACTGCTGAGCACTGGTGGGGCTCTGAAATCCTGGCATAATGCTTGGCATAAAACCCAGCCCTCATCCCTCCGGTACTCCTGCCTGGGCCTCACCCAAAGCTGGGCAGATCAGAGGCATTGCTCTCCCAACCGCAGCACAGGAGGCAATAGCTGGAGGGAGACAGGCATTGGTTTTGGTCGGTGAGAGGGCAGGAGCAGAGAGCTGTCCCCTGCTGCACCCCACCAAGCCCTTTTTGCCATTTCCAAGCTTCTGGGTGTGCACTTTGCACCCAAACTACCCACTGAGGCACGGGGGTTCTCCTCCCTCTCCTTTCTCATCCTGAGGATGGACAAAGCTGCTAGTTTCTTAGCAGTGCAAGCAAACAGAAAGCCCTGGTACTGACCAAGCTGTGTTCCCACCTGCCAGAGCTTGATCTGCACCTGAGAACATTCCTATGTACCCTTTCAAACAGACCCAAGGTGCTGTTTTCTACCTGGAGAGCTAACTGCTCTGCTTCCCCCTCCTGAGCTAATCTTATGACTCACTATGCATTTCTTTCTGCCTTGTTTTACTAATCTGCTTGGCATTCGGTGGTTTCTTTGTTCATTATGCAGTGGGGCCATGTAAGGGATTTGTCTCTGGAATTCATGTATCTACCATGCTGTGCTGTTATCGCCTCCATCAGCAGCTCTGCTGTAGGCAGTTGGATGCATCTGGCATGAGCTAACCGAGCAATGTGGGGCTGTGAATCATTGACATCGCTGCTGGATCTTTGCACGCTGTCTGTGCTCAGGCAGTTTCTGTCCAGCAGAATTCTATAAGGTGGTTCCCATCCGCACACAGCGTCTGAAGGCGAAGCAATGACTGCAGCACATCAGCATCCATTTACCTGCTGAGCTGGCTCTGACCTTGACCGGTTTTAGCCACTGCATGAGTTCTGACATTGTCACAGGCCTCAGCCAGGAGAGCCCTCCAATTGTTGCCACAAGCCCTGTGCCTGTAGCACAGCAAATGTGACCTCCTGCCCTGCAGTCACTGTGCCCTTCAGCTTCCTTCTTCATGTCAAAGAATGGTCTGGGTTGAAAAAGGACCACAGTGATCATCTAGTTTCAACTCCCCTGCTATGTGCAGGGTCACCAACCACTAGATCAGGCTGCCACGTATCCTATCCTCTGGCTGAGATCTGTTCAGTGAGTGCTGTTATGTTGGGGCATCCTCAGCTTCTGGGGCAATGGGCTGCAAGGATCTGAATTTCAATCAGGCATTGATAGTCACCAACCCAGATAGCAAAGTCCTTACAGAGATGCAGTACAGTCAGCTCCTACATTGTGGCCATTTAGGGGAGAAAAGCTCAGCAATACAGACATGTTACGATTTACAGATCTAGGGAAAAAGGCTCAGTTACTCCTCACAGCAAGAGACAGCCATGTACATGGCAGAGGACTGGCAGGAGACCAAGGCATGAGCTGAGACCTGCTGCTTGGACTGAGATCTTCAATTCCTCCAGAGAAAGATCACAAAGCCATTTAAAGAAAGGAAAGACAAAAGAAAACACTAATAAATCTCACAGATGTACTCAGGACAAGCTTCAGATCTTTCTAAGAAACTTCCGATGCCTGCCAGCAGTGCCACCACCAGGCAGAGCTCTGGGGGCTGCTGGCTGCTGCTGAGCTCTGTCTGAGGGACTGCAGCCTCAATGCTGAATAAAATGCTAAATACTGAAAACCTCTGCCTATCCATCCTGCACTGCAAAACATCCTCAGAGTGGTATCCAGTCCCAGGGTCAGCTCATACTCCAGAATTAGCCTGCAGCACAGCAGATTTCATTTCAGAATTACAGTGAGAGCCATAGCTTAATACTTCTCATTAAATGTATCAGAGTTCCTACTGTTGTCATGGTTATTTCAAAGCCTGAGCTATAACTTAAACACAGAAAGAAAATGTGAAAAGACAGAGCTTGTCTTTTCACCATAGGGTCTGTGCACAGAGTGCTTCATGCAGCACACGATGGAAGGACACACTGAGCCATGCTGGGACCAAGATGGACATTTAGGTTTGGTTTAAGGGGCCTCTGTCTTGGGGCAGCATACTTTTGTGGGATTTCTTTGACCCCCACTGTGCTGCTAGAGAACACTTTCAGGGATGGGATGTAGCCTTTCTTTTTTGACTGTTTCTTTGGGAAACATTTACTTTTGTGTGTATTTAAAAGTTTTGTCCAGGACAACATAACATGCCCATAAGGGACATTCCAAGTGAATGCTAAACTGCAATCTGTAGGTGATGCCAATGAGTATCAGAATCAGCTGAATAGCCACAAGCAGGAAACACCACCATGGGTTGCTAACTGAGCTCTTGCCTGCTCACTACCCAATGCAGACTGTTCTCATGGTTCACTTAGCATCACTACAGCACTAGAGCAGTGGGTACCTTTTATTTCACTTGTCACCTGGCCTGAATCCCATTACCTATTGGCAAATAGTGAGCTTAAACCTTGTTTTTGTACAGGCTCCTGCAAGAATGTACTGGGGAAGCATGGCAGCAGCCTTCTACCCCTCATCCAAGCATAACACAGAAAGGTGCAGGCAGGAATGACCCCTGAAGTCACTGTGCAGCTTCCAAGGAGCAGTGTGACAGGAAGGGCCATCACTGCCAGGCAGGAGCACTGCTTCTCAGTGCCCATCTGTTCCACACTGCAAGCAAAATCAAACAGCAAATCTGGTTTCTGTCTGCCTTGATATCCTCTGTCCTTGTGACTCTGTATTTTTTTCCTTGTTTCCTTTCCTCTTTTTCCTTTATTGTCTTCTTTTCTCCATTTGCCTCCCAAGTACAGCTAAATTAAACTGTTTTTCTCAGAACCGTAGAAAATCTCCCCTTTAATTGTGATTCAGTTCAGTTGCTTCAATGAATTTCTTTCACAACAATTAGTAATTACCTCAAATTATTTAATTCTCCAGTTGATGAATGCTACAGCCCTGACAAATTATTTTGTGGCCTTTGTAGGTTTATTTGATGAATTCATATATTTATAACAGAAACTAAAATAAATTCTCGGTGAACCAAATGATATGAGGTCTGACATAGAGGTGCAGCTCCAGTCCCAGAGCAGTGCAGTGCTCTGCTCCACTCTACCAGCACACTGCTTGGGCTGGGACCAGGGCAGGAGGAACAGCAGGACTCAGTGTGATACCCACTACTGACTTCCCTTACCCTGCTGTAATTCTATAATACAATAGTAGAACAGTGAAGACTTTGGCTGCAGCAAGCAAGAGTAAGCCCAAATGCAGCAGCCTTGGATGCAAAATCAGAGGGGGGAAGAGGAAAAAAAAAAAAAAAAAAGAAAGGAAAAGAAAGGAAAAGAAAGGAAAGGAAAGGAAAAGAAAGGAAAAGAAAAGAAAAGAAAGGAAAGGAAAAGGAAAGGAAAGGAAAAGAAAAGAAAAAGAAAAAGAAAAAGAAAAAGAAAAAGAAAAAGAAAAAGAAAAAGAAAAAGAAAAAGAAAAAGAAAAAGAAAAAGAAAAAGAAAAAGAAAAAGAAAAGCTGCTTACCTTTGGAAGGCCTCAAGTACACAGGGATCTCTAGAGAGATACCCTCACCTTCACTGCCAACCCTTAAACGAGGTCTGGATCCATCCCTCCCATTACTCAGGTACATTGCATACCCCTGGACTCCCCTGGGTTTGCCCTGCTTTCCCACCAGGTGCTCAATCACTGCTTCAAACCCTGACTTAGCATTTCTGCTACACCAGCGCTCTGCTGGGAGGCTTTAGTATAAGTTATCTGGCAGAATCCCTATGGACAAGGTTCACCTGGATGGAAGGTTCTTCCCTCAGATTTGTATCAAACTATTCATTGTTGTCCTTGCTCACAGGTCAGTGTTGGCTGTTGGGACAAGCACAGTGGAGCAAATGCTGTTTGATGAGGGCCCCTTCATACACCCTGCTTGCTTCCCCCAGGCCTTGCGGCAGGATGTGGCCATGGGCAGCTGCATGGTGCCCCGGGGCCGAGGTGTGTGCTGGCACATGCACAGTAGAGCTCTGAGCTCCAGGTGTGCATAGGTGGCAGTGATGACAAGCAGTGGCAGCAGATACAGGAGCAGGAAGGTGGACAGGTCCAGGTACTTCCAGACCAGCTCTGCAGGCTTAGGGAAATCTGGGAGGCACAGACTCCGCACAGTGGCTTCCCTTGAAAACAAAGAGGTGCAATGGGTAGCACATGGCCACTGCCATGCAGATGAGCGCTGCTGATTCAGCAAAATATGGTGAGGTTTTTGCAGCCCCATAGACACGGCCTCAGATCTGGTGGCAACAGGAGAGGGGGAGATATTGCTCATCTCAACTGATAAAGGTCAGTCAGAACTGTTTCCCTGAAAACCCTCTCCTGGTGCCCATCACCCTGACTGAGGCTTATGCTCATTACTGAGCACTGTTACTGCCTTCTGCCCTAAGTTATTCTGCTGTCCAAAAAAGAGAATCTGAGAAAGATAGTGCAGAGTTCCCTCTTGAAAGCTGCAGCAGATTTTAATTCAACGAGACCCTCACATCCCCTCAACACAGCAAAACATTGCTCCTGAGGGCCCTTTTTCAACTTAAACTCAGTGGTTTAACTTCTGGTGGCTAAGACAAAACAGGTAAGTTCATATCTGTCAGATTAATTAAACACAATTCATCCATCCAATTCAGCACAACAGATCCATGCTCCCTTGGCACTCCTTGCTGCACCTCCACACCACAGAGAACTGAGTGTTCCTGCACACGCTGGAAACAAAAATGCGTTAAGAGAAAGGGACACTCACAGATCTATTTCATGCCCATGTTTTCTCCTCTTCTTTCCTTGTTGTCTATGCCTCTTTTCTCTTGTTCCTCTTCACCCATTTCAAACCTTGTCCTCTGACCACTTGTTAGCCTCCACCAAGCTGTAGTATTGATTAATACCTGTAATATCCTGTTCTCAGCCCTTGACGTTGCCTTTTGTGCTACAAATAGAAGATTGCGTGGAAATGGGCAGCAGTGAACACGTGTGCCACAGGAGATGACGGAGGGCAGGGCACAGCAAACCCAAGAACATGAGGGCGTGGGGATGTGGAGGACATGAGGATATGGAGGACCCAAAGCCACTTAGCAGGACATGCAGCCATACTACCATGGGCAGCACAGGGAGGCCACATGCCTACCATGGCTCTGGGCACAGCTCTGAGCACGGCTGCAGCCTGGCTCCTGTCCAGGGGAAGCAGCTCCTGCTGCTGTCAGCTCCCAGCCCTGCAATCTATTGTGGGTGACATTACCACCAGCATTTTTATTGAATGGAAAACGGCGATGAAAATAACGTGTCCTGGAAGTCCTTATATTGCTGACTGCCCCATGCCAGCTCGAGGCTGGGTTTCCTCTAGGCACACTGAAGGACAAGCACTGACAGGTGCAGTGAAAGAGATAGTGGCATTTGTTCATTCATAAGCAATTTGTTGGGTAATGGCCTGAGTGCAGCTGTGGAGCGGTGTGGGCACTGGAGTAACCCAGCACTCTGTTTACAAAGTCTGAGAGCTGAAGATCTCATGTCCCCTGTGGGACACCTACTGGGCACATAAATCACAGAACAAGCAAGGAGGAGCTGTGGATGCCCACACTGCACACCTGTTTATGCAACCAATCCACAAACACTATAAAAAGCAATACAAGGAGGTGAGTGGGCCCCTGCAGTGCAGGTAGAAGTGGCTGTGCTGCAGAAAGGCATTCCGAGCCATGAGTGCCCTCACCAGACAGCACACAGAGGGGAAAGATAACTGTTTTTTGTTTCAGAGCAGAATCTTTACTTTCTTCCTGTACTGCAGAAGCCTTCAGGTGGGTGTAAAGTTCTATTTCCCATCCACTCAAGAAATTTTTGTTGTGTTCAGCCCAGCAAGGATCTCCCTGTGCCGTCAGGCACGTGCAACAGCACACCCAGACCTCCCATCCCTGCTGCAGTACTGCTCCACTCATCAGCCCTTTGCTGCAAGAAGAAAAGTAGCGTATCTCTATTGCTTCTCCAGTTTATGTAACACCTTGCAGAGCAGCTCCCTGCTTTGAGGAAGGTTATCCTGCTGCACAGATCCAGAGAGATAAACTCTAAGGAGCCAAATGTATGAATCAGCACATGAAGTCGGGGTTTATGGCCTGTCTGAATCAGATGTAGTCCTACCCCTCCCTGCCTTTCCTGCACTGTACAAGTACAGATGTAGTGCAGATGTTTACATGATGAGGTTTATTTTCTGTCTCATCCAAACCACAGCACCTGCTCCCTGTTTCTTCCCTGCCTGGTCATGGGGCCACACAGACATGGTCTTTCTGGGACTACAGAGATGACTGCATGACAGAAGGGATAAGGAACAGTCCTGGGGGAAGCCAGCCTCCCTGGCACAGGGAACCAGGGAGTGCCTTTCTGCCCTGCAGTATGGCTGTGCCCCCTCACACAGATCTCCTCCTGGGAAAGGATGAAAACAAAATGAGGTCCCGCGTTCTTGTGCACCAAGAGGCTCTTGCCAAGCTTCTGCCATAGGAAATGAGATTTCATTAACACACACAGATTCCCACTGATGACACTGAGTGCCACAATGTCTTCCCACAGCTGGGACCCCGCCACCCCCTTCTAAGAGCAGAAGGGCTCAGAGCCAGGAGGTGCTCACCTGTAGTTGTACTGGAAGAGCTTCTGGTAGATGGCATGGGGCAGGGAGAAGCAGGCAGCCAGCAGCCAGATCACAGCGATGCTCAGCGCTCCTTTTGTCAGAGACATCCTTTGCTTGAGTGGGTTCAGAATGACCTATAACACAGACTGCACCAAGGCTCTTGTCTCACAGGAAAGTTCCTCCACCAACACACACAACAGGGTTTGTTTGTTTGTTGAGTTTTTTTTGTTTAATTTTTACGTGATTTAATGCTATTTAGAAAATAACAGCCGTGGTTTGGGGAAAGTCCTGCTTATCAAAGTAGCCTAGAAAATGGGAAACAGTGAATTTCTCAATCTGCTCAGAGGTGCTTTCAGATAAACATTTTCTCTATTTCGTTTTTTGTGAGAATCTTTTTCTTTGAACTGTGTAGCATTAAGTGGTGGTGGGAGGGGAAAGATCCTACACAAACTTCTTCACTTCTGAGTATGTCCTTTCATTCAGCGTGAATTATGTAACAAAGCGTTGTTTGCTTGAACTGAGCCCCCTGCCCATCTGTAGGCATTAGCTCAGCTTTCATGAAACCTCCTGAGTTAGATGGAAAGATTTTAGGAGCTTATAGACGCTCAGAAGTATGAAGAACGCTATTTTGGCAGATACGTAGTAGAGGAAAGGAGAGTGAGTGCCTGATACAAGCACATGGCCTAGTCTACCTTCTCCTTCCTGTTCTTGCAATACATGGAGTGCTGAGTGCAGCAGGCAGCTGATGCAGTCTGGCTGCAGGCAGTAATGGGCAATGTCTTCTCACAGTTCCAACATGTCCTGCAGTATTCCCACAACATTTCCTCAGCCTGCTACTCCCCTTCATGCTGCTCCAGCATCAGTTCTGCAGTTACATTTCACTAACTGGGATTGCTTTTTACTGATGCAGTGAGCTGAGAACTGCTGCTACCTCAAAGCACCCTGCAGCTTGGTGGTGCAGCAAACAGCCAATGTTGTTTGAGAAGAAAAGAAGAATGGAAGAAGCAGGCAACCAAGTCAGAGTTTAGGGTCAAAATATTAGATGTGTTTTATGGATTTGAGTTAAAGAGCTGAAAAACTTGAAAACATCCCCTGCATAGCTGAACCACTGTTTTGCATTTGGCAGTGGCTCTGCTGCCTTTCAAGGCCCCCACTACAAACAAAACCACTCACACCTATCAGCTGTGCCATAGCACACGTATGGCTCAACTGGCATCAAAAGGGCTTGGGAGGAGCTCAGTTGTGTTGGGTTCAGTTGTAGCACAGCAACCACTGTGCTGTGTGTTCCTGGGACAAGTGCCCCCGTCCAACAGGACTGCCCTATGTACCACTTACCAGAGTAAAGGGTGTGTTGAGCAGCATGATCATGATGTCAGACACCGCCAGGTTGACAATGAACAGGCTGGTGGCCGAGTGCATCCTCTTGTTCTTTAGGACCACATGGCACACCAGTACGTTCCCAAAGAGAGACATGATCGTAATCACTGAGTATGCCATGATCAGGAGAGCCTTCACAGTTGGCTTCTGGGATTCTGGCTTATATCGAGACAACTCTGCAAACTTCTCCCACTCCATGATGCGGCTGTCTGTCCAGTTGAAGGTGGTCCTGTTGGTAGTTGGACATGAGTTTGGTCAAGGAATAGCAATTATCAGACTCCTCAGGAAAAGCTGCTATCTGTGCCCAGCGGGACGGAAGCAGCGCATGAGGCATGGTGGGTAAACCCAGGTCATTGCTCAGCAAGGCATCATGGGGCTGCTGACACAGCAGTGATCCACCAGCTACACAGCTCCCTGGGAAGCTGGTGAAGATGCAGATGGCACTGTGGACAATGCCTATAGGTGCACAGCCTCTAAGGTGAAATGGGCTCCCTGGGAGCAGTACCAGGGTGCATTTACAGCTGAGACTTCAGAACAGGGCTGGTTTGGGACTGTGCACTCTCAACTTCCTCACATATCAGGAGCTGCAGTAGTTCCACAGGTGGGCTGGACAGATTAACTTGTTATTACACTGAATGTATGTAGGAAAAGCTCAGATGGGTATTTGTTTGTTTTAATTTGTTCTCAGATGAGCACACTTCTCCAACTTTCAGGGAAGGACGTTCTGGTGCTGCTTTTATCCCAAACTTCAAAACAGTGGTTTCTTTTCTGTTGAAAGTTGAAACAAATCCATTTAGGTTATCACTTTTGCGAGCACAGGTAGCTGTTGTACACATCTAACCCCAGCAATTATCCTATAGCTGTTTGGATCTTGAAAATTACATCAGAAGTTGATTTCAATCTATCTTATATTTTTCACTTCCAAAAAAACAGTGACATTCTGTTTATTTTTGTTTCCAGTGAGAAAGTGATCTGTCCAGCAAAGGCAATGCTCAGCAATGAAGAGGCACACAGGGTCAGAAAATGCCCTCACAACATATACAAACCAGCACAGAGCATCAGAAAACTCAGCAGGCATAAAAAAATCAGTACTTACCTCTAGACCTTCTTTTCCTGTTTATAGATATTTCTGGTGATTTCAGATTGATCTGTTGTTGTTAGGTGGAAATTCAGAAGCACTCACACCATTCCTTCTAGCTACGCTGCACACAGGAGGAAAAAGTTGTTTGGAAAGCATCAGGATTTCAGCAAGGAGATGCTGTCTTTTGTACATGCCCCGTGGCTGCATGCACAAATCAATGGACCTCATCTGGAGGGCAGGATTAAGCAGCACTCTCAGAGCTGTAGGAACTCCCTGAGATGTCAGGAGGCCCCAGTACTCACCCAGCAATGTGAGCATCCAGAACTGCACCCACCTGGGTGGATGCCCACCAGGGCACTGAGGTCCTTGTGCTATCACATCAAGAAGCTGATCCAGCTGAAAATCAAATAAGTGATATTCTCACCTGGCTCAGCTGCTGGCGGGGCCTACCTCATGGCTTATTTCTCCCAAGGGAGGCTCAGGAACAAATGGCTGAGGGGAATGGGAGAGCTTAGGGAGACAATGGAGCTGTGTGTAAGGAAATGACTTTCCAAGTGTGGAGTTTCTCCTTGAATATTTCTGCATCAGTCAAATGCTGTTGAAGTGGTTGTTGGAGCTCAGCACTGTTTGCAGACTCATGCAGAGTACAGGTGCAGCAGGGACAGCATCCCGTTTTCTCGGGAAGGAGCATGCACTCTGCACAGCAGTTTAATATAATAAGAGTTCAGCTTTCAGCTTTATATCTCCGTGTAACCTGAGGGATCAGAGGGAAATCCCATCCAGCTCAACCTTTCCCCGCCCTTCTGCCCCAGATACCGGTGGGCGGCCGCATCACCCACGGCTCCAACTCATCCCTTCCTGTTGCAGAGGCATTCACTTTTCATTACAAAGAATTTAATGGCACTTCTCCGACAACCTCCTGTCGGACGATCTGAACTCTGAACACAAACCAACGCTTCACTCACCGAACCAAACAAACGCTTAGAGAAGAGCAACACAGCTCGCAAGCACGAGTTAAATGCGGGCTCCCAACAACCGCCAAATAACGGAGGGAACAAAACCTCCCCATCACTTACCGGCTGTGCTACCGCCGGCAGCTCCGGCTCAGACCCCCCCGGGCTCAGACCTCCCCTGGACCTGCACAGCTCGGGGGCAGCGCCAAGCAGAGCTCCGCGCCCCACTGCGCTCCTTTGGCTTTAGAGGAGTTGGGCGCCAAATGGCAGAGCCCGACGGCGCTGTCTGCTGTTGGAGCGCGATTCATCCGCGGGTGAGAGTGAGGTTAATGAAAGAACAGCGCCGCAGCTCAGGGATTGCTCTCATCTATCGCTGTGCCGTTGGTGCGCACCTGTTTCGTGGGCAGGTCAGGCGGAGTGACGTTTCCTATATGGAGAGCTCAGTGGGAGCGCTCCTCCGTGACTTTCTAGCAGCGGAGAATGTAGGTCGCTCTGAAAGTTGTGCCTCCTACTGTTACAATCAGAAAAATTAACTCAGTGGGAAGGTGATACAGGAGAAAAATGCAAAAGAGACCAACACAAATGGGGTGGTGTTACAAAGGGAAAGTACTCACCTGTCTTTGGAGAGCACAACTCACAAGGAAACTCCACAAGGGAGGGATGTCAATCCAATATCATTCCCCAGTGGGGGTCAGCCCTTCAATGAGACCTAAGGGAGGTGTAGCCAGGCATCATCCCTTCTGGTCACACAGCTGAATTGCCTTCACTTGTGCTTCCAGGGCTGACTGGGTACTTCAGGTGATCAATCAGTGGTTCGGGCCAGAACTCCACAGTTCCCGCACACCTACTTATTTCCATGGAAACTCCGAAACTCCTATAGATAGATAGATAGATAGATAGATAGATAGATAGATAGATTTAAAAAAATAAATTAAACAAATAAATAAATAAATAAATTTTTTTTAAAAAAAAAAAGCAATAACAATATTTGAGAGAGAAAGTTCTCTTAGTGGAATTTCATTACCAATGGGTTGTTCTTAGATAAGCACTCTTCCCATGGCTGAATCCCTCTTGACAGATACAGACACAGCCTCACAAGAAACAAAGGCGATTTAGGTCTCAGAGACAGGTTCTGGAAGATATGTCTTTGAACTGGAGATTGTTGTCACTGTCATTTTCCACTATGTCTGGCTCACACCTTATTAAAAAGGAATTATTATTAAAGAAGAAAGGTTTGGGATTCTGTCTTCCTCTCACCTCCTCTGTGCTGCGGCTCTTTCTGCAACCACTTTCCCTCTGCACAGGGGAACCCAGCCCATGTCTCTTTCCCAGGATCAGTTGTTCCATGTTACCATGTGGTTGGAGTTGGACACAGCCACATACCCTCACCCAAAGCACATCAGCAGTGATGATCCTTTTCACAGTTGCACACTTTTGCAGTTTGGGCACCAGGTGCAGCTGGTGCTACATCTGCTAGAGGCTTTAGGAGAAACCAACAAAACTCTTTGCAGTAAATAGCAGAGACAGTGCTCTGAAATGGGAAGACAAACATGGGATGGATGGCAGCACCAGGGTCTAGGTGCTGCCCAGCCCAAGGCTGTGACAAACCTCCAGTTGCTTTCAGCAGGAGGTGGGTGAAGTCTGTATTTACTGTACCTTCTTGCCTGAGGCACGAAAGGACATTCTGCACAACAAATGATCTTTGTAGGCCTCTGCTTTTCCTTTTTTTCCTCTGAAGTCACTTCCATCAATACTGTGTGATTCCTTGAATCTAAAGAGCCATTACCTTATTCTGTCTATAAGACTGTGTGTTCTTCATGTCTTGCCTAACGTGTTGTTGCTGACTTTTTACTACCAGCGCATTCAGAAATGAGAGTGATGGGTTTAATCAGATCCTCAGCAGGATCTCAGATGTTATCTTTCTTCAGATGCAAAGGATTTATTTACAGGTATGCATTAGACCCTCTTGAAACTCTCAGAATGAAACTCAGCCTGGTCCCACCCCTGCATCCTATCTTCCTTTCACAGTAATCCCCACTGACCCTCAGCTGTGCTTGGTTCCTGAACACAGGTGGATGAGCAGAGATGAGAAGCAGCCCGCTGTGCTCCTGAAGTCACAGTCTGGAGCATTTAGCTGAGATCAGGATGTTTTAACACAACTCACACCAATGACAAGTGCTGTGTCCTGACTTCCATGCTCCCACCCAGCAGATGGTGCAGCAGATCTGGGTGCTGCCAGCTGTGTCTGCACAGCAGTTCCCCCACATCCATCCTTCGGCTGTCCAGGTATGCTGGGGGAGCAGCACCTGAGCTGTTGGAAGAAAATTGTTCAGAGTTTTCTGTGCTGTTTTCCATCAGCAAAATGCAAGTTGTCCACGTGTCTGGGGAGGCTTTGCAGCTGAAGATGTTAAAGGCTTTTTATGTTTTTCCTTTGGGTGTCTTACTGTTAAATGCCAGAAGGTTATTTTGTCTCCTGAAGGGTTTGGGGACTCTCTGGAGAAATGAACTGATAATACACAGACATGAAACCAGAGGCACTGTAACTTCAGAGCCACAAGAATGCTCCTTTGCTCTCAGATATTGGTGTTTATTACCATCATTGTGTTTTGAGGTACAGAAGGTGAAGCTGATGCCCTGCAGTATCATTTACCATGCATGGCACCCACGGGCACTACTTGGTGTGTGCAGCTGCTCACTTTTCCCTCATGTGATGCATGTAAAGTCAGCCTGGGTGTACACAGGGCAACCAGGGACTGAATTCATAACTTCTGAACTGCACCAGTCTGCTCCCATCAGCTCCTGTCCCCTCAGAGCTCAGCTCTCAGGCCATGGCTATAAGCCTCCCTCCATGGAGCTGAACAGGGCTGTGCCAACCTGGGGTAAAGATAAGGAATGCTGAGCAGTAGATGGCTCAGATCTGAAACAGAACCTTTAACCAAACTGAATCCTTTTGCAGTCTGAATTCCAGCCCTAACTCGGGCAGCAGAACTGCAGTCTGATCATCAGTGACAGTCAGGCTCAGTTTCCCCAGGATCACGTGCAATCTAGCATCAGCTATCCGTGTAAATTGGAGCTCTGCTTTCATGTGCACTATTTCAGGTTAAAGTCTGCCATTAGCACACATTTTAAACAGCATGAGTACTCATCCCAAGCCAGTGGATGGGGGGGGGAAGATCTGTAAGAATGGCTTCAATAGGTGAAACAAGAAGAAAACAACAGTGCAACTGCATTTGATTTTCTGTGGACTGTTACAATTCAGACTTTGTTATTCAAACTACAGATGTCATGTAATAGGGGCTTATAATGGAACTTCAGAGAGGCTGAAAAAGGAAGGCTTTAAAATGGGTTTGATAGTCCTTGAACTCAGGGAGGTTTGGGTGACAGAACAAAGAACACCAATACAATATCATAAATCTGCCCTCTTCCTGGGCCCATGGGTATTGTCTGCTGGAGCTGCTTGGCTCTGGATCTTGAGCCTCAATTTTTTTCTCATTTTTGTCCTTTTTATTCCTTGTAATCACACCGACTGCCATCAACAGTGTGTTCTGTCCCCACCTGACAGCTGGCCTCACCATTTCCATGTGGAATGAAGGCAGCAGGATGGAAAAAGAAACCCAATCCGTCTTCTCCTTAACAGAAAACTCGCTGCTAACAGAAATGGTCAGCAGCAACTTTTTGTGTGCTGTATGCAGTTACCAAATACATTTACTTCTTCATCTAAAAGAGCCAATTTTACTCTTTGGTGCACAGTGTGTATCACTGTGGGCCTGTTTGAAAATGCAGTAACGTAAGTGGGAAACACCTGAGTTCATCATGAGACTGCACAGCAATGCTGAGCGGTGCAATTCTTCTTGCATCCACATGGAGCCCTGCTGCCTGTGGTGGGAGACTCAGTGCTCATTCTGCCTGCAGACCTGAACACAAGCCTTAACACAAGTCTGTCTGCAGGCACTTCACTGGCCCAAGGCTGCAGAGCTGAAGCCGAGCAGGGAAGCTTTTGTTAAGGGGATCCACCCCCATGGGTCTCCTCCTGCCTCCTCCCCCCCACACACACCCAGTGCTCCTCCTGGATTAACCTGTGCATGCAGATCTTGTCCAACCCAAAGCTCAGGTCCCACCCATTCTCCCAGTTTTCATCCCTGCCCTGGCTGATACCTCAGTTAGGAAACCCAACTGTCCCCTCTGCTTTTCTTTCTCTCATCTGATGCATTTACTATCAAGTGGCCTGGGATCAGGTGGATTCATCCTTCAAAAAGATTTTCTTCTTTATGACTATGCTGAGCCTGGAATGCAAGTTAATGTTCTGTGTTTTCTGTTGTACTGATTAGCTTGGCAAGCACAGAAGATGAATCTTTCCCACAGGCCTCAGAGGAGAAATGCCATGAACCTCTCTTTACTTTTTTCTCTTTGTTAGCTTAAGAGTATGAACAATTAAAACCAAAGAGGTCTTTCTATTTCATACAGAAAAAGTATTACCAAATGCTGGGACTGGTAAGCAATTTTCCTCATCCTATTCAGTTCAGCTTTGTTAAAGAACACTGTATAATCTAAGTGAAAAGCTGACAGCCTAGCCTGGTTGCTGTGGTCAGTGCTGCAGCTGAGGAGGAGGAGCACTCAGCACTGACCTATGCTGAGCTAAGGAACTGAACACCAAAATCTTTCTGTTATGAAAAGTCATCTCTTGTCAACATTGGAGACCTCAAACGAAAGCACAGAAAAACCTCTGGGCTATTGTCATCTGCTTATTTTCACAGCCTAAACTCTCCCATTCTGATTCAGGAAGAGTATTTAACTATCCCAAAAGAGAAAATGGTGCAGAGAAGTATGTTACAGTTACATAGGGCTGCAAAAAAAGAGAGGCCAATATGCTGCTTTGCCTGTATTTAAAGTGATTACAAATTGACAGCCTCCCCATGTGCAAGGAGCAGCTCATTCTCAGAAAGATGTGCCAAGGCTGCAGAGAATTCCAAGGCAGCAGCATCCCCAGACACAGTTCTGGATACAGAAGAGGGCCCCAGGGAATGTGGGCTCTCTCCTTAAGAGTGCAGCTGAAAGTAACACCTGAAGTGCTGAACTCTCATAAGCTCATAAACAGTGCTTTCACCAAACAGCATCTTCTTTCTGAGCAATGCATTTACTGCTATAACTTCTGAGGGCAGCAGAAATGCAAAGGGCAGCTCTGCAGCAGAACCCCACAGCACAGAACAGCTGCTGTGCTCAGAGGAGTCAGAACTGTGGGACGGCCTCATCACCAGCAGAGGGGTGAGACAGCATGGAAAGATTCAGAGGAGGGAGAAACCACTTCATGGTTTCAGAAAGCAGATGAGCGTGAGCTGTTGTCCTTATGCAGGAAGCTTTGGGTGCAGGTCTGGCCTTCAGGTGCAAACTGAAGGTTAAACTCCTATTGAAACTCCAGAGCTCTTCAAGATGTGGGGATTAAAACTTTCAGCTGCATCACTGTGAAAAACAGCCACTGCATGGTATAGATGTGAACCCATTTCCAGTGGTGTAGATCAGACTCCACTGGGCCCCAGGCTGCTTTCTTTAAGCTCCTCCTGGTGTTGAAGCTCCTTAAAGAATAGGACAACTGTACTTCATGCTATGCAGTGTAGACTGACTTATAGACCACGTCAGGCCATGAAGGACTTACTGGGCACCCAGGAAGTCTTGGATAATGTGCAACATGCCCCATTTTCTATGGCCATGGAAAACTGCCCTGCAGTTTCTGCTGGCATGCTGCTAAAATAGAAGGGAAATTGTTTCCTTGTGAATCAGCACAACCGATATCTTTTGCTTGTTTTATCTGGCTGAGTAATTTCTGCCCGGGAGGGAGAAAATTGTGATCCCGTGAAACATCCATGGCCAAACACCAGCAGACCCCAGTGAGTGACTCTGGACTTGGACGCCAAATATCAAGACCATTCTCTAACTTTCCACCTCCCAGCTCTCGGTTAGACGTTGCTGACTGCTGAGCTACACAGAGCATCCTGCAGCCGCAGGGCAGAAGCGCACCGGGTGCCGCCGGTACCGCATCGCTGCCTGATCGCACTGCTGCCCTTCGTGCTGCTGCGGCACGGTGACGGTGGGCACAGTCCATTTCTTGCAGAGGGTCGCTGCTGTTGTGCCTGCTCGGCTCTGAAGGCTCTGCGCACCGAGGGCTCCGGCGATCTGCCAGTGCCTGGGATCAGCAGGGCGAAGGATGGGTGACAGCGTCGGGCCGCGGTGTGCGGAGACAGCTGGCACGGCTCGTCTCTAGCGCTGCTCCGTGCGCGGTGTTCTGTTCGGGGTGGGACGGGGCCTTTCTTTGCCCCTGAGGAGGATCTGGCAGGGAATGAAGGACGGAACCGTGTGTTATTTTTAAAAGGGAGCGAAAGGAAATGTTTTCCTACAGCAGAAGGGGTAAGGTCGGCACTCGGCTGATTAACGCCATTGGAATCTCCTCCCCCGTCTGCCCCGGGAGCAGCGCTCTGCAGCGGAGATGCGGGGCTCCTCGCAGAGCTGCAGTGACAGAGCGGCCAAAGTCCCTGCACGTCACAGCATAGCATGGCATGGCACAGCATGGCACGGTTCTGGCCGCAAGCTCGGGTGGCGGCCACTGGCGTGACACACGGGGAGCACAAAGGAGAGGCCAAGCCGAGCCGTGTAGGATTGGTCAGGGTTATCTCCATGCCGCCGAGCAGGCGGTGCTGCGCTCCCTGCGGCTCGAGCCATAAACCAATGGAGTTTGTTCTGACTTTGCGTCCCGAGCCGAAACTGGGAGAAAAGCCCAAGCGGACGTGAGAAGCGTTTTGTTACTTCTGCCGCCCTGGCGCCAGCACGGAGGTTCGCAGGGAGCCTCACAGTGCGTGATTCTCTTTGAAATCCGGTCACTCGCGCTTTCACAGAGAGCTGCGGGTTCCGTATGAAGCGAGGCCGTAACAGCCCGACCGATGGAAGCTTAGAGTTTTAACAGTGCTGCTGCGTGCCAGCACCGCAGAAAGGTGCGGACCTGCGCTGCCCGCTCCGACCCCCCCCCGGCCCCGTGCCGCTGTCACCGCCCCCGCCCCCTCCTGCGCAAAGCTCTTCGCGGAGCTGCCCGTCCTGCCCTCCCACAGGGAGCCCCGCGGTGCCGTCCGACCTCAGCCTCTCCGCGGCGTTTACGTGAAAGGTCGGCATCTGACTCATGACTCCAATGCGGTGGTATTTTTGGCTTTGTTTTAATCGTTTTCCCCTGTATGTCTCATGCTCTGCCTGCGAGAACTTCTTGGCCTCCCAATTATGGTGAATGAGGGTGATTAGCTATAGACTAATTCAGGAACTATTTTGGTATTATTGGCAAACTCCAAACCCGGTCCAACAGCACGAATTGCTCATTTATCATCCTCACTCTGTTGTTGCGTGTATCCAGACAATGGAATAAATACTGGACCAGGCATCCCACACTGGCTGGAGGGCAGAAAGCATGAAAGCTCACATTTGTCTGCTATGAATTTTTAGCTTAAAGTCAGGGGGTTTAATATTGAATTTTCCAACTCAAAAAGAAAGGAAAAAAAAAAAACAAACCACCAAACAAACAACAACAACATCAAAAAAAAAAAACAAACCACTAATCACCGGGATCATTAACGTGAGGATCCCCTTTTCCCCTTTCCATTTGCAGCGAAAGAATGAACACTTTTCTGTACCCCGTGCTCTTATTGCTTCAGCTATAGGCATTCCAGTCCAGATCACATGAACTCCCAGATGTCTCTGACATCTAATTCATATTCCTCAGTCTAGACCCATCATGCCCAGCTATTTCACTCCTGAGATCGCAGCAATTTAAAAAATGCATTTCCTCTGCAGCAATTTGATCTCATCCCAACATCGTGCCTCCCGTGTCTCCTTTATTCAACACGTGTTAATTCATACCCAGCACTCTTGTGAAGCAGAGCATTTTCTACTATTAGCTTCAGTTTATGGAAAGGGGAGAGCTGGGAAACTCAATGGTTTGCTGAGTACAGAGGTAAAACCAGACAACAAGGGATGACAAGCTCCAGGTCCATCCTCCCACACCCTGTCTTTCTCTGGACAGCTGATAACATTCCATGCTGCACTGTGCTCACACCACCTCTTCTATATTCCACACAGCCTTTTAATTCTAGGGCTGTTTCAGTGTTATAGCAGCAAGACAATCTTCCTTCCCTCCCTCTTCCACCAGGCAGACCCACAGTAAAGCCTGAAGCTAAAGCAGCCTTCCATCAGCTTGAAGATGCCATTCTCTGTTCAGCCGTGTTGTGGGGCTCCACCTCCCACATGTCCAGTGTGGGGCCACTCGATACCCACATAGCTCTGCCCTCATCAGTGCTTTGTGTGCCCGATAACGTTGTTCCCCGACACCACCACAGCTCTGACATGCAGAGGCTGTATCTGCCGCCTTCCCAGAAGTGGAGCTTTCTCAGCTGTTTTTATTTTTGCTGAGTGACGTGTTGGACAAATAGGAGCAGTTCTCTGTGCCCCAGCTGTCACAGGGCCGAGTCGCACAGAGCGTGCCCACAGTGCTTGATGCTGGAACAAAACAAGTGTTGCCTCTCTGCAGCCAGTGCGTATCTGTGCTGGATGCTGCATATACTGGAAACTCATATCAGCTCGCGGAAACCTGGATTGCCAAAAGGTAGAACTCAGACTGAAGAGGTGTCAGTGAAAGGATTTCTGGAGATCTGGACAAGCTCAGTCAGCAAAGCACAATAGCCCTGGAAAGCTGTTCATGCAGCACTTTGATGTGTTGTACCCATAGGATTCTGTTAGTCTTCAAATGCAACCAGAACACAAAGCAGAGTGCATGCAGCAGTTCAGGGCACACACTTCTCTGGTATTAATGTTACATCAGTATTAATTCAGACTTGAAGAAAGCTGTCACATTTCACAACGAAGTTCTTTCCTTCCCTGTTTCTCACCTGAGTCTGGGTGTTATTTCCCTAATGCATTTTGCACCATCATTTTGGTGTGCATTTGTTATTCCAAGAAATGGAGCCATTAACAGAGCTTCCTTGCAGCGCAAGGTATGGCTTCATTTCATCAGCTGACTGAAGGCTGAGTGGAATTTGTGAGACTTCTCTGATACTTCACTGGTGAGGGACGGGCTGGGCTGCAGTCCTGTTCCTGCCCCAGGTCTGCAACAGTGAGGCCCAGAGAACATCAGAGTGCTCTTCTTGTTCCCACACCTACCCATGTAGCTACGAACTTTATCTTCCTTGTAGCTAACTGAAGGCCGCTTTAGGTTCTGCCCCGGGAGCGCCGGCACCTTCAGCCCACAGAGGCAGAGGGAAAGCAGGGTCGGTTCGGTATCATCCCCGCAGCGACCTCCTCACCACGCCGGGCGCTCCGCGTGGCGGGCACGGCCCGCAGCGCCACCTGGCGGCCATAACGGGGAGGGGACACCGACCGGAGGACTGGAAGGGAGCTGCCGCGGCTCGACTAGCCCGCGAGGCGCCTGAAGCTTTTTGGGATGATTTTCAGCTCCCACGAAGCAGCAGAGCTTTCCTCTGGAGCGTCGGTGTTTCAAAAACGGTCTCCTTACGTGGGTAGATGGTGAAGAGCCATTTGCAGGGCAATGCAGCTCACAGCATAAAGCCCCCCAGGGTCAGAAGATCATCCTGCAGAGAACAGCACCTCCTCCAATCCCCCACCCGGGCGAAGGATTGAATGGGACGCTCTTGGGACAAGCAGAAGCACAAGGACGGCTCCAGCTCTGCCTGCAGATGCCCACGTGCCCTGTGGGAGCCCACCTGACTGAGCCTTGGAGCATACACTAGTGGAAGAACCTCTCTTTATCCTTTTCCGCATTACCAACTTGCTAAGCATAATGCCTCTTAGCAAAGCAAAGGGGAAAACATGGGAGAAACTAGCATTATTAGGAGAAGCCAGAAAGGTGTCTTTGATCACTGGAGCTTTTGGGGTGTGTGCCTGCTGCCCCAGTACTCCCTCAAGAGGGATGGAGACACGTGCAGAAGGGCGTCAGGCAGTTACGCTCCTCACCCTTTAAGCCTTGACCTGAAATGTAACACTTCAGGAATATCATGGCTTAAACAATTTTAGTCAGTGAGTCAGTCAGGGATTAGCAGCCTACAGAGGGAGGGTAGTCACTCTCCCTCATAAATCAGAAACCAACAAGCTCTTTCCTTTGATGAATGTTGTTTTAAAGACAACACTCTCATTAGCTCCAAGAACACTGCCCATTAATCATGGCAAAGGAACACTGCACCCTCCTCCCCATAACTTTATTCCTGAGACTACTGACAGCCTCACCCAGAGCAAAGAGGGGCAGGGGAGAATATACCAAAAGTGCTGAGGTGCCAAGAGCCACATGGAGAGGCAGAGGACATCACAGGGATGTTGCCCCAAGTAATGGGTTGTAGCACATAAGTGCGTGCAAGGCTTCCAGACCTACAACCCTGAGGAGACAGCCAAACCTCCACCTGCCTTTGAGCTTCCCTGATTTTGGAAGAGGGAGTGGGGCAGGATCTGTGCCAAAAGCAGTTCCAAATTTGGGTCACATTTGTCCAGCTTACTGACTGTCACACAAGTTCTGTTTCCATATGAACACTTCCACTGACTTACCGCTGTCTCACCTGTAATTCTCCCCTCCACCATTAACTGAGCTCCACAGTTTGGCCACAACTCTGTGACTGCAGTGCTCTCAGCAGAAATGTACTGAGGGAGGGTGGCAGTTAAACAGGCCACGGCAGCAGGCAAAGCTGCTGAGGAACAGAGAAGCTCCTTGTACCTGGTTTGGATTTCACGTGTTTTGGAAAACTGAGAAAAATCTGTGATCATCCATTTTGGAGAAGGGTGATTTAACTTGGTGATGCCATTGGAGAGCCTCTGGGTCTGACTCTGAGCAGAAAAATGTCCCACACACGCAGCTGATTATTTATTCTCACTTGCAAGGCATCATGGAAGGGTGGGAACTGCAACAGCTGCCAAAATGTGATCCAATCCCTTATAAGATCTTCAACCAAATTTGTTTGTGATCTAACTCCACTGGTCCCTGCAAACCTAGGGAAGGTCTGCCCCTCATACTCACTATCTATGAGGGTACTGTATTTCAAATGAGGCTTGCGCACTATACACATACAAATACATATACAGGCACACCCCCATTTTCAAGGGTGCAGAAGGGTCAGTTACACTCTCCAAAACGGTGCTGTTCTATGGAACTGAAGAGACCAGTGCTGCTCTATGGTGGATTGGGAGGAACCCATACCCAGACTGGAAGCACTCAGGAGAGCCTTTCAGCCCAGCCTAGCAGCTGCTCAGCCTCCCACTGAATGACACTGCCCAGATGTTCTGCTCCCACTGTGATGTGAGCAGTAAAGGAACGCTGGTGACTCACAGCATCACTTCTATTTATTCCTCATGGGCTTCTTGCCACCTTAATATTGTCTCAGCTCACACGAACAAGCGAGCTTATTTGGAACAACTCTGCTTCTTATAAACCCTTTATTCCTTCTTCCTGGAAATCCTTTTTTTCCTGCCTTTTCAGGACGCTCTCCAAAAGCTCTATGAGACTTTTCTACACTACACTTGATTAGAAAAGTGGGCACTGAGTTGCCAGAGTGACTTTTAAAATTCACAGTCAGACTTCCCTGTTTACCCAGAAGGCTGAGGGCCCCATTGACAACACTGCTTATTATTGCTTCAAACCATTCACTTATTCTTACTGAAATGTAAAGACTTATTGTAACTCTATAATGTGACGGAAAATACAGCAATAACAGCACAGTGGCAAAGACTTTGGATACAGCAAATGAGAACAAGCCCAAATGCTGCAGATGTAGAAACAAAGAAAAAAGATCTGCTTACCTTTGGAAGTGCTCAGGTAGGCAGGGATCTCCAGCAAGAGATGCCCTCACATCCACTGCCAACCCCTAAATGAGGGCTGGGAAGGGGTGCATCCTGGCTCCATCTCTTCCATCACTCAGGTACACTGCATGCACTTAAGCTCCCCTGGGCTGGCCCTGCCTTCCCACCAGGCGCTCCATCACTGCTTCAGGCCATGACTGAGTGTTGCCACTACATTTGAGCAAAATACATTAAGAAGGGGAAAATAAACCTGGGGCTGGGATGCCCTAATATAAAAATAGTGGGGTTCACCATGAAAAGTGAAAACCTCACTCTGCATTGCCTTAGCTGGAGAGATACCAGGGCTATCTCCTCAGGTAGCCACAAAGAGGCTGCGATAACAAGGAGGGAGAAATGTTTTAATGGACCAGGAAGGAAGTAGAAGATCCAGTTAATTTAATAAATTTGGGGCCACAAAGAAAGTGGAACTGACATTTATACACACACACAGTAATTACTGCAGAGCTGAGCACATCACAGTGTGAGTTTCCTAGAGCAGTGCATGTTGCTGGGTACTTTGCTTTAGGAGCTGCTGTTAAAGCCTAAAGAGTTTCAGGAAATTAAGGAAAAGAAAAATCATACTTAGAGTAGTGATCTTGTAAACAGTCAGTCTGCAAAACTGCAAAGTGTAAAACAGATTAAAGTCCTTCAAGGAACAGATATCCTGGGGGCAAAGCTGAGCTTTGTTTCTTTTCTGTTAAAAGAGGAACCACAGCTGAAGCAAAAATACCCCTTCAGTTTTCAGTCTTAGGCATGAGATGTGCAGGCAGGAGCCATCTCCCCTTGGGACAGTGAGCAAAGCAGAACTCAGTTCTAGTCATAAGAAGGTGTTCCTAGAACCCCTGAAGCTGCTGCTGGAGGGGCAGGGCATGGAAAAGAGCCTCAAACTTCTGCTGCCAGCTGGACAGATGTGCTTACAGCACACAGCTCCTGGCTCTCCCTAAATGCAGGATGCTTCCTCCAAATTCCTCTTGGTGCCTCTCACAACAAAACCCCAAGGATCTTGGTTCAACATCCACTCTTTGGAGCTTCCTAAAGCAAGCTCACCATTACTGGTCCTCCTGCAGGGCAGGAGAACCAACTGAGGACATTAGAAGAGAGGTACAGAAGAATGAGTCAGAAGGAAATGCCCCAGCAGCAACCTCCCCTCCCTGTCACCAGGGCACAGCAGCTCTGCCACCTGCTGAGAGCAGAGCAGGTGCCTGGGAACAGGAGCCACAGGAGGTGGGGGCTCAGGGAAATGAGCTCTGGGTGATTGAGTGGTACCACCATGCAGCTTGCTGGGGTGCATGCAGCTGCACCAGAAGACTGCCACCATCCCAGCTGGCAGCCATCAGAGTCATAGAGTGGTTTCAGTTAGCAAAGACACATCTGATCATCAACAGGCTTTGATTCCTTTCCTCACTTCATTTAGCAGGATCCACAGCCTCAGTTTGCTGCCAGCATGTTGTGACCTTGATGCACATTTTGAGTTTGGGACAATAGAAGCCCTCATTTTTTAAAGCTGTGACACCTGCTCCAACACAAACAGGTGGGTGTCCCCTCTGGCCATGAGCAGCTGCTGCCCTAATGGCAGCCTCCCCTCCTGGAGCAGCATCCACATCCCTCCTGCTCCAGCTTTGGTTTCTCATATCCTCAGCAATGCAAGGAAAAGGGGGAAAGGTGGCATCCACACCCCCCAAGCTTTGCGCAGTTTCAAGCACCAGAGGAGAACAGCACAGCCAGCCCTGGGCATGGCCAGCACTTCGCACCTGGTCTTGCTTTGGGGAGGTGAAAGAACAGTTCTGGGATGTGGGCAGAGCTGTTCCTTCCCATAAGGCTCTGCCTTCAGCATCTGTGCCCTGAAGCACCACTCTGCACAAGCAGAGCAGCTGGGCTGAGTGGAGCAATCTTGTTAGACTGAATTTATCAGCTTTCAACTTTTTGATGACTTTCCACTCTCCCCATTACTGACTGAGTACCAATGCTGTGGGTTACGTGACAGGAGCTGGCAGTGTGCATTAAAGCAGCTGTAAGCAGTGTCGTTTCAACTTGAGATGATGGCAAGATTTAAGTATTTTTAATAACACCCCGTGATTTATTTTTTTTTCCCCTTTCAGATAGAAATGACAAAGGAGGGGAAAATAATGATGAAATACATAATGAGAATTGCGTGCTTTGTTCTTACATCTCAGCCAAAAGCTGGGAAGTCTTTGATGCCCTATGAAATACTGAAACTTTCTTGTTCTGAAGTAACAAAGGAGCCCAACAGGTGAAGGGTGAGATCCGATCCCAAGCTGCAAACGCAGAGCAGCTGTGCTGCCAGTGCTGCTGTGCACTGCACTGCTCCTCTCTGCCTGTCAGTGCAGCATCACACTGAGACAGACAAAACGCTTGTGGGAGGAGAAGGAAGGGCAGATATCATAGAACAGCAGCATTCAGCACTTCAAACGCTCCCAGAACTTTTGCAAACATGAGGCAGTTGCTGTCAGTATTGAGGGTTTGTAGGTGTTAGTGAGGTGTGGGTGTGATTTCTGCAGTGCTCCTTCAGAGGAGTTTTACCACAGCATTAATTCAAAAGAGACTAAGTTTATATCTTCAGCTGTCAGCTGCTAAAACAGTGGAAAAGGGGGCTTTGATGGATGCGGTAAGGGAAGCAGGGTAAGGGTTTGTGCTCTTCTTTCTGCTCCTCCTGAGGCAGCTCAGCCTGCAACCTGCAGCATCACCCACCCCCTCCTCTGACGAGAGTCATTGCTCTACTTGTCATTCCTCCCCAGAAGTCTCTTCAGTTACCTCCTTTTTTTCCCAGTGGTTCCCAGCAGACAGAGATCGTATCTCTGTTCTCATCCTTTCCTCTGACAGTGAACTGAGAGAAGCAAGCCTTGCATACATCGGGCTTTCCATATGAAAAATATGGAGTCTTACGATGCTAAGCCTAATGTGGAGGTTGTAGAAGGAGAGTGGACAAAAGTCCATTCATGAGAAGGAATGGAGGAAAAAAAAAAACAAAAATGGCACAAAGCAGCCTTCAGAGCAGCAATTGGACCTTGGCAGACACTGAAAGAGGAAAAATACATGTGGGATTTCTGTTTGTTTTAACATCCCCGGGGCGACTGTTTTGCAATCTCTGGCTTTTGTGTATATTTAGTTACAATATTCTTACTAGCTAATAGTCATAATCTGGAAAGGAGAGGCGTTGTCAGAGGACAAAGGCTGACGTTGTCAACGTTTGGATCAACTTCACTGGAACTTCTGTCACCTTACCTTGTGGTTTTCTGGAAGAGCCCAAAGGTTTGGATTCAATGAATCAGTGTTCTTTGGCTCTGAGCTTTGGCTGAGCACTGCGGTTGAGACGTCAGCTCTATTTTTAGCTGTATGAATAACGAAGAACCCTTTTGGAGCGGGTCCTAAAATGCCCTGAGACTCAACAAGAATGCGACAGTGGCACTCAGCGGAGCTTGCTTGCAAGTGGTTTGTTTGTTCATTTGCACAGTACCTTTTTATCCCAGTGTTTGCACTGAGTCACATTTCCTCTGTCCACTGTTTCCTTGTAAAAAAGTAGTATAATAATGAGGTACTCTTCTGCTAACTTAGCATTCAGCGCAGGTCCAGGAAGTTAAGCTTTTCTATTGATTGTTTTCTATGGTCGGGAGCACAAAAGGCTCTGCCGTAGTCTGCCTACCAACCCAGCTCGCTGAGATCCATCGGCAAAGTGTGTTTGGAACGTAATTGCTTCGCTTCCTTTGCTGACCTGCGCTATCACTGCTGAGAACTCGGGTCCCATTGTAGTTATCTGGCTGGGCTGCATTAGGAGCACGCAGCCAGGATACCTTATCTCATTTATTTTAATGCGTCCTTTTAACTTCGATACAGAACTCCTCACACACTCAGTACGTCCGAGGCCCCGCAGATCAGTGCCAGGGCAGCGGGCAGCGCTGCAGAGCCTCAGTTCCGGCGTTAAGGAGCGATGGGAGCCGATCACAGGCACGGACACGGACACGGACACGGACACGGACACGGACACGGACACGGACACGGACACGGACACAGCTGCCGCTGCCCGGGGTTCCAAAACGGCGTTCGAGCTCATAGCGTATTTCTGAAGTCTAAACACATCCTGACGTGATTGAAAAATATTCTCAGAGAAGTCTTTCACTCATCCTATCACAGAGCTACAGAAAAAGCAACACTTTAAAGAGATGCCCGAGCTGACCACAGCCTCTGCCCTTCCCGTTCACAGCAGCGGCGCCGGGCGGGCCAAGCCGAGACCGCGGTGTCACAGCGTCCTCTAGCGGCCTCGCTTGGCAGTGCGGTGGGGTGGCGCCCCCTGGCGGCCACGCACGGCGCCGTCCCGCCGTTCCCCGCTGAGTCTGACGGGCGTGGATTTCCACGGTGTATTTTCTTTGCTCTTCTCCTTCCCTTTTCCTCCCGTGAAAAACAAGAGGTTTGACAACCGATACCTCTTCCTGATAAGAGAAAATACGTTGATTTTGTGTACAACTCTTTCAACAACGTTGCTCACAAAGCAGAGCACTGGGATGAGTTTGAATTTAAGCAGCAGCGCTCACAGCAGAGCAATACTGAGCTCTGCCAGTTCCAAGGCAGCTCAGCCTTCCCATGCTGGCTGAGAAAGGGCAGAAGAGCCATGGAATCACAGAAACATCAAGGTTGGAAAAGCCAGGCCCAAGCAGCAATCCCCACTGTGCCCACTAACCACGTCCCCAATTGCCACATCTTCATGATTCTGGATCACCTCCAGGGACGGTGACTCCACCACTCCCGGGGCAGTCTGTTCCTGCACCTCACCACTCTTTCAGAGAAGAAATGTTTCCTAATATCCAACCGTGCATAACCTGAGCCATTGTCTCACATCAAAGAGCAAGAAAGCAGGTGCTGACGGGGAGCCCACTTTGCTATCTGTACTGGCTAAGGCAGGAAACGACATAGCCTAGACCAACACCTTCTTTTAGAGATGTAAAATGAGATAAGCTGCATTACTTCCACCTGCTGCCAGGCACCCTGCTTTCTAGTCTATGTGGCTTTTGACAATCTGCTGGACAGACCACAGGCCAGTGTGGGTGCTTGGGCTGCTCAGAACCCATCAGGAGGTAGCAACCACCTGTCCTCATCACCTGAAAGGATAATGCAGGGTAAAGCCCCAGCAGCTGCCTAAGCCACAGTTTCTGCACTCATTAGGAGGTATTTGAAATGCTGATGGCGGAAATTGGTCCTTACAGGAGGCACTGACCTGAACGAAAGGCTTCGGTCACTGCCAGGCCTGGGAGTGCTGCAGAGCACCTGCAGAAGTGCTTTCTGGTCTGCGAGGGTTGCAGCTATTGCTATGCTAACAGCATCCAGTGGTAGCTGCAAACAGCATTTAGGTCACGATCACAGTGCTGCATGAAGGGTTTGACTGTCCGTTTGCTCTCTAATTGGGTTTTGGTTCTCAGGACCACACATATTTTTGGATTTTGCATTACAGGATAATAGTGGAGGAAGCAGTTCCAACATGCACTGAGGTGAGTTCAGCAGGACAAGTTACAGAGAGCTGAGCCCAGCTCATCCTTCCTGGGTACCTCATTCAGGAGACAGAGAAGAGCCTTCCTGACCCCACCCAGGTTATTTCCTATCAGCCCATCAAAGCAGGAGGGAAGCAGGTGTAAATCAAAAGCACTGTAAAAAGGAGGAGAGCTCCATTCTCACTCTACTTTCAAAGAAAGGGTGAGAAAATTGCTTCTTGAGATGCTTTTAGAATGGGAGTCAAAAGTCCTTCCTATCACTGCAGACCTGTTTAAACACTTACAAAGATGTTGACCTGATATTAGGTGATTTCCTTTGTGCCAAGGCTCTTCCAGTAAATGCACATGAGTGTCTCTGGGAACACTCTGAATCTTGTGCTGCTTAATGATACTGGCTGTTGTGTTTCTCAGTGGCTGATTCAGAACCACTCGTTAATTCTTAGCATCTCAGCTCTGGGTTTTATGGAAACTTTTGTGTGGATGAGACCTTCATCCTTATTTAATGTAGTACTTCCCTTGGGGAATAAGGTGCAAAGTGAAATTTGAATTAGCAAAACATACAGATGTTCCTTGCAGCCACAGACCGTTCTGTGAAGTTTGAATTGGCAGCTACCCACGCTGGGCAAACAGTTTTTCCTCACTTGAAACGTCTGCTCCTCATCAAAATATGCTGGGATAAATCAAAGGAAACCACAGAGGTTTCAGCATTTTAGCAAATGGAAGGGGGGTGTGAGCTGAACGAGCAGAGTGAAAGGTGAAATAAGTGAGCATTGCTGGCAGTGCTGATCTTACAAATAATTTCGTGATGCCGAGACATCAGTGTGAAACATTCCAACTGAAAAATAGGCTCCTGTCTTGCAAACCTTTCAGAGTGGGTGTGAGATGAGATGCCATAGCACACACTGGGTGCCACCCGCCAGGCCTGCAGAGTTTCCCAGCAGATTGGTCCCCCAATTCCACCCCTGCTCCTTTGGTCTCTATCTCTGAGGAGACCCTTTTCCATCCCCATTTGTGGTGGCACGCCAGGCTTTCAGTACAGAACCTGGGGGATTTTATGCCATCCACGGGGCAGCTTTACACCAGATTTCTGTGACATGGATGTCCATAGAAAACCCTTTGACCACTGGACCACTTTTTCAACAAGAGAATATTAAAAATGAACGAGAAAAAAGCAAAGTTTAAGAGTCAGCAAAGATGCTGCGGAGGGTGATTTTCCATCCCATAAAGCCAAATAATCTTTTTCTCAGGAAAAAAACATAATGGCTTCTCATTTTGTCACATAAAGCATTGGGTTCACTCTCACCAGACACTGACATCTGTGCAAATAATGGCTTTGTGACAGATTGGCTTTCCTTGTATAGAAAACAGGATAAGATCAGGGAGCAATTCTTAGTTCTGAGTCAGTGACCAAAAATTCAAAAAATGAACAAAATCTACAGTGAAAGAAGGTCACACCATTAGTTTTATCAGCTACCAGGTCAGCTAATCATTATTCAACTTGCAAACTCTTCTCCTGCACAATTAGCATTGGATCACTTAACAATTGCAGCCATCCAAAGCCAAGTCTGCCTTCAGGTTACCAGCCCAACAGCTTCACAGAAGCATGCAGAAGAAGCTGACAGCCTCTGAGGTGAACCTACAGATCTCTTTTTGTCACAGTTAAAGTGACAACCACCCTGCAGGGGTGAACAGCTCTCCCCACCCCTCATGCTTACGTACACCTCTCTGTGCATCCCTCTGTTCCTTACAATAAAGGCCTGGGGTCCATGTTGGGATGCAGGCTCTGTGTCGGTGCTGTAAATGAACCAAATTAGCAGTCCAGGTCTGGCAGCTCCCGATGGGATAACACTGCTGTGTGTGGCTCAGCCAGCACCTGGAGGTGAGGGCACCTCTGCTCCCAGGGCCAGGCACGGAGCCACACAGTCCTGCCTGAGGTTGGTGAGGCTCCTGTTTGTGAGGGGTTACTGGGGGTTACTGTTCTGCCACAATTGGCTGAACACTGGATATGTCTGTCTTGGTAGAATTCCTTTGGGATGGTGCTGTTTTCTGGCAGGTGCTGCCTCTCTTGTAACGGCAACTCTCGAACCAGGCAGGTCTGAATGGAGGGGAGATGGACTGCAGGGCATGGCTCTGGGCTGCATTTCTCCGCCGACACACACACAGCAGGGACTTCAGCTCAGACCTGAAGTTCTCATTCAGCCAACAGTAAATGAAGGGGTTGTAGCAAGTGCTGCTCATGGCAAACCAGTGGAAAGCAAAGTACAGAGCATTGCTGCTGTGGATGGCCCTGCAGGAGATCAGCACCACGTAGCAGTTCAGAGGGAACCAGCACACTGCAAACACAATCACCACCACCATCAGCATCTTCAGTGTCATCTTCTTCTTCCTCTGATGGGCATAGTACTGCTCCATGGTGACGTCCCCAATGGCATTTCTCAGCCAGAGCTTCTTTGCCACCATGGTGTAGGTAATGGAGATGACAAGCAAGGGTAAAACATACAAGAGAACAAACGTAGTCAGGTCCAAATACTTCCAGAAAAGATCAGCAGGAGGAGGGAAGCTGGGGAGGCATACTGTTCGTATTGTTCTGTTCCTGGGATCAAAGAAAGAGAGCTGTCAGTTCCACCACACAACACACAACACATGGAGGACACACTTAGACATCTCAGTAAAGGTGCAGGCAGTGAACTCATTCAGTAATGGGGGTGAGGGCTTCTTTCGATGGAGAATTCTACATTAAGCCTGAGCTTTGGCCTCAGTACAGATATTTTAAACATATCCTCAGAAAAAAAAAAATAAATGAAATATTTATCCATATTGGCAATCGTGCCCTCTAATGCTGAAGAGTATCTCCTGTCTGTGCCTGACTCAGATGACTGTGATGTATCCATGAGCCAAAATTAATCAACAACCCTGAAAGCAACTTCACTGATATTCATTACATGATATCCATCCTAGAGAAAGTCACCGCCCACTCAAAGCTGAGGGAGACCTCTCTGCTTCCCCATACCTCCTATTTCACTAACTCAGACAGGGAAACGTGCATTAGAATCTGCATGACCTTGACTAAACTGGGTGTCATAGAAAAAAGCACTATGTAAATGTCTTACCCGATATAAAACCTTGTCAAAGTCTGATAGATGGCATGAGGAAGTGAGAAGCAGCTGGCCATAACCCAGATGATAATGATGCAAATCCCTCCTTTTACCATAGACATACGTGGCTTGAGGGGATGCATGATAACCTGCAGAGAACAACCAGTCCAGTGGATTTAAATTGTCCTCAACTGATAAAAATGAGCTTCAGATTTTAGAAAAGAGAATTAACCTTTATTTTATCTGCATCCAACCAAGAGCATTTGATATTGGACAGCATGCATGCTTTCCACGACAGGAAGGCGCACTCAGCATGGACATTAAGCATGGTAGAAGTTGCAAGCCAAGAGTCTGTTCTAGTTTGTACCATGGGGAGTACAAAATGTCTCTCATTTACTACAGATCTCAAATACAGATGGCAGCTGTGGTATTCACATTTGGCATTTGGTGGACTTGCGCAACCATATGATGTGGTGCTTGAGAACTTTACAGCTCAATGTAGTCTTGGGCTAACACAGCAGTAATAAGCTTGAAAGCTGGTCTCCATGTTCAGCTTGTCCCCGCAGTGTTGGGTACGGAGTGGTAGAGTGCAGTGTTTGCTGCTGAGGAGGGGCGTTTTCCAACGTTTTGGTCACTCTAAGCAGCCCCACACTGCAGTTTGAAATGCTGTGCCAGCTCTGCCCCCTCAGAGTTACAAGGTGGACAGAAGGATCTGGATTTATTGAACTCCTGAGAGGATAAAGGCCAGAATATACAAACAGTAATGCAAGCGTGACCTGCTGCTGTCATTCCAGGGCTCTGAGCAGAGAAACACACTCAGCACCACCAGCAGTATGACCTGAGAAGTCATACAAGCCAAATGAGCACTGAGCTCTGGTGGACTACAAATGATTATATTATGCAATTAAATAGCAATTGAGAACAGATCTATCGTGTCATCCCTGTAATGTCTTGGCTGATAAAGTCCTTGGTATTTTTTGCATGCTTTTTCTAATCTTGTTATAAATACATGCTTAACCAAGCCTCTGTAATTCCCCTGGAGCACGTCTGCTCTACCACCTCTCAGGACTAGCAGTAACTGTAGAGGCAACTGCTGCTTACTTCTGTTTATATCTCCTTGGCTCCTGCTGGCTAACTCCAGTTCTGAGGAACTTACTGCTCTGGATTTAACAGCACTCTTTGTGTTTGCTTGTAGCTAAACAAACACATCTCAATGTATAGCCATGCTTGGCCGTCAACAAAGAATCTACTAATTCAAATGTATCATTACCAGAATTTTCTTTCAGGAGCTGCAGTGTCTGTAGGATGAGCAGACTGCCTGACATTTTGGGATGGGAATGGATGATCTATGCTCCAACACCAGACGGAGCACAACCCAGGCAATTGGAGAGGAACCAGTTACTGTTTTAAACGTAATTTCTCTGTGCCATTTGTTGGGCTTATTAGTAACAGCCATTACTGCAGGCTCCAGCACTGCAAGAAAGCATAACTTGCAAGCTGCCCTGGGCTGCCTCCTGTTGGGTTTGGGATAGTTTGGGTTTATCCCCAAAAAATGTTGGGGTTTATCCCCAAACTCCTGTTTGGGTTTGTCCCCAAGGAAAGGAACTCCACAACCTCTCTAGTTTGACCACCATCACCATGAAGAAGCACGTTTCTGTCCAGCAACATGAAATCCAGAATCCCTAAGCCCAATTCCTTTATTCCTAAGACAACTTAGGTTTTCAGGAACTGGAACTGGAAACCTACACATGTAGCTCCCTACCTTCTAGCAAACACAGCTGTTAGGTGTACCATGTACCTGGTGACGATCCAGAGCGATGGCAGCAAGGGTCAGTACAGACACGTGGACGGAACAGTACTGCACAAACCGGCTGACATGACACATCAGCTTTCCAAAGATCCAAGTACTGCTTACAAACCGCACCTGAAGAACAGGCAACAAGGGATTAGAACTGTGCATTGTCTGAAGCGTTGCAAATAAGCTTCCCGGGAGCACTGTAAGGAAGAAATGCCACAACGAAGTCCCCACAGGTTCAAAACTCAGAGATAAATTTGTGGAAGAAGAACTTGTGGATGGGTTGGGATGAAGCTGGTACTCTGCATTGGGAGCCTCCCCAGCAGCTCACAGCTGCTCAGGAGTGTGGGGATGGCAGTGTTACACTCCACACTGATCTCTGAGGCTGGCTCCCTCTTATCACATTGTTTGAGATACATCAACAGCAATTTCAAAGGTGACAGCTAGCTTAGACAAACGGGGGAAAAATAAGCCCTCCAGTTGAGAAAGCAACTAACGCTTTACTAGGAAATGAGCCCTCCTCATCCATCTGACCTCTGGTGCCCACATTATCTCTACCAGGCATGAAATCCCACTGCTGCTGGGGAGGGCGTGAGGAGTCTGAAGCCTGAGAGTGCAGCAAAAAGGCTCAGTGCCATTCCTTATGGATTCCTGGAAGGCACTGATCATTGTGATTTTCCTACAGAAGCAGTTATTCCAAGTACCTGCTGTTGTTTTGCTCCCTGGGCACACCTGGCTGTTCCTTACTGCACAGTGTTTAAAATAACTCATTCTGGAGGCAGATTATGCTAGTTTGAAATAAGGCACATTTACTGCAGCATGTACATCACACAGAAAATTAGTGAAGACTAGATAATACCTTCTAATATACCGTTTTAATACTAGTTATATTCCCATAGAGACAATTCAGTAACAGTGACTCTGACAATGAAACTGTAGCAATTTTCTCTTTCTCTAAAGTTGATGAAATGCTCTTTTCTAAGAAGGATTACACTTCCCTAATTATCTATGCCTAATATGTAACCACTGTGCCAACACTCCCACTGTCCTCTCCCTGAATAATCCCAACAGAGCAAAGCAGAGAAACCCCACCAAAGAAATAGGATTGGTTTAAGAAAAGGGGAATTCAAGTGAGCAACGCAGGGAGTGCTTCTGGAAGGTGGAAGAGAGCTGTAGGCAGGTATGGCCAGGGAGCACAGTAGGAGCACTTGGGATGCTTCAGAACCAGAGGACTTTGCTAACTCAGCTACACACACAGTCCTGTGCTGCATCGCTTGTAGGACATGCAGCAGCCTATTCTTCCCACCTCACTCTGTTTTTCTCTATATAGCAACCATTATTTAGTGTCTGGGAGCAAACAAAGGACTCCCAGCTCTGGTCAGAGGCGCACCAAGCTGCACAGCGCAGCACAGACCTCACAGCTCCCCTGCAGTGCTCTTCACAAGCAGTGTCTCTGTTTGCATCGTTTCCACAGCAAATTGACAGCTAATTGTGCCTTCAAGCGCTAAACATATCCCGGCTCCCTTCCCCACTAAAGCACAAGCAGGACACCCAAGTATCGTCCCTGTCCTGAAGAGGGGACAGTAGCAGGAGGGAGGCTCTCCCGGCAGGCTCTCAGACACGGAGGCACCCAGCCCCAGCTCTGCAGCAAGCCCATATCTGCACGTGGGGAGCTGGGGAAAGCAACGCACAGTACACAGCTTGACCAAGTGATAAGAGCAGGGGGAAAGAGCTGATACGAAGTTCTGTGTATGAGCAGGGTGCTGATGTATGTATGCATGCACACACCTCTGCTCCCCACCCCACTAAGTCCTGCCCAGATCTTACCAGTGTGAAGGGGGTGTTGAGGATGGTGATCATCACATCTGCCACAGCCAGGTTGACGATGAAGAGACTGGTAGCAGAGTGCATCCTTTTGTTCTTGATCACCACATGGCACACCAGGGTGTTTCCAAAGAGAGAGATGCAGATGATCACTGAATAAGCTACTATCAGCAGCGCCTGCACCGTCCTGCTCTGGGATTCGCCCTCATATTTGGTCCCACTGTCAAAGTCTCCCAAGTCCTCCAGGTCCAAATCACTGTGGAAGAAGGACTGATTTGGGAAGCTGTACCGTGTAAAGAGGAAGCTGGTGCTGGTGTGATTCTCTGCTCTCCAGAAGGGCTTGGAAATGTACTGCAGAGGGAACCACGTGTGCCTGCTCATGGCTCAGGAAGCACTGATCCAGGGCCAGCAGCACTTTTCCCTGCCCTCCTCCTTTCTGGGAGCTCAGGTGCTGCATTCAGTGGTTGCAGGGAGAAATATGCATGTTTGCATTATAAAAATATGCCCTGCAGTTACAAACCAGACAAAGGAGTTGATAAACAGATCCTTCTTCCTGTGCTGATCATGCATTGGCTGCGCTCCAGGACTCTCCAGGTGCTGCTCTTCTTTTTCAGTCTCATACGTCCTGTACACAGGAGCTGATTCAGATCCTGAAATATACCCAAAATCTTCCTCTCTGTATGTAGGAAGAAATCCTAGAAAATATTTCCTTTCAGGTACTGTTCTTTTCTCCCGCAATTTCTCCTTGGAAAAGTGCTTTATTGCTATTCCACCAATCAGCACTGCATTTCCCAACAGTTTTCAGAGCTTATCAGAATCAAAAAAAGCAGAGGAAGCCTTTCCTGTTTCTTTCCATCCTCAGAGTATCTCAGAGATATTCACTGGAAGCAGCTTTGCTCAGAGTCTGAATGGTCCCTGCTTTCCTTACTATATATACAGCCTGCCAGATGACACACTGCATATGAAATAGCCAATAGTGTATCTCCTCTTGGCTCACCCTGAGATGGATTGCAGCCCCACAGACAAGTGATTGGAGTATCTGGCATCCACGGATTCTAGCAGAGCAGCAAAATACACAGAGATGGATGTGCCCTTATCTTCCCTCTTTCCCATCTTCTTCCCCTCCTTTCTGTGTACCCAGCTCAAAAGCTTGATGGGGTGCAGCCGCTTTACTAAATGTCAGCATCTTTCTTCTGCTGCCTTCTAGAGTTTCTGCAGACAGACTACAACTGTCTGCAGACAAGACATAACTTCTGAAGAGTTCTGCCTCCAGTGAGCTCCCCATTTTGTGCCTGGCACTGTCCCATTTGCAATCCCCCTGTGATGCAGAGCACATCATAAAAAGTGAAATGCTATGTGGAAATGAGAAGTTCCAGGATGCTGCTGGGTGTCCACAGTGACTCTATCACAGGTTGGCCAGCTGGACACTGAGGCAGGGTGGGAGAGCAGGAGCAGAAAGGAAGAAACAGCAAGGGCAGGAATCCCTTATCTTCTTCCCTTCCTCTCCAGACAAAGCCACTTGCAGTGCAGCCCCAACCCAAGTTCAGAGCCCTATGCCAGCAGGTGGGCAGCTGCAGCACCAGCAGTCAGGTTCGTGATGTGTTGGAGATGAAGGCAGCTTCACCTTTCTGTCAGACTCAGCATCCCAGCACTGGCCTGGCAATTCATAACACCTTTGGCCATTCAGAATGTCTTTTGCCATAAGTCCCATCACTGGGACTGAGCCTAGCACACAACTAGTTCAAGGCATAAGCACACAGAGTGCTGCTGCAGCTTTTTCCTCTTTGCTTCTGCTCTGTAAGGGCATGAATCCACCCAGCCAGGATGGGGTCAAGTGTCACCGCCTGCCTTAGCCCCAGGATACCTTCCATGTGCCTGTTGGCACTTTTTCCCATCTCACAAACATAAGCCATATAATTCAGCAATCATCTTCACTGTACGTTCTGTAGAAGTATCCAAGGTCAAGAACACTCACTGCTGCACCTTCATTTAAGTTAATTTTAAAGAAAGGGTTTCAAAAGACGTGATTCATCTTCATTACATGCCAAAACCTGATAGCTATGAAGCCTTTCTCCCCAGGTCCTGTTATCACAGCCTTAGCAGTGTGCATTTTTAAGTGCTTGTTCCTGTCTGCTCTTGTGAAGATTTTAAGGGAAAAAAACATTAAGATGCCTTCATTTCCCTAACTCTTTTTCAGTAGAAGGATGTAGATACTTGAATTCAGAAAGGAGTAAAATAGGTGTAATTCTGGTGTAAACAGAGGTGTAAAAGAGATCTCTTCTTTACCCCATTGTGCTTTGGTGTGAAATTAAAGTGATCGCAAATAACTGCCTGGGAGAGGAGAGGCCATTCACTTTGTGCACCCACAAACCAGCACCATCCATCACCAAGGACAGCCCTGCGTGCTGGACATCAATAGTTTCATTATCGATGGATTTCATTAACAACGATCCATCTTCTAGTAGATAATTCTGGGCTTCATCTTGTGATTAGCCCTGCTTGTTTAAAAAAGAGGAGTAGACAGTTCAAGAGACAACTTATAAAGCTATTTTTGAGACTTGTCCAAAGAAAGCCCAAACGTGGCCAGGACATCATCTGGCAGATCCATCACATTGCCCTTCCTTAACAGTACTGCAGGTACATTCCATTGGCAGAGCACTACCAGGACCACAGCCAAGGATGTCAGCAGTTCTGGGGGCCCAAAGTGAAATGAATTGATCGTAATATCTTTTGCTTCAGCTAGGAGGATTCTTTTATGCTTGGATGATGCCAGTGGGAGTAGTCACATCGTTTACACAGATGTGGGGTCTGCAGCTGAATTGTTCAGATCAACCAAAGTCCCGGATAGCGATATCTCCATTCCTCAGTGTCATGAAAAATACTTTAATATACATAATCCATTTATGATTTTTGCATCAGCTGTCTGGATCGCGCTTGGCTGATGAAGTCAGAATTCAGTGACAAAAGCTCCATTATGTAACAAGCTTAGCAGAGGGAAAATGCTTTCATTACCTGCATAATGAGCTAGAAAAGCTGAATAAGATTGTCCCTACAGGTTCCTACAAGTTACTTTATTCCATATTTATGAGGTATGTAAATATTTTATAAGACAATATGTGAGTGATACTAAATATACAAGGCCACTGCATTAGACAGTTTTCTAGTTCCAAAGTACCTACCATGCTTAGGAGGTACATTTCTCTGCTTTCTGACAGTGCGCCCATATGTTTCTCTACAAGCACAGTTGTATGTGCTGGGTATAGGCCTCCTGCAGCCCATGAGAGGTCATGAGAGCTGCTCACACATCCACAGTCTGAACCATTTCCCCCTGCGTCAGGATGAATGATGGAGAGCAGCAGAGAACCACAGGGAGTGGGCAGCATCCTAAGGGCACAGCAGAGCTGAGTGTGAGCCCACGTGGCTGCAAAAGTCAGTCGAGGACTTCTGGTTTGAAAGGGAAAATGTCTGAGCTCTGCAGTTTGGAGCTGAAACAGCTGGGGAAGATGCAATGTTTCATTGCTTCAGTGTGGACAAGAGGGAGAAAATTCAACCGTTACATTTCTTAAGTCTAAATGACTAAAATTCCCATCAATGTGCCAATTGCATCAGACAGCACCTTGGAAGACTGCAGTTCTCCAGAGAAGCCAGCAGTTTGTACTTTCTTTTTAAATACACAGTTTGGTGAAGGAGCAGAAGCAACCCGATCTGTACACCAATCCCCCATTTCTTTTTTCCCTTTACACAGCAGGTGTGATATGAATAAAAGTTTGAACAGTCTTTGAAAGCTCTGATCTGGGATTCTTACCTTGTATATTTGCTTTAATGCCCTGAGGATGCTGTATTCCTCTTAATTTGCAGTGAGCAGTACTGCTCTTGTGAGTGAGAAATGCAAGAATAGCAGGCACAGATATTGTGCAGGACACTACACAGACGTGATAAAGGATTTCATAGCCCCCCCAGGACTGGTGATAATGGAGTGACTGTGAATTAAAGAATGCAGCCCTGAATTTCAGACATGCTGACGATTCAAAACGTCCACTATTTTTATGTAGAGGTACAGAACAGCTTCACACAAAGCCTGCAGTGCCATAAGCCACACGGTTCACAGCCAAGCAATGCACAGCCATTCCATGTGAGGTGCTCAGCACCCAAAGCTCTGTGTGCTGCAGGAGGCACCCGGGGCTCAGTCTGCAGCATTTGGAAACATAAGTTCTGGTCTGCATATCCCTTCACCCCCACTGACATCAGGCAGTCTTCTGCTTGTGTTCCTCTCCTGATAACTACTGAGATCCATTGCAGACACAGCCTGGCTGTTACATAATTATTTCTAATTTACTGAGAGCAGACTTCAAAATTCAAAATCACAAAATTTGCCTCACTGAAATAATAACAGCTGCTAACATTTAAATTGGAAACACTCCCTGACAACTAATTCCTTCTATTTCTGCTGATGGCAATAACATTGATGTGTTCGGTGTGGACAGGGCTTATTTAGGAAGCAATAATTCTGCAGTCTGATCTCAGCTCTGTGAACTCTGCCATGACTCAGTGCAGCACCCAAACGTGTGCCCCTTCCATGTGCAGCACTCTGTACCCTTGTCAAAGTGATTCATCTCTGACCCAGACAGGACCCCACTGCTGAGACCACAAATGATTCTTTCCCCAATGCCTGCTGACTCAGCTCAGCATCCAGTTAATGCCACCTTCAATGATGCAGACACAAAACTGAAGCTCTTCAGCCATTCAGCATCAGCTGAGGAAGCTGATGGTGATGCCTTTGGTTTTCAGGACTGAGATCAGTCTGGAGCTGAGCTCCCTCTCTCAGAAGGGAGAGGTGGGGGACAGTCATAGAGCTTGGCAGAGGGGGGCTTTGCAGAAAGGAAAGAAATCAGACACAGAGGCCATGAAGAGCATTCAGCTCCTGTGGCTGCTGTTGCCTGTGGTAACATAGTGTCATACCCAATGCTATCACTGACCTGCCAGGATTCAGCTGTCACAGTATGAATGGCTTTGAGCACAGACCTGAAATCTGCTGTAAAGGAGAGCAGTTTTCTATGCACTTCACAGACAATTGATTGCATTATTTCTGCTTTGTTTCAGCTTCTGTCAGCTCCAAATTTCAATGAAATCAAGTGCAGTTCTGTTCTCTCTCTTTTCTTTTCATGCTCCCACACTCAGGCTGACTGCTGGGTTTGGTGAGATCCCAGCACAGCCCAAGCAGTTGACATAAGGGGACAGTCTGTGAATGTTGGCTCACTACACCAAGTCTGGATGCCTGCAAAACCAAGGAAAATTATTTAAAACAACTGTATTTTGGGCTGTCACTTCTGAGGGAGATGGTAGGAAACAAAGCCCCTCTCCCCCAGTAGCCTATTCTTCCCATGGCAGGGTTCCAGTCCAGGGAATACAAATTCCAGCTCAGCCTGCTGGTGCTCTGAGCACCTTTCTGAAGCCCTCACACACACTTTTTCTCCCTCTGGGGCACCCAGCAGAGTGCTCAGAAAAATGACCCTCCACAATGGGGATTCTTCAGAGCATCTCTGCCCCAGCTCTCACACAGTCACCACACGTCTGCTTCTATCTTTGCTTACCGGGCTGAGGAGATGGAGGCATTTCTTTGTGCTGCTTTTAAATGTATGTGGAATTGCTAGTTCCCCTTATTGCCAGGTTTGTCTATGATTTTAGTGGGGAAAGGTATATTATTAGGGAAAACAACTGTAAGAACCAATCTCCAAAGGACAAGCACAACTGTATTCCAGAAAATTACTTTGAATTGGAGCAGAGTTCTGCATCTGACAGCAACAAACAAAGCTGAGCCAGACACAGGTCCCCTCATGCCCAGCTGCTCAGCGTGACCAATCAGAACAGGTTAAATGTCTTTTGCATCTGTTTTCCCACCAGCTTTTACCTCACACTGTTGAAAATTACAATGCTTGATGCCTCCAGAGCTGATAACTGTGCCTCAGGGCCAAATTCAGAAGGAATAAAAAAAAAAAAAAAAAAAGAAAGCCCTGCTACTGAGATCATCATTCTCTTCTGATCCAAAGCTGAGACTTGATGTTGGCTGCTCAGCCTTGCTGGGAGCACAGAATGCAGCTTACTCTGCATTTGGGGTGGACTGGCGCTGCCCTTGCCCCAGGTGATGCTGCACCAGGGTCCAGAAGGCAGGGCTGTGGACAGAGGTGCCTACAAGCTCATACACACATAGAGAATGTAGCAATTTCTATCTGCTTACTTCTCTGAAGAAATGGCATCAGCAAACAAAGGGAGAAGTGAATTGTATAATTGGAAGGTGCTGGTCTGCAAATGGAGTGGGAGGTGTACAGCTTGTTCAAGCAGTTGCTCCAAAGAGAACATCACTAACCAGTTTC